>NW_026137577.1:0-1200000 GCF_009805555.1 Andrographis paniculata
AGTTCTAATTGCTTTGCTTTTCGTATTTGTTGTAAAGTGTTCGAAATTAGTATATTTAGCGTTTTTGTTTTTCAATGTTTTTCGTTTATATTATATAGCATGCTATATAGATTGTACTTACTTTGTGCTCTATAGTTCTAATTGCAGTGCTTTTGTCGTTTGTTGTAGAGTGTTCGAAATTAGTGTATTTAGCGTTTTTGTTTTTTCAATGTTTTTCCTTTATATTATATAGCATGTTATAGATTATACTTAATTTGTGTTCTATAGTTCTAATTGCAGTGCTTTTCGTATTCGTTGCAGAGTGTTCGAAATTAGTATATTTTGCGCTTTTGTTTTTCAATGTTTTTCTTTTATATTATATAGCATGTTATAGATTATACTTACTTTGTGCTCTATAGTTCTAATTGCAGTGCTTTTCGTATTTTTGTTTAGAGTGTTCGCAATTAGTATATTTAGCGCTTTCGGTTTTTCAATGTTTTTCCTTTATATTATATAGCTTGTTATAGATTGTACTTACTTTGTGCTCTATAGTTCTAATTACAGTGCTTTTCGTATTTGTTGTAGAGTGTTCGAAATTAGTCTATTTAGCGCATCATTTTTCAATGTTTTTCCTTTATATTATATAGCATGTTATAGATTGTACTTACTTTGTGCTCTATAGTTCTAATTACAGTGCTTTTCGTATTTTTTGTAGAGTGTTCGAAATTAGTATATTAAGCCCTTTTGTTTTTTCAATGTTTTTTCTTTATATTATATAGCATGTTATAGATTGTACTTACTTTGTGCTCAATAGTTCTAATTACAGTGCTTTTCGTATTTTTTGTAAAGTGTTCGAAATTAGTATATTTAGCGCTTTTTTTTCATTGTTTTTCCTTTATATTAAATAGAATGTTATAGATTATACTTACTTTGTGCTTGAAAGTTCTAATTGCTTTGCTTTTCGTATTTGTTGTAAAGTGTTCGAAATTAGTATATTTAGCGTTTTTGTTTTTCAATGTTTTTCGTTTATATTATATAGCATGTTATATAGATTGTACTTATTTTGTACTCTATAGTTCTAATTGCAGTGCTTTTCGTATTTGTTGTAGAGTGTTCGAAATTAGTGTATTTCGCTTTTTTGTTTTTTCAATGTTTTTCCTTTATATTATTATATAGCATGTTATAGATTATACTTACTTTGTGTTCTATAGTTCTAATTGCAGTGCTTTTCGTATTCGTTGCAGAGTGTTCGAAATTAGTATATTTTGCGCTTTTGTTTTTCAATGTTTTTCTTTTATATTATATAGCATGTTATAGATTATACTTACTTTGTGCTCTATAGTTCTAATTGCAGTGCTTTTCGTATTTGGTTTAGAGTGTTCGAAATTAGTATATTTAGCGCTTTTGTTTTTTCAATGTTTTTCCTTTATATTATATAGCTTGTTATAGATTGTACTTACTTTGTGCTCTATAGTTCTAATTACAGTGCTTTTCGTATTTGTTGTAGAGTGTTCGAAATTAGTCTATTTAGCGCTTTTTTTTTCAATGTTTTTCCTTTATATTATATAGCATGTTATAGATTGTACTTACTTTGTGCTCTATAGTTCTAATTACAGTGCTTTTCGTATTTTTTGTAGAGTGTTCGAAATTAGTATATTAAGCCCTTTTGTTTTTTCAATGTTTTTTCTTTATATTATATAGCATGTTATAGATTGTACTTACTTTGTGTTCTATAGTTCTAATTACAGTGCTTTTCGTATTTTTGTAGAGTGTTCGAAATTAGTATATTTAGCGCTTTTTTTTCATTGTTTTTCCTTTATATTAAATAGCATGTTATAGATTATACTTACTTTGTGCTTATAGTTCTAATTGCTTTGCTTTTCGTATTTGTTGTAAAGTGTTCGAAATTAGTATATTTAGCGTTTTTGTTTTTCAATGTTTTTCGTTATATTATATAGCATGTTATAGATTATACTTACTTTGTTCTCTATAGTTCTAATTGCAGTGCTTTTCGTATTTGTTGTAGAGTGTTCGAAATTAGTATTTAGCGTTTTTGTTTTTTCAATGTTTTTCCTTTATATATATATAGCATGTTATAGATTATACTTATTTGTGTTCTATATAGTTCTAATTGCAGTGCTTTTCGTATTCGTTGTAGAGTGTTCGAAATTAGTATATTTAGCGCTTTTGTTTTTCAATGTTTTTCTTTTATATTATATAGCATGTTATAGATTATACTTACTTTGTGCTCTATAGTTCTAATTGCAGTGCTTTTCGTATTTGGTTTTAGAGTGTTCGAAATTAGTATATTTAGCGCTTTGGTTTTTCATGTTTTTCCTTTATATTATATAGCTTGTTATAGATTGTACTTACTTTGTGCTCTATAGTTCTAATTACAGTGCTTTTCGTATTTGTTGTAGAGTGTTCGAAATTAGTATATTTAGCGCTTTTTTTTTCAATGTTTTTCCTTTATATTATATAGCATGTTATAGATTGTACTTACTTTGTGCTCTATAGTTCTAATTGCAGTGCTTTTCGTATTTTTTGTAGAGTGTTCGAAATTAGTATATTAAGCGCTTTTGTTTTTCAATGTTTTTTCTTTTTTATATTATATAGCATGTTATAGATTATACTTACTTTGTGTTCATAGTTCTAATTACAGTGCTTTTCGTATTTTTTGTAGAGTGTTCGAAATTAGTATATTTAGCGCTTTTTTTTTCAATGTTTTTCTTTATATTATATAGCATGTTATAGATTATACTTACTTTGTGCTTTAAAGTTCTAATTGCTTTGCTTTTCGTATTTGTTGTAAAGTGTTCGAAATTAGTATATTTAGCGTTTTTGTTTTTCAATGTTTTTCGTTTATATTATATAGCATGTTATAGATTGTACTTACTTTGTGCTCTATAGTTCTAATTGCAGTGCTTTTCGTATTTGTTGTAGAGTGTTCGAAATTAGTGTATTTAGCGTTTTTGTTTTTTCAATGTTTTTCCTTTATATTATATAGCATGTTATAGATTATACTTACTTTGTGTCTATAGTTCTAATTGCAGTGCTTTTCGTATTTGTTGTAGAGTGTTCGAAATTAGTATATTTTGCGCTTTTGTTTTTCAATGTTTTTCTTTTATATTATATAGCATGTTATAGATTATACTTACTTTGTGCTTGATAGTTCTAATTGTTGTGCTTTTCGTATTTGTTGTAGAGTGTTCGAAATTAGTATATTTAGCGCTTTTGTTTTTTCAATGTTTTTCCTTTATATTAAATAGCATGTTATAGATTATACTTACTTTGTGCTCTATAGTTCTAATTGCAGTGCTTTTCGTATTTGTTGTAAAGTGTTCGAAATTAGTATATTTAGCGTTTTGTTTTCAATGTTTTTCGTTTATATTATATAGCATGTTATATTTGTACTTACTTTGTGCTCTATAGTTCTAATTGCAGTGCTTTTCGTATTTTTGTAGAGTGTTCGAAATTAGTGTTTAGCGTTTTTGTTTTTTCAATGTTTTTCCTTTATATTATATAGCATGTTATAGATTATACTTACTTTGTGTTCTATAGTTCTAATTGCAGTGCTTTTCGTATTTGTTGTAGAGTGTTCGAAATTAG
Organism: Andrographis paniculata; assembly: GCF_009805555.1. NCBI lineage: Eukaryota > Viridiplantae > Streptophyta > Magnoliopsida > Lamiales > Acanthaceae > Andrographis > Andrographis paniculata. The sequence goes on from NW_026137577.1 coordinate 3,589, forward strand.
TATATTTAGCGCTTTTGTTTTTCAATGTTTTTCTTTTATATTATATAGCATGTTATAGATTATACTTACTTTGTGCTCTATAGTTCTAATTGCAGTGCTTTTCGTATTTGTTGTAGAGTGTTCGAAATTAGTATATTTAGCGCTTTCGGTTTTTCAATGTTTTTCCTTTATATTATATAGCATGTTATAGATTATACTTACTTTGTGCTCTATAGTTCTAATTACAGTGCTTTTCGTATTTGTTGTAGAGTGTTCGAAATTAGTCTATTTAGCGCTTTGTTTTTCAATGTTTTTCCTTTATATTATATAGCATGTTATAGATTGTACTTACTTTGTGCTCTATAGTTCTAATTACAGTGCTTTTCGTATTTTGTAGAGTGTTCGAAATTAGTATATTAAGCGCTTTTGTTTTTTCAATGTTTTTTCTTTATATTATATAGCATGTTATAGATTATACTTACTTTGTGTTCTATAGTTCTAATTACAGTGCTTTTCGTATTTTTTGTAGAGTGTTCGAAATTAGTATATTTAGCGCTTTTTTTTCATTGTTTTTCCTTTATATTAAATAGCATGTTATAGATTATACTTACTTTGTGCTTGATAGTTCTAATTGCAGTGCTTTTCGTATTTGTTGTAGAGTGTTCGAAATTAGTATATTTAGCGCTTTCGGTTTTTCAATGTTTTTCCTTTATATTATATAGCATGTTATAGATTGTACTTACTTTGTGCTCTATAGTTCTAATTGCAGTGCTTTTCGTATTTGTTGTAGAGTGTTCGAATTAGTATATTTATTTAGCGTTTTTGTTTTCAATGTTTTTCCTTTATATTATATAGCATGTTATAGATTATACTTACTTTGTGCTCTATAGTTCTAATTGCAGTGCTTTTCGTATTTGTTGTAGAGTGTTCGAAATTAGTATATTTCGCGCTTTTGTTTTTTCAATGTTTTTCCTTTATATTATATAGCATGTTATAGATTATACTTACTTTTGTTCTATAGTTCTAATTGCAGTGCTTTTCGTATTTGTTGTAGAGTGTTCGAAATTAGTAATTATTTTGTTTTTCAATGTTTTTCTTTTATATTATATAGCATGTTATAGATTATACTTACTTTGTGCTCTATAGTTCTAATTGCAGTGCTTTTCGTATTTGTTGTAGAGTGTTCGAAATTAGTATATTTAGCGCTTTGGTTTTTCAATGTTTTTCCTTTATATTATATAGCTTGTTATAGATTGTACTTACTTTGTGCTCTATAGTTCTAATTACAGTGCTTTTCGTATTTGTTGTAGAGTGTTCGAAATTAGTATATTTAGCGCTTTTTTTTTTTCAATGTTTTTCCTTTATATTATATAGCATGTTATAGATTATACTTACTTTGTGCTCTATAGTTCTAATTACAGTGCTTTTCGTATTTTTTTGTAGAGTGTTCGAAATTAGTATATTTAGCGCTTTTGTTTTTCAATGTTTTTTCTTTATATTATATAGCATGTTATAGATTTACTTACTTTGTGCTCTATAGTTCTAATTGCAGTGCTTTTCGTATTTGTTGTAGAGTGTTCGAAATTAGTATTTTAGCGCGCTTTTTTTCAATGTTTTTCCTTTATATTATATAGCATGTTATAGATTATACTTACTTTGTGCTTATAGTTCTAATTGCAGTGCTTTTCGTATTTGTTGTAGAGTGTTCGAAATTAGTATATTTAGCGCTTTTGTTTTTTCAATGTTTTTCCTTTATATTAATAGCATGTTATAGATTATACTTACTTTGTGCTCTATAGTTCTAATTGCAGTGCTTTTCGTATTTGTTGTAGAGTGTTCGAAATTAGTATATTTAGCGCTTTTGTTTTTCAATGTTTTTTCTTTATATTATATAGCATGTTATAGATTATACTTACTTTGTGCTCTATAGTTCTAATTACAGTGCTTTTCGTATTTTTTGTAGAGTGTTCGAATTAGTATATTTAGCGCTTTTGTTTTTTCAATGTTTTTCCTTTATATTATATAGCATGTTATAGATTATACTTACTTTGTGCTCTATAGTTCTAATGAAGTGCTTTTCGTATTTGTTGTAGAGTGTTCGAAATTAGTATATTTAGCGCTTTTGTTTTTCAATGTTTTTCCTTTATATTATATAGCATGTTATAGATTATACTTACTTTGTGCTCTATAGTTCTAATTGCAGTGCTTTTCGTATTTGTTGTAGAGTGTTCGAAATTAGTATATTTAGCGCTTTTGTTTTTTCAATGTTTTTTCTTTATATTATATAGCATGTTATAGATTATACTTACTTTGTGCTCTATAGTTCTAATTACAGTGCTTTTCGTATTTGTTGTAGAGTGTTCGAAATTAGTATATTTAGCGCTTTTGTTTTTTCAATGTTTTTCCTTTATATTATATAGCATGTTATAGATTATACTTACTTTGTTTTATAGTTCTAATTACAGTGCTTTTCGTATTTGTTGTAGAGTGTTCGAAATTAGTATATTTAGCGCTTTTGTTTTTTCAATGTTTTTCCTTTATATTATATAGCATGTTATAGATTATACTTACTTTGTGCTCTATTTTTCTAATTGAGTGCTTTTCGTATTTGTTGTAGAGTGTTCGAAATTAGTATATTTAGCGCTTTTGTTTTTTCAATGTTTTTCCTTTATATTATATAGCATGTTATAGATTATACTTACTTTGTGCTCTATAGTTCTAATTACAGTGCTTTTCGTATTTTTGTAGAGTGTTCGAAATTAGTATATTTAGCGCTTTTGTTTTTTCAATGTTTTTCCTTATATATATAGCATGTTATAGATTATACTTACTTTGTGCTCTATAGTTCTAATTACAGTGCTTTTCGTATTTGTTGTAGAGTGTTCGAAATTAGTATATTTAGCGCTTTTTTTTTTTCAATGTTTTTCCTTTATATTATATAGCATGTTATAGATTATACTTACTTTGTGCTCTATAGTTCTAATTGCAGTGCTTTTCGTATTTGTTGTAGAGTGTTCGAAATTAGTATATTTAGCGTTTTTGTTTTTCAATGTTTTTCGTTTATATTATATAGCATGTTATAGATTATACTTACTTTGTGCTCTATAGTTCTAATTGCAGTGCTTTTCGTATTTGTTGTAGAGTGTTCGAAATTAGTGTATTTAGCGTTTTTGTTTTTTCAATGTTTTTCCTTTATATTATATAGCATGTTATAGATTATACTTACTTTGTGCTCTATAGTTCTAATTGCAGTGCTTTTCGTATTGTTGTAGAGTGTTCGAAATTAGTATATTTAGCGCTTTTGTTTTTCAATGTTTTTCCTTTATATTATATAGCATGTTATAGATTATACTTACTTTGTGCTCTATAGTTCTAATTGCAGTGCTTTTCGTATTTGTTGTAGAGTGTTCGAAATTAGTATATTTAGCGCTTTTGTTTTTCAATGTTTTTCCTTTATATTATATAGCATGTTATAGATTATACTTACTTTGTGCTCTATAGTTCTAATTACAGTGCTTTTCGTATTTGTTGTAGAGTGTTCGAAATTAGTATATTTAGCGCTTTTTTTTTCAATGTTTTTCCTTTATATTATATAGCATGTTATAGATTATACTTACTTTGTGCTCTATAGTTCTAATTACAGTGCTTTTCGTATTTTTTGTAGAGTGTTCGAAATTAGTATATTTAGCGCTTTTGTTTTTTCAATGTTTTTTCTTTATATTATATAGCATGTTATAGATTATACTTACTTTGTGCTCTATAGTTCTAATTACAGTGCTTTTCGTATTTTTTGTAGAGTGTTCGAAATTAGTATATTTAGCGCTTTTTTTTCAATGTTTTTCCTTTATATTATATAGCATGTTATAGATTATACTTACTTTGTGCTCTATAGTTCTAATTGCAGTGCTTTTCGTATTTGTTGTAGAGTGTTCGAAATTAGTATATTTAGCGCTTTGTTTTTTCAATGTTTTTCCTTTATATTATATAGCATGTTATAGATTGTACTTACTTTGTGCTCTATAGTTCTAATTGCAGTGCTTTTCGTATTTGTTGTAGAGTGTTCGAAATTAGTATATTTAGCGTTTTGTTTTCAATGTTTTTCCTTTATATTATATAGCATGTTATAGATTATACTTATTTGTGCTCTATAGTTCTAATTACAGTGCTTTTCGTATTTTTTGTAGAGTGTTCGAAATTAGTATATTTAGCGCTTTTGTTTTTTCAATGTTTTTCCTTTATATTATATAGCATGTTATAGATTATACTTACTTTGTGCTCTATAGTTCTAATTGAAGTGCTTTTCGTATTTGTTGTAGAGTGTTCGAAATTAGTATATTTAGCGCTTTTTTTTTCAATGTTTTTCTTTATATTATATAGCATGTTATAGATTATACTTACTTTGTGCTCTATAGTTCTAATTGCAGTGCTTTTCGTATTTTTGTAGAGTGTTCGAAATTAGTATATTTAGCGCTTTGTTTTTTCAATGTTTTTTCTTTATATTATATAGCATGTTATAGATTGTACTTACTTTGTGCTCTATAGTTCTAATTACAGTGCTTTTCGTATTTGTTGTAGAGTGTTCGAAATTAGTATATTTAGCGCTTTTGTTTTTTCAATGTTTTTCCTTTATATTATATAGCATGTTATAGATTATACTTACTTTGTGTTCTATAGTTCTAATTATAGTGCTTTTCGTATTCGTTGTAGAGTGTTCGAAATTAGTATATTTAGCGCTTTTGTTTTTTCAATGTTTTTCCTTTATATTATATAGCATGTTATAGATTGTACTTACTTTGTGCTCTATTTTTCTAATTAGAGTGCTTTTCGTATTTGTTGTAGAGTGTTCGAAATTAGTATATTTAGCGGTTTTGTTTTTCAATGTTTTTCCTTTATATTATATTGAATGTTATAGATTATACTTACTTTGTGCTCGATAGTTCTAAGTGAACTGCTTTTTGTATTTGTTGTAGAGTGTTCGAAATTAGTATATTTAGCGCTTTCATTTTTCAATGTTTTTCATATATATTATATAGGATGTTATAGATTGTACTTACTTTGTGCTCTATAGTTCTAATTGCAGTGCTTTTCGTATTTTTTGTAGAGTGTTCGAAATTAGTATATTAAGCGCTTTTGTTTTTTCAATATTTTTTCTTTTATTATATAGCATGTTATAGATTGTACTTACTTTGTGTTCTATAGTTCTAATTACAATGCTTTTCGTATTTGTTGTAGAGTGTTCGAAATTAGTATATTTAGCGCTTTTGTTTTTTCAATGTTTTTCCTTTATATTGTATAGCATGTTATAGATTATACGTACTTTCTGTTCTATAGTTCTAATTATAGTGCTTTTCGTATTCGTTGTAGAGTGTTCGAAATTAGTATATTTAGCGGTTTTGTTTTTTCAATATTTTTCCTTTATATCATATTGCATGTTATAGATTGTACTTACTTTGTGCTCTATTTTTCTAATTAGAGTGCTTTTCGTATTTGTTGTAGAGTGTTCGAAATTAGTATATTTAGCGCTTTTGTTTTTTCAATGTTTTTCCTTTATATTATATAGCATGTTATAGATTGTACTTACTTTGTGTTCTATAGTTCTAATTACAGTGCTTTTCGTATTTTTTGTAGAGTGTTCGAAATTTGTATATTTAGCCCTTTTGTTTTTTCAATGTTTTTCCTTTATATTATATAGCATGTTATAGATTAAACTTACATTGTGTTCTATAGTTCTAATTACAGTGCTTTTCGTATTCGTTGTAGAGTGTTCGAAATTAGTATATTTAGCGCTTTTTTTTTCAATGTTTTTCCTTTATATTATATAGCATGTTATAGATTATACTTACTTTGTGTTCTATAGTTCTAATTACAGTGCTTTTCGTATTCGTTGTAGAGTGTTGAAGATAGTATATTTAGCGCTTTTGTTTTTTCAATGTTTTTCCTTTATATTATATAGCATGTTATAGATTGTACTTACTTTGTGTTCCATAGTTCTAATTACAGTGCTTTTCGTATTTTTTGTAGAGTGTTCGAAATTAGTATGTTTAGCGCTTTTTTTTCAATGTTTTTCCTTTATATTAAATAGAATGTTATAGATTATACTTACTTTGTGCTCGATAGTTCTAATTGCAGTGCTTTTCGTATTTTTTGTAGAGTGTTCGAAATTTGTATATTTAGCCCTTTTGTTTTTTCAATGTTTTTTCTTTATATTATATTGCATGTTATAGATTAAACTTACTTTGTGTTCTATTGTTCTAATTACAGTGCTTTTCGTATTCGTTGCAGAGTGTTCGAAATTAGTATATTTAGCGCTTTTGTTTTTTCAATGTTTTTCCTTTATGTTATATAGCATGTTATAGATTGTACTTACTTTGTGTTCGATAGTTCTAATTATGGTGCGTTTCGTATTTTTTGTAGAGTGTTCGAAATTAGTATATTTAGCGCTTTTTTTTCAATATTTTCCCTTTATATTATATAGCGTGTTAAAGATTATACTTACTTTGTGCTCTATAGTTGTAATTGCAGTGCTTTTCGTATTTGTTGTAGAGTGTTCGAAATTTGTATATTTAGCGCTTTAGTTTTTTCAATGTTTTTCCTTTATATTATATAGCATGTTATAGATTGTACTTACTTTTGCTCGATAATTCTAATTGCAGTGCTTTTCGTATTTGTTGTAGAGTGTTCGAAATTAGTATATTCAGCGTTTTTTTTTTCAATGTTTTTTGTTTATATTATATAGCATGTTATAGATTATACTTACTTTGTGCTTGATAGTTCCAATTGCAGTGTTGTTCGTATTTGTTGTAGAGTCTTCGAAATTTAGCGCTTTCGTTCTTTCAATGTTTTTCCTTTATATTATATAGAATGTTATAGATTGTACTTACTTTGTGTTCTATTGTTCTAATTACAGTGCTTTTCGTATTTTTTGTAGAGTGTTCGAAATTTGTATATTTAGCGCTTTTGTTTTGTCAATGTTTTTCTTTTATATTATATTGCATGTTAAAGATTGTACTTACTTTACGCTCCATAGTTCTAATTATAGTGCTTTTCGTATTTGTTGTAGAGTGTTCGAAATCAGTATATTTAGGGCTTTTGTTTTTTCAATGTTTTTCCTTTGTATTATATAGCATGTTATAGATTATACTTACTTTGTGTTCTATAGTTCTAATTACAGTGCTTTTCGTATTTGTTGAGTAGAGTGTACGAAATTAGTGTATTTAGCGCTTTTGTTTTTTCAATGTTTTTCCTTTATATTATATAGCATGTTATAGATTGTACTTACTTTGTGCTCTATAGTTCTAATTACCGTGCTTTTCGTATTTGCTGTAGAGTGTTCGAAATTAGTATACTTAGCGCTTTTATTTTTCATTGTTTTTCCTTTATATTATATAGCATGTTATAGATTGTACTTACTTTGTGCTCGATAGTTCTAATTGTAGTGTTTTTCGTATTAGTTGCAGAGTGTTCGAAGTTATTATATTTAGCGCTTTTGTTTTTTCAATGTTTTTCCTTTATATTATATAGCATGTTATAGATTGTACTTAGTTTGTGTTCTATAGTTCTAATTACTGTGCTTTTCGTATTCGTTGCAGAGTGTTCGAAATTAGTATATTTAGCGCTTTTGTTTTTTCAATGTTTTTCCTTTATATTATATAGCATGTTATAGATTGTACTTACTTTCTGCTCTCTATAGTTCTTATTACAGTGCTTTTCGTATTCGTTACAGAGTGTTCGAAGTTAGTATATTTAGCGTTTTTGTTTTTTCATTGTTTTTCCTTTATATTATATAGCATGTTATAGATTGTAGTTACTTTGTGCTCTATAGTTCTAATTACAGTGTTTTTCGTATTCGTTGTAGAGTGTTCGGAATTAGTATATTTAGCGCTTTTGTTTTTTCAATGTTTCTCCTTTATATTAAATAGCATGTTATAGATTGTACTTACTTTGTGCTCGATAGTTCTAATTACAGTGCTTTTCGTATTCGTTGCAGAGTGTTTGAAATTAGTATATTTAGCGCTTTTCTTTTTTCAATGTTTTTCTTTTATATTATATAGCATGTTATAGATTATACTTACTTTGTGGTCCCTATAATTCTACTTACAGTGCTTTTCGTATTCGTTGCAGAGTGTTCGAAATTAGTATATTTAGCGCTTTTGATTTTCATAGTTTTTCCTTTATATTATATAGCATGTTATAGATTGTACTTACTTTGTGCTCTATAGTTCTAATTACAGTGCTTTTCGTATTCGTTGTAGAGTGTTCGAAATTAGTATATTTAGCCCTTTTGTTTTTTCAATGTTTTTTCTTTATATTATATTGCGTGTTATAGATTGTACTTATTTTGTGCTCGATAGTTCTAATTACAGTGCTTTTCGTATTTGCTGTAGAGTGTTCGAAATTAGTATATTTAGCCCTTTTGTTTTTTCAATGTTTTTTCTTTATATTATATAGCATGTTATAGATTGTACTTACTTTGTGCTCCATAGTTCTAATTACCGTGCTTTTCGTATTTTTTGTAGAGTGTTCGAAATTACTATATTTAGCGCCTTTTTTTTCAATGTTTTTCCTTTATATTATAAAAAATGTTATAGATTGTACTTACTTTGTCCTCTATAGGTCTCATTACTGTGCTTTTCGTATTTGTTGTAGAGTGTTCGAAATTAGTATATTTAGGGCTTTCGTTTTTTCAATGTTTTTCCTTTATATTTTATTGCATGTTATAGATTGTACTTACTTTGTGCTCTATAGTTCTAATTACAGTGCCTTTCGTATTGGTTGTAGAGTGTTCGAAATTAGTATATTTAGCGCTTTTGTTTTTTCAATGTTTTTCCTTTATATTATATAGAATGTTATAGATTATACTTACATTGTGCTCGATAGTTCTAATTGGAGTGTTTTTCGTATTTGTTGTAGGGTATTCGAAATTTGTATATTCAGCGCTTTTGTTTTTTTAATGTTTTTCGTTTATATTATATAGCATGCTATAGATTATTCTTACTTTCTACTATATAGTTTTAATTACAGTGCTTTTCGTATTCGTTGCAGAGTGTTTGAAATTGGTATATTTAGCGCTTTCTTTTTTTCAATGTTTTTTCTTTATATTATATAGCATGTTATAGATTGTACTTACTTTGTGCTCTCTATAGTTCTAATTACAGTGCTTTTCGTATTCGTTGCAGAGTGTTCAAAATTAGTATATTTAGCGCTTTTGTTTTTTCATTGTTTTTCCTTTATATTATATATCATTGTATAAATTGTACTTACTTTGTGCTGTATAGTTCTAATTACAGTGGTTTTCGTATTTTTTGTAGAATGTTCGAAATAAGTATATTTAGCGCTTTGTTTTTTCATTTTTTTTCCTTTGTATTATAGCGTGTGTAGACAAAAAAAATTGTGTTATATTTTTATAAACACAAAATCGTACAAATTACATCTAATTTAATAAATGCGGGTCCTATTCTCTATTTGGATCCTTTTATTCTCTCTCCGGGTCGATCCGTTTTTCCAATTTGGATTTGAGTGGCTTCTTTGATCCGAAGGAATTTTGGTCTTCGGTTTGGCTTTGCCGGCTTTGGAGGGCTTTGATATCTATGTTGGCGATTTGATCATCAGCTTTGGATTTGGTGTCTTCTTTGGACGATCTCGGCTTTGATCTTTGAGGAGATGGATTTGGTGCTCCATAACGCTTTTGGTGGCATGTCCCTTTGACTTTTAGATCGAAAGGGCTGAGTTTGCGCCTTTGATGAAGAACGCGATGAACATCTTGAAGCTTTGGGAGCGACTTTTGAGACTCTTCCTTGCCTTTGATGGATTTCTCGATGGCTTTGGGAGCTTTGATCCTTCCTTCAGCTCGGACATACGACGAAGAACGTTAACTCCATCGATTCGTCAACCAATATTGGATCATTTGTCCAAATCGGTGACTTTTCGACGAAGAACGCTTCGAAGGACACGAAGAACAATGAAGAACATGCAGAGAGTCTAGAGAGACTTACCCTTGCGCGAGTTTTCAAATGAACTTCGGTGTCAAATGAACTAGCCATGACTCCTATTTATAGGGGAGGGTGGCCTTGGCTTCCTTTTCGGATGGTGCCACGTGGATGGAAAGATTTTATAATCTTTCCTTTTCCATCGGATGCCGTTTTCCATTTTTTACGGATTTAATTGTGCACCTTCCTTTCTCGCCAAAATCTTTATATCATTGCCTTTTTTGGAAGATATTAATTTATATACTTCCTTTATTGACAAGATCTTTATATCATTGCCTTGTTTGGAAGATATTAATTTATATACTTCCTTTATTGACAAGATTAATTTATTTTGTTGCCAAATTTATTATGGCTCTATTTTTGCACGTAATATTTGTACGATATCTTCCATTTTAAGTAGATTTTTGCATTAATGGTTGATATTTATTGTACAAAAATTAACATATGTGCATAATTAAATACCATATATTTATATTATTGGAATTTTATTTTCTTCCAAAATACATGATATTTAATTTAATTTAGACATTTAATTTTTAATTCTACAAAATGCCCCCTCGAGACTTGTTTAAGCTGACGCAAAACGTCTAAGGCGTGAACGAGTCTCGAAACATAAAAAAAGATTTTTTTTTCTTTTTTTTTTTCAAGATGCTTTTTTTTAATGGTTTTTTTTTCTGCCATTTTTGTTTTTCAGAAGTGGCATTTTTTTTTTGCCAATTTTTTTTTTTAATTTTTTTATATAATTTTTTTTTGCAAAAATTTTTCTTCTTTTTTTTTTAAGTGGCGTTTTTGCCATTTTTTTTTTTTGCAAAATTGGCATTTTTTTTGCCATTTTTTTTTTGCAAAATTCTTTTTTTGTAAATGGTGTTTTTATCATTTTTTTTTTTTGCAAAATTCTTTTTTTTTATACACACACATATCATATATATATATGTATATATATTCTTTCCTTGTTCTTTATTTTTATTTTTATCTTCCTTCCTTTTTTTTTTAATTTCCTTTTCTCTTTATTTCCTTATCTTCTTCCTTTCCTTATGCATGTTTTTTCATATCTCAATTTCTAGACACTATATAAACCCCTCACCATGAGAGAACTTTATCATTCTCAACTTCTCACAATCTTGATTTTCTCTCATTCTAGCGTAGGTTTCTTTCTCTTGTGTTGTTCTTTATTTTTTTTTTCATCATTTGATCTTTGCTTATGTTTTTTTTTTTTTGTAGGTGAGATGGCTTACTTCAAGGATGTCTCCTCCCCCTCTAGAAACGCCGAGTTGGTGATTTGCGAGTTTGAAGGTCAACCGCTGGACAAGGCGACTCGTCTATTGGTGCATCCACCACTCATAGGATGCGGAGCTGCTCGCCCTCGCTTGGAGGTCCCAAATTTCCCAAAGACGTGGTCTCGGAATGTCACTGGCGGAAAGCATACCTTGCAATCCTCACTCCATCAACACGTATCAAACGATGTTCTTCCACTTCCAACCTTGGGGCGGCGGATCATGGATGGGGCGTGTGCTTGGAATGGTCTTCCTTCTTTTGATGGCAACTTTTCGTACGTGGCCAGCTATTGGGAATGGGTGGAGGATGTGCTGGATCGATGCGAGATTCCACTAAAGAGAGGATGCATTTACGATGCGGTTTATGCTTCCTTGTTCTCCTACGACTATTCTCCGGAGATCGTCAAGGCCGTTTGCGAGGCGTGGTGTCCCAAAACCAACACCCTTTTGACTGCCGCCGGTGAAGTGTCGATCTCTCTCCGTGACTTGGCGTCCTTGGTGGGCCTCCCCATACTCGGCTCATTTTACGAAGAGGTGGTACCAAGCGCAAAGGAGCTATATGGCAGTAAAGAGGATAGGAAGTTGGTTCCCCGTTCGTGCCGGTATCTGTTGCATGCCTATCACCTTCTTCGGAGTCGTGACAAAGGTCGACGTGGCGTCAGTGTAACCGACTGGATTTCTTTTTGGTGCAAAAAGACCGTCAAATACGAGCGTTCTCAAATTCGTCGTGGCAAGGAGTCTACTCGTTCTTCTCGGCCTGATGCGACTTACAATCCTACCGGAGAGATTGGTGCCCACGAGCCATGGTCGAAGGCGCAAGAGTCATCTTTTGCCAAACTCAAAGTTGGACGGGAGCACCTTGAGGAGACTTTTCTCACAGCGTTCCTTTCTTGTTGGCTTTGCATCTTTGTGCTTCCGCTCGACGATGTTGGTTTGATACGTCCTTCAACTTTCAAGATGGCAAGTGTCCTAGCGTAGGGATTCCAGTAAGCTTGGCCATTCCAGTCTTAACCAGTATTTATAGAGGGCTGAACCAAATCGCAGATTCATCATGTCCTGGGAAAGTTCGGTCGACAATTCCTCTCCACTTTTTGACCGGATGGATCGCTGAGTATTTTCAGACCCACTACGGCGTATGGAAGGGAATCCGTGGTCCGGGGATGGTGAAGCACTCCGGGGCTGTTAGTGCTCATGCGTATAGAGCAGATGTTGCATGCAGAAAAATCTTGCGCGGTGACTACTTTTGTTGGGCTTGCACCATGATCACGAAAGACTTCGACGTATGGTTTGTTGATGACGGGAAGCGCGAGGACTACGAGCAAGAATACTTCATCTCCATTCACTCTTGTTTCTGACTTTGCGGGATGGATTTCGATGCTTCATGGAGCCGTATAGTCCCCACCGTTTTTGCCGTCAATTCGGTTTTTTCCAAGAGATTCTCGGAGTTCTTTTGAAAGACATTCGTTGCTGCGCTTTTGAGGAACGCTATCAACATTGGCACCAAAGCACTTACTTCAAATCTTCATCCGAAGTTATTCTTCCACGTATTCCTGCAATTCCGAGGGGATTTTCTTCCGACGTATACAAGAAGTGGTGGACTCAAGTTTGCGGGTCTTTCTTGGATTAGTATATCTTGCCGGTACAAAAGACCACCGATCATACCAAGCCATCGGATAATGCTCGAAAGATGCCGCTACTTATTCGGGGTGTTCCTGAGAGGAACAATGGAAATTCAAGTACCCCCAATGTCGGTTCTTCAAAGCGGTTGGTACCTTCTATCTCTGAACGAAGCAGTAGTGAGCATGATGTTCATTGGAAGCGAGCTCGTCCAGATCCCCATATCATCAACACGTCAAGTCCTCGTTCGAGCCGACACCATTCTTCGAGCGATATCGCAAGAGAGGTAACTTTTATCTCTCTTTTTTTTTGACATGATTTTTTTATCCCTTTTTTTAGTTGGAGCAAAGAATCCCGAGTATGGATGAAAAGATGGCGAGCCGAGATTCCATTGTTGAGGTGATTGGGGAAAGCAGAGGTGTTTGCAATGAGCAAGTAAAGGATGCTCCAACCAAGCCCATAGCTGTTCATTCCGTTGTGCCCGCGGTTTCAGAATTTTGTGGCGTGGATTTTGTGAAAGGGATCCAACGCAAATATATAGGAAAAGTATAGTCGGATCTTTGGGGTAAGCTTTTGAGGACACCAGCTCGTTTGCTTTCCTCGATTAAGGACGAGGATGACGTAGTGCTCCAATCAATGAAAAGGTTTAAGTATTTTGACATTTCTCATATTGAGGACCGAGTCAAGGCCCTTTTTGATGACGCTGCATCTTTTGACGAGGCATGTTCTGACTCGATCGACGCCGTATCCTTGGCGCACCTTGAGATGAGGCATGTTGAGGAGTGCGAATCTATCAAGGAGTTAGAGGGGTGTGTGGAGAATATTCACGTGAAGCTTCGCTCTTTACAAGAGCAAAAAAGAGAGAATATTTCCCTTATTAAGCGACATCAAAGAGTTAATGAAAATTTCGCTATTCAAATTGCTGAAGTCAAGGATGAACTCGCCGCCGTAGAGAATATCCCCGCGCAAGACGAAGAATACTTAAAAAGCTTAGAAGAGTTGTTGGATATTAGCAAAGAAGAGTTGTATAATCTTAATGCTTAAGATCAATTTGTACTCTTCATTTTGCTTGCCAATCAATAAATTTAAATTCTCTCCTTCTTTTCTTTTTTTTAATTTATTTTTATTTGACTGAACTTGAAGGTATATCTCAAGTTGCCTACATACCCGGTAAAGGGATCAATTCATAACGTAGTTCAAAGCAACTTGAACTTTCTTTTATTATTATTTTGCAGTTTATTCTTATGCTAAGGAGTCTTGATTTGATTTGAAGGTCTTACGCATAATATCTTTTGAGGAACCTCCCGTTGATTGGCCCTCTCCGGAGTCCATCTTGAGATGTCAACTTGTATGCACCATTTGTGTAGACATGAGTGACGATGTAGGGTCCATCCCACTTGGATAAAAATTTATTTTCCGAACGAAAGTTGATCACAATGGGCCTTCTCACAGCAAGAACCAAGTCCCCGATTTGAAAGGATCGTGATTTGACTTTTTTATTGTAAGCTCGAGACAATCGTGCTTGATAACACTCCAGTCTTTGTTGAGCTTGTAGGCTTTTCTCGTCGAGAGCCTCTAGCTCTCCGAGTCTTAATCTGAAATTTTCTTCGGTCGTCAATTCTTCCTGAAGAGCAATCCTTAGTGAACGAATTTGTCTTTCCAATGGGAGGACAGCTTCGACCCCATATACAAGTGAGTATGGTGTCGCTTATGTTGGAGTGCGGAATGTAGTACGATAGGCCCACAAAGCTTCACCAATGCGGTCATGCCAATCTCTTTTTGATTTGGAGACAACCTTTTTCAGCAAGTTACAAAGTGTTCCATTGAATGCCTCTGCGAGTCCATTTGCCGGTGCATAATACATCGAGGACTACTTTTGTTGGAAGCCAAACTTTTCACAAAGTTTGTCGATGTGAGTATTGGGGAAAGATCTTCCATTAGCAATGATGATACACCGAGGAACCCCATAACGGTAAATGATGTTGACTCGTATGAAGTCAACTACCGTCTCTTTTTTTACTTCTTTCAAAGGAACTGCTTATGTCCATTTGGAGAAGTAGTCTGTTGCGGCCAAGATATAGAGATGTCCAGCGGACAACTTTGTGAGTGGTCCTACGACGTCCATGCCCCAGGTATCGAATGGCCACGAAACAATAGTTGGGTGCAATGGTTCCGGTGGTTGATTGATAAAGTTAGCATGAAATTGACACGGTTGGCATCTCCGTGCAAACTCTATACAGTCTTTAGCCATGGCTGGCCAATAATACCCCATCCTCTTTATTCGGAAGTGTAACTTTGGGCCAGCTTGACGAGCTCCACAGATTCCGGCATGAGTTTCCTCCATAGCTTGTTTGGCTTGATGATTGCCGAGGCATCAAAGGAACATATTGTCGAACGACCGACGATAGAGCATGCCGTTGAAGTAGGTATAGCGTGCAGCTCTTCTTCGGATATCTGCTCGTCTGCGCGGGTCACTCGGGAGCTTGTCATATTTTAAGAAATCTAATATTGGTTGCCGCCAATCTTCTTCTTCTTCTTCAATTCCAAACACCTCGATGAGGTGATTTACTTCTTTTTCAACACATTCTTCTTCTTCATACTTGTAGGAATCCACCCAAACTTTGCGTATCGGAATATACACCTGTTGATCCGGGATGGATAGAGTCGATGCCAGTTTAGCCAGAGCGTCAGCTTGCCCATTCTCTTTCCTTGGGACATATTCAATAGAGACATCCCCGAGCAACTCAATGAGTGTCTTAGCATACTTTAAGTAAGGCATTAGTTCTGGTTTCTTCACTCCAAACTCTCTAGTGATTTGATTTACAACAAGCTTGGAGTCCTCGTATACTTGAAGTTGGCGTTGCTTGATGTCTACCGCCATTTTTAGGCCGAGGATGAGTGCTTGATACTCAGCCACATTATTTGAACACTTTTCTTTTAAGGCAAAAGAGTATGGAAGGACTTCTCCTTGTGATGTGACAAATATTACTCCCGCTCCAGCTCTATTTTTGTGTGATGAGCCGTCAAAATACATTTTCCATGGTGGAGTGATTTTAAGAAAAGGCTCGTCTTCATCAGGGAAGTCATCAGACAACTCCCACTCAGCGGGGATGGGATGATCAGCAAGGAAGTCTGCCAATATTTGTCCTTTTACAGCTTTCTGTGGTACATAAATGATTTTGAATTGTTGCAGCTGCAGGTACCACCTCGTGAGTCGATCAAAAAGGACAGGCTTTGACATGACATATTTTAAGGGATTTGTTTTGGACACCAACCGGATAGTGTGCGCTTGGAAGTAATGCTTCAACTTTTTTATGGCGAAGATGAGCGCCAAGCATATCTTTTCCACTGGTGAATAATTTAGTTTATTTGGTGTCATCATTCTACTGAGGTAGTAGAGGGCATTTTCTTTCCCTTTATTGGCTTCCTGTGCTAACAAGACTCCAACTGAACGTTCTTGTGCAGCGATGTAAAGCGTCAATGGATGTCCAGGAATTGGGGCTGTCAGCACTGGTGGCTTTGTCAAGTAGTCTTTGATACTTTGGAATGCCTTCTTGCATGCTTCATCCCAATGGAAAGGCACTCTCTTCTTCATGATTCGGTTGAAAGGTTGACATCGTCCAACGAGGTTAGAGATAAATCTTCTTATATATGCTAATTAACCTTGTAAGCTTTTTAGCTCGTGGATGTTACGAGGCTCAGGCATTTTTGTGATGGCATCTATCTTTGCATGTTCAATCTCAATTCCACGACTATGGACAATGAATCCGAGGAATTTTCCGGAGGTGACTCCAAAAGCGCACTTGAGAGGATTCATTTTTAATTGGTAGCGCCTCAACCTTTCAAAAACCTTTCTTAAGTCTTGCAGGTGATCTTCTTTTCTCTTGGATTTGACAACCAAGTCATCAACATAGCACTCTACATTTTTGTGTAGCATGTCATCAAAGATCTTTTGCATTGTTCTTTGGTAGGTTGCCCCAGCATTTTTCAATCCGAAAGGCATAACTTTGTAACAGTAGATATCTTTCGGTGTACGAAAGGCGGTTAACTCTTCGTCTTCAGGTGCCATACGAATTTGGTTATATCCAGATGATCCATCCATAAAAGAAAGCGCTTCATGTCCTGTCGTTGTATCAATCATCAATTCAGTTATGGGTAAAGGAAAATCATCTTTTGGGCATGCTTCGTTTAAGTCCCGGAAATCCACACAAACTCGGATTTGTCCATTCTTCTTCTTTACAGGCACGATGTTGGAAATCCATTGGGGGTATTTGACTTTCCGGATGAATCCCACTTTAATGAGTTTGTTGACTTCATTTTCAATTTGAGGGATGAGTTCAGGATGGAATCTTCGTTGCGCTTGCTTTACAGAGCGAGCTACCTTCCTCACACCTAGATGGTGGACCGCAACTTTCGGGTCTAAGCCGGGCATTTCTTTATATGACCAAGCGAAGACATCTTGGAATTCGTTGAGAAGTCGGGTGTAGGCATTCATATCATCCTCACCCAGCTCTTTGCTGACATAGACAGGTCTTGGGTGATCTTCAATTCCCAAGTTGATTTCTTCTAACTCGTCCACTGCAGCTTTGACCCCTTCTTCAAGCGCGGCGGGTGCATTTCCTGCGTCTTCTTCAATCATTGTCTCTTCACCTCCTTCAGTGATGTAGCAAGATGATGCAACACTTTCTTCATTATCTTTTTTGGGTTTGGTGAAGACAACGGTTTGCCATTTAGCCTTTAAAACTTTACCGCAATGTATCATCATTTTTGTTTGACGCGTCATGCGGGATGAAAAGCGGCTTTTGATTTCTTCATCCATCTCCACATATTTTGTTGATGCGGAATTCTTCTTGTTTTTCTCTTTATTGATCTTTGGTCCTAACCTTGTGAAGACAAAAGGTTTTAGCCTCTCGAAAACCGATACTCTTGCATTCTTCCCCTTTTGAGGTGATTTGGAAGACAAACTCTCGCTTTCGGTGATATAATGGTTTGCAGCCCTTTTGATAGCGATGCGTACGGGAGCTTGTGGCATGTATCCAAGACCAGCCCTCGAACCTTGGGTTGCCCGTGGTGGTAACTTTCCCAGCAGTGACTCCTCATTTGGATTATATCCAGCTTTTGTGAGAAGTTTGTAGGCTTTTGGGCCAAAGCTTTTGTCCTTTTGCAATCGCATAGCCTCTATTTTTTCTTATTTTCCATTCCTTGTCTGTGAGGGGGAGATTGGGTTGAGTGGGGTCTTTGGAAGAGTCAAATCTTTCAAAGGCTCAATTAATGAGTCTGCAGAACCTGAGGCAGGTGTTTTTTCTTTATCTCTTGACTTTGCCCCCAAGTTTGGTTGTGGTGCTTTGACATCTTCATGTACCTTGGATTTTTTTGCTTCTGTAGAGAAATATTTGGCGTCCGCAAAGTGTGACTCGGCTTCTGCATATGGCTTTGTGTCTCCAAGAACTTTCTTTGTCACTTCATTTTGAGTGTATTTGAAGCATTGGTGCCACGTTGATGGAACTACACCATTCTCACATATCCATGGTCTTCCCAAAAGGACGTCGAAAGATGTCTTTGCATCTATCACGTAGAACAAAGGGTTAGTTTCCATTTCATCGATTAACAGTCTCAATCTTATGGTGCCAAGTGCTCTTTGCCCCTCTTGATTGTATCCATGTATTGTCATACGACTCTCGAACAACTGATCTACTGGTATTCCCAATTTTTGCAATGTGTATAGAGGAAGGACATTGACTGCGGCTCCTCCGTCTAAGAATATCCGGCTATTCCTTTGTTCATGGATATAACCTACAACCAGTAATGGATGATTATGGGGTTTGGATCCTAACATCAAATCTTCATCAGTGAAAGTTATCGTGGCACATTCTTCACTCGATTTGTCTCTGATCGCCTTGCTATCTTTCTCGGTAGTAAGGCAATATGATTCTTCGTCTTTTATGTCAACTTCGAGAGACCCGAGCATGATTGAAGTGACATTAACAGAAACAAAATCATCTTCAAGGGTGATCTTTCCTTCATGAGACAACTCCATGACTTTGTCTTTAAAGACAAAACAGTTATGGATGGGATGTCGTACGACACGATGGTATTTGCAGTATCTTGGGTCATCAACTTTTCCAGCTTCCTCCGGTCTTTTTGAATTCGGAAGTTCAATGAGGTTTTTTTTGAGTAGATCGTCAAAGATGTCCGAGACGTCAGAATCTAGAAAGGATAAGTTTTGGATTGCAACTCTTTAAGGGTTGGCCTTGGCGGTCTTTCTGTCTGAGTTGATTGTGTTTTCCTTGCAACTTCCTTTTATTTACTTTGGATCTTCACTGGTGCTTTGGTCATCGCTTTTATGGCCAAGGCTTCTTTTCCAAAAGACTTGATAGGGGCGTTGTTCCCCTTCTTTATGGCATCATATCTTTCGTATCTTTTTGCTTTTGAAGATTCTTGAACTGGTGGTATGTGCATCCCGCTTGAAGCCATACTTAACTCCATGTCATGAGCGCGGATAGCAAGTTCTTCGAAAGTGTGGGGTCGGATCCCTTGCAGGATGCATTTCAACCCCCAGTGCATTCCCTGGACGCACATCTCTATACCGGAGGCCTCAGACAACCGGTCTTTGCAGTTCAAGCTCAAACTCCTCCAGTGGTTGATGTAGTCGATTGCTGGTTCATCTTTCCATTGATGAGTATTGGTGAGTTCTGTCATATTGACGGTTCTTTTCGGGCTGTAGAACCGGTTCAAGAACTCGTACTCCAACTGCTCCCAACTGTTGATGGAACCAGCCTCCAGGTCGATGTACCAGTCGAAGGTGTTGCCTTTTAATAACCGTACGAACTGCTTCACCAAAAGATCGCCGTATGTCCCAGCGTTGTTGGATGTTTCCATGAAGTGTACCACATGCTGCTTTGGATTGCCTTTGCCATCAAATTGTTGGAACTTCGGCGGTTGATATCCCAACGACATCTTGAGGGCGTCGATCCTTGAAGTGTAAGGCTTGGCATACATATTTTTTGGCTTTGAACTTCCTTCAAACTCCCTTTTGAGAGCTTGACATGGATTAGGATCATGTCCATGAATCAAACTCGAAGACAAGTATCTAATATGTATTCGGGAACTTACAAATGCTGAATCGAAAATCGAAATAGAAATAGGATAAGTTGAATTCCAAAAGCAATCACTCCTCTTGAGCAAACACTTTCAAGAATCCACGGACTGTACGAGGCTGCCGATGCATCTTCCGTCTCTCACGCAATTGCATTCGAAGCTCAACAATCGAATTGCCTTCTCGTCGGATGGAATCACTCCAACTCTAAGGAATCTCTCCAAAGCTAGGTTAATCCTCTCTAAAAAATGTTCTCATCTAAGTTGTGTGTCCATCAAGAAAATAAACAAGGTACTAAATGACAAATTAATCTAAACCACACATCTTAAGTGGCAAGCTAATCTAAACCACACATTTTGATTAAGATCAAAGGATCACAACCTCCAAGCAAACAAGTAGCTTTGACCGGGTTCGGGTTGCAATCGGTCCGTCTAAGTTCGGGTTCGGGTGATCCGAAGCCGTGTCACAACTCATCCACCAATAAAACCTAAGTAAAGCAGCAGATCATGTACAACATTCAAATAATAATTTCAATAAGTAATAAATCTATATGGTTACCCTCAAATGAGACTACTCCATGTATGTGCCGTATTATCATGTCCCATGGAGATTAATTACCATTTATGCATTAAATATTTTAAGCATACACCTGCTGATGAGTTCAAGTTTAGAGTACCGACGACTAATAAATCAAATTATATGTTAGTGATCCTCATCACATAAGTATATGTTGTAGGCAGCTCAAAACTACAAGATACTCAATAATAAAGCCAACATTTATTAGTTTTGGCACTGCAATGTGCATCTAAATAGTGTCATAGGTGCATAGCCATAAACAATGTCATGTGAATGATAAAAAATATAAGATCAGCACAGAATTGGCATAATACCAACATAGCCACTGTCTGATATTAACAGCCTACGTATACATAATATTCTAACTGCCATGTATGTCAAACTGAATATGCGCAAACTCAATAAAACCATGATCATCTGCACTATGAGACCTGAATGGTCACAACATCGATGATGCGGTATGAACATCATATTGAAGGATTTAAAAGAAAAAACTCAAGGCACAATGCCACAAACCATGCAAAGGGGGGTAGAGCAAAAGTCCCTTTAGCAAAAAATTTCTATTATCTGGTACAAGATAATATAAGCACACGGGTGCCGACCTACAATAGACATTACGAATGAGTTAGAAACATAGTTGGCCAAGAGAATTGGCGTAAAGTTGACACTGCACTAATTACTAGTTAACTTCAGGCTTTAAAGACATCATACCATCGTAGGTGATTCGGAAACAGGCCTGAAAAGCTCAGAGACCATATCAATACGAGTTGTGGCCTATCAAGAATAAGCAGATCATAGTGAATTCCTTAACCATTCAAAGCTCATAGGATAGAATTATGAAAAGTGCGGATACTACGACTACTTCAAATGGGCCAGTAACTGCTCTGGAGTTTTTGTGCATGAATGGATACACATCAGCCTTGATAGTTTTGAATTCAGTCATCGTTGTTGTCAACTCTGCAATTCCATTATGCATTTTTTCCCACCCTTATTGGAATGCTACAATATCTATTAAACTACTTGCTTCATTGAGGGGATGACTTGAACTCGTAGCACTGTCAACCTTCGAGCACTTCTTGCTTTTTCCCCCAAGAGTCTGTCGGTACAGAGTCTCCCGAACAGCCCGAGTCCGCCCTTTAGGGGGAATCTTGTTTAGCTCATTTCGTAAATATGTCTACAACAAAGGAATCAAGTGAGGCCAACCTTGCACGTATTTTTATAGAGGTACTTAATATCTAAATTGTATCAACATAGGGAATAAACTCAAATCTGGTTATCTTTGATTCACACAGCACGCCTTCATTGACACACGGCACTTCCTATAAAAAAACATAACTTAAACTCAAATCTGGTTATCCTGGATTCACACAGCACGCCTTCGTTGACACACAGTCACTTCCTATAAAAAAATATAACTTAAACTCAAATCTGGTTATCTTGAATTCACACAACATGCCTTCATTGACACACGACCACTTCCTATAAAAAAACATAAGTTAAATATGCACTAATTTTCCATAAAAATAGGGCAAACTACTACATAAGTTAAACGCGCACTAGCTCACAATATGCATTCTCTATTTTAAGATTGAATTAAAACCATATATACTACTTTTAGTATTATATGATGATGAAGGGACTGAAACTGCAGAACAAACCTTTGAATTGGTTCGTTCATAAATTTATCATAAGTGGTTGTCGTTGACACTATACAACACAAGCATAAGAAGCTTTCAACTAACATTAATGAAGCACCCCAGAGTTTTATGCATTTTCTAGAAAAGAAATTTACAACCACACTATAAGAAGAGAATATTGACTTGCCTAGTTGATAAATTTTGGCACATTGTTGCACCACACAAACACCCAAATTCTGAAATTCTCTTGAAACTGCACCTTGGGGATAAGCCATGACTTCTGGTATTCCATTATCACCAGAAGCTGGAAAAAAGGAAAAAAGTTGCTTTACATTTGGTATTTCTGTTTGTCCTTATGAATTATTATTCTTGTTCTTAAATCACATGTATTGTAATACACCATCAAAATTTTGATCACATGAAAATTTATAGTTGAAAAAAAACTCAAACAGCATAAGGGTTTCACATAGCCAGCTTGAAAACAAGGAAGAACTTTGGACATAACTCACCTAATAAAAAAAATACGGACCTATCCTTATAGCAATTCATTAAAGACCTGTAAAAGCAAGTAAAATCAGACCCAATAGCTGATGATGAGTAGAGACAAAGTCCAAATGCGTAAATGTGTAATCCATCAGATTTTTCATTCTTCACGTGCTATGGCTTTGGCAGGAAATAAAAGTTAATTGCAAATGGAACAGTACATCAATAGCATGAAGAACATGCAAAAATTTGACATTGGACTTAAAACTGTGCAGAGAATCTGGGTGTTGGTAACTTTGATTCTTTATCACGAACATACAATCTCGAAGGAAAGCATAAAAAATCATGTTGACCTCTGTTCATAGGGGAGAAACTGTGAACTTCAAATTAAAGTAAAAACACAAAAAAAAAAGGGATGCAACATGAAAAATTTAAAACGGAATGCTGCAAAAGAATAACTCAGAGTATAATAGTACCAGAAAAATGAGAGATTGGCGCGGAATGAACTACGCCAAAACCACAACTTTTATGCTCAAATGGCGCGGCATGTGTCACGGTTTTATTCCGGTACAAAATTATGATTCCAGTTTCCTTTGCGCCGGATTTTTGGACCAAAATTAAAACTCTTGGTGCCATTATAGGAACCATAAAAAAAAAAAAAAGGATCGAAGGTGGTGCCACAACTAAGTAAAAAAAAAAATTATTGATGCCAAAAGTGATAGCAAAATAAAATAAAAATAAAATATATGTGGCGACACCTTTAGCGCCACACCATATACATATATATATATATTTTTATTTTCTGGCGTCGACTTCCGCCCAAAACATCATAATAATATTTTATATTTTTGCAATATTTTGTTCAAATAATAATAAAAATATAGTGATTAATTGATACAAAAAAAAAATCATTCAATTTATTTCTGTTGATGTAATTTTTCAACAAAAATAAAGTAAAATTCAAAGATATAGAAAATATCCTTAAACTTGATTAATTAGTGCCTGAGATTAGGAATCTCTAAACACTGTATGGTACAGAAAATAAACTGGAAAATAAAAGACTGAAATTTAAAGTGGTGATCCCCAAATCTGACTTTGCTTTGTTGAAGTTGATTGAAGATACCTTGCCAAATGATGATTCAAACCTTTAAATATTCTCTGGGAAACCGTACCGAAAACCGTCCTCCGAACGGTTACAACGTCTCCTTCCCAACCGTCTTCCAACCCCTCTCCTGCTGACACGCGTCCTCAGCAGACCAAAATTATCCCTATATTTCACTCTTTAAGCCGACCACAGACCTTCCGCCCTTTAGGCCCGACTGCCAATCTACAATAGTATGGGTCCGACCGCCAATCCTCCCGACTTGCGAACCATCTGGCCTGAGGTCTTTCCGCCTTGAGGACTTCCCGACCTGAAAACCTTCCGACTTGAGGTCTTTCCGCCTTGAAGACTTCCCGACCTGAAAACCTTCCGACTTGAGGTCTTTCCGTCTTGAGGACTTCCCGACCTGAAAACCTTCCGACTTGAGGTCTTTCCGCCTTGAGGACTTCCCGACCTGAAAACCTTCCGACTTGAGGTCTTTCCGTCTTGAGGACTTCCCGACCTGAAAACCTTCCGACTTGAGGTCTTTCCGCCTTGAGGTCTTCCCGACCTGAAAACCTTCCGACTTGAGGTCTTTCCGCCTTGAGGTCTTCCCGACCTGAAAACCTTCCGACTTGAGGTCTTTCCGCCTTGAGGTCTTCCCGACCTGAAAACCTTCCGACTTGAGGTCTTTCCGCCTTGAGGTCTTCCCGACCTGAAGTCCTTCCGTCCTAATGACTTTCCGTCTTGAGGACCTACCGACCTGAAGACCTTCCGACCTGAGGTCCTTCCGTCTTGATGACTTTCCGTCTTGAGGACCTACCGACCTGAAGACCTTCCGACCTGAGGTCCTTCCGTCTCGAGGACCTACCGACCTGAGGTCCTTCCGTCCTAATGACTTTCCGTCTTGAGGACCTACCGACCTGAAGACCTTCCGACCTGAGGACTTTCCTTAGTAATAAACCTATTTTCCTTGATTTCCTCATGGTACCCTTCAGTCAGTTCAATCAACTCTATTGCCAGGCCCATTCTTCTTTTTACCTTGGGCTTTTAACCTAATTCTAAATTTCGTACGTAACAACTTGCCCGCCGCCAAGGGACTTTCAAACGCCATTTAACAATCAATGTTTGGAAGTTCATAAATCACCACCCTCTTGAAAAACTCCCTTAGCAACTGCACCAGTTACTGCAACACTCCTGATTAACTTCCTTCTCCGCAATACAAGCTTTTGTGAATCACAATCCCAAAACACTCTAACCATGGCGAATCAATACATTCCTGCCCTTCCCTTCGACGGAACCCTCCCGGAGGGCCCATTTTCAGCCTCGAAAGTACTGACTCCGACGATCCGTCCATATTGCACTACTCCTGAAGATTCAAATCGGATGAGGGAAGTCTTGGAATCCCGAAATTCCTTGGCTATCAACAGCCCTAACTACCAAGCAGTTCGCATTCGAGACAGCATCAAAACCCATCTCACAGACCCAAAAGATCCTTACCGCGCTTGGTATCGACGGGTAGCAGAACACTTCCAGACCCAATGGCGTTCCCAAAAGATCGACCAAGCAATACTACTGTCCACCATGCCTATCAACCTGCATGAGAAGGTGTTGTTGGCCATGTCTGCCTTCTGGAATGCGGAAAATGGGACTTTCCTCTTCCCATCAGGCCCCTTTGGCCCAACTCTTATGGACGTTGCAATGATCGCGCATCTCCCAGTCGTGGGTGAAGACCCTGTAATGGGAGCCCTAGATGGGCAGGAGCCATCAGAAGACCATCCAGGGTGGTCTTTACAAGGTGTGAAGGAATGGGGTTGGACAAAGTTCGCAACCGACCAGCAAGGGGCTCCAGGGACCCCTGTAACCGACCGGGAGCATACTGCCTTTATCCTTTTTTGGCTTTGTAGGTACGTCATTGTTTCCCCTTCCAAATGTGTTCTTCCTTCTCATCTCGACCTAGCCATTCATATCGCGTCAGGTCGTTTTTTCTCTCTTGGCACCCTGTTTTTAGCCAATCTGTTTGAAGGACTCACTAGAGTTAGTCTTCGCTTAACAGATAATGATAATAGGAAATTAGACACTGCCGCGTCGGGTCCTTTTTGGTTTTTAGAACTTTGGTTCCGGCTCTACTTCCCCAACGCGTTTAACTTAGGATCTCCGCCCACTATGCCAACAGCTAAAAAACATTTGGGACTAGCCCTTAACCGACTCTGCTCAGGACGCAATAACCTCCAATCTTCCGATCCAATAATAATTGCAGTTTTAACAGATACCCGCAGTAATTCTCGATTTTCTATGTATAAAAAATATGCGGGCTATGCTCCCGACCATTTTTGGCCTTTTCCAGTACCAAATCCGCTTCCGACTCCTGAGCCATGTCCTCATTCCACTTATCCTTTTGCCTGGGACGTTGCCCTCAAACCCAGGTCTCTTTTTAGTAGCAAAAAACTTGATAAAAAGGGGCAGAAAACCTTTTACACTTTTAATTATGAACCTCAATTCATGGCGCGCCAGTTCGGCTGTTGCCAAGGTATCCCTGGACCCGTCGCTTGTCCTCATATAATTTTTCAAAGTCCCGACCGACGAGTCCTACCAAATTCAATCCCTTCTTATATCTCCCAGCTCACCACGTATATAATTTCCAATTCGTATATTCCTTTCCGCTCCAACCCTGAGACTGTAGATACTTTCAATGAATGGTGGTCGGTTGTATGGCCCCTGATTTCCCCTGATGAGGGTCGGTTGCTGAACATACTCCTTCCACCCCAAGGATTGGTTCTAGGGGCGGCTAGACACACTAGCACCCAGCCACAAACAGCCGCCCCGGGGACCGGATCTAGTGTTCCAAAACGAAAAAGGAAAGCTTCCCAGCTGCAAACACCCCCGACCTCTGGGGCCGACCAGCAAGCTCAAGCGGACCTTGGAACTACTAGGACGTCAGCAAGGACCCGACCCCGACTAGGTAATTTTTCTTAAAACCGTGAACCAATTCACTATATCTTAACCTTGATTTCACATATCATTCACCAGAACCGACCTTGGCAGCACCGACCACACAACCGACGCCAGCCCCAGCCGACCAACCTTTGGTCCCGACTGAGGCAGTTCCTCTCCAAACCCCTACTCCACTTCTCACTTTGCCAATGAGCAGTCAGGCGGAGGACCCGACGAGGAGACAAACTCTTCCTCCCGCACCGAGGAGCGGTCGGGCCAGGCACCCGACCAGGAAGCAAACTTTACCAGCAGCGCCTATAGAACCTGTAAGTTCTCTCGTCAGCAATACTTAGAATTCTAATGACCAACTTTGATATATTCAATCAACAACATTTCCATGATTTTTCACAGACACCTTCACCCATCGAATCAGCAGCAGGGGTCTCTTCGGACAGTGAGGGGACAACTTCCCAGATGGGTCAACTGCCACATATGGCATCAGACTCATCCATTTCGAAGGAAGGACCAACTGCCCTCGCCGAAGCTGACCCTCAAAACGACATCCTTGATGTTGCTGATCCCGAAATCGAAGGTGCCCCAGAGATCCCGGCTGCAGTGGCTCTAGATGCAGCCGCCCAACCTGCAGCCGCCCAACCAGCAGCGGTGCTCCCTCTAGCCATCGAGTGGCAGGCAGAAGAACCACCTGCGGCAATCCAACCTCCAGAAATGGAAGAAATGTCTTCGTCCGAATCGGAGACTTCTGTAAATTTGGTAAGATTACACCAATCCATGCCACAATGTTTCCCTCAGAAAACACTAACTGTTTTATATACCACTTTTCATAGGGACCCAGGTCGGCACCTCAGCGACCATTCGCAGCAGCCGACGAGTCGGCTGCTATTATACCAGCTGTCTGCCCTACTCGACCGACCTCATTGCTGCCCCCCTCACTAACAGCAGTCCGCCCAGAGGTAACACATATCTTATATGAATAAATTTGCACCTCCTTTGGAATACTTATTGACATTGTAGGACTTACAGGGGCCTTCGGACTTAGCTGTCCTATCGACTGTTCCGGTTCCGGCGGAGGCCCGAACCATATTCACTGAGGCCATTAACCATCCCCTGTCAGAATTGAGATCCGACTTATTGGACAAACTCATTCAGACGGTTGGTGGCCTTCTTTTTTACACTCCAACGGAATCGCCAGCCGTCCCCATTCTGCATCGGCTGATGGAAAGACTTACAGAGCTCAAGACTGAAGTGCTAGTCATTGGACTCCTGTCAGCCGAAACCCCCCAGCCCGACTTCGATCAAACAACGCTGGAGAATTCTTTGGCTAAGACCCGAGAATCCCTTCAGCAGACTACTGGAAGGCTGGGTGGTCTCCTTAGCACGAAAGCTCAAGTTGATGAAGCTATCCAGAGAAAGGAGGCAGAATTGAGGGAACTGAGGAAAGAACAGTCTACCCTGGATAAGCAAATTACCAATGAACAGCGTCTGCTTGAGAAGTATACCAAAAATGAGGCTGAATTGGATCAAGAGCTAAAAACCCAAGCCCGATCCCAATTCATCATAAGATATCAGACGGCTGCCAATACCAGAAGGCTATCCAGGGATGAAATCAAATGGACCCATATAAAAACTGCCCTAGGGGCATTGTTGTAATACTTCCCCCTTTGTAACAATATACGACTTAGTAATCCATTTTTTCTTTCGTCTCTCAAAACAAGGATCACCTTTCAATTTCCAACTTTGTAGGAATAGAAACAAACTCCTTCTTTAAAAGAACATTGTTTCTCACATTTTAAGAAACACATTCCAAGGCATATTTTGAAAATCACAACACTTGAAGTGTTAACAAACATGGCGAATGACCGACCTTATGTTCCATCAAACAACTGGCAGGGTGTTCTTCAACCCTTCTTTGTGGGTAATCACCCTATTGGAGGCCATGCAGAAGACTTGTTACATATACTCAAGCAACTAGACTTCAAATTCCGATTCTCCCAACGAGGAAGAAGAACCATTCATCGCGTCATCCGCCTAATGGAAAAAGTCATTGAAGGGTATGAACCACTTCGTGACATCCTTAGCCGCATTCCTGATCTCCATCACCACATGGAAATGATAGAAAATCACGCAGCAACTATACTTCCAGATCTTGGTTGGGATAACATCTTTTCCAATCAACGAAAAGTCTTCTCAAGATTACGGACCATTGTTGATCGTGAACATCAAGCCCTAACAGACATGCAAGCGCGTACCCATCAAGATCTTGACGACATGCAAAGCCAATGGGAAAGGTACCGACCAGATTTGGAAGATCTTATTGAAGAAGAACCAGAACTAATATCCACTCACTGGGATGAAAAGTCTGATTCAGAGGCAGAAAATTTCTCACAAATACATGATGACTAACAGAAATGAACCTTTAAATAGGTTCGAATCCGAACCCCATAAATGGGTTCTGAATAACATTTTGTTTCAGGCAGTTTTGTTATCTGAAAAGGCAGGATAATACCTCTTCAGATATTTAGCATTAATACAATCATGTACTCTTCTACCTTCATGATTTACAATAATGAAAGCACCATTCCCAATATCTTTTTGAACAATGTATGGTCCTTCCCAATTCGGTGACCACTTTCCCAATTGATCAGTTTTCTTATATGTAGGAAGAATGGTCTTCCAGACTAGGTCTCCTTTTTGGAATGTCCTGTGAAGAACTTTCTTTCCATAACTCCTTGCTCTGATTTCACTCTGTTTCACACTTCGACTTATCGCATGAAGTCGGTTAACATCCAAATCTTCTAACTGTTGCATCATAAGTTGTTGGTACTCTTTTGTAAGATCACCACCAGTAAACTCTGTTCGGCCAGATGATACTCGGATTTCGGCTGGTAAAACAGCATCTTGGCCAAACGTGAGTTGATAAGGTGAGAACCCTGTGGCCGTATTTCTGGTATTCCTATGTGCCCATAAAGCCTGAGACAATAACAAATGCCACTTTCTTGGGTTCCCTTCAACCATCTTCTTTATAATCCCAATAAGAATCTTATTTGCTGCCTCCGCTTGTCCATTGGCTTGGGGATAATAAGGTGAAGAATGATGTAATCGAACCCCGAATTCTGCCAAGAAACTAGAAAACTTTTCCCCTGTGAAAACCAGGCCTTGGTCGGTTGTTATAGACTGAGGAATACCATACCTGTAAATAATTTGATTCAAAACGAAGTCTATCACTTCTTTCTGATCCACATTTTTCAAAGCAACTGCTTCTACCCATTTGGTGAAGTAGTCAGTCGCGACCAATATGAAACAATGATGTTTCGATGAAGCAGGATGTATCTTACCAATAATATCCATAGCCCATGATTTAAAAGGCCATGGTTTTGCCAAGAATTGCAATTCGGTTACTGGCAAATGGTTTAAATTTCCATGTCTCTGACATTCCTGGCAGCCTTTGGCAAATTGTATGCAATCTTCAAAAATCTTTGGCCAGAAAAAACCCAAACGATGAATGGCCCATCTCATATTGAGACCTGCCCGATGAGCTCCACATATCCCACCATGTACTTCTGTCATTACCTCTAGAGCTTCTGTAGACCCCAAACATTTCAAAAGCAGACCTTCAAATGATCTCTTATACAAAATTCCATTTATCAATTGAAAACGTAAAGCTTTCAATCGTGTCGCAACCGAAACACTCGCACCTGGATTCTGTAAATACGTGATAAGCTCTGTTCTCCAATCGGGCACTGTTTCGCCGTCGGACTCCTGCCTGACATCTACTTCGCAGTCGGGCTCCTGTCCGACAATCTCCTGCTCGACCATAACTTCGCAGTCGGGCTCCTGTCCGACCGTCTCCTGCCCGACCATGACTTCGCAGTCGGGCTCCTGTCCAACAGTCTCCTGCCCGACCATAACTTCGCAGTCGGGCTCCTGTCCAACAATTTCCTGCCCGGCCGTAACTTCGAAGTCAGGCTCCTGGCCAACAACTTCGTAGTCGGGGTCCTGTCCGACAGTCTCTTGCCCGACCATTCGGTCACATATTGGGTCTGTCTTTCCTTCTATGCCCGACTTGACCTCCGACCACATATCCTCCAAAATTCCTTTACATGCCCTTTGAGCCAATTCATCAGCACGTTGGTTTTCTTTCCTCGGAATGAACTCAATTATTACTTCTGAGATTCTTGTCAGTAACCGACCCACAATATCCCTGTATCTGCGAAGATGAGGATAATTGCAAACATATTGATTGTTTACCTGGTTGATTACTAGTTGAGAGTCCCCTCTTATGATTACAGACTGGACCTTCCTGGCTATTAAAGCCTCCAAACCCAAAATTAAAGCTTCATATTCTGCCGAATTATGGGTCATGGCTTCCAATCGTAGTTGCAAATTGATCTTTTGACCATCAGGTCCTTGCAAAAAGACCCCTGCCCCTGATTTGTTTCCAGAGGTAGAGCCATCAAAGAACATCAACCATGTTCTGGTACTTATATAAGGTACACATCCGACCTGTAGATTATTCAAATATGATGAACAAACAAGTGGTCGGACGCTATCACAATGAGAGTACCCGACTTGTGAAAATTCTGCTAAGAAGTCGGCTACTGCTTGTCCCTTGACTGCCCTCAAAGGGGAATGTTGAAGATCAAAAGGAGCCAATTTAATGGCCCACTTCATGAGTCTGCCCTTCATAGTAGGTCTCTGTAAAATCAATTTGATGAGATCCACCTTTGATATGACCTCAATTCTTCTGGGCAGCAAATAATGCTCGAGTTTAGTACAAGCGAAGACCAATGAATAACACATTTTTTCTGGCATAGTGTAATTCAGTTCTGGTCCTGTAAGGGTTTTACTGAGATAGTAGATTGCCCTTTCCTTCCCGTCATCACCATCCTGTGCCAATAAACAACTAACCACTTCATATGTATTTGCCAAATAAAGTTTGAGTGGCCGACCTTGTTTAGGAGGCATCAAGACTGGAGGGTGAACCAATGCCTGCTTGATAGCATCTAAAGCCGTCTGTTGGTCGGGACCCCATTCAAAGGCATTTTTTCCAGCTTGCAATAATTTAGTAATGGGTCTGACCTTGCCAGCAGCATTAGAAATGAAACGCCTCAAATAGTTCACCTTACCCAAAAGACTTTGGATTTCTTTAACCGTCTTGGGTGGCCGACTGTCAAGAATGGCTTTAGCCTTATTGGCATCGATTTCAATTCCTCTCTCATGAACTAAAAATCCTAAAAAGCTCCCGGCTGATATTCCAAAAGCACATTTGGTTGGATTCATCTTCAGCTTGTACTTCTTCATTCTTTCAAATGCCTCTTCAAGATCTCTCAAATGTTCAACAAAACTGGCAGACTTAACAATAACATCATCAATGTAAACTTCCATAGATTTGCCAATTAAATCATGAAAGATTGAATTCATGGCTCTTTGGTAAGTTGCCCCTGCATTCTTTAACCCGAATGGCATGACTGTCCATTCATAAATACCTAAAGCCCCTGGGCATCTGAATGCTGTCTTAGGAATGTCTACTTCTGCCAAGAATATTTGGTTATAACCTGCATAACCATCCATCAGACTAAGGATTTTATGCCCTGCTGCTGCATCTATCAACATGTCGGCCATAGGCATCACATATTCGTCCTTAGGGGTAGCTAGATTCAAATCCCTGAAGTCGATGCATATCCTTATCTTACCATTTTTCTTGACCACTGGCACAATGTTAGCTAGCCACTCCGCATAACGGCAAGGTTGAATAAAACCCACTTTGAGGAGTTTTTGGATTTCTTCCTTGATTTGAGGCATCAGATCCGGGCTCATTCGCCTTGGAGGTTGTTTGTAAGGTTTACAACCTTCTTTGATAGGCAATCGATGCTCTATTAGACTTCTTGTCAAACCAGGCATCTCTGAATAATCCCATGCTAAACAATCAATGTTGTTTCTAATAACTTCGAGCATCATTGTTTGTTGCTCTTTAGACAAATAACCACTTAACCTGATCACTTTTGGAACCAATTCGGTTCCTAAATTAAACTCCAATAACGGGTCTTGTGATGAAGCTGTTGGTTCTGTTTTTTCTAATAAGTCGGGCCAACGAAATTGTTCATCTTCTTGGAGGTGAACATCCAGAATCTCTTTACTATTTTCTGCTTTATGTAATAATTGCTTTAAATAGAACTTATTAATAAGAGAACTACATACTTCTAAGCTTGTATCTTCCATTACAAACAAATTATACGGGAATGGGTGTGGCTTTATCATGAGCCATACAATAAAGGTGTTCTTTTAATAGAACATCGAGTTCTGGCCAGTGACTTTATAACCCTTGATTGGGTATTCCCTGGCCATGTACAACTGAGACATCGGAGCCACCTGACTGGAATAAAACACTGACTCTTCAACTTGTTCTGTTACATCGAATGGATTATCATTCGCTTCCATTTTGAAGACCTGATTTCCTTCCCAGAACATTAATTGTTGGTGCAAGGTTGATGGCACACATTGAGAGGCATGAATCCAGTCTCTTCCCAGCAAGAGAGAGTATGTAGTATCTGCGTCCACAATAAAGAAAACGGTGGAGATCTTCTTTGGCCCGACCTCGATCGTGGCAACCATCATGCCTTCAGGCTTAGTCGGCTGCCCTGTAAAACTTGTCATTTCGAATTCCACAGGAGACAGATCATGAATTCCTTTCCCTAACTTCTTGAGGGTCTTCAATGGCATAACATTAAAGACTGCTCCATTATCGACGAAAACCTTTGTGATTGGTTTCCCACAAATGTGAGCATTAACATACAGAGGTTTCAAATGGGAAATCGCACCCTCTGGAATAGGAGGAAACACGATC
This sequence comes from Andrographis paniculata, assembly GCF_009805555.1. Taxonomy (NCBI): domain Eukaryota; kingdom Viridiplantae; phylum Streptophyta; class Magnoliopsida; order Lamiales; family Acanthaceae; genus Andrographis; species Andrographis paniculata. The sequence continues at coordinate 37,114 of NW_026137577.1, forward strand.
GAAGGTGCCTCCATTTGAGGCTCGGAATCTGTAGTCTTTGCCCACTCTGTTTCCTCTAATTCGTCATCTGCCAAGAATGCCCATAAAGGTTCATCCAGAGTATCATCTACCAAACTTGCCCACATCGGTTCATCACTCATCTGATTAATCTCTGTCATTCGACAAGGGATTCGTGGTCCCAGACGAGATTTAACAGATCTTGAACTTTCCTCTGTAGTTACTACTTCTTCCTTTGTCATATCCCGAGACTGAACCGTCAAAGATTCAATACGGAATTCTTCAAGAGATGGATTGATGTTGATCCGTTCACAATGTTGGCATCTAAAACCTTTAATTATTTCATCTGCCATTCCTTTACCTTTCCCTTGTCCCGACGAACCTCCTTTGGTATATTCGGAAGCACCTAATCGGTCGTTCGGTTGCTTTCCTGAACAGTCCCGACTGGACCGACTTTTTGGAGATTGCATGACTGCTCCTTGCTCGTTGGTCGGTTGTTCTGTGGAGACTCTAACGGACCGATCTCCTGCCCAGTGGTCGGCTGCTTTTTGTTCGTCGGTTAGTTGTTTTGCTGAAGGAACTCGTTTCCCATACTTTGCAGCATACCTGCGTTTGGCATTGCGAATCTGTGTACGATTCATACCTGGGAAACGAGGATCTATATCAACGGGTAAAGGCTTTTTATTTCGAGCCCAATTGTGCCCGACTTGACCTGTTTTTCTGGTCGGGTGGTCACGTACTACAACCCTTTCTTTCACCTCCACATTAAACGAACCGTCTGGTCGGTCCCATTTTTCAGCGACTGGTCTTTCAACAACTTTGAGTCGTTCTTCCGGTCGGCCACTGTTTGGCTGACTTCCCTTTTTAGTTCCAGGGTTTGCCTGAGTTCGTTCCCCTGTATGTCCATCATTGGCCGAACTTTTCCCTGTTTCCGAACTTGGTTGGATGTCAACCATTGCCGTTGTTACTTTCGGAAATGGTTGCTGGTCTATACCTAGAGTGATGTATTTGAGCCGACCTGTCTTAATGGCTTTTTGAATTTCCTTCCTGAAATGAGTACACTGACTTGTATTGTGTGTGAAAGAATTATGCCACTTACAATATGGTCTCCCTTTGATTTCTTCTTTAGTGGCCAATCTTTGCCCCTTTGGAATACGGATCTGCCCATCAGTCAGTAGGATGTCAAAGATTTCATCAGCTTTCGAACTATCAAAGGTCGGTTGCTCTTTTCCTTCAGATCCTGGAACTGGCTTCAATTTAGGGCATACATAAGGTTTTCCAGAAAGGATTTCGGCTGCCATCTCTTCTGACTGATTAAAATCAAAGTCACATGTTTCTGTTCCCATACTCGCCATATGTTGGCCTCTATTACGCCTGTTATGCTGATCTTCTTCTCTAAACAAAGATTCTAAACGTCCTGCCTTGGATGCAAGACTTGCCAAATCCTCAACATCCAGGGCAGTGAGTGCCTTTCTTAAACGAGTATGCATATTCCGGACCACTAAATTGGTCATCTCTTTCTCACTGATTACCGTAGGACATCGTCCCTTCATCAATCGCACCCTTTCTATAAATTGTGAAGCAGACTCTTCTGGATACTGCCTCAATTCCAGTAAATCTGTTAAAGAAACAGTCGGTAAAGGATTGAAGAATCTAGCATGAAATGCCGTCTCCAGTCCTTCCCACGTCTGAATTTGTCCAGGGGGCAGACTTGCAAACCACGAAAACGCGGTTCTAGTAAGAGATAAACCAAACAGTTGCAACTTATAAAAAGGGTTATTACCAACTTCTCCCAATTGTGCTGTGAACCGACCAACATGTTCTATGGTGGAAGATCCGTCCTCCCCTGAGAATGCATGAAAGTCGGGTGGTCGATAATTCCTTGGGAGAGGGTGTTCATTAATGACTCTTTCTGGGAAAGGTTTCTGATATGCAGGGCGGTTAGCCGTCTGAGGAGTTAATCCATACTGATCCCTTAATATATGTGCAAGCTCATCAGGATCTACATGAAAGCGTTGATGATCAGGAACATGGAACGGATCCTGCACAGGAATATGAACAGGATCATGTATATATCCTTCAGGCCTGTCCTCCCTTGTATTGTTCATCTGGGGATTGGTAACCCTTGGTCCCAGTGGAACAGTATTGGGAAAAGTCAGAGGAGACTTTCCCCTATCCATTCGGTTGGGATTTGTGGCACTTGGAAATGTACTATCCACGAATGATGGCCCTGCGAAATTTGTCTGTAGTCTGGACGGTGATATTCCTGGTGGAGTTTGAGTGGGTTGAAGACTAACCCTTGACAATGCTTGATCTATCATGTTCTGCATCAGACTCTGTTGCTCACGCAACATGTTCGTTTGTTGCTCACGCAACATGTTCTGCATAACCAAAGTGTGCTGGTTGTTCATTTGTTGAACATAAGACCACCAATCAGTTGGTGGTTGTGGGATTTCCCCGGCATTTGGCACAATAGGTGGTGGAACGGATTCTCCCACCGGTGCCGAATATGTTTGAGGTTGTGAACCTGCCATATGGACCCTTCCGATGATACGGCCGGATCTTAGACGTATGAAATTATCGCCGGAATTGGAATGAGCAATTTTGTCTTGCTCCCCAGTGGAGTCGCCAATTTGTTGATGTAATTTTTCAACAAAAATAAAGTAAAATTCAAAGATATAGAAAATATCCTTAAACTTGATTAATTAGTGCCTGAGATTAGGAATCTCTAAACACTGTATGGTACAGAAAATAAACTGGAAAATAAAAGACTGAAATTTAAAGTGGTGATCCCCAAATCTGACTTTGCTTTGTTGAAGTTGATTGAAGATGCCTTGCCAAATGATGATCCAAATCCTTAAATATTCTTTGAAGAAAACGTTCAGAACCGTCGCACTGTTTCACCAACCGTTCCCACCAGTTACAGAACTCAGAACTGCCTCTTTCATTGACACATGTCTTTAACCGCCTCGCCAACCGCATAACCCAACGACCGACCAACCGACCAATCTAGATACATAATTGGTCGCCAGATCAAAAGACTCACTGGTCGCCCCATCAAACAACCACTATTTGGTCTCTTCAATCGTCTGACCTATCAACAGACCTTTCTTCGCCCGACTTCCTTTTTCGACCGACCCCCATAGCAGCCAACCTTTGTATCAACCGACCCATTTATCCGACTGCGGATAATCCGACCTGCTTGCCCGACCGCGGACCATCTGACTTGCTTATCTGATTGAGAACCAACCGACTGAGAACCCACCGACTGACTCTGGATACCTTATTATTATTATTATTATTATTATTATTATTATTATTATTATTATTATTATTATTATTATTATTATTTTTTGTGCGTAACAACATGCCTCCTCCTCAAGACTCCTAAGCATCATTTCTTATGATGTTTTAGGAGTTAGTAGGTTAGCATCCGAGGCTACGTCAGCCTCAGATCCGACCTCCATCCTTTGAGGCTACGTTGGACCCGACCTCCATTTATCGCGGACTGGTGCTGGCCTGGACGTTGGTCGATCTTGCACTACCATTGTATTCAGACTCCCGTCCGACTTATTCCTCCTTTCGGCCACTGTTGTTCTGTCATTCTTTTGCTCGCCTGAAAAGTTATGGTCGGCGACCTGACCCGTGTCCGTCCATTCGGCGGGGTCCTCCTGACCTGTATCCGTCCATTCGGCGGGGTCCTCCTGACCTGTATCCGTCCAGGTTACGTAGTCCTCCCGATTTTTGTCCGTCCAGTCGACGTGGTCTTCCCGATCTGTATTCGTCCAGTCGGCGTGGTCCTCCCGACCTTTGTCCATCCAGTCGGTGTGGTTGTCCCGACTACGGTCCGTCCATTCGGTGTGGTCCTCCCGACCATGGTCCGTCCAGTCGGTGTGGTCTTCCCGACCATGGTCCGTCCAGGCGTCGTGATCCTGCCGACCTGTCTCCGTCCATTCGGTCGTCCCTGGTCGGGCCTGTCCTCCTGTTTGGTCCTGTCTCCAGTCTGTCTGACTGGGTATATGCTCAGGAATGGCGTTGTCCGTTTGGGGGCATGACATTTCTGGCGGTGCAGGAACCGAATTCAACATGAATTTTGATTGCTCCATCAAGTTTTGCATTGCGTCATGTATTGCCTGCAGATTTGCTATCTGCTGGTCGTACATTTGCCGAAAACCTGCTGTAAAACCTGCTGTCAATTCGGCCCGTAGTTGGGAAGCTTCTTCTGCCGTGATAAAGCCAACGGCTGTACTGTGGGATTGAAAATTTGCCATATGGATCAGCAATTTTCTCCCACTGTGGTCGCCAATTTGTTGATGTAATTTTTCAACAAAAATAAAGTAAAATTCAAAGATATAGAAAATATCCTTAAACTTGATTAATTAGTGCCTGAGATTAGGAATCTCTAAACACTGTATGGTACAGAAAATAAACTGGAAAATAAAAGACTGAAATTTAAAGTGGTGATCCCCAAATCTGACTTTGCTTTGTTGAAGTTGATTGAAGATACCTTGCCAAATGATGATTCAAACCTTTAAATATTCTCTGGGAAACCGTACCGAAAACCGTCCTCCGAACGGTTACAACGTCTCATTCCCAACCGTCTTCCAACCCCTCTCCTGCTGACACGCGTCCTCAGCAGACCAAAATTATCCCTATATTTCACTCTTTAAGCCGACCACAGACCTTCCGCCCTTTAGGCCCGACTGCCAATCTACAATAGTATGGGTCCGACCGCCAATCCTCCCGACTTGCGAACCATCTGGCCTGAGGTCTTTCCGCCTTGAGGACTTCCCGACCTGAAAACCTTCCGACTTGAGGTCTTTCCGCCTTGAGGACTTCCCGACCTGAAAACCTTCCGACTTGAGGTCTTTCCGTCTTAAGGACTTCCCGACCTGAAAACCTTCCGACTTGAGGTCTTTCCGCCTTGAGGACTTCCCGACCTGAAAACCTTCCGACTTGAGGTCTTTCCGTCTTGAGGACTTCCCGACCTGAAAACCTTCCGACTTGAGGTCTTTCCGCCTTGAGGTCTTCCCGACCTGAAAACCTTCCGACTTGAGGTCTTTCCGCCTTGAGGTCTTCCCGACCTGAAAACCTTCCGACTTGAGGTCTTTCCGCCTTGAGGTCTTCCCGACCTGAAAACCTTCCGACTTGAGGTCTTTCCGCCTTGAGGTCTTCCCGACCTGAAGTCCTTCCGTCCTAATGACTTTCCGTCTTGAGGACCTACCGACCTGAAGACCTTCCGACCTGAGGTCCTTCCGTCTTGATGACTTTCCGTCTTGAGGACCTACCAACCTGAAGACCTTCCGACCTGAGGTCCTTCCGTCTCGAGGACCTACCGACCTGAGGTCCTTCCGTCCTAATGACTTTCCGTCTTGAGGACCTACCGACCTGAAGACCTTCCGACCTGAGGACTTTCCTTAGTAATAAACCTATTTTCCTTGATTTCCTCATGGTACCCTTCAGTCAGTTCAATCAACTCTATTGCCAGGCCCATTCTTCTTTTTACCTTGGGCTTTTAACCTAATTCTAAATTTCGTACGTAACAATTTCATTAGTCAGTAAATGTCATAATCTATAACAAGCAAAACACATGTTGATATTTTCCAAATTAATCCTTCAAACTGGCTAAGACTAAATAGGCTCAAACAAGTGTAGCAACCTAATAGCAGATGGTCAATTACTTAGAAGATATAATTGGGGATATATTTTAACCTAATTGTGCAAACTAATTTAACAATCATTACCTTATTTCATCTATGCTCTAAAAACTAATTTAACAATCACTACCTTATCAGCCACCAGATCCAAAAATGCACCAAACTGAGTAAGCAACTTCATATGGAAAAGGAAGTTTATAATGTAACATTGACATTATGTTAACAGTAATTTTTATTTTTAAAAAAAAAAAAAATTAGACAAGAAAAAAGAAAAATTAATATACTTAAAAGCTCCCGAGAGCAAGCTATTCATCAGGCCAAATTTTTGCAGCAGCAGATCCCCACCAGCTCTCAAGATAAAATGCTGGTCACAATATATTAACGTCAATTTCATCATTCTAAAGGCTCCAATCTTAGAAACATCCAATAGAACATACAAGTTAAGTGTGATGAAAGCATTGAAAGAAATAGAAGGATCACAAACACTAACAAGTTTCTTTTAAGAAAGCACTGGAAAAAAGGGAGACATTGGAGCACTGGCGATGGAGACCACCCAGATATTGCATAAATAAATAAATAAATAATCCCATCTCAACCTCAATCTCAACCTCTATTTTGAATATATCCACAGACGATTAATTATAACTCTTCCTTATCATCTAATTAATATTTATATGCATATATATACACATTCAAACTCATCAGCATCCATCCATCAATCACCAAGCTCATCGAATATAACCTACAAATTACTTCATTGATCTCCAATACTTTAAATAATTGAAATGTTGTGATGTTTGTCTCCTTAATTGGATACCTGTCACTCTTCTTTTTTTGGTCATCTTTAATTTAAGCTACAACACCCAAAATGTGATATCTATATTATTTACAACAACACCCTAAACATGCACTAAGTCACCATATGCATTCTCACTTTTGGGATTGAATTAAAACAGACCTTTTGTAATAAATACCTTATAAAAGGGCAATCACACCATAACTTAACCTATTGAAAACATACTAGCATCTCTCATTCCAATTTGAAAATATATTGAGGTAACTACAACAAAACATTTTCAAATCTAAATCATTTAATTCCCATGTCGGTATGGGAATAAGCCTAAGACATCAGCCGCTATGTATATCCCAAATTCATTTTAATGAAAAGGTATTTTGAAGATGCACTAGATAAAAATGTTTGACGCAACCGTGATTTTGCCATAACTTTGGATATCAATGATTTTCAATATTTTTTCTATTTTCTCGCAACAAGTAAACCACCTAAAATGAAGACATAAACAAGAAGCAACAAAAACCCACTCCTATTCACTATAATACCAGTAAAACATTGATATTTATATAAATATATAATAATATTTATAGAGCTGGGTTTATCACATCCTTAATTCTCCTCATCTACTACTACTTAAACAACCAACAACATGATCGATTAAGAAGAACTTGAAAAACTATAAACCCACTTACATAATAGCCTTTACAATCATAGAAATGAACCCGTAAGCCAATCTTCTTTCAAACCGGATTTCCTAGCAATAAACGAGTAACGAATTAGTTTTGTTTGACCAAAAAACTACTAAATCACCGAAGCCCTATTGTCTCGATACAAGAATCATTTTCTTACACAAACCCGAAGATCGAATGGGGCTTTGAGAACCAGAACAAACGCACAGATTCAGAACATACGACAGATTCAGATAGGGGAAATCATCAAAATTCTTACCTAAAGGCCGGCGCTGTAGTAGCTTGTCATTGATAGAAGTATGAGGTGATGTTGGCCCTCTCGCACGGCGGAAGAAGGGCACGAGATGAAAAAGGGAGAAAATTTATTTGCCCTAAAATTTTGTAGTGTTGAAAGTGATCCATCGCAATGGTGCCTAAGGATATAAAAACCGCTCCCAACCCATTATGTTGAAAGCGTAAAAACGCATTCTACATTTTTTTTTTGTTATTTAAGAGGAAAAAAATATATTTAATTGAAAAATATTACAAAAATTAATTGTAAGTAATGCATTTTTTTGGTAATATTACAATATTTGTAATTGTTACGGAAAATTTTGTGTGACAATTGAACCTCAGGCTTTGACCAAAAAAATCTTTTTGTTACGGATAAGATCGTAACAAAAATAGTCATTTGTATCGATGTTATTGTTACGCCCCCTCGTACCGTAATGATAGCCCATTTTTTTGATAGTGTTATATTATCTTAAAATATTATTTAACAAATACGAAAAGCACTATAATAAAAACTATAGAGCACATAGTATAAATCTCAAAAGGTACAATATAATAAAAAGAAAAGGCAGTCAAGAAACAAAAACACTAACTCTATTCCCTTAAAGAACTTTTTAACATACAAGAAAAGGACTGTAATTATAACTTTAGAGCATAAAGTATAATCTCATAAAGTGCAATATAATCAAAAGGAAAAATATGAAGAAATAAAAGTGTTATTTCTATTACCTTAAAAAGCTATGTAACAAGTATGAAAAACATTGTAATAAGAACTATAGAGAGAGCTTAACCCCATAAAGTACAATATAATAAAAAGGAAAGGCAGTCATGAAACAAAAGCACTAACTATATTCCCTTAATGCACTTATTAACATACTAAAAAAAGCATTGTAATTATAACTTTAGAGCAAAAACTATAATCTCATAAAGTGAAATGTAAATAAAAGGAAAAACAGTGAAGGAACAAAAATGCTATTTATATTATCTTAAAACACGAGATAATAAATACGAATAGCACTGTAATAAGAACTATAGACCACAGAGTAACAATCCCAAAGAGTACAATATAATAAAAAGAAAAGGCAGTCAAGAAACAAAAACACTAACTCTATTACTTTAAAGTAGTTTTTAACATACACGAAAAGCACCGTAATTTTAATTCTAGAGCACAAAGTACAATCTCATATTGTGCAATATAATTAAAAGCAAAAGCAGTTAAGAAAAAAATATGCAATTTATATTACCTCAAAACACTATGTAACAAATACACAAAGCACTGTAATAAGAACTATAGAGCACGGAGTATAAATCCTATAAAGTACAATATAATAAAAAGAAAAGACAGTCAAGAAACAAAAGCACTAACTATATTCCCTTAATGCCCTTTTTTAACATACACAAAAAGTATTGTAATTATAACTTTAGAGCACAAAGTATAATCTCATAAGAAGAAATGTATTGAAAAGGAAAAAACAGTGAAGAAACAAAAGCGCTATTTATATTATCTTAAAACACTATGTAACAAATACGAAAAGCACTGTAATAAGAACTATAGAACATAGAGTAAATATCCCGAAAAGTACAATATCATAAAAAGAAAAGGTAGTCAATAAACAAAAGCATTAACTGTATTCCCTTAAAGCACTATTTAACATACACGAAAAGCACTGTAATTATAACTCTAGAGCAAAAAGTATAATCTCATAAAGGTCTATATAATTAAAATGAAAAATAGTTAAGAAACAAAAATGCTATTTATATTACCTTAAAACTCTATGTAACAAATACGAAAAGCACTTTAATAAGAACTTTAGAGCACAGAGTATAAATCTCGAAAAGTACAATATAATAAAAAGAAAAGGTAGTCAATATACAAAAGCACTAGCTGTATTTGCTTAAAGCACTTTTTAACATACACAAAAAGCACTGTAATTATAACTATAGAGCACAAAGTATAATCCCATAAAGTGCAATATAATAAAAAGTAAAAAAAGTAAAGAAACAAAAGCGCTAATTGTATTCCTTTAAAGCACTATTTAACATACACGAAAAGCATTGTAATAAGAACTATATAGGACAGAGTATAGGGTTTAGGGTATAAAGCGCAAAAAGTACAATATAATAAAAGGAAAAGGCAGTGGAGAAACAAACGCACTAACTGTATTCCCTTAATGCACTTTTTAACTTACACAAAAAACACTGTAATTATAACTTTAGAGCATAAAGTATAATCGCGTAAACTGAAATGTAATTTAAAGGAAAAACAGTTGAAACAAAAGCGCTATTTATATTATCTTAAAACACTATGTAACAAATACGAAAAGTACTATAATAAGAACTATAGAGCACAAAGTAAAAATCCCAAAAAGTACAATATAATAAAAAGAAAAGGCAGTCAATAAACGAAAACACTAACTGTATTCCCTTAAAGCACCATTTAACATACACGAAAAGCACTGTATATACAACTTTAGAGCATAAAGTATAATATCATAAACGTCTATATAATTTAAAGGAAAAACAGTTAAGAAACAAAAATGCTATTTATATTACGTTAAAACACTATGTAACAAATATGAAAAGCACGTTAATAAGAACTATAGAGCACAGAGTATAAATCCCAGAAAGTACAATATAATAAAAAGAAAAGGCAGTCAAGAAACAAAAGCACTAGTTGTATTCCCTTAATGCACTTTTTAACATACAAAAAATACTGTAATTATAAGTTCACACTACAAAGTATAATCTCATAAAGTGCAATATAATTAAAAGAAACAACAGTCAAGAAACAAAAGCCCTATTTATATTATCTTAAAAGACTATGTAACAAATACGCAAAACACTGTTATAAGAACATAAGAGCACATAGTAAAAATCCCAAAAGTACAATATAATAAAAAGAAAAGGTTGTCAAGAAACAAAAGCACTAATTGTATTACCTTAAAGCATTATTTAACATACTCGAAAAGCACTGTAATTATAACTCTAGAGCACAAAGTATAATCTCATAAAGTGCAATATAATGAAAACGAAAAACAGTGAAGAACTAAAAGCACAAACTTTATTCCTTTAATGCACTTTTTAACATACACGAAGGGCATTGTAATTCTAACTTTAGAGCACAAAGTATAATCTCATACTATATAATAAAAAGGAAAAAAACAGTGAAGAAACAAAAGCGCTATTTCTCTTACCTTAAAACACTATGTAACAAGTACAAAAAACACTGTAATAAGAACCATAGAGCACATAGTATAAATCCCATAAAGTGCAATATAATAAAAGGAAAAGGCAGTTAAGAAACAAAAGCACAAACTTTATTCCTTTAATGCACTTTTTAACATACACGAAGGGCACTGTAATTCTAACTTTAGAGCACAAAGTATAATCTCATAAAGTACTATATAATAAAAAGGAAAAACAGTGAAGAAACAGAAGTGCTATTTCTCTTACCTTAATAGACTATGTAACAAGTACGAAAAACACTGTAATAAGAACCATAGAGCACATAGTATAAGTCCCATAAAATACAATATAATAAAAGGAAAAGACAGTTAAGAAACAAAAGCACTAACGTTAATCCTTTAATGCACATTTTAACATACACGAAGGGCATTGTAATTCTAACTTTAGAGCACAAAGTATAATCTCATAAAGTGCAATATAATTAAAAGGAAAAACAGTGAAGAAACAAAAGCCCTATTTATATTATCTTAAAACACTATTTAACAAATACAAAAACCACAGTAATAAAAACTATAGAGCACAGAGTATAAATCTCAAAAAGTACAATTTAATAAAAAGAAAAGGCAGTCAAGAAACAAAAACTCTAACTCTATTCCCTTAAAGCAGTTTTTAACATACACGAAAAGCTCTGGAATTTTAATTGTAGAGCACAAAGGATAATCTCATATTGTGCAATATAATTAAAAGGAAAAACAGTTAAGAAAAAAATACGCAATTTATATTACCTCAAAATACTATGTAATAAATACACAAAGCACTGTAATAAGAACTATAGAGCACGGAGTATAAATCCTATTAAGTACAATATAATAAAAAGAAAAGACAGTTAGGAAACAAAAGCACTAACTATATTCCCTTAATGCCCTTTTTAACATACACAAAAAGTATTGTAATTATAACATTAGAGCACAAAGTATAATCTCATAAAAAGAAATGTATTTAAAAGGAAAAACAGTGAAGAAACAAAAGCGCTATTTATATTATCTTAAAACACTATGTAACAAATACGAAAAACACTGTAATAAGAACTATAGAACACATAGTAAATATCCAAAAAAGTACAATATAATAAAAAGAAAGGGTAGTCCATAAACAAAAGCATTAACTGTATTCCCTTAAAGCACTATTTAACATACTCAAAAAGCACTGTAATTATAACTCTAGAGCACAAAGTATAATCTCATAAAGGTCTATATAATTAAAAGGAAAAACAGTTAAGAATCAAAAATGCAATTTATATTACCCTAAAACACTATGTAACAAATACGAAAAGCACTTTAATAAGAACTTTAGAGCACAGTGTATAAATCTCAAAAAGTACAATATAATAAATAGAAAAGGTAGTCAATATACAAAAACACTAGCTTTATTCCCTTAAAGCATTTTTAACATACACAAAAAGCACTGTAATTATAATTATAGAGCACAAAAGTATAATCTCATAAAGTGCAATATAATAAAAAGTAAAAACAATGAAGAAACAAAAGCGCTAATTGTATTCCTTTAAAGCACTATTTAATATACACGAAAAGCATTGTAATAAGAACTATAGAGGACAGAGTATAAAGCCCAAAAAGTACAATATAATAAAAGGAAAAGGCTGTGGAGAAACAAACGCACTAACTGTATTCCCTTAATGCACTTTTTAACTTACACAAAAAGCACTGTAATTATAACTTTAGAGCACAAAGTATAATCGCGTAAAGTGAAATTTAATTTAAAGGAAAAACATTTAAGAAACAAAAGCGCTATTTATATTATCTTAAAACACTGTGTAACAAATACGAAAAGTACTGTAATAAGAACTATAGAGCACAAAGTAAAAATCCCAAAAAGTACAATATAATAAAAGGAAAAGGCAGTTAATAAACGAAAACACTAACTGTATTCCCTTCAAGCGCCATTTAACATACACGAAAAGCACTGTATATACAACTTTAGAGCATAAAGTATAATCTCATAAATGTCTATATAATTGAAAGAAAAACAGTTAAGAAACAAAAATGCTATTTATATTACGTTAAAACACTATGTAACAAATATGAAAAGCACGTTAATAAGAACTATAGAGCACAAAGTATAAATCCCATAAAGTACAATATCATAAAAAGAAAAGGCAGTCAAGAAACAAAAGCACTAATTGTATTCCCTTAATGCACTTTTTAACATACAAAAAACACTGTAATTATAACTTTACACCACAAAGTATAATCTCATAAAGTGCAATATAATTAAAAGAAACAATAGTGAAGAAACAAAAGCGTTGTGGAGCACAGAGCATAAATCCCATAAAGTACAATATAATAAAAAGAAAAGGTAGTCAAGGAAAAAAAACACTAATTGTATTCCCTTAAAGTACTATTTAACATAGACAAAAGCACTGTAATTATAACTTCAGAGCACAAAGTATAATCTCATAAAGTGCTATATAATTAAAAGGAAAAAAAGTGAAGCAACAAGAGCGCCATTTCTATTACCTTAAAAAACTATGTAACAAGTACGAAAAGCATTGTAATAAGACCTATAGACCACAAAGTATAAATGTCATATAGTACAATATAATAAAAAGAAAAGACAGTCAAAAAACAAAAGGAGTAACTGTATTCCCATAATGCACTTTTTTAACATACCCGAAAAGTACTGTAATTATAACTTTAGTGCACAAAGTATAATCTCATGAAGTGCAATATAATTAAAAGGAAAAACAGTTAAGAAACAAAAAGGCTATTAATATTACCTTAAAACACTGTTTAACAAAAAAGAAAAGCACTGTAATAATAACTATAGAGCACATTATATAAATCCCAAAAAGTACATTATAATAAAAAGAAAGGCAGTCAAGACACAAAAGCACTCGTTGTATTCCCTTAAAAAACTTTTTAACAAACACAAAAAACAATATAATTATAACCTTACACCACAAAGTATAATCTCATTAATAGAAAGGAAAAGCAATGAAGAAGAAAAAGCATTATTTCTATTACCTTAAAACACTATGTAACAAGTACGAAAAACACAGTAATAAGAACTATAGATCACATAGTATAAATCCCAAAAAGTACAATATAATTACTAGAAATGACAGTCAAGAAACAAAAGCACTAACTATAATCCCTTAATGCACTTTTTAACATACATGAAAAGCAATGTAATTATAAATTTAGAGCACAAAGTATAATCTCATAAAGTTCAATATAATTAAAAGGAAAAAACAGTGAAGAAACAAAAGCCCTATTTATGTTATCTTTAAACACTGTTTACCAAATACGAAAAGCACTGTAATAAAAACTATAGAGCACAGAGTATAAATCTCAAGAAGTACAATATAATAAAAAGAAAAGGCAGTCAATAAACAAAAATGCCTTTTATATTACCTTAAAACACTATGTAACAAATACGAAAAGCACTGTAATAAAAACTATAGAGCACAGAGTATAAATCTCAAAAAGTAAAATAATAATGAAAAGAAAAGGCAGTTAAGAAACAAACATACTAAGTGTATTCCTTTAATCCATTTTTTAACATACACAAAAAGCACTGTAATTATAACTTTAGAGCACAAAGTATAATCTCATAAAGTGAAATGTAATTAAAAGGAATAACAGTGAATAAACAAAAATGCTACTAATATTATTTTAAAACATTGTGTAAAAAATACGAAAGACACTGTCATAAGAACTATAGAGCACAAAGTAAAAATCCCAAAAAGTACAAAATAATAAAAAGAAAAGGCAGTCAATAAACAAAAACACTAACTATATTCCCTTAAACCACTATTTGACAAACACGAAAAGCACTGTATTTATAACGTTAGATCACAAAGTATAATCTCATAAAGGTCTATATAATTGAAAAGAAAAACAGTTAAGAATAAAACATGGTATTTATATTACGTTAAAACACTATGTAACAACTACGAAAAGCACTTTAATAAGAACTTTAGAGCACAGAGTATAAATCTCATATAGTACAACATAATAGAAAGAAAAGATAGTCAACAAATAAAAGCACTAACTGTATTCCCATAAAGCACGTTCTTAACATACACGAAAAGCACTGTAATTATAAGTTTAGTGCACAAAATATAATCTCATAAATTGCAATATAATTTTTAGGAAAAACAGTTAAGAAACAAAAGGGCTATTTATATTACCTTAAAACAGTATTTAAAAAGTACGAAAAGCACTACAATAATAACTATAGAGCACATTGTATAAATCCCAAAAAGGATATTATAATAAAAAGAAAAGGCAGTCAAGAAACAAAAGCACTAGCTGTATTCCTTTAAAATACTTTTTAACATAAACAAAATGCACTGTAACTATAACCTTACGCCACAAATTATAATCTCATAATGTGCAATATAATTAAAAGAAAAAACAGTGAGTAAACCAAAGCACTATTTATACTATCTTAAAACAGTATGTAACAAATACGAAAAGCACTGTAATAAAAACTTTAGAGCACAGAGTAAAAATCCCAAAAAGTACAATATAATAAAAAGAAAAGACAGTCAAGAAACAAAAGCACTAACTGTATTCCCTTAAAGCACTATTTAACATACACGAAAAGCACTGTAATTATAACTCTAGAGCACAAAGTATAATCTCATAAAGTGCAATATAATATAAAGGAAAAACAGTGAAGAGGCAAAAGCGTTATTTCTATTACCTTAAAACACTATGTAACAAGTACGAAAAGCACTGTAATAAGAACTATAGAGCACATAGTACAAATCCCATAAAATACAATATAATTAAAAGAAAAGGCAGTCAAGAAACAAAAGCACTAACTATATTCCCTTAATGCACTTTTTAACATACACG
Organism: Andrographis paniculata; assembly: GCF_009805555.1. Taxonomy (NCBI): domain Eukaryota; kingdom Viridiplantae; phylum Streptophyta; class Magnoliopsida; order Lamiales; family Acanthaceae; genus Andrographis; species Andrographis paniculata. The sequence goes on from NW_026137577.1 coordinate 52,592, forward strand.
AAAAGCACTGTAACTAAAAATTTAGAGCACAAAGTATAATCTCATAAAGTTCAATATAATTAAAAGGAAAAAAACAGTGAAGAAACAAAAACACTATTTATACTATCTTAAAACAATATGTAACAAATACGAAAAGCACTGTAATAAAAAGTTTAGAGGACAAAGTACAAATCCCAAAAAGTACAATACAATAAAAAGAAAAGGCAGTCAAGAAACAAAAGCATTAACTATATTCCCTTAATGCACTTTTTAACAAACACGAAAAGCACTGTAACTATAACTTTAGAGTACAAAATATAATCTCATAAAGTGCAATTTAAGTAAAAGGAAAAACAATTAAGAAACAAATACGCAATTTATGTTACCTTAAAACACTATGTAATAATTACGAAAAGCACTATAATAATATCTATACAGCATAGACTAAAAATCCCATAAAGTACATAATAATAAAAAGAAAAGGCAGTCAAGAAACAAATGTACTAAGTGTATTCCCTTAATGCATTTTTTAACATACACAAAAAGCACTATAATTGTAACAAGTACGAATAGCACTATAATAAGAACTATAGAGCACATAGTATAAATCCCATAAAGTACAATATAATTAAAAGAAAAGGCAGTCAAGAAACAAAAACACTAACTATATTCCCTTAATGCACTTTTAAACATACACAAAAAGTACTGTAACTATAAATTTGGAGCACAAAGTATAATCTCATAAAGTTCAATATAATTAAAAGGAAAAAACAGTGAAGAAACAAAAGCCCTATTTATATTATCTTAAAACACTACTTAAAAAATACGAAAAACATTTTAATAAGAACTGTAGAGCACAAGGTATAAATCTCAAAAAGTTCAATATTATAAAAAGAAAAGGCAGTCAATAAACAAAAACACTAACTGTATTCCCTTAAAGCACTATTTAACATACACGAAAAGCACTGTAATTATAACTTTAGAGAACAAAGTATAATCTCATAATTGTCTATATAATTGAAAGGAAAAACAGTTAAGAAAAAAAAATGCTATTTACATTATCTTAAAACAAGATGTAACAAATACGAAAAATACTTTAATAAGAACTGTAGAGCACATAGTATAAATCGCATAAAGTACAATATAATAAAAAGAAAAGGTGGTCAACAAACAAAAGCACTAGTTGTATTCCCTTAATACAGTTTTTGACATACAAAAAAAGCACTGTAATTATAACTTTACACCACAAAGTATAATCTCATAAAATGCAATATAATTAAAAGAAAAACTTTGAATAAACAAAAGCACTATTTATATTATCTTTAGAGCACAGAGTAAAAATACGAAAAACACTGTAATAAGAACTTTAGAGCACAGAGTAAAAATCCCAAAAACTACAATATAATAAAAACAAATGATAGTCAAGAAACAAAAGCACTAACTATATTTCCTTAAAGCACAGTTTAACATATACGAACAGCACTGTAATTATAACTCTACAGCACAAAGTATAATCACATAAAGTGTTATATAATAAAAAGGAAAAACAGTGAAGAGGCAAAAGCGTTATTTCTATTACCTTAAAACACTATGTAACAAGTACAAAAAACATTGTAATAAGAACTATAGAGCACATAGTATAAATTCCATAAAGTACAATATAATTAAAAGAAACGGCAGTCAAGAAACAAAAGCACTAACTATATTCCCTTAATGCACTTTTTAAAATACACGAAAAGCACTGTAACTATAACTTTAGAGAACAAAGTATAATCTCATAAAGTGCAATATAAGTAAAAGGAAAAACAGTTAAGAAACAAATATACAATTTATATTACCTTAAAACACTATATAACAAGTACGGAAGGCACTGTAATAAGAACTATAGAGCACATAGTATAAATCCCATAAAGTACAATATAATTAAAAGAAAAGGCAGTCAAGAAACAAAAGCACTAACTTTATTCCCTTAATGCACTTTTTGGCATACGCGAAAAGCACTGTAACTATAAATTTAGAGCATAAAGTATAATCTCATAAAGTTCAATATAATTACAAGGAAAAAACAGTGAAGAAACAAAAGCACTATTTATACTATCTTAAAACAGTATGTAACAAATACGAATAGCACTGTAATAAAAACGTTAGAGCACAGAGTAAAAATCCCAAAAAGCACAATATAATAAAAAGAAAAAACAGTCAAGAAATAAAAGCACTAACTGTATTCCCTTAAAGCACTATTTGACATACACGAAAAGCACTGTTATTGTAACTCTATAGCACAAAGTATAATCTCATAAAGTGCAATATAATAAAAAGGAAAAACAGTTAAGAAACAAATACGCAATTTATTTTACCTTAAAACACTATGTAACACTTATGAAAAGCACTGTAATAAGAACTATAGAGCACATAGTATAAATCCCATAAAGTACAATATAATTAAAAGAAAAGGCGGTCAAGAAACAAAAGCACTAACGATATTCCCTTAGTGCATTTTTTAACATACAATAAAAGCACTGTAATTATAACTTTAGAGAACACGGAGTATAATATCATAAACTGCAATGTAATTAAAAGGAAAAAACAGTGAATAAACAAATACGCAATTTATATTATCTTAAAACACTATGTAACAATTACGAAAAGCATTGTAATAAAATCTATACAGCATAGACTATAAATCCCATAAAGTACAATATAATAAAAAGAAAAGGCAGTCAATAAACAAAAACACTAACTGTATTCCCTTAAACCACTATTTGACATACACGAAAAGCACTGTATTTATAACTTTAGAGCACAAAGTATAATCTCATAAAGGTCTATATAATTGAAAGGAAAAACAGTTAAGAAAAAAAAAATGCTATTTATATTACGTTAAAACACTACGTAACAAATACGAAAAGCACTTTAATAAGACCTATAAAGCATAGAGTATAAATCTCATATAGTACAATATAATAAAAAGAAAAGACAGTCAAGAAATAAAAGCACTAATTGTATTCCCATAATGAACTTTTTTAACATACACGAACAGCACTGTAATTATAAGTTTGGTGCACAAAGTATAATCTCATAAAGTGCAATATAATTAATAGGAAAAACAATTAAGAAACAAAAGGGCTATTTATATTACCATAAAACACTATTTAAAAAATACGAAAACCACTGTAATAATAACTATAGAGCACATTGTAAAAATCCCAAAAAGGATATTATAATAGAAAGAAAAGGCAATCAAGAAACAAAAGCACTAGCTGTATTCCCTTAAAACACTTTTTAACATACACAAAATGCACTGTAATTATAACCTTACACCACAAATTATAATCTCATAAAGTGCAATATAATTGAAAGAAAAAACAGTGAATAAACCAAAGAACTATTTATACTATCTTAAAACAGTATGTAAAAAATACGAAAAGCATTGTAATAAAAACTTTAGAGCACAGAGTAAAAATCCCAAAAAGTACAATATAATAAAAAGAAAAGACAGTCAAGAAACAAAAGCACTAACTGTATTCCCTTAAAGCACAATTTAACATATACGAAAAGCACTGTAATTATAACTTAAGAGCATAAAGTATAATCTCATAAAGTGCTGTATAATAAAAAGGAAAAACAGGGAAGAAGCAAAAACGTTATTTCTATTACCTTAAAACACTATGTAACAAGTACGAAACGCATTGTAGTAAGAACTATAGAGCACATAGTATAAATGCCATAAAGTACAATATAATTAAAAGAAAAGGCAGTCAAGAAACAATATCACTAACGATATTCCCTTTATGCACTTTTTAACATACACAAAAAGCACTGTAATTATAACTTTAGAGCAGAAAGTATAATCTCATAAAGTTCGATATAATTAAAGGGAAAAACAGTAAAGAAACAAAAGCCTTATTTATATTATCTTAAAACACTATTTAACAAATACGAAAAGCACTGTAATAATAACTATAGAGCTCAGAGTATAAATCACATAAAGTACAATATAATAAAAAGAAAAGGCAGTTAATAAACAAAAACACTAATTGTATTCCCTTAAAGCGCTATTTAACATAGACGAAAAGCACTGTAATTATAAGTTTAGAGCACAAAGTATAATCCCATAAAGGTCTATATAATTGAAAGGAAAAATAGTTAAGAAACAAAAATGCTATTTATATTACCTTAAAACACTATGAAAAAAATACAAAAAGCACTTTAATAAGAACTATAGAGCACGGAGTATAAATCGCATAAAGTACAATATAATAAAAAGAAAAGGTAGTCAAGAAACAAAAGCACAAGTTGTATTCCCTTAATACACTTTCTAACATACAAAAAAAGCACTGTAATTATAAGTTTACTCCACAAAGTATAATCTCATAAAGTGCAATATAATTAAAAGAAAAAACAGTGGATAAACAAAAGTACTATTTATATTATCTTAAAACAGTATGTAACAAATATGAAAAACACAGTAATCAGCACAAAGTAAAAATCCCAAAAAGTACAATATAACAAAAAGAAACGAAAGTCAAGAAACAAAAGCACTAACTATATTCCCTTAAAGCACAATTTAACATATACGAAAAGCATTGTAATTATAACTCTAGAGGACAAAGTAAAGTGCTATATAATAAAAAGGAAAAAAACAGTGAAGAGGCAAAAGCGTTGTTTCTATTACCTTAAAACACTATGTAACAAGTACGAAAAGCACTGTAATAAGAACAATAGAGCACATAGTATAAATCCCATAAACTACAATATAATTAAAAGAAAAGGCAGTCAAGAAACAAAAGCACTAACTATATTCCCTTAATACACTTTTTAACATACACGAAAAGCACTGTAACTATAACTTTAGAGTCCAAAGTATAATCTCATAAAGGGAAATGTAATTAAAAGGAAAAACAGTGAATAAACAAAAATGCAATTAATATTATCTTAAAACGTTGTGTAACAAAAAGGAAAAGCACTGTCATAAGAACTATAGAGCACATAGTAAAAATCCCAAAAAGTACAATATAATAAAAAGAAAAGGCAGTCAATAAACAAAAATACTAACTGTATTCCCTTAAATCACTATTTAACATACACGAAAAACACTGTATTTATAACTTTAGAGAACAAAGTATAATCTCATAAAGGTCTATGTAATTGAAAGGAGAAAACAGTTAAGAAAAAAAAAATGCTATTTATATTGCGTTAAAACACTATGTAACAAATACAAAAATCACTTTAATTAGAACTATAAAGCACAGTGTATAAATCTCATACAGTACAATATAATAAAAAGAAAAGACAGTCAAGAAATAAAAGCACTAACTGTATTCCCATAATGCACTTTTTTAACATACACGAAAAGCACTTTAATTATAAGTTTAGTGCACAAAGTACATTCTCATAAAGTGCAATATAATTAATAGCAAAAACAGTTAAGAAACAAAAGGGCTATTTATATTACCTTAAAACACTATTTAAAAAATACGAAAAGCACTGTAATAATAACTATAGACCACATTGTATAATTTCGAAAAAGAAAAGGCAGTCAAGAAAAAAAAGCACTAGTTGTATTCCCTTTAAACACTTTTTAACTTACACAAAATGCACTGTAATTATAACCTTACACAACAAATTATAATCTCATAAAGTGCAATATATTTAAAAGAAAAAACAGTGAATAAACCAAAGCACTATTTATTCTATCTTAAAACAGTATGTAATAAATACGAAAAGCACTGTATTAAAAACTTTAGAGCACAGAGTAAAAATCCGAAAAAGTACAATATAATTAAAAGAAAAGGCAGTCAAGAAACAAAAGCACTAACTATATTCTCTTAATCCACTTTTTGTCCCATACACGAAAAGCACTGTAACTATAAATTTAGAGCACAAAGTATAATTTCATAAAGTTCAATATAATTAAAAGGAAAAAACAGTGAAGAAACAAAAGCCCTATTTATATTATCTTGAAACACTATTTAACAAATACGAAAAGCTCTGTAATAAGAACTATAGAACACATAGTATAAATCTCGAAAAGTACAGTATAATAAAAAGAAAAGGCAGTCAATAAACAAAAACACTAACTGTATTCCCTTAAAACACTATTTAACATACACGAAAAGCACTGTAATTATAACTTTAGAGCACAAAGTATAATCTCATAAAGGGCTATATAATTGAAAGGAAAAACAGTTAAGAAACAAAAATGCTATTTATATTACGTTAAAACACTATGAAACATATACGAAAAGCACTTTAATAAGAACTATAGAGCACATAGATTAAATCGCATAAAGTACAATATAATAAAAAGAAAAGGTAGTCAAGAAACAAAAGCACTAGTTGTATTCCCCTAATACACTTTTTAAAATACAAAAAAAGCACTGTAGTTATAACTTTACACCACAAAGTATAATCTCATAAAGTGCAATATAATTCAAAGAAAAAACAGTGAATAAAAAAAGCACTATTTATATTGTCTTAAAACAGTATGTAACAAATACGAAAAGCACTGTAATCAAAACTTTAGAGCATCGAGTAAAACATCCCAAAAAGTACAATATAATAAGAAGAAAAGAAAGTCAAGAAACAAAAGCACTAACTATATTCTCACAAAGTGGAATGTAATTAAAAGGAAAAACAGTGAAGAAATAAAAACGCTGCTTATATTATCTTAAAACGCTATGTAACAAATATGAAAAGCACTGTAATAAGAACTATAGAGCACAGAGTAAAAATCCCAAAAAGTACAATATAATAAAAATAAAAGGCAGTCAATAAACAAAAACACTAAGGGTGTGTTTGTTTGAAGGATTTTTGAGGATTTCCACTATTCATCCAATTTTTTCCCCCCAAAAACATCAAATCAAATACCTATTTTTCATTTTTTATATTATACTAAAAATCAATTTTACATTCAAAACATCACATCAAACCCTATTTATATCACATCATACAACTATTCAAATTCAAAATTTTTACTATTCAAATCCCAATCCAAAATCCAAACCCCCAAACAAACACACCCTAAATGTATTCCCTAAACCACTATTTAACATACACGAAAAGCACTGTATTTATAATCTCACAAAGGTCTAAATAATTGAAAGGAACGACAGTTAAGAAACAAAAATGCTATTTATATTACGTTAAAACACTATGTAACAAATACGAAAAGCACTTTAATAAAAATTATAGAGCACAGGGTATAAATCCCAAAAATTACAATATAATAAAAACAAAATGTAGTCAAGAAACAAAAGCGCTAGCTGTATTCCCTTAATGCACTGTTTAACATACACAAAAAGCACTGTAATTATAACTTTACACCACAAAGTATATTCTCAAAAAGTGCAATATAATTAAAAGATAAAACAATGAATATACAAAACCGCTATTTATATTATCTTAAAACACTATTTAACAAATACAAAAAGCACTGTAATAAGAACTTTAGAGCACAGAGTAAAAATCCCAAAAAGTACAATATAATAAAAAGAAGAGGTAGTTAAGAAATAAAAGCACTAACTGTATTCCCTTAAAGGAGTATTTAACATACACGAAAACCACTGTAATTATAACTCTAGAGCACAAAGTATACTCTTATAAAGTGCTATATAATAAAAAGAAAAAATAATGAAGAAGCAAAACCGTTATTTCTATTACCTTAAAACACTATGTAAAAAGTACGAAAAACACTGTAATAAGAACTATAGAGCACATAGTATTAATCCCACAAAGTACAATATAATTAAAAGAAAAGGCAGTCAAGAAAAAAAAACACTAACTCTATTCCCATAATGAACTTTTTAACATACACGAAAACCACTGTATTTATAACTTTAGATAACAAAGTATAATCTCATAAAGTTCAATATAATTAAAAGGAAAAACAGTGAAGAAACAAAAGCACTATTTATATTATCTTAAAACACTATTTAACAATTATGAAAAGCACTGTAATATGAACTATAAAGCACATAATATAAATCCCAAAAAGTACAATATAATAAAAAGAAAAGGCGGTCAAAAACAAAAACACTAACTCTATTACCTTAAACCACTATTTAACGTACACGAAAACTATTGTATTTATAACTTTAGAGCACAAAGTATAATCTCATTATAAGTAAAAGGAAAAACAATTAACAAACAAATACGCAATTTATATTACCTTAAAACACTATTTAACAAATAGGAAAAGCATTGTAATAAAAACTATGTAACATAGACTATAAATCACATAAAGTACATAATAATAAAAAGAAAAGGCAGTCAAGAAACGAACATACTAAGTGTATTCCTTTAATGCACTTTCTAACATACACAAAAAACACTGTAATTATAACTTCTGGGAACAAAGAATAATTTCATAAAGTGAAATGTAATTAAAAGGAAAAACAATGAATACACAAAAACGCTATTTATATTATCTTAAAAAACTATGTAAAAAATACGAAAAGCACAGTATAATCTCATAGAGTGCTATATAATAAAAAAGAAAAACAGTGAAGAACAAAAGCGATAATTGTATTCTTTTAAAGCAATATTTAACAAACACGAAAAGCATTGTAATAAGAACTATAGAGGACAGAGTATAAAGCCCAAAAAGTACAATATAATAAAAGGAAAAGACAGTGGAGAAACAAATGCACTAACTGTATTCCCTTAATGCACTTTTTAACTTACACAAAAAGCACCGTAATTATAACTTTAGAGCAGAAAATATGATCGCATAAAGGGAAATGTAATTTAAAGGAAAAATGGTTAAGAAACAAAAGTGCTATTTATATTATCTTAAAACACTATATAACAAATACGAAAAGTACTGTAATAGGAACTATAGAGCACAGAGTTTCCCAATAAGTACAACATAATAAAAAGAAAAGGCAGTCAAGAAAGAAAAGCACTAGTTGTATTCCCTTAATGCTCTTTTTAACATACAAAAAGAACACTATAACTATAACTTTATCCCACAAAATATAATCTCATAAAGTGCAATTTAACTAAAAGAAACAACAGTCAAGAAACAAAAGCACTATTTATATTATCTTAAAACAATATGTAACAAATACAAAAAGCACTTTAGTAAGAATTATAGAGCACATACTATAAATCCCATAAAGTACAATATAATAAAAACAAAAGGGAGTCAAGAAACAAAAGCACTAGCTGTATTCCCTTAATACACTGTTTAACATACACAAAAAACACTGTATTATAACTTTATACCACAAAGTATAATCTCGTAAAATATTTAAAAGAAAAAACAATGAATAAACAAAATCGCTATTTATATTCTCTTAAAACACTATGTAACAAATACGAAAAATATTGTAATAAGAACTTTAGAACACAGAGTAAAAATCCCAAAAAGTACAATATAATAAAAAGAAAAGACAGTTAAGAAACAAAAGCACTAATTGTATTCCCTTAAAGCACTATTTAACATACACGAAAAACACTGTAATTATAACTATAGAGCACAAAGTATAATCTTATAAAGTTCCATATAATTAAAAGGAAAAACAATGAAGAAACAAAAGCCTTATTTATATTATTTTAAAACACTATTTAACAAATACGAAAAGCACTGTAATAAGAACTATAGAGCATAGAGTATAAATCCCACAATATAATAAAGAGAAAAGGTTGTCAAGAAACAAGAACACTAACTCTATTCCCTTAAACCACTATTTAAAATAAACGAAAAGCACTGTATTTATAACTTTATAGCACAAAGTATAATCTCATAAAGGTCTATATAATTGAAAGGAAAAACAGTTAAGAAACAAAAGCCTTATATATATTACGTTAAAACACTATGTAACAAATACGAAAAGCACTTTAATAAGAACTATAGAGCACAGAGTATAAATCCCATAAAGTAAAATATAATAAAAACAAAAGGGAGTCAAGAAACAAAAGCACTAGCTGTATTCCCTTAATACACTGTTTAACATACACAAAAAGCACTGTAATTATAACTTTACACCACAAAGTACAATCTCGTAATGTGCAATATAATTAAAAGAAAAAACAGTGTATAAACAAAATCGCTATTTATAATATCTTAAAACACTATGCAACTAATACGAAAAGCATTGTAATAAGAACTTTAGAACACAGGGTAAAAATCCCAAAAAGTACAATATAATAAAAAGAAAAGGCAGTTAAGAAACAAAAGCACTAATTGTATTCCTTTAAAGCACTATTTAACATACACGAAGGACACTGTAATTATTTTAAAACACTATTTAACAAATACGAAAAGCACTGTAATAAGAACTATAGAGCATAGAGTATAAATCCCACAATATAATAAAGAGAAAAGGCAGTCAAGAAACAAAAACAATAACTCTATTCCCTTAAAACATTTTTTAACATACACGAAAAAAACTATAATTATAACTTTAGAGCACAAAGTATAATCTCATAAAGTTCCATATAATTAAAAGGAAAAACATTGAAGAAACAAAAGTCTTATTTATATTATTTTAAAACACTATTTAACAAATACGAAAAGCACTGTAATAAGAACTATAGAGCATAGAGTATAAATCCCATAAAGTACAATATAATAAAGAGAAAAGACAGTCAAGAAACAAAAACAATAACTCTATTCCCTTAAAGCATTTTTTAACATACACGAAAAACACTATAACTATAACTTTAGAACACAAAGTATAATCTCATTATAAGTAAAAGGAAAAACAATTAAGAAACAAATACGCAATTTATATTACCTTAAGACACAATTCAACAAATACGAAAAACACTGTAATAAAAATAATAGAGCACATAGTATAAATCCCATAAAGTACAATATAATTAAAAGAAAAGGAAGTCAAGAAACAAAAGTACTAACTATATTCCCATAATGCACTTTTTAACGTAATCGAAAAGCATAATTATAACTTTTGAGCACAAAGTATAATCTCAAAAAGTTCAATATAATTAAAAGGAAAAACAGTGAAGAAGCAAAAGCCCTTTTTATATTATCTTAAAATACTATTTAACAAACACGAAAAACACTTTAATAAGAACTATAGAGCATAGAATATAAATCCCATAAAGTACAATATAATAAAAAGAAAAGGCAGTCAAAAAACAAAATCACTAACTCTATTACCTTAAACCACTATTTAACATACACGAAAACTACTGTATTTATAACTTTAGAGCACAAAGTATAATCTCATGATAAGTAAAAGGAAAAATAGTTAAGAAACAAATACGCAATTTATATTACCTTAAAACACTATTTAACAAATACGAAAAGCATTGTAGTAAAAACTATATACCATAGACTATAAATCCTATAAAGTACATAATAATAAAAAGAAAAGGCAGTCAAGATACAAACATACTAAGTGTATTCCCTTAATGCACTTTTTAACATACACAAAAAGCACTGTAATTATAACTTCTCAGCACAAAGAATAATTTCTTAAGTGAAATGTAATTAAAAGGAAAAACAATGAATAAACAAAAATGCTATTTATATTATCTTAAAACACTATGTAAAAAATACAAAAAACACAGTAATAAGAACTGTAGAGCACAGAGTAAAAGTCCCAAAAAGTACAATATAGTAAAAGGAAAAGGCAGTCAATAAACAAAAAAACTAACTGTATTCCCTTAAACCACTATTTAACATTCAAGAAAAGCACTATATTTATAACTTTAGAGCACAAAGTATAATCTCATAAAGGTCTATATAATTGCAAGGAAAAACAGTTAAGAAACAAAAATTCTATATATATTACGTTAAAATACTATTCAACAAATGCGAAAAGCACTTTAATAAGATCTATAGAGCACATAGTATAAATCACATAAAGTACAATATAATAAAAACAAAAGGTAGTCAAGAAACAAAAACAATAACCCTATTCCCTTAAACCATTTTTTAACATACACGAAAAACACTGTAATTATAACTTTATAGCACAAAGTATAATCTCATTATAAGTAAAAGGAAAAATAGTTAAAAAACAAATACGCAATTTATATTACCTTAAAACACTATTTAACAAATACGAAAAGCACTTTAATAAAAACTATACAGCATTGACTATAAATCCCATAAAGTACATAATAATAAAAAGAAAAGGCAGTCAAGAAACAAACGTACTAAGTGTATTCCCTTAATGCACTTTTTAACATACATAAAAAGCACTGTAATTATAACTTTATAGCACAAAGTATAATCTCATAAAATGAAATGTAATTAAGAGGAAAAACAGTAAAGAAACAAAAGCGTTATTTCTATTACCTTAAAACACTATGTCACAAGTACGAAAAACACGATAATAAGAACTATAGAGCACATAGAATAAATCTAAAAAAGAACAGTATAATAAAAAGAAAAGGCGGTCAAGAAACAAGAAAATTAACTCTATTCCCTTAAACCACTATTTAACATACACGAAAAGCACTGTATTTATAACTTTATAGCACAAAGTATAATCTCATAAAGGTCTATACAATTGAAAGGAAAAACAGTTAAGAAACAAAAGCCCTATTTATATTACGTTAAAACTCTATGTAACAAATACGAAAAGCACTTTATAAGAACTATAGAGCACAGAGTATAAATCCCATAGAGTACAATATAATAAAAAGAAAAGGTAGTCAAGAAACAAAAGCACTAGTTGTATTCCCATAATACATTGTTTAACATACACAAAAAGCACTATAATTATAACTTTACAAAACAAATTATAATCACATAAAGTGCAATATAATTAAATGAAAAAATAGTGAAGAAACAAAAGCCCTTTTTATATTATCTTAAAACACAATTTAACAAATACGAAAAACACTGTATTAAGAATTATAGAGCATAGAGTATAAATTCCATAAAGTACAATATAATAAAAAGGAAAAACTAGGAAGAAACAAAAGCGCTATTTCTATTACCTTAAAACTCTTTGTAACAAATACGAAAAACACTTTAATAAGAACTATAGAACACAGAGTAAATATCCCAAAAAGTACAATATAATAAAAAGAAAAGGCAGTCAATAAACAAAAGCATTAATTGTATTCCCTTAAAAAACTACTTAACATACACGAAAAGCACTGGAATTATTACTCTAAAGCACAAAGTATAATCTCATAAACGTCTATATTATTAAAAGGAATAACATTTAAGAAACAAAAATGCTATTTATATTACCTTAAAACACTATGTAACAAATAGGAAAAGCACTTTAATAAGAACTTTAGAGCACATAGTATAAATCTCAAAAAGTACAATATAATAAAAAGAAAAAGCAGTCAATAAACAAAAGCATTAACTGTATTCCCATAAAGCACTACATAACATCCACGAAAAGCACTGTAATTATAACTCTAGAGCACAAAGTATAATCTCATAAAGGTCTATATAATTAAAAGGAAAAACATTTAAGAAACAAAAACGCTATTTATATTACCTTAAAACACTATGTAACAAATAGGAAAAGCACTTTAATAAGAACTTTAGAGCACAGTATAAATCTAAAAGAGTACAATATAATAAGAAGAAAAAGCAGTCAAGATATTAAAGCACTATCTGTATTCCCTTAATACACTTTTTAACATATACGTAAAGCACTGTATTTATAACTTTAGTGAACAAAGTAGAATCTCATGAAGTTCAATATAATTAAAAGGAAAAACAGTGAAGAAACAAAAGCCCTATTTATATTATCTTAAAACACTATTTAACAATTACGAAAAGCACTGTAATAAGAACTATAGAGCACAGAGTGTAAATCTCAAAAAGTAAAATATAATATAAAGAAAAAGCAGTCAAAAACAAAAACACTAACTCTATTACCTTAAACCACTATTTAACATACACGAAAAGTACTGTATATAAGACTTTAGAGCACAAAGTATAATCTCATTATAAGTAAAAGGAAAAACAGTTAAGAAATAAATACGCAATTTATATTACCTTAAAACACTATTTAACAAATAGGAAAAGCATTGTAATAAAAACTATGTAACATAGACTATAAATCACATAAAGTACATAACAATGAAAAGAAAAGGCAGTCAAGAAACGAACATACTAAGTGTATTCCTTTAATGCACTTTCTAACATACACAAAAAACACTGTAATTATAACTTCTGGGAACAAAGAATAATTTCATAAAGTGAAATGTAATTAAAAGGAAAAACAATGAATACACAAAAACGCTATTTATATTATCTTAAAAAACTATGTAAAAAATACGAAAAGCACAGTATAATCTCATAGAGTGCTATATAATAAAAAAGAAAAACAGTGAAGAACAAAAGCGATAATTGTATTCTTTTAAAGCATTATTTAACAAACACGAAAAGCATTGTAATAAGAACTATAGAGGACAGAGTATAAAGCCCAAAAAGTACAATATAATAAAAGGAAAAGACAGTGGAGAAACAAATGCACTAACTGTATTCCCTTAATGCACTTTTTAACTTACACAAAAAGCACTGTAATTATAACTTTAGAGCAGAAAATATGATCGCATAAAGCGAAATGTAATTTAAAGGAAAAATGGTTAAGAAACAAAAGTGCTATTTATATTATCTTAAAACACTATATAACAAATACGAAAAGTACTGTAATAGGAACTATAGAGCACAGAGTTTCCCAATAAGTACAACATAATAAAAAGAAAAGGCAGTCAAGAAAGAAAAGCCCTAGTTCTATTCCCTTAATGCTCTTTTTAACATACAAAAAAAACATTGTAACTATAACTTTATCCCACAAAATATAATCTCATAAAATGCAATATAACTAAAAGAAACAACAGTCAAGAAACAAAAGCACTATTTATATTATCTTAAAACAATATGTAACAAATACAAAAAGCACTTTAGTAAGAATTATAGAGCACATAGTATAAATCCCATAAAGTACAATATAATAAAAACAAAAGGGAGTCAAGAAACAAAAGCACTAGCTGTATTCCCTTAATACACTGTTTAACATACACAAAAAACACTGTATTATAACTTTATACCACAAAGTATAATCTCGTAAAATATTTAAAAGAAAAAACAATGAATAAACAAAATCGCTATTTATATTCTCTTAGAACACTATGTAACAAATACGAAAAATATTGTAATAAGAACTTTAGAACACAGAGTAAAAATCCCAAAAAGTACAATATAATAAAAAGAAAAGGCAGTTAAGAAACAAAAACACTAATTGTATTCCCTTAAAGCACTATTTAACATACACGAAAAACACTGTAATTATAACTATAGAGCACAAAGTATAATCTTATAAAGTTCCATATAATTAAAAGGAAAAACAATGAAGAAACAAAAGCCTTATTTATATTATTTTAAAACACTATTTAACAAATACGAAAAGCACTGTAATAAGAACTATAGAGCATAGAGTATAAATCCCACAATATAATAAAGAGAAAAGGTTGTCAAGAAACAAGAACACTAACTCTATTCCCTTAAACCACTATTTAAAATAAACGAAAAGCACTGTATTTATAACTTTATAGCACAAAGTATAATCTCATAAAGGTCTATATAATTGAAAGGAAAAACAGTTAAGAAACAAAAGCCTTATATATATTACGTTAAAACACTATGTAACAAATACGAAAAGCACTTTAATAAGAACTATAGAGCACAGAGTATAAATCCCATAAAGTAAAATATAATAAAAACAAAAGGGAGTCAAGAAACAAAAGCACTAGTTGTATTCCCTTAATACACTGTTTAACATACACAAAAAGCACTGTAATTATAACTTTACACCACAAAGTACAATCTCGTAATGTGCAATATAATTAAAAGAAAAAACAGTGTATAAACAAAATCGCTATTTATAATATCTTAAAACACTATGCAACTAATACGAAAAGCATTGTAATAAGAACATTAGAACACAGGGTAAAAATCCCAAAAAGTACAATATAATAAAAAGAAAAGGCAGTTAAGAAACAAAAGCACTAATTGTATTCCCTTAAAGCACTATTTAACATACACGAAGGACACTGTAATTATAACTATAGAGCACAAAGTATAATCTCATAAAATTCCATATAATTAAAAGGAAAAACAATGAAGAAACAAAAGCCTTATTTATATTATTTTAAAACACTATTTAACAAATACGAAAAGCACTGTAATAAGAACTATAGAGCATAGAGTATAAATCCCACAATATAATAAAGAGAAAAGGCAGTCAAGAAACAAAAACAATAACTCTATTCCCTTAAAACATTTTTTAACATACACGAAAAACACTATAATTATAACTTTAGAGCACAAAGTATAATCTCATAAAGTTCCATATAATTAAAAGGAAAAACATTGAAGAAACAAAAGTCTTATTTATATTATTTTAAAACACTATTTAACAAATACGAAAAGCACTGTAATAAGAACTATAGAGCATAGAGTATAAATCCCATAAAGTACAATATAATAAAGAGAAAAGACAGTCAAGAAACAAAAACAATAACTCTATTCCCTTAAAGCATTTTTTAACATACACGAAAAACACTATAACTATAACTTTAGAACACAAAGTATAATCTCATTATAAGTAAAAGGAAAAACAATTAAGAAACAAATACGCAATTTATATTACCTTAAGACACAATTCAACAAATACGAAAAACACTGTAATAAAAATAATAGAGCACATAGTATAAATCCCATAAAGTACAATATAATTAAAAGAAAAGGAAGTCAAGAAACAAAAGTACTAACTATATTCCCATAATGCACTTTTTAACGTAATCGAAAAGCATAATTATAACTTTTGAGCACAAAGTATAATCTCAAAAAGTTCAATATAATTAAAAGGAAAAACAGTGAAGAAGCAAAAGCCCTTTTTATATTATCTTAAAATACTATTTAACAAACACGAAAAACACTTTAATAAGAACTATAGAGCATAGAATATAAATCCCATAAAGTACAATATAATAAAAAGAAAAGGCAGTCAAAAAACAAAATCACTAACTCTATTACCTTAAACCACTATTTAACATACACGAAAACTACTGTATTTATAACTTTAGAGCACAAAGTATAATCTTATGATAAGTAAAAGGAAAAACAGTTAAGAAACAAATACGCAATTTATATTACCTTAAAACACTATTTAACAAATACGAAAAGCATTGTAGTAAAAACT
Organism: Andrographis paniculata; assembly: GCF_009805555.1. Classification (NCBI taxonomy): domain Eukaryota; kingdom Viridiplantae; phylum Streptophyta; class Magnoliopsida; order Lamiales; family Acanthaceae; genus Andrographis; species Andrographis paniculata. The sequence continues at coordinate 69,727 of NW_026137577.1, forward strand.
ATATACCATAGACTATAAATCCTATAAAGTACATAATAATAAAAAGAAAAGGCAGTCAAGATACAAACATACTAAGTGTATTCCCTTAATGCACTTTTTAACATACACAAAAAGCACTGTAATTATAACTTCTCAGCACAAAGAATAATTTCTTAAGTGAAATGTAATTAAAAGGAAAAACAATGAATAAACAAAAATGCTATTTATATTATCTTAAAACACTATGTAAAAAATACAAAAAGCACAGTAATAGGAACTGTAGAGCACAGAGTAAAAGTCCCAAAAAGTACAATATAGTAAAAGGAAAAGGCAGTCAATAAACAAAAAAACTAACTGTATTCCCTTAAACCACTATTTAACATTCAAGAAAAGCACTATATTTATAACTTTAGAGAACAAAGTATAATCTCATAAAGGTCTATATAATTGCAAGGAAAAACAGTTAAGAAACAAAAATTCTATATATATTACGTTAAAATACTATTCAACAAATGCGAAAAGCACTTTAATAAGATCTATAGAGCACAGAGTATAAATCACATAAAGTACAATATAATAAAAACAAAAGGTAGTCAAGAAACAAAAACAATAACCCTATTCCCTTAAACCATTTTTTAACATACACGAAAAACACTGTAATTATAACTTTATAGCACAAAGTATAATCTCATTATAAGTAAAAGGAAAAATAGTTAAAAAACAAATACGCAATTTATATTACCTTAAAACACTATTTAACAAATACGAAAAGCACTTTAATAAAAACTATACAGCATTGACTATAAATCCCATAAAGTACATAATAATAAAAAGAAAAGGCAGTCAAGAAACAAACGTACTAAGTGTATTCCCTTAATGCACTTTTTAACATACATAAAAAGCACTGTAATTATAACTTTATAGCACAAAGTATAATCTCATAAAATGAAATGTAATTAAGAGGAAAAACAGTAAAGAAACAAAAGCGTTATTTCTATTACCTTAAAACACTATGTCACAAGTACGAAAAACACGATAATAAGAACTATAGAGCACATAGAATAAATCTAAAAAAGAACAGTATAATAAAAAGAAAAGGCGGTCAAGAAACAAGAATACTAACTCTATTCCCTTAAACCACTATTTAACATACACGAAAAGCACTGTATTTATAACTTTATAGCACAAAGTATAATCTCATAAAGGTCTATACAATTGAAAGGAAAAACAGTTAAGAAACAAAAGCCCTATTTATATTACGTTAAGACTCTATGTAACAAATACGAAAAGCACTTTATAAGAACTATAGAGCACAGAGTATAAATCCCATAGAGTACAATATAATAAAAAGAAAAGGTAGTCAAAAAACAAAAGCACTAGTTGTATTCCCATAATACATTGTTTAACATACACAAAAAGCACTATAATTATAACTTTACAAAACAAATTATAATCACATAAAGTGCAATATAATTAAATGAAAAAATAGTGAAGAAACAAAAGCCCTTTTTATATTATCTTAAAACACAATTTAACAAATACGAAAAACACTGTATTAAGAATTATAGAGCATAGAGTATAAATACCATAAAGTACAATATAATAAAAAGGAAAAACTAGGAAGAAACAAAAGCGCTATTTCTATTACCTTAAAACTCTTTGTAACAAATACGAAAAACACTTTAATAAGAACTATAGAACACAGAGTAAATATCCCAAAAAGTACAATATAATAAAAAGAAAAGGCAGTCAATAAACAAAAGCATTAATTGTATTCCCTTAAAAAACTACTTAACAATCACGAAAAGCACTGGAATTATTACTCTAAAGCACAAAGTATAATCTCATAAACGTCTATATTATTAAAAGGAAAAACATTTAAGAAACAAAAATGCTATTTATATTACCTTAAAACACTATGTAACAAATAGGAAAAGCACTTTAATAAGAACTTTAGAGCACATAGTATAAATCTCAAAAAGTACAATATAATAAAAAGAAAAAGCAGTCAATAAACAAAAGCATTAACTGTATTCCCATAAAGCACTACTTAACATCCACGAAAAGCACTGTAATTATAACTCTAGAGCACAAAGTATAATCTCATAAAGGTCTATATAATTAAAAGGAAAAACATTTAAGAAACAAAAACGCTATTTATATTACCTTAAAACACTATGTAACAAATAGGAAAAGCACTTTAATAAGAACTTTAGAGCACAGTATAAATCTAAAAAAGTACAATATAATAAGAAGAAAAAGCAGTCAAGATATTAAAGCACTATCTGTATTCCCTTAATACACTTGTTAACATATACGTAAAGCACTGTATTTATAACTTTAGTGAACAAAGTAGAATCTCATGAAGTTCAATATAATTAAAAGGAAAAACAGTGAAGAAACAAAAGCCCTATTTATATTATCTTAAAACACTATTTAACAATTATGAAAAGCACTGTAATAAGAACTATAGAGCACAGAGTGTAAATCTCAAAAAGTAAAATATAATATAAAGAAAAAGCAGTCAAAAACAAAAACACTAACTCTATTACCTTAAACCACTATTTAACATACACGAAAAGTACTGTATATAAGACTTTAGAGCACAAAGTATAATCTCATTATAAGTAAAAGGAAAAACAGTTAAGAAATAAATACGCAATTTATATTACCTTAAAACACTATTTAACAAATACGAAAAGCACTGTAATAAAAACTATATAACTTCGACTATAAATCCCATAATGTACATAATAAAAAAAAGAAAAGGCAGTCAAGAAACGAACGTACTAAGTGTATTCCATTAATGCACTTTTTAACATACACAAAAAGCACTGTAATTATAACTTCTGAGCACAAAGAATAATTTCATAAAGTGAAATGTAATTAAAAGGAAAAACAATGAATAAACAAAAACGCTATTTATATTATCTTAAAACACTATGTAACAAAATACGAAAAGGACTGTAATAAGAGAACTATAGAGCACAGAGTAAAAATGCCAAAAAGTACAATATAGTAAAAAGAAAAGGCAGTCAATAAAGAAAAACACTAACTGTATTCCCTTAAACCACTATTTAACATTCAAGAAAAGCACTATATTTATAACTTTAGAGCACAAAGTATAATCTCATAAAGGTCTATATAGTTGAAAGGGAAAACAGTTAAGAAACAAAGATTGTATTTATATTTGTTAAAATACTATGTAACAAATACGAAAAGCACTTTAATAAGAACTATAGAGCACAAAGTATAAATCTCATAAAGTACAATATAATAAAAACAAAAGGTAGTCAATAAACAAAAGCACTAGCTGAATTCCCTTAGTACTGTAATTATAACTCTAGAGCACAAAGTATAATCTTATAAAGTGCAATATAATAAAAAGCAAAAACAATGAGGAAGCAAAAGCGCTATTTCTATTACCCTAAAACACTATGTAACAAGTACAAAAAATACTGTAATAAGGACTATAGAGCACATAGTATAAATCTCAAAAAGTACAATATAATAAAAAGAAAAGGCAGTCGAGAAACAAGAACACTAACTCTATTCCCTTAAACCACTATTTAACATACACGAAAAGCACTGTATTTATAACTTAGGAGCACAAAGTATAATCTCATAAAGGTCTATATAATTGAAAGGAAAAACAGTTAAGAAACAAAAGCCCTATTTATATTACGTTAGAACACTATGTAACAAATACGAAAAGCACTTTATAAGAACTATAGAGCAAAGAGTATAAATCCCATAAAGTACAATATAGTAGAAAGAAAAAGTAGTCAAGAAACAAAAGCACGAGCTGTATTCCTATAATACACTGTTTAACATACAAAAAAAGCACTGTATTTATAACTTTACACCACAAAGTATAATCTCATAAAGTGCAATATGATTAAAAGAAAAAACAGTGAAGAAAAAAAAGCCCTTTTTATATTATCTTAAAACACTATTTAACAAATACGAAAAGCACTGTATTAAGAATTGTAGAGCATAGAGTATAAATACCATAAAGTATAATATAATAAAAAGAAAAAATTGTGAAGAAACAAAAACGCTATTTCTATTACCTTAAAACTCTATGTAACAAATATGAAAAGCACTTTAATAAGAACTATAGAGCACAGAGTATATCCTATAAAGTACAATATAATAATAAGAAAAGACAGTCAAGAAACAAAAACACTAACTATATTCCGTTAATGCCCTTCCTAACATACACAAAAAGTATTGTAATTATAACTTTAGAGCACAAAGTATAATCTTATAAAAAGAAATGTATTTAAACCGAAAAAAAGTGAAGAAACAAAAGCAATATTTATATTATCTTAAAACACTATGTAACAAATATAAAAAGCACTGTAATAAGAACTACAGAACACAGAGTAAATATCCCAAAAAGTACAATATAATAAAAAGAAAAGGCATTTGGGGGATTGGATTGGATTTATACTATTCATCCAATTTTTTCCCCAAAAAACATCAAATCAAACACCTATTTTTCATTTTTTATATTATACTAAAAATCAATTTTACATTCAAAACATCACATCAACACCTATTTATATCACATCATACAACTATTCAAATTCAAAATTTTTACTATTCAAATCCCAACTCAAAATCCAAACCCCCAAACAAATACACCCTTAACTGTATTCCCTTAAAGCACTATTTAACATACACGAAAAGCACTGTAAATATAACTTCAGAGTACAAAGTATAATCTCATAAAGGTCTATATAATTAAAAAGAAAAACAATTAAGACACAAAAATGCTATTTATATTACCTTAAAACACTATGTAACAAATAGAAAAAGCACCTTAATAAGAACTTTAGAGCACAGAGTATAAATCTCAAAAAGTACATTATAATAAAAAGAAAAGGCAGTGAAGATACAAAAGCACTAATTGTATTCCCTTAAAGAACTATTTAACATACACGAAAAACACTGTAATTATAACTATAGAGCACAAAGGATAATCTTATAAAGTGCTATTTAATAAAAAGAAAAAACAATGAAGAAGCATTAGCGTTATTACTATTATCTTAAAACACTATGTAAAAAGTACGAAAAGCACTGTAATAAGAACTATAGAGTACATAGTATAAATCCCAAAAAGTACAGTATAATTAAAAGAAAAGGCAGTCAAGAAACATAAACGCTAACTGTGTTCCTTTAATGCACTTTTTAACATACACGAAAATCACTATAATTATAACTTTAGAGAACAAAGTATAATCTCATAAAGTTCCATATAATTAAAAGAAAAAACAGTGAAGAAACAAAAACCCTATTTATATTATTTTAAAACACTATTTAACAAATAGAAAAGGCACTGTAATAAGAACTATAGAGCATAGAGTATAAATTCCATAAAATACAATATAATAAAGAGTAAAGGCGGTCAAGAAACAAAAACAATAACTCTATTCCCTTAAGGCATTTTTTAACATACACGAAAAACACTATAATTATAACTTTAGAGCACAAAGTATAATCTCATTATAAGTAAAAGGAAAAACAATTAAGAAACAAATACGCAATTTATATTACCTTAAAACAATATTTAACAAATACGAAAAACACTGTAATAAAAACTATACAGCATAGACTATAAATCCCATAAAGTACATAATAATAAAAAGAAAAGGCAGTCAAGAAACAAACGTACTAAGTGTATTCCCTTAAAGCACTTTTTAACATACACAAAAAGCACTGTAATTATAACTTTATAGCACAAAGTATAATCTCATAAAGTAAAATATAATTAAAAAGAAAAACAGTGAAGAAACAAAAGTGTTATTTCTATTACCTTAAAACACTATAACTACAAAAAAATATCAATTTTGTAACAAAATTTTTTCGTTGTTAAATCCACTTTTTCCGTTACTAATGATATTAGAGACGGAATTAGAGATGGAATTACGTTAGCTACGTGAACTTTAGGAACGAAATTCCGTTACAAATATACAATTTTTTTGTAGTGTATGTCACAAGTACGAAAAACACTATAATAAGAACTATAGAGCATATAGTATAAATCTCAAAAAGTACACTATAATAAAAAGAAAAGGCAATCAAGAAACAAGAACACTAACTCTATTCCCTTAAACCACTATTTAACATACACGAAAAGCACTGTATTTATAACTTTATAGCACAAAGTATAATCTCATAAAGGTCTATACAATTGAAAGGAAAAACAGTTAAGAAACAAAAGCCCTATTTATATTACGTTAAAACTCTATGTAACAAATACGAAAAGCACTTTATAAGAACTATAGAGCACATAGTATAAATCCCATAGAGTACAGTATAATAAAAAGAAAAGGTAGTCAAGAAACAAAAGCACTAGTTGTATTCCCATATACATTGTTTAACATACACAAAAAGCACTATAATTATAACTTTACACAACAAATTATAATCTCATAAAGTGCAATATAATTAAATGAAAAAACAGTGAAGAAACAAAAGCCCTTTTTATATTATCTTAAAACACAATTTAACAAATACGAAAAACACTGTATTAAGAATTATAAAGCATAGAGTATAAATACCATAAAGTACAATATAATAAAAAGAAAAAACTAGGAAGAAACAAAAGCGCTATTTCTATTACCTTAAAACTCTTTGTAACAAATACGAAAAACACTTTAATAAGGACTATAGAACACAGAGTAAATATCCCAAAAAGTACAATATAATAAAAAGAAAAGGCATTTGGGGGATTGGATTGGATTTATACTATTCATCCAATTTTTTTCCCCAAAAAACATCAAATCAAACACCTATTTTTCATTTTTTATATTATACTAAAAATCAATTTTACATTCAAAACATCACATCAACACCTATTTATATCACATCATACAACTATTCAAATTCAAAATTTTTACTATTCAAATCCCAACTCAAAATCCAAACCCCCAAACAAATACACCCTTAACTGTATTCCCTTAAAGCACTATTTAACATACACGAAAAGCACTGTAAATATAACTTCAGAGTACAAAGTATAATCTCATAAAGGTCTATATAATTAAAAAGAAAAACAATTAAGACACAAAAATGCTATTTATATTACCTTAAAACACTATGTAACAAATATAAAAAGCACCTTAATAAGAACTTTAGAGCACAGAGTATAAATCTCAAAAAGTACATTATAATAAAAAGAAAAGGCAGTGAAGATACAAAAGCACTAATTGTATTCCCTTAAAGAACTATTTAACATACACGAAAAACACTGTAATTATAACTGTTGATGTAATTTTTCAACAAAAATAAAGTAAAATTCAAAGATATAGAAAATATCCTTAAACTTGATTAATTAGTGCCTGAGATTAGGAATCTCTAAACACTGTACGGTACAGAAAATAAACTGGAAAATAAAAGACTGAAATTTAAAGTGGTGATCCCCAAATCTGACTTTGCTTTGTTGAAGTTGATTGAAGATCCCTTGCCAAATGATGATCCAAATCCTTAAATATTCTCTGGGAAACTGTACTGAAAACCGTCGCCCGAACGGTTACAACGTCTCCTTCCCAACCGTCTTCCAATCCTTCTCCTGCTGACACGTGTCCTCAGCAGACCAAAATTATCCCTATATTTCACTCTTTGAGCCGACCACAGACCTTCCGCCCTTTTGGCCCGACTGCCAATCTACAACCGCATTGGTCCGACTGCCAATCCTCCCGACTTGCAAACCATCTGACTTATTTGGATTAGCTACAGACATCCCGACTAACGAACCATCCGATTTGTTGGTCCCGCCGCAGAGTTCCGACCTGAGAACTTCCCGACCTGAGGGCCTCCCGACCTGCGAACTTCCCGTCCTGATGACTTTCCGTCTTGAGGACCTCCCGACCTGAAAACCTTCCGACCTGAGGTCTTTTCGTCCTGGGGACTTTCCGTCTTGAGGGCCTCCCGACCTGAAAACCTTCCGACTTGAGGTCTTTCCGTCCTGAGGACTTTCCGTCTTGAGGACCTCCCGACCTGAAGACCTTCCGACCTGAGGTCTTTCCGTCCTGGGGACTTTCCGTCTTGAGGACCTCCCGACCTGAAGACCTTCCGACCTGAGGTCTTTCCGTCCTGGGGACTTTCCGTCTTGAGGGCCTCCCGACCTGAAAACCTTCCGACCTGAGGTCTTTCCGTCTTGGGGACTTTCCGTCTTGAGGGCCTCCCGACCTGAAAACCTTCCGACCTGAGGTCTTTCCGTCCTGGGGACTTTCCGTCTTGTATTTTCCTTAGAAATAAACCTATTTTCCTTGATTTCCTCACGGTGTCCTTCAGCCAGTTCAATCAACTCTATTGCCAGGCCCATTCTTCTTTTTACCTTGGGCTTTTAACCTAACTCTAAATTTCGTACGTAACAACTTGCCCGCCGCCAAGGGACTTTCAAACGCCATTTAACAATCGATGTTTGGAAGTTCATCAATCATCACCCTCTTGAAAAATTCCCTTAGCAACTGCACCAGTTACTGCAATACTCCTGATTAACTTCCTTCTCCGCAATACGATCCTTTGTGAATCACAATTCAACCACTCTAACCATGGCGAATCGATACATTCCTGCCCTTCCCTTCGACGGAACCCTCCCAGAGGGCCCGTTTTCAGCCTCGAAAGTACTAACTCCGACGATCCGCCCATACTGCACGACTCCTGAAGACTCAAACCGGATGAGGGAAGTTTTGGAATCCCGAAATTCCTTGGCTATCAACAACCCTAACTACCAAGCAGTTCGCATTCGAGACAGCATCAAAACCCATCTCACGGACCCAAAAGATCCTTACCGCGCTTGGTATCGACGGGTAGCAGAACACTTCCAGACCCAATGGCGATCTCAAAAAATCGACCAAGCAATACTATTGTCCACCATGCCTATCAACCTGCATGAGAAGGTGCTCTTGGCCATGTCTGCCTTCTGGAATGCGGAAAATGGGACTTTTCTCTTACCATCTGGCCCCTTTGGTCCAACTCTTATGGATGTGGCAATGATCGCGCATCTCCCAGTCGTGGGTGAAGACCCTGTGATGGGAGCCCTAGATGGGCAGGAGCCATCAGAAGACCATCCAGGGTGGTCTTTACAAGGTGTGAAGGAATGGGGCTGGACAAAGTTCGCAACCGATCAGCAAGGGGCTCCAGGGACCCCCGTGACCGACCGGGAGCATACTGCCTTTATCCTTTTTTGGCTTTGTAGGTACGTCATTGTTTCCCCTTCTAAATGCGTTCTTCCTTCTCATCTCGACCTAGCCATTCATATCGCGTCTGGTCGGTTCTTTTCCCTTGGCACTCTGTTTTTAGCCAATCTGTTTGAAGGACTTACTAGAGTTAGCCTTCGTTTAACAGATAATGATAATAGAAAATTAGACACTGCCGCATCGGGTCCTTTTTGGTTTTTAGAACTTTGGTTCCGTCTTTACTTCCCCAACGCGTTCAACTTAGGATCTCCGCCCACTATGCCAATATCTGAAAAACATTTGGGATTAGCCCTCAACCGACTCTGCTCAGGACGCAGTAAACTCCAATCCTCCGATCCAATAATAACCACAATTGTAACGGATACCCGTAGTAACTCTCGATTTTCTATGTATAAAAAATATGCGGGTTATGCTCCCGACCATTTTTGGCCCTTTCCGGCACCAAATCCTCTTCCGACTCCTGAGCCTTGTCCTCATCCCACCTATCCTTTTGCCTGGGACGTTGCCCTCAAACCCAGGTCTCTTTTTAGCAGCAAAAAACTTGATAAAAAAGGGCAGAAAACTTTTTGCACCTTTAAGTATGAACCTCAATTCATGGCGCGCCAGTTCGGCTGTTGCCAAGGTATCCCTGGACCCGTCGCTTGTCCGCATATAATTTTTCAAAGTCCTGACCGATGAGTCCTACCTAATTCAATCCCTTCTTATATCTCCCAGCTCACCACGTATATAATTTCCAATTCTTATATCCCTTTCCGCTCCAACCCTGAGACTGTAGATACATTCAATGAATGGTGGTCGGTTGTATGGCCCCTGATTTCCCCTGATGAGGATCGGTTGCTGAAAATACTCCTTCCCCCCCAAGGATTGGTTCTAGGGGCGGCTAGACATACTAGCACTCAGCAACAAACAGCCGCCCCGGGAATCGGATCTAGTGTTCCAATGCGAAAAAGGAAAGCTTCCCAGCTGCAAACACCCCCGACCTCTGGGGCCGACCAGCAAGCTCCAGCGGACCTTGGAACTACTAAGACATCAGCAAGGACCCGACCCCGAATAGGTAATTTTTCTTAAAACCGTGAACCAATTCACTATATCTTAACTTTGATTTCACTCATTTCATTCACCAGAACCGACCTTGGTAACACCGACCACACAAACGACGCAAACCCCAGCCGACCATTCAAACGTACCTTTGGTCCAGACTGAGATATTTCCTCTCCAAACCCCTACTCCACTTCTCACTTTGCCAATAAGCAGTCGGGCGGAGGACCCGACGAGGAGGCAAACTCTTCCTCCCGTACCGAGGAGTGGTCAGGCCAGGCACCCGACCAGGAGGCAATCTTTACCAGCAGTGCCTATAGAACCAGTAAGTTCTCTCATCAGCAATACTTAGGATTCTAATGATCAACCTTGATATATTTAACAATAACATTTCCATGATTTTTCACAGACACCTTCACCCATCGCATCAGCAGCAGGGGTCTCTTCAGACAGCGAGGGGACTACTTCCCAGATGGGTCGACCGCCATACATGGCATCAGACTCATCCATTTCGAAGGAAGAACCAGCTGCCCCTGCCGAAGCTGACCCTCAAGACGACATCCCTGATGCTGCTGATCCCGAAATCGTCCAATCGGGTGCAGTCACGCTGGAAACCGAAAATGCCACAGCTGCGGCTATCCCAGTTGCTCCTGAGATACCAGCTGCAGTGGCTTTAGACGCAGCTGCCCAACCTGCAGCCGCCCAGCCAGCAGCGGCGCTCCCTCCAGCAATCGAGTGGCAGGCAAAAGAACCACCTGTGGCAGCCCAACCTCCAGAAATAGAAGAAGTGTCATCGTCCGATTCGGAGACTTCTGTGAATTTGGTAAGATTAAACCAATCCATGCCACAATGTTTCTTTCTACAAAACAACAACTGTGTTATATACTACTTTCCATAGGGACCCAGGTCGGCACCTCAGCGACCATTCGCAGCAGCCGACGAGTCGGCTGCTGTTATATCAGCTGTCCGCCCTACTCGACCGACCTCATTGTTACCCCCTTCACTGACAGCAGTTCGCCCAGAGGTGACACATATCTTATCTGAATAATTTTGCACCTTCCTTGGAATACTTATTGAAACTGTAAGACTTGCAGGGGCCTTCGGACTTAGCCATCCTATCGATTGTTCCGGTTCCAGCGGAGGCCCAAACTATATTCACTGAGGCCATTAACCATCCCCTTTCAGAATTAAGATCCGATTTATTGGACAAACTCATTCAGACGGTTGGTGGCCTTCTTTTTTACACTCCGACGGAATCGCCAGCCGTCCCCATTCTGCATCGGCTGATGGAAAGACTTACGGAGCTCAAGACTGAAGTGTTAGTTATTGGACTCCTGTCGGCCGAAACCCCCCAGCCTGTCTTCGATCAAACAACACTGGAGAATTCTTTGGCTAAAACCCGAGAATCCCTTCAGCAGACTACTGGAAGGCTGGACGGTCTCCTTAGTACGAAGGCTCAAGTTGATGAATCCATCCAGAAAAAGGAGGCAGAATTGCGGGAGCTAAGGAAAGAACAGTCTATCCTGGATAATCAAATTACCAATGAGCAGCGTCTGCTTGAGAAGTATACAAAGAACGAAGCCGAATTGGATCAAGAGCTGAAAACCCAAGCTCGATCCCAATTCATCAGGAGATATCAGACGGCTGCTAATACTAGAAGGCTATCCAGGGATAAAGTCAAATGGACACATATAAAAACTGCCCTAGGGGCACTTTTGTAACACTGCCGCCTCTGTAACAACATTTGACTTAGTAATACAGTTTTCCTTCTTCTCACAAAACAAGGATCACCTTTCAATTTCCAACTTTGTAGGAACCGAAACAAACTCCTTCCTTAAAAGTACACTGTTTCTCACATTTTAAGAAACACATTCCAAGGCATATTTTGAAAACCAAAACACTTGAAGTGTTAACAAACATGGCGAATGACCGACCTCATGTTCCATCAAGCAACTGGGAAGGTGTTCTTCAACCCTTCTTTGTAGGTAATCACCCTATTGGAGGCCATGCAGAAGACTTGTTACATATACTCAAGCAACTAGACTTCAAATTCCGATTCTCCCAACGAGGTAGAAGAACCATTCATCGCGTCATCCGCCTAATGGAAAAAATCATTGAGGGGTATGAACCTCTTCGTGACATCCTTGGTCGCATTCCTGACCTCCATCATCACATGGAAATGATTGAAAATCACGCAGCAACCATACTTCCAGATCTTGGTTGGGATAATATCTTTTCCAATCAACGAAAAGTCTTTTCAAGATTGCGTACCATTGTTGATCGTGAATATCAAGCCATAACAGACATGCAAGCACGTACCAATCAAGATTTAGACGAAATGCAAAGCCAATGGGAGAGGTACCGACCAGATTCGGAAGATCTTATTGAAGAGGAACCAGAACTAATATCCACTCACTGGGATGAACATTCTGATTCAGAGGCAGAAAATTTCTCACAAATACATGATGACTAACAGAAATGAACCTTTAAATAGGTTCGAACCCCACAAATGGGTTCTGAATAATATTTTGTTTCAGGCATTTTTGTTATCTGAAAAGGCAGGATAATACCTCTTCAGATATTTAGCATTAATACAATCATGTACTCTTCTACCTTCATGATTTACAATAATGAAAGCGTCATTCCCAATATCTTTTTGAACAATGTATGGTCCTTCCCAATTCGGTGACCACTTTCCCAATTGGTCAGTTTTCTTATATGTAGGAAGGATGGTCTTCCAGACTAGGTCTCCTTTTTGGAATGTCCTGTGAAGAACTTTCTTTCCGTAATTCCTTGCTCTGATTTCACTCTGTTTCACACTTCGACTTATTGCATGAAGTCGGCTAACATCCAAATCCTCCAACTGTTGCATCATAAGTTGTTGGTATTCTTTTGTAAGATCACCATCAGTAAACTCTGTTCGGCCAGATGATACTCGGATTTCGGCTGGTAAAACAGCATCTTGGCCAAACGTGAGTTGGTAAGGTGAGAACCCTGTGGCCGTATTTCTGGTATTCCTATGTGCCCATAAAGCCTGAGACAATAACAAATGCCACTTTCTTGGGTTCCCTTCAACCATCTTCTTTATAATCCCAATAATGATCTTATTTGCTGCTTCCGCTTGTCCATTGGCTTGGGGATAATAAGGTGACGAATGGTGTAGTCAGACACCAAATTCCGCTAAGAAACTAGAAAACTTTTCCCCAGTGAAAACCAGGCCCTGGTCGGTTGTTATAGACTGAGGAATGCCATATCTGTAAATAATTTGATTCAAAACGAAGTCTATCACCTCCTTCTGATCTACATTTTTCAAAGCAACCGCTTCTACCCATTTGGTAAAGTAGTCAGTCGCGACCAATATGAAACAATGATGTTTCGATGAAGCAGGATGTATCTTACCAATAATATCCATAGCCCATGATTTAAAAGGCCATGGTTTTGCCAAAAATTGCAATTCGGTTACTGGCAAATGGTTTAAATTTCCATGTCTCTGACATTCCTGGCAGCCTTTGGCAAATTGTATGCAATCTTCAAAAATCTTTGGCCAGAAAAAACCCAAACGATGAATGGCCCATCTCATATTCAGACCTGCCCGATGAGCTCCACATATCCCCCCATGTACTTCTGTCATTACCTCTAGAGCTTCCTTAGACCCCAAACATTTCAAAAGTAAACCTTCAAATGATCTCTTATACAAAATTCCATTTATCAATTGAAAACGTAAAGCCTTCAATCGTGTCGCAATCGAAACACTCGCACCTGGCTTCTGTAAATACATGATAAGCTCTGTTCTCCAATCGGTCACTGTTTCACTGGCGTCTTTGTGTCCGACTGTACCTACGCCGTCGGGCTCATGCCCGATAGTAACTACGCAGTCGGGCTCCTGTCCGACAGTAACTACGCAGTCGGGCTCCTGTCCGACAATAACTTCGCAGTCGGGCTCCTGTCCGACAGTCTCCTGCCCGACCATAACTTCGCAGTCGGGCTCCTGTCCGACAGTCTCCTGCCCGACCATAACTTCGCAGTCGGGCTCCTGTCCGACAGTCTCCTGCCCGACCATAACTTCGCAGTCGGGCTCCTGTCTGACAATCTCCTGCCCGACCGTAACTTCGCATATTGGGTCTGTCTTTCCTTCTATGCCCGACTTGACCTCCGACCACATATCCTCCAGAATTCCTTTACAGGCCCTTTGAGCCAATTCATCAGCACGTTGGTTTTCTTTCCTCGGAATGAACTCAATTATTACTTCTGAGATTTTTGTCAGTAACCGACCCACAATATCCCTGTATCTGCGAAGATGAGGGTAATTGCAAACATATTGATTGTTTACCTGGTTGATTACTAGTTGAGAATCCCCTCTTATGATTACAGACTGGACCTTCCTGGCTATTAAAGCCTCCAAACCCAAAATCAAAGCTTCATATTCTGCCGAATTATGGGTCATGGCTTCCAACCGTAGTTGTAAGTTGATCTTTTGACCGTCAGGTCCTTGCAAAAAGACCCCTGCCCCTGATTTGTTTCCAGAGGTAGAACCATCAAAGAACATCAACCATGTTCTGGTACTTATATAAGGTACACATCCGACCTGTAGATTATTCAAATGTGATGAACAACTAAGTGGTCGGACGCTATCACAAAGAGAATATCCGACTTGTGAAAATTCTGCTAAGAAGTCGGCTACTGCTTGTCCCTTGATTGCCCTCAAAGGGGAATGTTGAAGATCAAAAGGAGCCAATTTGATGGCCCACTTCATGAGTCTGCCCTTCATAGTAGGTCTCTGCAAAATCAATTTGATAAGATCCACCTTTGATATGACCTCAATTCTTCTGGGCAGCAAATAATGCTCGAGTTTAGTACAAGCGAAGACCAATGAATAACACATTTTCTCTGGCATAGTGTAATTCAGTTCTGGTCCTGTAAGGGTTTTACTGAGATAGTAGATTGCCCTTTCCTTCCCGTCATCACCATCCTGTGCCAATAAACAGCTAACCACTTCATATGTATTTGCCAAATAAAGTTTGAGCGGCCGACCTTGTTTAGGAGGCATCAAGACTGGAGGGTGAACCAATGCCTGCTTGATAGCATCTAAAGCCGTCTGTTGATCGGGACCCCATTCAAAGGCATTTTTTCCAGCTTTCAACAATTTAGTAATGGGTCTGACCTTGCCAGCAGCATTAGAAATGAAACGCCTCAAATAGTTCACCTTACCTAAAAGACTTTGGATTTCTTTAACCGTCTTGGGTGGCCGACTGTCAAGAATGGCTTTAGCCTTATTGGCATCAATTTCAATTCCTCTCTCATGAACTAAAAATCCTAAAAAGCTCCCAGCGGATATTCCAAAAGCACACTTATTTGGATTCATCTTCAACTTGTACTTCTTCATTCTTCCGAATGCCTCTTCAAGATTTCTCAAATGTTCGTTAAAACTGGAGGATTTAACAATAACATCATCAATATAAACTTCCATAGATTTGCCAATTAAATCATGAAAGATTGAATTCATGGCTCTTTGGTAAGTTGCCCCTGCATTCTTTAACCCGAATGGCATGACTGTCCATTCATAAATACCTAAAGCCCCTGGGCATCTGAATGCTGTCTTAGGAATGTCTTCTTCTGCCAGAAATATTTGGTTATAACCTGCATAACCATCCATCAGACTAAGGATTTTATGCCCTGCTGCTGCATCTATCAACATGTCGGCCATAGGCATCACATATTCGTCCTTAGGGGTAGCTAGATTCAAATCCCTGAAATCGATGCATATCCTAATCTTACCATTTTTCTTGACCACTGGCACAATGTTAGCCAGCCACTCCGCATAACGGCAAGGCTGAATAAAACCCACTTTGAGAAGTTTTTGGATTTCTTCCTTGATTTGAGGCATCAGATCCGGGCTCATTCGCCTTGGAGGTTGTTTGTAAGGTTTACAACCTTCCTTGATAGGCAATCGATGCTCTATTAGACTTCTTGTCAAACCAGGCATCTCTGAATAATCCCATGCTAAACAATCAATGTTGTTTCTAATAACTTCGAGCATCATTGTCTGTTGCTCCTTAGACAAATAACCACTCAGCCTGATCACTTTTGGAACCAATTCGGTTCCTAAATTAAACTCCAATAATGGGTCTTGTGATGAAGCTGTTGGTTCTATTTTTTCTAATAAATCGGGCCAACGAAATTGTTCATCTTCTTGGAGGTGAACATCAAGAATCTCTTTACTATTTTCTGCTTTATGTAATAACTGCTTTAAATAGAACTTATTAATAAGAGAACTACATACTTCTAAACTTGTATCATCCATAACAAACAAATTATATGGGAATGGGTGTGGCTTTATCATGAGCCATACAATAAAGGTGTTCTTTTAATAGAACATCGAGTTCTAGCCAGTGACTTTATAACCCTTGTTTGGGTATTCCCTGGCCATATACAATTGAGACATCGGAGCCAAATGACTGGAATAAAACACTGACTCTTCAACTTGTTCTGATACATCGAATGGGTTGTCATTCGCTTCCATTTTGAAGACCTGATTTCCTTCCCAGAACATTAATTGTTGGTGCAGGGTTGATGGCACACATTGAGAGGCATGAATCCAGTCTCTTCCCAGCAAGAGAGAGTATGTAGTATCTGCGTCCACAATAAAGAAAACAGTGGAGATCTTCTTTGGTCCGACCTCAATTGTGGCAACCATCATGCCTTCAGGCTTAGTCGGCTGCCCTGTAAAACTTGTCATTTCGAATTCCACAGGAGACAGATCATGAATTCCTTTCCCTAGCTTCTAGAGAGTCTTCAATGGCATAACATTAAAGACTGCTCCATTATCCACCAAAACCTTTGTGATTGGTTTCCCGCAAATGTGAGCATTAACATACAAAGGTTTCAAATGGGAGATCGCACCCTCTGGAATAGGAGGAAACACTATCGACGGTGTCTCCGACTGAGACTCAGAATCTGAAGTCTTTGCCCACTCTGTTTCCTCTAATTCATCATCTGCCAAAAATGCCCATAAAGGTTCGTCCATAGTATCATCTACCAGACTCGCCCACATCGGTTCATCTTTCATCTGATTAATCTCTGTCATTCGACAGGGGATTCGTGGCCCCAGACGAGATTTAACAGATCTCGAATTTTCCTCTGTAGTTACAACTTCTTCCTTTGTCTTATTCCAAGACTGAACCGTCAAAGATTCTATACGGAATTCTTCAAGAGATGGATTGATGTTGATCCGTTCACAATGTTGGCATCTAAAACCTCTAATTATTTCATCTGCCATTCCTTTACCTTTCCCCTGTCCCGATGAACTTCCTTTGGTATAGTCGGAAGCGCCTAATCGGTCGTTCGGTTGCTTTCCTGAACAGACCCGACTGGACCGACTTTTTGGAGATTGAATGGCTGCTCCCTGCTCGTTGGTCGTTTGTTCTGTAAAGACTCTAATGGACTGATCTCCTGCCAAGTGGTCGGCTGCTTTTTGTTCGTCGGTTAGTTGTTTTGCTGAAGGAACTCGTTTCCCATACTTTGCGGCATACCTGCGTTTGGCATTGCGAATCTGTGTACGATTCATACCTGGGAAACGAGGATCTATATCAACGGGTAAAGGCTTTTTATTTCGAGCCCAATTGTTCCCGACTGAACCTGTTTTTCTGGTCGGGTGGTCACGCACTAAAACCTTTTCTTTCACCTCCACATTAAAAGAACCGTCTGGACGGTCCCATTTTTCAGCGACTGGCCTTTCAACAACTTTGAGTCGTTCTTCCGGTCGGCCACTGTTTGGCGGACTTCCTTTTTTTGTTCCGGGGCTTGCCTGAGTTCGTTCCCCTGTTTGTCCATCATTGGCCGAACTTTTCCCTGTTTACGAACTTGGTTGGATGTCAACCATTGCCGTTGTTACTTTCGGAAACGGTTGCTGGTCTACACCTAGAGTGATGTATTTGAGCCGACCTGTCTTGATGGCTTTTTGAATTTCCTTCCTGAAATGAGTACACTGACTTGTATTGTGTGTGAAAGAATTATGCCACTTGCAGTATGGTCTCCCTTTGATTTCTTCTTTAGTGGCCAGTCTTTGCCCCTTTGGAATACGGATCTGCCCATCAGTCAGCAAGATATCAAAGATTTCATCAGCTTTTGAACTATCAAACGTCGGTTGCTCCTTTCCTTCAGATCCTGGTACTGGCTTCAATTTAGGGCATACGTAAGGTTTTCCAGAAAGGATTTCGGCTGCCATCTCTTCTGACTGATTAAAATCAAAGTCACATGTTTCTGTTCCCATACTCGCCATATGTTGGCCTCTATTACGCCTGTTATGCTGATCTTCCTCTCTGAACAAAGACTCTAAACGTCCTGCCTTGGATGCAAGACTTGCCAAATCCTCAACATCCAGGGCAGTGAGTGCCTTTCTTAAGCGAGTATGCATATTCCGGACCACTAAATTGGTCATCTCTTTCTCACTGATTACCGTAGGACATCGTCCCTTCATCAATCGCACCCTTTCTATAAACTGTGAAGCAGATTCTTCTGGATACTGTCTCAATTCTAGTAAATCCGTTAAAGAAACAGTTGGTAAAGGATTGAAGAATCTGGCATGAAATGCCATCTCCAGTCCTTCCCACGTCTGAATTTGTCCAGGGGGCAGACTTGCAAACCACGAAAACGCTGTTCTAGTAAGAGATAAACCAAACAGTTGCAACTTATAAAACGGGTTATTACCCACTTCTCCCAATTGTGCTGTGAACCGACCAACATGTTCTATGGTGGAAGATCCATCCTCCCCTGAAAATGCATGAAAATCGGGTGGTCGATAATTCCTTGGGAGAGGGTGTTCATTAATGATCCTTTCTGGGAAAGGTCTCTGATATGCAGGGCGGTTAGCCATCTGAGGAGTTAATCCATACTGATCCCTTAATATATGTGCAATCTCATCAGGATCTACATGAAAGCGTTGATGATCAGGAACATGGAACGGATCCTGCACAGGAATATGAATAGGATCATGTATATATCCTTCAGGCCTTTCCTCCCTTGTATTGTTCGGATGCGGATTGGTAACCCTTGGTCCCAGTGGAACAGTGTTGGGAAAAGTCAGAGGAGATTTTCCCCTATCCATTCGGTTGGGATTTGTGGCACTTGGGAATGTACTATCCACGAATGATGGCCCTGCGAAATTTGTCTGTAGTCTGGACGGTGATACTCCTGGTGGAGTTTGAGTAGGTTGAAGACTAACCCTTGCCAGTGCTTGATCTAACATGTTCTGCATCAGATTCTGTTGCTCACGCAACATGTTCTGCATAACCAAAGTTTGCTGGTTGTTCATATGTTGAACATAAGACCTCCAATCAGTTGGTGGTTGTGGATTTTCCCCGGCATTTGGCACAATAGATGGTGGAACGGATTCTCCCGCCGGTGCCAAAGATGATTGTGGTTGTGAACCTGCCATATGGACCCTTCCGATGATTCGGCCGGATCTTAGACGTATGAAATTATCGCCGGAATTGGAATGAGCAATTTTGTCTTGCTCCCACTGTGGTCGCCAATTTGTTGATGTAATTTTTCAACAAAAATAAAGTAAAATTCAAAGATATAGAAAATATCCTTAAACTTGATTAATTAGTGCCTGAGATTAGGAATCTCTAAACACTGTACGGTACAGAAAATAAACTGGAAAATAAAAGACTGAAATTTAAAGTGGTGATCCCCAAATCTGACTTTGCTTTGTTGAAGTTGATTGAAGATCCCTTGCCAAATGATGATCCAAATCCTTAAATATTCTCTGGGAAACTGTACTGAAAACCGTCGCCCGAACGGTTACAACGTCTCCTTCCCAACCGTCTTCCAATCCTTCTCCTGCTGACACGTGTCCTCAGCAGACCAAAATTATCCCTATATTTCACTCTTTGAGCCGACCACAGACCTTCCGCCCTTTTGGCCCGACTGCCAATCTACAACCGCATTGGTCCGACTGCCAATCCTCCCGACTTACAAACCATCTGACTTATTTGGATTAGCTACAGACATCCCGACTAATGAACCATCCGATTTGTTGGTCCCGCCGCAGAGTTCCGACCTGAGAACTTCCCGACCTGAGGGTCTCCCGACCTGCGAACTTCCCGTCCTGATGACTTTCCGTCTTGAGGACCTCCCGACCTGAAAACCTTCCGACCTGAGGTCTTTCCGTCCTGAGGACTTTCCGTCTTGAGGACCTCCCGACCTGAAAACCTTCCGACCTGAGGTCTTTCCGTCCTGGGGACTTTCCGTCTTGAGGACCTCCCGACCTGAAGACCTTCCGACCTGAGGTCTTTCCGTCCTGGGGACTTTCCGTCTTGAGGGCCTCCTGACCTGAAAACCTTCCGACCTGAGGTCTTTCCGTCTTGGGGACTTTCCGTCTTGAGGGCCTCCCGACCTGAAAACCTTCCGACCTGAGGTCTTTCCGTCCTGGGGACTTTCCGTCTTGTATTTTCCTTAGAAATAAACCTATTTTCCTTGATTTCCTCACGGTGTCCTTCAGCCAGTTCAATCAACTCTATTGCCAGGCCCATTATTCTTTTTACCTTGGGCTTTTAACCTAACTCTAAATTTCGTACGTAACAATAACTATAGAGCACAAAGGATAATCTTATAAAGTGCTATTTAATAAAAAGAAAAAACAATGAAGAAGCATAAGCGTTATTTCTATTATCTTAAAACACTATGTAAAAAGTACGAAAAGCACTGTAATAAGAACTATAGAGCACATAGTATAAATCCCAAAAAGTACAGTATAAATAAAAGAAAAGGCAGTCAAGAAACAAAAACGCTAACTGTATTCCTTTAATGCACTTTTTAACATACACGAAAATCACTGTAATTATAACTTTAGAGAACAAAGTATAATCTCATAAAGTTCCATATAATTAAAAGAAAAAACAGTGAAGAAACAAAAACCCTATTTATATTATTTTAAAACACTATTTAACAAATAGAAAAGGCACTGTAATAAGAACTATAGAGCATAGAGTATAAATTCCATAAAATACAAT
Source organism: Andrographis paniculata (assembly GCF_009805555.1). Classification (NCBI taxonomy): domain Eukaryota; kingdom Viridiplantae; phylum Streptophyta; class Magnoliopsida; order Lamiales; family Acanthaceae; genus Andrographis; species Andrographis paniculata. Next base: position 90,968 of record NW_026137577.1, read on the forward strand.
ATAATAAAGAGTAAAGGCGGTCAAGAAACAAAAACAATAACTCTATTCCCTTAAGGCATTTTTTAACATACACGAAAAACACTATAATTATAACTTTAGAGCACAAAGTATAATCTCATTATAAGTAAAAGGAAAAACAATTAAGAAACAAATACGCAATTTATATTACCTTAAAACAATATTTAACAAATACGAAAAACACTGTAATAAAAACTATACAGCATAGACTATAAATCCCATAAAGTACATAATAATAAAAAGAAAAGGCAGTCAAGAAACAAACGTACTAAGTGTATTCCCTTAAAGCACTTTTTAACATACACAAAAAGCACTGTAATTATAACTTTATAGCACAAAGTATAATCTCATAAAGTAAAATATAATTAAAAAGAAAAACAGTGAAGAAACAAAAGTGTTATTTCTATTACCTTAAAACACTATAACTACAAAAAAATATCAATTTTGTAACAAAATTTTTTCGTTGTTAAATCCACTTTTTCCGTTACTAATGATATTAGAGACGGAATTAGAGATGGAATTACGTTAGCTACGTGAACTTTAGGAACGAAATTCCGTTACAAATATACAATTTTTTTGTAGTGTATGTCACAAGTACGAAAAACACTATAATAAGAACTATAGAGCATATAGTATAAATCTCAAAAAGTACACTATAATAAAAAGAAAAGGCAGTCAAGAAACAAGAACACTAACTCTATTCCCTTAAACCACTATTTAACATACACGAAAAGCACTGTATTTATAACTTTATAGCACAAAGTATAATCTCATAAAGGTCTATACAATTGAAAGGAAAAACAGTTAAGAAACAAAAGCCCTATTTATATTACGTTAAAACTCTATGTAACAAATACGAAAAGCACTTTATAAGAACTATAGAGCACATAGTATAAATCCCAGAGAGTACAGTATAATAAAAAGAAAAGGTAGTCAAGAAACAAAAGCACTAGCTGTATTCCCATATACATTGTTTAACATACACAAAAAGCACTATAATTATAACTTTACACAACAAATTATAATCTCATAAAGTGCAATATAATTAAATGAAAAAACAGTGAAGAAACAAAAGCCCTTTTTATATTATCTTAAAACACAATTTAACAAATACGAAAAACACTGTATTAAGAATTATAGAGCATAGAGTATAAATACCATAAAGTACAATATAATAAAAAGAAAAAACTAGGAAGAAACAAAAGCGCTATTTCTATTACCTTAAAACTCTTTGTAACAAATACGAAAAACACTTTAATAAGGACTATAGAACACAGAGTAAATATCCCAAAAAGTACAATATAATAAAAAGAAAAGGCATTTGGGGGATTGGATTGGATTTATACTATTCATCCAATTTTTTTCCCCAAAAAACATCAAATCAAACACCTATTTTTCATTTTTTATATTATACTAAAAATCAATTTTACATTCAAAACATTACATCAACACCTATTTATATCACATCATACAACTATTCAAATTCAAAATTTTTACTATTCAAATCCCAATTCAAAATCCAAACCCCCAAACAAATACACCTTTAACTGTATTCCCTTAAAGCACTATTTAACATACACGAAAAGCACTGTAAATATAACTTCAGAGTACAAAGTATAATCTCATAAAGGTCTATATAATTAAAAAGAAAAACAATTAAGACACAAAAATGCTATTTATATTACCTTAAAACACTATGTAACAAATAGAAAAAGCACCTTAATAAGAACTTTAGAGCACAGAGTATAAATCTCAAAAAGTACATTATAATAAAAAGAAAAGGCAGTGAAGATACAAAAGCACTAATTGTATTCCCTTAAAGAACTATTTAACATACACGAAAAACACTGTAATTATAACTATAGAGCACAAAGGATAATCTTATAAAGTGCTATTTAATAAAAAGAAAAAACAATGAAGAAGCATAAGCGTTATTTCTATTATCTTAAAACACTATGTAAAAAGTACGAAAAGCACTGTAATAAGAACTATAGAGCACATAGTATAAATCCCAAAAAGTACAGTATAATTAAAAGAAAAGGCAGTCAAGAAACAAAAACGCTAACTGTATTCCTTTAATGCACTTTTTAACATACACGAAAATCACTGTAATTATAACTTTAGAGAACAAAGTATAATCTCATAAAGTTCCATATAATTAAAAGAAAAAACTGTGAAGAAACAAAAACCCTATTTATATTATTTTAAAACACTATTTAACAAATAGAAAAGGCACTGTAATAAGAACTATAGAGCATAGAGTATAAATTCCATAAAATACAATATAATAAAGAGTAAAGGCGGTCAAGAAACAAAAACAATAACTCTATTCCCTTAAGGCATTTTTTAACATACACAAAAAACACTATAATTATAACTTTAGAGCACAAAGTATAATCTCATTATAAGTAAAAGGAAAAACAATTAAGAAACAAATACGCAATTTATATTACCTTAAACCAATATTTAACAAATACGAAAAACACTGTAATAAAAACTATACAGCATAGACTATAAATCCCATAAAGTACATAATAATAAAAAGAAAAGGCAGTCAAGAAACAAACGTACTAAGTGTATTCCCTTAAAGCACTTTTTAACATACACAAAAAGCACTGTAATTATAACTTTATAGCACAAAGTATAATCTAATAAAGTAAAATATAATTAAAAAGAAAAACAGTGAAGAAACAAAAGTGTTATTTCTATTACCTTAAAACACTATAACTACAAAAAAATATCAATTTTGTAACAAAATTTTTTCGTTGTTAAATCCACTTTTTCCGTTACAAATGATATTAGAGACGGAATTAGAGATGGAATTACGTTAGCTACGTGAACTTTAGGAACAAAATTCCGTTAAAAATATACTATTTTTTTGTAGTGTATGTCACAAGTACGAAAAACACTATAATAAGAACTATAGAGCACATAGTATAAATCTCAAAAAGTACACTATAATAAAAAGAAAAGGCAGTCAAGAAACAAGAACACTAACTCTATTCCCTTAAACCACTATTTAACATACACGAAAAGCACTGTATTTATAACTTTATAGCACAAAGTATAATCTCATAAAGGTCTATACAATTGAAAGGAAAAACAGTTAAGAAACAAAAGCCCTATTTATATTACGTTAAAACTCTATGTAACAAATACGAAAAGCACTTTATAAGAACTATAGAGCACAGAGTATAAATCCCATAGAGTACAGTATAATAAAAAGAAAAGGTAGTCAAGAAACAAAAGCACTAGCTGTATTCCCATAATACATTGTTTAACATACACAAAAAGCACTATAATTATAACTTTACACAACAAATTATAATCTCATAAAGTGCACTATAATTAAATGAAAAAACAGTGAAGAAACAAAAGCCCTTTTTATATTATCTTAAAACACAATTTAACAAATACGAAAAACACTGTATTAAGAATTATAGAGCATAGAATATAAATACCATAAAGTACAATATAATAAAAAGAAAAAACTAGGAAGAAACAAAAGCGCTATTTCTATTACCTTAAAACTCTTTGTAACAAATACGAAAAACACTTTAATAAGGACTATAGAACACAGAGTAAATATCCCAAAAAGTAAAATATAATAAAAAGAAAAGGCAGCCAATAAACAAAATCATTAACTGTATTCCCTTAAAGCACTACTTAAGATACACGAAAAACACTGTAATTATAACTCTAGAGCACAAAGTATAATCTCATAAAGGTCTATATAATTAAAAGGAAAAACATTTGAGAAACAAAAATGCTATTTATATTACCTTAAAACACTATGTAACAAATAGGAAAAGCACTTTAATAAGAACTTTAGAGCACAAAGTATAAATCTCAAAGAGTACAATATAATAAAAAGAAAAGGCAGTCAAGATACAAAAACACTAGTTGTATTCCCTTTAAGCACTTTTTAACATACACGAAAAGCACTGTAATTATAACTTTAGAGCACAAAGTATGATCTCATAAAGTGCTATATAATAAAAAGAAAAAACAATGAATAAACAAAAATGTTACTTCTATTACCTTAAAACACTATGTCACAAGTAAGAAAACACTTTAATAAGAATTATAGAGCACATAGTATAAATCCCATAAAGTACTATATAATTAATAGAAAAGGCAGTCAAGAAACAAAAACACTAACTGTATTCCCTTAATGCACTTTTTAACATACACGAAAAGCACTGTAATTATAACTTCAGAGCAGAAAGTATAATCTCATAAAGTTCAATATAATTAAAAGGAAAACTAGTGAAGAAATGAAAGCCCCATTTATATTATCTTAAAACACTATTTAACAAATACGAAAAGAACTGTAATAAGAACTTTAGAGCACATAGTATAAATCTCAAAAATTACAATATAATAAAAAGAAAAGGCAGTCAAGAAACAAAAACACTAACTCTATTCCCTTAGAGCATTTATTAACATACACGAAAAGGACTGTAACTATCACTATAGAGTACAATGTATAATCTCATAAAGTGCTATATAAGTAAAAGGAAAAACAGTTAAGAAACAAATACGCAATTTATATTACCTTTAAACACTATGTAAGATATACGAAATGCACAGTAATAAAATCTATGCAGCATAAACTACAAACACCATAAAGAACATAATAATAAATAGAAAAGGCAGTCAAGAAACAAACGTACGAAGTGTATTCCCTTAATGCACCTTTTAACATACACAAAAAGCACTGTAATAATAACTTTAGAGCACAAAGTATAAGCTCATAAAGTGAAATGTAATTAAAAGGAAAAAACAGTGAATAAATAAACACGCTATTTATATTATCTTAAAACACTGTGTAACAAATACGAAAAACACTGTAATAAGAACTATAGAGCACAAAGTATAAATCTCAAAAAGTACAATATAATAAAAAGAAAAGGCAGTCAATAAAAAAAAACACTAACTGTATTCCCATAAAGCACTATTTAACATACACGGAAAGCACTGTAATTATAACTTTAGAGCACATAGTATAATCTTATAATGGTCTATATAATTGGAAGGAAAAATAATTAAGAAACAACAATGCTATTTATATTACCTTAAAACACTATGTAACAAATACGAAAAGCATTTTAATAAGAACTATAGAGCACAGAGTATAAATCGCATAAAGTACAATAATATAAAAAGAAAAGGTAGTCAAGAAGCAAAAGCACTAGTTGTATCCCCTTAATACACTTTTTAACATACAAAAAAAGCACTACAATTATAACTTTACACCACAAAGTATAATCGCATAAAGTGCAATATAATTAGAAGAGAAAACAGTGAATAAAAAAAGCACTATTTATATTATCTTAAAATAGTATGTAATAAATACGAAAAGTACTGTAATCAGAACTTTAGAGCACAGAGGAAAAATCCCAAAAAGTACAATATAATAAAAAGAAAAGACAGTCAAGAAACAGAAGCACTAACTATATTCCCTTAAGCACAATTTAACATATACGAAAAGCACTATAATTATAACTCTAGAGCACAAAGTATAATCTCATAAAGTTCTATATAATACAAAGGAAAAACAACGAAGAAGCAAAAGCGTTATTTCTATTACCTTAAAACACTATATAACAAGTACGAAAAGCACTGTAATAATAATAACTATAGAGCACATAGTATAAATCCCATAAAATACAATATAATTAAAAGAAAAAGATAGTCAAGAAACAAATATACTAAGGGTTTGTTTGTTTGGCGGTTCGGATTTTGAATTGAGATTCGAATAGTAAACCTTTTAAATTAGAATAGTTGTATGATGTAATATAAGTTGATGTTGATGTGATGTTTTGAATGTAAAATTGATTTTTAGTATAATATACTAAATAAAAAAATAAGTGTTTGATTTGATGTTTTTGGAGGAAAAAAAATTGGATGAATAGTAGAAATATGGGTAAATCCCCCAAAAGAACACACCCTAAGTGTATTCCCTTAATGCATTTTTTAACATAGACAAAAAGCACTGTAATTATAACTTTAGAGCACAAAGTATAATCTTATAAAGTGAAATGTAATTAAAAGGAAAAACAGTGAATAAACAAAAATGCTATTTATATCATCTTAAAACACTGTGTAACAAATATGAAAAGCACTGTAATAAAAACTATAGAGCACAGAGTATAAATCTCAAAAAGTACAATATAATAAAAAGAAAAGGCAGTCAATAAATGAAAACACTAACTGTATTCCCCTAAAGCACTATTTAACATACACGAAAAGCACTGTAATTATAACTTTAGAGCACAGAGTATAATCTTATAATGGTCTATATAATTGGAAGGAAAAATAATTAAGAAACAAAAATGCTATTTATATTACCTTAAAACACTATGTAACAAATACGAAGAGCAGTATAATAAGAACTATAGAGCACAGAGTATAAATCGCATAAAGTACAATATAATAAAAAGAAAAGGTAGTCAAGAAACAAAAGCACTAGTTGTATTCCCTTAATACACTTTTTAACATACAAAAAAAGCACTGTAATTATAACTTTACACCATAAAGTATAATCGCATAAAGTGCAATATAATTAAAAGAAAAAACAGTGAATAAACAAAAGCACTATTTATATTATCTTAAAACAGTATGTTATAAATACGAAAAGTACTGTAATCAGAACTTTAGAGCATAGTGGAAAATTCCAAATAATACAATATAATAAAAAGAAAGGAAAGTCAAGAAACAAAAGCACTACATATATTCCCATAAAGCACAATTTAACATATACGAAAAGCACTGTAATTATAACTCTAGAGCACAAGGTATAATCTCATAAAGTTCTATATAATAAAAAGGAAAAACAGGGAAGAAGCAAAAGCGTTATTTCTATTACCTTAAAACACTATGTAACAAGTACGAAAAGCACTTCAATAAGAACTATAGAGCACATAATAAAAATCCCATAAAGTACAATATAATAAAAAGAAAAGAAAGTCAAGAAACAAAAGCACTAACTATATTCTCATAAAGCACTATTTAACATACACGAAAAGCACTGTAATTATAACTCTAGAACACAAAGTATAATCTCATAAAGTGCAATATAAGAAAAAGGAAAGAGAGTGAAGAAGCAAAAGCATTTTTTCTATTACGTTAAAACACTATGTAACAAGTACGAAAAGCACTGTAATAAGAACTATAGAGCACATACTATAAATCCCATAAAGTACAATATAATTAAAAGAAAAGGCAGTGAAGAAACAAAAGCATTAACTATATTCCCATAAAGCACTATTTAACATACATGAAAAACACTGTAATTATAACTCTAGAACACAAAGTATAATCTCATAAAGTGCAATATAATAAAAAGGAAAAACAGTGAAGAAGCAAAAGCATTATTTCTATTACCTTAAGACGCTATGTAACAAGAACAAAAAACACTGTAATAAGAACTATAGAGCACATACTATAAATCCCATAAAGTACAATATAATTAAAAGAAAAGGCAGTGAAGAAACAAAAGCATTAACTATATTCCCTTAATGCACTTTTTAACATACACGAAAAGCACTGTAACTATAAATTTAGAGCACAAAGTATAATCTCATAAACTTCAATATAATTAAAAGGAAAAAACAATGAAGAAACAAAAGCCCTATTTATATTATCTTAAAACACTATTCAACAAATACGAAAAGCACTATAATAAAAACTATAGAGCACAGAGTATAAATCTCAAATAATACAATATAATAAAAAATAAAGGCAGTCAATAAACAAAAAAACTAATTGTTTTCCCTTAAAGCACTATTTAACATACACGAAAAGAACTGTAATTATAACTTTAGAGCACAAAGAATAATCTCATAAAGGTCTATATAATTGAAAGGAAAAACAATTAAGAAACAAAAATGCTATTTATATTACCTTAAAACACTATGTAACAAATACGAAAAGCACTGAAATAAAATCTATACATCATAGACTATAAATCCCATATAGTACATAATAATAAAAAGAAAAGACAGTAAAAAAAAAAACGTACTAAGTGTATTCCGTTAATGCACTTTTTAACATACACAAAAAGCTCTGTAATTATAACTTAAGAGCACAAAGTATAATCTCATAAAGGGAAATGTAATTAAAAGGAAAAACAATGAATAAACAAAAATGCAATTTATAATATCTAAAAACACTGTATAACAAAAACGAAAAACACTGTAATAAGAACTATAGAGCACAGAGTAAAAATCCCAAAAAGTACAATATAATAAAAAGAAAAGACAATCAATAAACAAAAACACTAACTGCATTCCCTTAAACCACTATTTAACATACACAAAAAGCACTGCATTTATAACTTTAGAGCAAAAAGTATAATCTCATAAAGGTCTATATAATTGAAAGGTAAAACATTTATGCAACAAAAATGCTATTTATATTACGTTAAAACACAATGTAACAAATACGAAAAGCACTTTAATAAGAACTATAGAGCACAAAGTATAAATCTCATATAGTACAATATAATAAAAAGAAAAGACAGTCAAGAAATCAAAACACTAACTGTATTCCCATAATGCACTTTTTTAACATACACGAAAAGCACTGTAATTATAAGTTTAGTGCACAAAGTATAATCTCATAAAATGCAATATAATTAAAAGGAAAAAGAGTTAAGAAACAAAAGGGCTATTTATATTACCTTAAAACACTATTTAACAAATACGAAAAGCACTATAACAATAACTATAGATCACATTTTATAAATTCCAAAAAGGACATTATAATAAAAAGAAAAGGCAGTCAAGAAACAAAAGCACAAGCTGTATTCCCTTAAAGCACTTTCTAAAATACACAAAAAGCACTGTAATTATAACCTTACACCACAAAGTATAATCTCATACAGTGCAATATAATTTAAAGAAAAAATAGTGAATAAACAAAAGCATTATTTATATTATCTTAAACAAGTATGTAACAAATACGAAAAACACTGTAATTAGAACTTTAGAGCACCAAGTAAAAATCCCAAAAATTACAATATAATAAAAAGAAAAGACAGTCAAGAAACAAAAGCACTAACTGTATTCCCTTAAACCACTATTTAACATACACGAAAAGCACTGTAGTTATCGCTCTAGAGCACAAAGTATAATCTCAAAAAGTGCAATATAATAAAAAGAAAAACAGTGAAGAAGCAAAAGCGTTATTTCTATTACCTTAAAACACTACGTAGCAAGTACGAAAAGCACTGTAATAAGAACTATAGAGCACATAGTATAAATCCCATAAAGTAGAATATAATTAAACGAAAAGGCAGTCAAGAAACAAAATCACTATTGTATTCCCTTAATGCACTTTTTAACATACACGGAAAGCACTGTAACTATAAATTTAGAGCACAAAGTATAATCTCTTAAAGTTCAATATAATTAAAATGAAAAAACCAGTGGAGAAACAAAAGCCCTATTTATATTATCTTAAAACACTATTTAACAAATACGAAAAGCACTGTAAATAAGAACTATAGGGCACAGAGTATAAATCTCAAAAAGTACAATATAATAAAAAGAAAAGGCAGTCAATAAACAAAAACAGTAATTCTGTTCCCTTAAAGCACTATTTAACATACACGAAAAGCACTGTAATTTTAACTTTAGAGCACAAAGTATAATCTCATAAAGGTCTATATAATTGAAAGGAAAAACAGTTAAGAAAAAAAAAATGCTATTTATATTAAGTTAAAACACTATGTAACAAATACTAAAAGCACTTTAATAAGAACTATAGAGCACATAGTATAAATCGCATAAAGTACAATATAATAAAAAGAAAAGTTAGTCAAGAAACAAAAGCACTAGTTGTATTCCCTTAATAACTTTTTAACATACAAAAAAGCATTGTAATTATAACTTTACACCACAAAGTATAATATCTTAAAGTGCAATATAATTAAAAGAAAAAATAGTGAATAAACAAAAGTACTATTTATATTATCTTAAAACAGTATGTAACAAATACGAAAAGCACTGTAATCAGAACTTTAGAGCACAGAGTAAAAATCCCAAAAAGTACAATATAATAAAAAGAAAAGAAAGTCAAGAAACAAAAGCACTAACTATATTCTCCTAAAGCACAATTTTACATATACGAATAGCGCTGTAATTATAACTCTAGAGTACAAAGTATAAGCTCATAAAGTGCTTTATAATAAAAAGAAAAAACAGTGAAGAGGCAAAACCGTTATTCCTATTACCTTAAAACACTATCTAAAAAGTACAAAAAACACTGTAATAAGAACTATAGAGCACATAGTATAAATCCCATAAAGTACAATATAATTAAAAGAAAAGGCAGTCAAGATACAAAATCACTAACTGTATTCTCTTAATGCACTTTTTAACATACACGAAAAGCATTGTAATTATAACTTTAGGGAACAAAGTAAAATCTCATAAAGTTCAATATAATTAAAATGAAAAACAATGAAGAAACAAAAGCCCTATTTATATTATCTTAAAACACTATTTCACAAATACGAAAAGCACTGTAATAAGAACTATAGAGCACAGAGTCTAAATCTCAAAACGTACAATATAATAAAAAGAAAAGGCAGTCAATAAAAAAAACACTAACTGTATTCCCTTAAAGCACTATTTAACATACACGAAAAGCACTCTAATTATAACTTTAGAGCACAAAATATAATCCCGAAGAGGGATGCTCCGGAGTCGTGGGCAGATTATAGACCCATTAGTCTATACAACGTGAGCAACAAGATCATTACCAAGTTGCTCACGGTGCGATTGTGGTCTTTATTACCTCACCTCCTTTCACCTCATCAGAGTGGGTTTGTGAAGGGGCGCGCGATTGCGGATAACATATTGATGGCATCCGAGATGGTTCGTGACTTGAACCTTCGAGGCATGTCGCATAACGTGCTTCTGAAACTGGATCTCAATAAGGCATATGATAGGGTATCGTGGCGGTTTTTGAGGCATGCCTTGTTGAGGTTCGGTTTTGCGGAGGAGTTTATTACATTGGTGATGCATTGCGTAGAGCACGCCTATTACTCCGTTTTGATTAACGGAGACCTTGGGGGATTTTTTAAGTCCTCCAGGGGGGTCCGACAGGGAGATCCGTTGTCGCCTACTCTCTTTGTGCTTGCGGCGGACCTGTTATCGCAGGGTTTGGAGCGTCTGCACCAGGGCCATCCGGAGCTTTACTTCCGATGCCGAGGGGGGTTTCGGCTGACTCACATAGCATACGCTGATGACGTGCTGATATTTGTGAGTGCTTGTGGGGAGCACATGAGCTCTTTGACGACCTTTTTGGCTGTTTATACGAGGATCACTAGCCAAAAGGTCAACTGTCAAAAGAGCTCGATTGTTTTTAATCGACGATGCCCGCGGGAGGTTCGGGAGCAGCTTCAGTCAGTCACGGGCTTCAGAGAGGAATCTTTTATATGAGGAACTTTTGGGGAAGCTTCGGAGATACTTGAGCCGTTGGGAACGGGCCGTCTTATCACATGGCGGGCAATTACAGCTTATCCGGAGCACACTTTTGTCCCTGCCACTATACTTACTTCAGGTCTTGCATCCTCCACGGTCGATCATACACAAGGTTGAGCAGATCTGTGCACGCTTCTTTTGGGGTTCGTATGATGGTCATCGTCAACGTCAATGGATCTCGTGGGCGGATGCGGCACGGCCACAGGACGATGGTGGTTTGGGTGTCTGGCGTCTTTCGGATATGGTTCATGCTTTCTCTATGAAGCTTTGGTGGAAGCTTTGAGAGGGCTCCTCTTTGTGGGCGCGGGCGATACGGCACAAATATTAAGTTAAAACACTATGTAACAAATACTAAAAGCACTTTAATAAGAACTATAGAGCACATAGTATAAATCGCATAAAGTACAATATAATAAAAAGAAAAAAATGTCAAGAAACAAAAGCACTAACTATATTCCCCTAAAACATTATTTTACATATACGAATAACATTGTAATTATAACTCTAGAGCACAAAGTATAATCTCATAAAGTGCTTTATAATAAAAAGAAAAAACAGTGAAGAGGCAAAAACGTTATTCCTATTACCTTAAAACACTATGTAAAAAGTACAAAAAGCAGTGTAATAAGAACTATAGAGCACATAGTATAAATCCCATAAAGTACAATATAATTAAAAGTAAAGGCAGTCAAGAAACAAAATCACTAACTGTATACCCTTAATGCACTTTTTAACATACACGAAAAGCACTGTAATTATAACCTTAGAGAACAAAGTAAAATCTCATAAAGTTCAATATAATGAAAACGGAAAAACAGTGAATAAACAAAAGCCCTATTTATATTATCTTAACACACTATTTACCAAATACGAAAAGCACTGTAATAAGAACTATAGAGCACAGAGTATAAATCTCAAAAAGTAAAATGTAATAAAATGAAAAGGCAATCAATAAACAAAAACACTAACTGTATTCCCTTAAAGCACTATTTAACATACACGAAAAGCACTGTAATTATAACTTTAGAGCACAAAGTATAATCTCATAAAGTGCAATATAATTAAAAGAATAAACAGTGAATTAAAAAAAACACTATTTATATTATCTTAAACAAGTATGTAACAAATACGAAAAACACTGTAATTAGAACTTTAGAGCACCAATTAAAAATCCCAAAAATTACAATATAATAAATAGAAAAGGCAGTCAAGAAACAAAAATATTAACTCTATTCCCTTAAAGCATTTTTTAACATACTAGAAAAGCACTGTTATTATAACTTTAGAGTACAAAGTATAATCTCATTATAAGTAAAAGGAAAAACAATTAAGAAACAAATACACAATTTATATTACCCTAAAACACTATTTAACAAATACGAAAAGCACTGTAATAAAAACTATACAGCATAGACTATAAATGTAATACCCCAATTTTTGGAGTGTATAAAATAATATTATTATAGCAAATAAATATTTTTATAATATTTTAAAATCAAGAAATTAATATTCTGGGATAAATTTTATTCCTATTTTATATATTGATTATGATTGAAAAGACTGTTAAACGGATAAATATCGATAAAATATATGGACAATTGGGCAAAAATCCCTCTGTCCATTTATCAATTGGGATTCAGTCCCTAATGATAAAAAATTTGTCTGCACTCCCCCCTTTTTCCTTCTTCCTTCTTCTTCCTCCCTACTCGTATTTTTCCTCATTCTGTTTCTCTTCGCGCAAAAAATTCTTGTCAAGCCGTTGTCCTCTTCCGTGAGCTCGAAAGCCACATCCCGCACAGGTAAGGTTCTTAATTGTTCGCCCGATTTTACATCGCCGCTTCTTGTCTGGTTCGATTGAAAAATTTCCTAGGGCACTCTCCAAATCCTGTTCCGATTCCCTGTCGTCGGCGGTCGGTTGATTCGGTCGAAGAACTACCGAAGGCTGTCACCAGTTCCCTAGCCCGTATTTCTTGTTCTCCGGTGAAATTAGATGTACCAGGTGTGTTTTGTGTCGGTTGATTCGGTCGAAGAACTACCGAACGCTGTCACCGGTTCCCTGGCTCGTCTTTCTTGTTCTCTAGCGAAATTAGATGTACCAGGTGTATTTTTGTATCGATATCTTAGTTGGAAAATTATTATTTGGAAGAAAATGTTTGGGTATTATTTTGGGTGATTTTGATAATAAATTTTGTTGTTATTTAGGGTTTAAGGGTAATATTTATTTTGTGAAATGGGTAATTTGTTGCTATTGGGGATCAAGACATTACTAGAATTCCGTAAGAACATATGATTTTAGTGTATTTTGTGTAAGATTATCTAATCGCCCATACGACCTAATATAGTTCATACATTCATTGGTTGGATCGTTAGGTTCCGATGGACATGGAGCAAAGTAGTCTGAAATTATTAATTATATGTTCCTACGAAGGTGAGCATCATGTAATTCGTTTAGAAGAGGGCACCACGCTGGAGGATCTTTACCGGAATATATCGAAAAGATGGAATAAAGTGAGTATTGAGGCGGTAAAACTCCAATATATTGCACCTATTCAGAAAAGCTACGTGACGTTATTGTGTGACGATGATGTCGCCAATATGTGGAGAATGCATATCTTGTTAAAGGTAATGTTTGTGGATATGATTGCACGGTGTAGAAGCGAGCACCAGAGCGTGCCTCTCCGAAGCACGGTTGGACGCATGTACGTTACTCATTGTTTGTAATTAAGTAGTCTTTATTAAACTTTGTTATAGAATGCAGTCACAATTGTTCCTTATGAAAGAATACAGTCTGTAAGTACTTATAATGCAGTATGTAAGAATGCAGTCTGTAAGCACTTATAATGTCATGTTCAACACATCTAAAAACATATTGTTTATAGGTTACGTTAATAATTCTTTCATGATATTGGCATACAACAATACCGTGGTATATTGTTACGATGTTGTTTGTAGGTAGTAAGTATCCACCTCCGCGATTTTGTAGTAGCGCGGTGCAGAACGAACCACTGAAGAGATTGTAAAGATATGTAGTGGGAATATAACATCTTGAAGGTATTTAACGATTTTCACTCCTTCTTTACACGCCACTGTCAATATCCTCTAGCAATCCGGTTTAGGTAGGTGTACCATGATCGATGCGTTGAAATTTCTGTAGCCCATGGCATTTACTGCATCATGTAGCCTGCTGCGGTGAATAGATGCAGTTGTTGTTTTAAATACCCTGGATGACACGGTAGGTAACCATAGACACCGTGGACATACTCGGTTGAGTAAGATGGGTACCCATGTTTTTCTATTTACGAAGAAAATATCTATTACCATATAAAATTAGAACTACTTACATCTGATATAATTTTCATTCTTATTATTGTATTTGTAATGTAGGGGTGAGGCCGAATGTTCGGGATTGAACGAAGATTGCGCAGATGGTATCTTTATTCCCGACGAAAGTACTAGTCTAATTGCAATGCAGAGATGCATTGTCGGGGAAGGTCAGACATTCAAGGGACCGCAGGAGTTTAGAAAGTTACTGAAGAATTATTCTATTGCCACTCAGAAACACTTCAGGTACCAAAAGAATGATTCGAGCAAAATTATTGCGGTGTGCATCAACAAAGGCTGTGGTTGGCGTATTTATGCATCCTTCCATGCTCGTGATGCATCATTCAGCATTCGTAACTGCAATTTACATCACACATGTGTTGGATTATACTGTAAAGCAAACTTTTAGTACGCTTTTGTATCATTCAATTTCCTTATTAACTGGAATAAATAAATTGTTATTTCACATTGTGTTGCTTTTATTTATGTTTTATATATATTAGCATGTCCACTTATTTAATATTGTAGACAACATGGTGTGTGGAGATCACACAGAAGATCTTGTTGTCAGTTCTTTATTAAATATAAATGGGTTTCACAACTGAGATGGTTATGGACAAAACCATCGGTTTAAGTTGTAGTGTAAACTTGGAATTAGTTTGTCTTGACTATTAGTTTACACTAATGTGCTGCGTCACATTGAAAGGATCACAGTTGAGATATGTTCTTCTATTCTGACATTGAAGAACCAAGATCTCGGTAACTCTGTTAATTCTTAACCTTAGATGAAATAAATTAAATATATGGAATAAATGTTCGTTGCTTTAATTTACCATAAGTGAGAATCCTTAGTGATTCAATATGCTTCGTATTTTGGGCAACTACATTATTCGCATAGTAATTAATTTATTATCATTAAGGCACCATGTCCTGGACATCCAGGTTGATGACATCCCCTTAAGGAACTCAATAAGGATTATTGTATAAACCCTGCAGGTGGATTTAATCCGTACAATAATAAGTTTTGAGTGGTATTACTTAAGGAATTAAAAGATATTAATTAATTAAATTGTCAGAAGATTTAATTAATTAATGGATGTGGAACATCTTAAACATGGGGAATTAATTAAGTTTAATAGAAGCCCAGATTCAATTTGGGTTGGGCTGGGAGTGCAATATTAATTCTTTAATGGAATGAATTAATATTTTATGATTCGAATTATATTCAGGGCTGAATATAGAGATTTGGATCTATAAGGGAGCCCGAGCCCAACACCTTCTAAAGATCCCCGGTCTGGCCCAATTACCTGTTGGGAGACTTATTAATATGCGGTCTTTGTCAAACCCTAGGGACGGTTTTTCAAAAGGAGGCGAAAACCACAGGTGCAAGCCGTCAGCTCTAGGGTTTCACGAAGAGCAAAATTCGTCTCCCTCCGTTTGATAGATCGCCGCCCATCCGGTGTTCGAGCGGGGTTCGGGAACAGTCTGGAAGGTCTCTAGCGGAATCAACCTGTTCGTGATTGCTGTTGGTGGTTCCAAAAAGGGTACATCTCTAGTTCATTCTTATAGGAGCATGCTTAGGATCGTTTTATACCATGTATGTACGCGTTGGCATCCAACAACGATCCGTGGGAATGAACAGCCCTCACCGGCGTGTTCCTACAATTGGTATCAGAGTAAGGTTTCGTGGATTGTTGGCTCTGCCAGAAAACGTGTAGTTGGTATTGTCTTTATCGTTTTCGCATGTAATGTATGGAATGAATATTTTTTTTGTGCGTGTATGTTGTTTCCCTTCGCAGCCCTTTTGGTTTTGTTGTAATCGTTTTTCCCACCAGATAATAAGTGTGGGTAGATAGGCGGTTTTGTATATAGATCCATGTATGTAGGGCTTTTCATGTTGTTTGAGTTATACTGCGTAATTCTGAAAAAGACATGAAAAAGGAGGCGATTTGGAAGCAGTTCGCATAAGCAGAACAGCCACGAACGCAGTGGGGCAGCGAAGCAGAGGTGGCGCTGGAGGTAAGGGCGGACATGAGGCTTGTAGTGACGGCCAAGAAACAATTTTTGGTGATGGAAATTAGGTTTTCGGCTTTTGGGCCGAAAATCTAGGGTTTCCGTCGGCTGAAACTGTTTTGGCCATAACTTTTGCCTCGGTTGTCCGTTTTCAGCCCATGATACCTTTTCGGAAATGGGAGGACGAGATCTACACGAATTACAGCTACGCCGTAACGGCGAATGCCGCAGCCAAATTCGATCGTCTTCACGAAGTTTTCGCGACTTCTTCCCGATGCGGCCCGGTTCCAGTTTTTCCATCGCGTGAGAGGCCGATGTCTAGCATCTGTCGCGCCCCTTTTAATCCTGTAATAGTTGTCTTAGGCTATTGGTTAGGGTTTTAAGGGCTGCGTGGGTGTGCTTTTAATTTTCTGCCTTTTATTGCTTTGTGGATGTATTTAAATTAATGCTTGTCAAAGTATTATGTGATATGCATGATTATGTGACAGGCATGATTTAAATTTACAAGCATGTTAGGAATCATGTACTAGATTTGCGGAATTAATTTTCTAGAAGCATGCTAGGGCTTACGTGATTTGCATGTTAGGAGCATGCTAGGAATTTAATTATTCTATGCATGCTGTCAAAACCTTAAAGTTTAAATGACTAAGTATTTAAGTTGAATTATTATTAATTCATGGGCCTCCATAATTGATCTTTAAGTAAAGTGTTTGTTATACGCGGGATCCATGGGGTCTCCTCCCTAACGGATATTAACATGCACAAGTTTACTAGATAAGATTTCAATTAAAGTGATTTAATTTTAAGTAAAGTGTGTGGCATACGTGGGATCCATGGGGTCTCCTCCCTAACGGATATGTCACTCATAAGTTTACTAGATAAATTAATTCGTGATAACTGTAGGAGATTATTTGCATTAAATATGACTGCCATTCGGTTGCATATTAACTGTAAATAGTTGTCCTTGGCGTTAAATTATGGTCATTACTTAGATGTGGATTTTAAATATAACCCCCCAACGGAGTCCCTGTTTTAATTCACATGGCCAGTTCTAAAGTATCGGCAATTAATTTCATTCGTCATAAGGATAAGTTGATGAGATAATGAAATTATAGGCTAGCTGCCTGTTTGGTGAATGCATGTGTAAACGTCCGTCATAACATGGCTTGCATGTGCGATTTACTGAGCTGTCGTGATATGTATAATCTCGTGGTTTTTGAGGTTTTCCCATGATTTTATGCTTATGTGTTAATGTGAATTACTGCTTACGTGTTTGCATGTTTCTGTTTGTTTATTTCAGTTATCAAAATGTCGTTCAATCCACTTATGACTGTTCTCAATCAAAACAAACTCGTTGGTCCGAATTATTTGGACTGGAAACGAAATCTGGACATTGTCCTTGCTGCGGATGACTATAAATTCGTCCTAAGCACCCCTGCTCCAGCAGACTTAACTGAGGAATCTACTGAAGAGGAAAGGGAGGCTCATCGGAAGTGGCATAGGGCTGATCAAATGAGCCGTTGCTACATATTGGCGTCAATAACCAATATGTTGCAATTGCAGGTTGAAAAGTTGCCTACTGCTGCTGACATGATGTTGAGCCTCAAGGAGCTCTTTGGTGAGACAGATAGGGCTGCTAGATTTGAGGCAATGAGGAAGATTATGACTTCCTCCATGCCAGAGGGAACTTCTGTGCGTGAGCATGTTCTCAAGATGATGGAAAATCTGAATGAGATAGAGCTGCTCGGGGGTCAAATCGATGCTGACACCAAGATCGATATGATCCTGCACTCACTCCCTAAGTCCTACGAGAATTTCCGTCTCAACACAATCCTGACCAAGAAGGACTATACTTTAGCCGAGCTTCTTGTGGATTTGGTTGCAGCGGAGGGACTCATGGGTAGGACTCCACAGGCGCTGTTTTCTGCGCAGTCTGGACCTTCTTCGTCGAAAGGCGGGAAGAAGAAAAAGCCTGCCAAGAAAAAGGGTGCTGCAAATAGTGGGAGCAAGTCGGTCGCGCCTTCTGGTGGCGTGAAGAAGCCAAAGGGGAAGTGCTTTAAATGCAGCAAGACAGGACATTGGAAAGCTGATTGTCCCCTTCTGAAGGGCAAAGATGGTACGTCTTCTACTTTGCTTGTTGAAACATGTTTCGCGGCTAGTTCTACCAGTATTTGGGTAGTAGATACAGGAGCCACTGATCATGTTTGTTGTACAATGCAGGGGTTCCTGCCACTAAGGCAGCTGAGTGAGGGCGAGATTATCATAAGCTTGGGAGATGCAACCAGAGTGGCAGCGGTTGCAGTGGGAGATGTGCATTTATCTTTTTCTGATTCAGTTTTAGTTTTAAAGAACGTTTTGTATGTGCCAAGTTTTAGAAAGAATTTAATTTCAGTTTCGAAACTTTTTGTGGATGGATATTCAGTTGTTTTTAATAAAAGCGTTTTTATTATGAGAAACAAAGTTGTTATCTGTTCTGGCACATTGGAAAACAATCTTTATACTATTACTAGTGCGCATCAAACTGAAACCAATACTCAAGTTCATGCATCTTCATCATTAAAAAGAAAACAATCTTCTAAATCGAATCAAACATATCTTTGGCACCTTAGATTGGGTCATGTCAACCTTAGGAGGATCCAAAGACTAGTGAGCAGTGGTTTCTTGGACTCTCTACAAGTGGAACCATTCTCAGTCTGCGAGTCCTGCTTGGAAGGCAAGATGACCTCCAGGTCTTTTAAGGCCAAGGGAAATAGGGCTAATGAAGTGTTAGAATTGATTCACTCTGATGTATGTGGGCCTATGTCAATTCAAGCTAGGGGTGGTTTTGAGTATTTTGTGACTTTCACAGATGACTACTCAAAATATGGATACATTTACTTGATGCGCCGCAAGTCTGAATGCTTTGACAAGTTCAGAGAATTCAAGGCAGAAGCGGAGAACCGTCAAGGTAAAAGTATCAAGTCATTACGGTCTGATCGTGGTGGCGAATACCTTAGCGCTGAATTTAGGCAATATTTGTTAGAGAATGGGATTACATCCCAGTTGACTGCGCCTGGTACTCCGCAACAGAATGGCGTGGCAGAGAGGAGGAATAGGACTCTTTTAGAAATGGTGAGGTCAATGATGAGTTATGCTTCTCTACCCATCTCGTTTTGGGGATATGCCTTGGAAACAGCAGCGTACATCCTGAATTATGTGCCTTCCAAATCAGTTCCTGAAACCCCAATAGAATTGTGGTCCGGGCGAAAGCCCAGCATGAACCACATTCGGATTTGGGGCTGTCCAGCACACGTGTTGGACAAGGAAGCTGATAAGTTGGCATCTAGGACGGAAGTACGGCTATTTGTAGGATACCCTAAAGGAACACGAGGAGGTTGTTTTTATAGTCCTAAAGACCAGAAGGTAGTGGTGAGCACCAATGCCAGGTTTTTAGAAGAAGACTATATGCATGAGCATAAGACCCCAAGTGAAATTATTCTTTACGAATTAAGGGGAGACAATCAAGTACCAAGTGTACAAGAAGATATACCACAACAAACTGCACAGCGTGTTGATCCTTATGTCACCACACATGATTTGCCTCGGCGTAGTGGGAGGGTAACTCGATTACCCAGTCGTTTCTTGTTAGTGGGAGAGTCCTCGGATTCAGTCCCTAGTGATGAACAAGAACCTGATCCCTGTACCTATAAAGAGGCAATCCAAGATGTTGATGCAGATTCTTGGCATAAGGCCATGGATTCAGAAATAGAATCCATGCATGCTATGGAGGTCTATGACCTCAAAGACCTTCCCAAAGGCAAGAAAGCCATTGGGAGCAAATGGGTCTTTAGGCGTAAGAGAGGACCTGACGGGAAGGTTACTACCTTCAAGGCACGGTTGGTTGCAAAAGGTTTTACCCAGAAAGAGGGCATCGATTATGATGAAACCTTTTCACCAGTAGCCATGCTAAAGTCAATTCGGATACTCTTATCCATAGCAAGTCACATGGACTATGAGGTTTGGCAAATGGATGTCAAGACAGCATTCCTTAACGGGAATCTGGATGAGGACATCTATATGCAGCAACCTGAGGGTTATGTGAAGAAAGGCCAAGAGCATCAAGTCTGGAAGCTAAAGAAGTCTCTTTATGGACTTAAACAAGCTTCCAGATCTTGGAATATTCGCTTTGATGAGGTGATCAAATCCTTTGGATTTGAGCAATGTCCAAGTGAAAGTTGTGTGTACAAGAGGTGCAACGGAAACGTAGTGGTATTCTTGATACTATACGTAGATGATATTCTTCTCATTGGAAACAATGTCAAGATATTATTAGACGTAAAGGTATGGCTTTCTGAACAGTTTCAAATGAAGGACATGGGAGATGCATCGTACATTCTTGGTATGAAGGTCACTCGTGATCGGAAGAAAAGAATGTTGTGCTTATCTCAAGCCGCCTACATTGATACTGTGCTTGCCCGTTTCAGCATGCAGAACTCCAAGAAAGGATTCTTACCTTTCAGACATGGAGTTGCTCTATCTCAGGATATGTGTCCTAAAACACAAAAGGAGATAGATGAGATGGCTAACATTCCTTATGCTTCGGCTGTAGGAAGTCTCATGTATGTCATGCTGTGCACGAGGCCTGATATCTGCTATGCTGTTGGCATGGTAGCTAGGTATCAGTCCAAACCTGGTCAAGGACACTGGATTGCGGTAAAACATATTCTCAAGTATCTGAAAAGAACTCGAGATTATAGTTTGGTTTACCAGTCTGACAATCTAGTTCCTTTGGGTTACACTGATTCAGATTTTCAAGGTGATCGAGATGAGAGAAAGTCAACCTCGGGTTATGCGTTTACCTTGGGAGGCGGAGCTATTTCATGGAGAAGCGTAAAGCAGAAATGCATCGCAGATTCTACCATGGAAGCCGAGTATGTTGCTGCTTCTGAAGCAGCAAAAGAGGCTGTATGGCTCAGGAGCTTCTTGTATGACTTAGGGGTGTCTGAGAGTATGCCTGAGCGTGTAATCATTTATTGTGATAACGCTGGTGCAGTGGCAAACTCAAAAGAACCTAGAGCTCATAAAGCAAGTAAACACATAGAAAGGAAGTACCACATCATACGAGACATCGTAAAGCGAGGAGACATAGCTGTCACTAAGATTGCATCGTTGGACAACTTGGCAGATCCCTTCACGAAGACTTTACCCATTAAGGTTTTCGAGAAACACGTAGAGGGCCTTGGTTTACGATACATTGCAGCTAGACTTTAGTATAAGTGGGAGAGCTTGTTTTTGCATTGTATACTAAAAGTTTAGCTTTAGTATAAGTGGGAGATTGTTGGATTATACTGTAAAGCAAACTTTTAGTACGCTTTTGTATCATTCAATTTCCTTATTAACTGGAATAAATAAATTGTTATTTCACATTGTGTTGCTTTTATTTATGTTTTATATATATTAGCATGTCCACTTATTTAATATTGTAGACAACATGGTGTGTGGAGATCACACAGAAGATCTTGTTGTCAGTTCTTTATTAAATATAAATGGGTTTCACAACTGAGATGGTTATGGACAAAACCATCGGTTTAAGTTGTAGTGTAAACTTGGAATTAGTTTGTCTTGACTATTAGTTTACACTAATGTGCTGCGTCACATTGAAAGGATCACAGTTGAGATATGTTCTTCTATTCTGACATTGAAGAACCAAGATCTCGGTAACTCTGTTAATTCTTAACCTTAGATGAAATAAATTAAATATATGGAATAAATGTTCGTTGCTTTAATTTACCATAAGTGAGAATCCTTAGTGATTCAATATGCTTCGTATTTTGGGCAACTACATTATTCGCATAGTAATTAATTTATTATCATTAAGGCACCATGTCCTGGACATCCAGGTTGATGACATCCCCTTAAGGAACTCAATAAGGATTATTGTATAAACCCTGCAGGTGGATTTAATCCGTACAATAATAAGTTTTGAGTGGTATTACTTAAGGAATTAAAAGATATTAATTAATTAAATTGTCAGAAGATTTAATTAATTAATGGATGTGGAACATCTTAAACATGGGGAATTAATTAAGTTTAATAGAAGCCCAGATTCAATTTGGGTTGGGCTGGGAGTGCAATATTAATTCTTTAATGGAATGAATTAATATTTTATGATTCGAATTATATTCAGGGCTGAATATAGAGATTTGGATCTATAAGGGAGCCCGAGCCCAACACCTTCTAAAGATCCCCGGTCTGGCCCAATTACCTGTTGGGAGACTTATTAATATGCGGTCTTTGTCAAACCCTAGGGACGGTTTTTCAAAAGGAGGCGAAAACCACAGGTGCAAGCCGTCAGCTCTAGGGTTTCACGAAGAGCAAAATTCGTCTCCCTCCGTTTGATAGATCGCCGCCCATCCGGTGTTCGAGCGGGGTTCGGGAACAGTCTGGAAGGTCTCTAGCGGAATCAACCTGTTCGTGATTGCTGTTGGTGGTTCCAAAAAGGGTACATCTCTAGTTCATTCTTATAGGAGCATGCTTAGGATCGTTTTATACCATGTATGTACGCGTTGGCATCCAACAACGATCCGTGGGAATGAACAGCCCTCACCGGCGTGTTCCTACAACATGTACTATGAGTCTATTGCAATCAAGAGATCATCCAGCAGCCGATGCGAACTGGATTTCTGAGGTCTACAAAGATAAGATACGTTCTATGCCAGCGTATAAGGCATCCGACATCCGGGAGCATATCCAAATAGATTATGGGATTGACGTGAAATATCATAAAGCATGGCGTGGCAAGGAGAATGCGATAAGGGCAATTAATGGTGGAGGTAGAGACAGTTTCTCACAACTTCCGTGGTACTGTCATGCACTTCGGGAGTCAAATCCGGGAAGTATTATAGACTGCGAAGTTGAGCAGGCAACCAAACGTTTCCAGCGCCTTTTTGTTTGTTTAGGTGCATGCCGGCTGGGTTTTTTAAGGGGTTGCAGGCCCCTACTCTTTCTTGATGGGACACATATAAAAAACAAACACAAAGGGTGTCTGCTAAGTGCAATTGCAGTGGATGGGGATGATGGGATGTTTACTTTAGCATTTTCTGGTACGTAATTTGATATTAGCTACAGTTGTCATTTTGTTAGAATGCTGGGTATAGCTGTTCGTGTATGCTGTTTTCCATGCTCTCTTTAGGCACGTATGTACCCTTATACGTTGGAAACCTTTGTAGTTATTTGTGTTCTTATTTGTTGACTAGCAGCTGTGTCTACGGAAAATGATGAAAATTGGGAGTGGTTTTGCTGGAAGCTGCGATCTGTTTTAGAATGTGAGGGACGTACGGATTGGAAACAGTACACATTCTTCTCGGATCGGCACTCGGGTTTACTAAAGTCAATCTCGTGCGTCTTTCCTGGAGCACATCATGCATACTGTCTCCGACACTTAGTGGACAACTTCCGTACCCAGGTATATGTACGTCAATATTAATTTGTAATGAACATCACTGGTTATGATCAGCCAAAAAATGTCTTTTTTTAGGTTATGCGGAGATACCCAATGCATAATAAGAAACGATGGACCGTTGTTTTCAATAAGGCCGCCTATGCTCCGTTGAGGAGAGATTTCGAAAACCACATTAGTTCTGTGGTCGAATCAATGCCATTGGCCAGGGACTTCATTACCCAATCACACCCAGAATGTTGGGCAAATTCACTATTCAGAGGCACTCGTTGGGGAATAATAAATAATAACATTGCTGAGTCATGGAATAGTTGGGTGAGATCCGCGAGATCAATGCCATTCGTTGGGATGTTGGATACCATTAGAAGGCAAGTGATGGTAATGATGAATGAACGCCGCGAAAAGTCAGAGATAATGCACGGAAGGCTCTGTCCAAAACAGGAGAGCAAGTTGGCACTATCGTACATGGCGTCTCGACGGCTACAGTGCAGTTCATCCTCTAGAACTGTATTCGAGGTAACAAATTGTAATGAAAGATACGCAGTCGATTTGGAGGCGCGCAAATGCTCTTGTCGAGAATGGCAAATGTTCAGATTGCCCTGCAAGCATGCCTGCGCTTGTATTGAAAAATGCAGTATGTCAATTTATGATTTTTGCGATCTTTACTACAGCATTGAATGCTACAGAAAAACGTACCAGGAGCCAATAAATCCCGTACCGACGCATGATATGGACGTGATTGTTGAAATTCAGGCGGATCAAATTCACCCTCCTCCGTCGTCTGTCCAACCAGGCCGGCCAAAGAAGCGAAGGTTCGAGTCCCAGCAGGTAAAGAATCCACTAAAATGTGGTCGTTGTGGGCGTCTTGGACATAATAGAAGAAGTTGCAAGCAACAAATAGATTAGCGAACTTTTTTTTCATTGTACATCTTTTTGGCTTCGAGGAGTAGATATTAAGACAGTAGGTACGTATTCAATAGCTATATTGTAATTGTTTTTTGTGTCTCTAGGATGTAACCGGTTGGATCCACCGACTTATTTGCAGTAGTAAGTGGTTTGTAGCCCTCTCACGCAGGTATATGATGAAGTTGTGAAGGTTCATAGTTATATTCTGCAGGTATATTTGTCATGTACTGAGGCATTTGATGATGTAGCTCTGTAGGGACGGATGGTTAATGTAATATCTATTTGTTTTGAAAGTACAAGATATCCTATTTTTTGGTTATTACTAGGAGGTATAGTTGTTGTATTAAACTCGTCATACTAACCAAGTGCATATGTCATACAACTTAAGTATTTGTTGATGCCTTCTTTAACCATCAGCAGTAAGTACATGCTATTCGAAGTAAAAAACAAAAAAAGACCGTTTCCCCAACCACAGGTAACCAGGGCATACATAATTGCAACTGAAGTATAATGTCAAGGTTGTTGTAAGTACGCAATAGCTTACAGAGGGTATATGAATAATGATTCCAACATATAGGGTTGCGGTCCGAGTACAAACCATATTTTACTTTGTTTATACGGTATTTAAATTGTATTACCGTGTAATAACTTGGAGGCGTAGTATTGATTAAAATTCAGCACACAGCTACGTACCAGAGTTCCATATGCTACACAACTATATTGTGGTTATATTATCGTGTCTATTCTATTGTATTCTAATTCAATTAACGGGTAAGCAATGTAAGTTTTATCTGTGGCCTAAAACACGCCATTCAAGATTATGGGGTTGACGAGAAACACTACCATGGTTAAGCCAATACACTCTTACCATCATTTCGTGAATATTTTAAGAGAAAAGGCCAAGTCCCCACCCGTAGGGTACCAGAGCATTTGAAATGGTAACAGAAGTATAAAGACTATTTCCTTAGGTACATAATAGATACTATAGGGTATTTGTAGTAATGATTCCATTAGTTAGGCATCTGAGCTGAGTACCGGAGTCGCTGAACGAGGTACACAGATTGCGTATGCGGGTATCTGTGTTGTAGTTGTAGGTATCCTAGTTGTAGGTATAGTAGCACTTATCTGTAACCACATGTTGCTTAGCATTCCGCAGGGAATAGTTGATTGTAATCTAGACGTTGGCCCACACGCAATTACCAGACACCTATGTCCCGCACAAATATTTTGTTGTAATATTATCATGTTTTTTTAGTACTGTTTGTTTTAAATTAACGAGTAAGCCCTTGCAGTATCTCCGGTCGATTAAAACATGGCGTCCAGTAGGGTTTTATGAGAAACGCTGACACGGTTGAACTGATTCAAAGTGAATGCTATTTCAGTGGTCAGTGCAAAGGAAATGACCAGTCCCACAAACGCAAGTGACTGGAGTATGTAATATATAAATGGAAGTACATACTAGTTTTCCGTAGGCACATAAAAGCTATCAACGGGTATCACCACACAACGCAGGTATATAATGAAGATGACAAATCAATCCACATAAAAGACATTTACCAATTCCATCACCTCGATACACAATGCAATAACTTCCCAGATCAATCCAAATTGAAGACATTAAACAAATCCATCACCTCCACACAACACAATAACTTCCCAGATCAATCCAAACTGAAGACATTCAACAAATCCATCACCTCGCCACACAACGCAAGAACTTCCCAAATCAATCCAAATTCATTACATGTGTTAACCTGCCCTATTTTTCCATCGGGGTCTACGTTTCAGAAGGGGGGACCTTTCAATATCCTCGCCGCAATCGTGCCTCGGTAGCTCTTGACATCGCCAAAGTCCTCGCCGAGGACACCCACGATATTGACATCTGGACCTGCCCGCGCATAACACTCTGCGAACATGCAGACTAAAGGTCCACAGTCCAACGTTTCACCCTGGTGTCGGCATCTAATGTACTCGGGCATGTCGCTGACCATAGGCCATAGTCGTGACGCGTTCATATACAACGATAAAAATCGCGTCTGCACAAATAACGTTACTCTTTCGTTAAGGAATTCTCCCTACCCATAGGCAATTAATTATGATCATTCGAAAGACGTACCAATTTCTTTGCATTCCCCTGGCCGAAGGGGTCGCGCATTGAGTTACACTCCAACACAACACGTTTGACGGTATCCAGTATGCAGAGATGCCAGTGGAACCGGGTGTGTACGGGTAGAAATATGTACCGGCACCCAGACCGGATTTTGTCCATGATTCCGGCAATCTCTTGGCCTACGGTCACTTGCAGCGAGTTGGCAAACGCGAGCACATTACCCTTATTGATGCTCGGCTTTTTCGCTCCCCTGCTTGGTCGTGATAGCGCGTCGTTCACGGCTTTCTAAAAATCAAACACATCAACCAACGCAATAATAACAATGTGATTTGTAATACTAACCGTATAAATTCCAAATAGGATACTCACCGCTACGAACCATGGCACACAACCACACCGCACCTGCGGATTGTGTTGGAGCTGATATTCATTGCTGCATAGATGATGTAGGTACGCGTCGATGACTTCGCCTTTCACAGCTTCGTCAAACAGTAGTTCTAAAACGGCATCGGACGAGACAGACACGACGCCCTGCTGCCATACAGTGTCCCTACAAGATGATAGTCACAAACGGATAAAAACATCGATTGAGAAAAATATATAAAGCCTTAATAGTGAATAGCAATACCGGACGGCGAATGACGCGAGAAAATGTTCAATGGTGTTCGTCTCATCCTCAGATAAGGTACCCTTTCCACAGTAGCTGTCGTTATTGCGATATCCCTCCCACTTTTGTGCTCCAGGGTCTGCTACAACCTTAGCATCCGAGTCCCCATCGTCGCCGACGACAAATGGTTCCTGAACCAACAATGAAGATAATCATGTTTCCGTAGGTATCTGTATTTATTGTACAGGTATTGACTCAGAAACACAAGGTATTTAAGAATCTATCCGAAGTATTTTGAGCCGGACGACTTATATTTGTATGGAACTACGTACCTGCTCATTATTGACGTCGACCGCTGACTTTCCTTTCGCCCTCCGTGTTTTTCTCGCTTTCTCAATTCGCGGTGTCGACACAGGTGTCACGAATTCAGGCTTCTTCTTTCTCTTCCGATCCTTACGTGCCATTACACCACGTACAATCGATGAATCTGCGGCCCTGCTACAAGTCTCACGGTCGGTCTCATCGGCCTGCTACAATTTCAACAAAGCAAATAATCATTCAACAGATAGACAACTACGACCTACAAATTGTACTTACTATATTAATTAGCTTACCTTGACATCTATCGGTGCAACATAAGGAACAATGGCCATCAATTGGTTAAACTCTAGCAGGCTACCAACCCCTTCGTCATCTGACGCGTTTATCGGATCAACTTCGGCCAAAAGGATGTCCATTTTTTTTTGCTTCGTCGCTCCGTATTC
Source organism: Andrographis paniculata (assembly GCF_009805555.1). Classification (NCBI taxonomy): domain Eukaryota; kingdom Viridiplantae; phylum Streptophyta; class Magnoliopsida; order Lamiales; family Acanthaceae; genus Andrographis; species Andrographis paniculata. The sequence continues at coordinate 119,640 of NW_026137577.1, forward strand.
GCTCGCTCGTCCGCTGCCTCCTCGGGATCCTCCTCAGTCTGACTCCCCTCCTCCCCAGTTTTTTTCTCCTCCTCCTCCTCCTCCTCCTCTTGACCCTGACTCTCCTCCTCCTGACCCTGTTTCTCCTTCATGTCGGCCTGCTTCTCTTTCCTCTCTGACTCCACAGCCATCCGATCTGCTGTCTCCTCATCCCCATAGTTTGCATCACCCTCCTCGCCATCGCTCTCGTCCTCACCCTCACCTTCACTGTCGTCATCGACAACACCGGCTCTAGATCTTTGCAATTTATGAGCAAGTCTGGCAATTGCAGTGTCTTTCTTCCGCAGCTCCACCTTCAATGCCGCAATTTGCTGAGCTGCTTCCTGCAACATATGTTAATAATGTCATATAAGAAATTATTTTATCCATTTACAATGGTAGCAACATTGAATAATGCATTTACCTCTGAAGCATGGCAAATTGCATGAACAAACTTTTCTTCCGTGCCTATCCGATAGAATTCCTGAATATCGGACCGCTTTAGGGATGTCAATTCACCAACTGCATGAACCCTGGACATTGGACCGAGGCTATTCAGCCACCGAAAGAGACGCGGTACCTTCGGAAGGCACCGTGCCTTGTCCAGAGTTGGGACCCTCTCATTGAACCAAGCCTGCACATATTGTAATAGACATTACTGCCAACAATAATACATATTGTGCAATATACCAAAATACGTAGAAAAAATTAACAAATCCGATATTACATTGCTTACCAACAAACCCGAGGTGCAGCCTGTCAAATATTTTTTCCCGGACTTGAAGTCGCTTATAGACTTCAACAGATAACGGTGACTCGCGGGCCCCCACGCGTAGTCACCAATCGCACTCAGGTCTTCCACATACGGTAACAAAAAAAGGGGTACAGAATAATTCGCAGAACAAAATAAAATGTTTGCAAAAACAAGCAAAATAAAGAGACGAGCAACATCCGCAACAGAAAGAGGCTCCAGCCCCTGCAACAGAGCCTCACGTAGCTTCTGCAACACCTGGCCGCGGGTTACAGAACGTGGCTTGCTCCCAAAAATCCGAAAAAACCATTCGCTTTCGACCGATGTGTTTTCGGTCACGTAGACTCCTTTCGCATGTAGTCCTAAGACTACAGAATATTCTTCAACTTCAAACGGAAGCTCAATGTCACTTCCAATCTTGAAGGACATAGATTCCGAACTAAAACTATTGACGTTATCCAAATCTCTAATTTAGTTAAAAGTTTTTCACAATTTAGCAAGAGTAAAAACGCATTCCGAGTATACAATAGTGTCGTTCAGGTATATTAATTGGCAAATTAGACCAAACAAATGAAACTCCTGGTGCCTAATAATACCGCATTTGTCAACCCACAAATATGACTAATTACCGAACAATCCACCAAAAAACCTAAAATATGCAACTTCGAGTAACTAAACAAAATATACATCTCCAAAATTAACAAAATCAAAGATAAAACAGATAAAATCACCCAAAATCGGCCGAACCGGGTTTCCTGGCCAAAAATTCGAACAATTTCAAACCACCCGTTGAACAAACACAACACCGAACACCCAGGGCTCCTCATCACTGAACCGAGGCATACAAACACGGGACCAAGGCTTCTACCCCAAACAATCGAATAAACTACGATATAAAATTCGATTGTCAACAAAATCATAAAATGAAAAGGGTTTCGACCAGACACTTACTTTTTGAACTCCTTGTGGGGGATCGCGGCGGATTCGCGGTTTTTCTCACCATTTCGCTGAACAAAATGTCTTACTGCTGATCGTCGAGTTCGCGAGGGACGATTTTCTTCTCGAAGAACTAGGGCTTGAACGGAGAGTGAGGGGAGTTAGGGAAGCTTTCAGTTTTTAAATCGTGCATATTTTCTGTGATTTTTTTTTAAAAAAAAAATCACAAAATAAGGTACGCAGTATTTAAATGGAAGTATCTAATTGTATACTGGGGGTAGAACGGGAGGTAATGTATGTATATATTATAAAATTGGAAGTATTTATTAATCAATCGTAAGTACATGTTGCATATACAATTGTCATTGAGTAGAAAATACAAAAAGGGAGTTATAACATATCTAATCAATAAAGTAGGGACTGCAGATCAATTAATTTACAATGGGGACTGAATTGCAAGTAAATTACACTGACAGGGATTTAAGTCCAAGTCTCCCATAAATATAAATATAAATATAAAATATATAATAATATAATAATAATAATAAAGGTAATGATGATGAAGATGATATTTATAATAATAATAATAATAACGTTAATAATAATAATATAATATAATATAATATATATAATAATAATATAATTATATATATAAAACAAGCAAATTTACCTGCGAAGCGAAGGAAGACAGAGGAAGAAACGCGAAGGAGAAGAAAGAACAAAAAAAAAAGAAGAAAGAAAAAGATTTAGCCGTTCGATTTCGATTTCAACTTCGGTATTGTATTCCTTGTTATACGTAGAGTTTAATTATGGATTTTAATATGAATTTCAATATTGGGGATATTAAATTAGAAATTCTTTAAAAATTTATAACCGGCTATTTGGCTATTTAATCGACGAATTTCTTTAGCTAATAGCCTATTCGTAGTCCTAGTATTATATTCTGAGAATTTCGTATCGATTCGAGCCGAATTGAAAACGGCAGTGTATTGCACCTGCCTTTTATTCATATCTTTCAGTATTTTTATTTAATAATCGGGCGATATAAATATTATGAGGTATAAGAGTTTTATAGCTAGAATATCGTAGTCTACTAAATATAAAAGTTTGAAACCCAACGAGCTAACTATAGAAATTAGCTTTTGAATAAGCAGGTAGCTCCTTTGTATAAGTATATAGCTCAGCTGATTTGAGTAAATAATGGGGCAGGTGTACGTTGGAAGAGATTTGGATGAAATTGCGGGAGCTAGGGAGTGTCGATAAGAGGTAAGCAGTAGGGAATTAAATCTAATTTTAAGCAATTAGGTATGCATGTTGCATGCGATTCTGATTAATATGTTAACGTGATATTATGTGAATCATTTTGTTGCATGTATATATTTATATATATGTGTGTGCGTATGCATGTGGGAGACTTCACGGTTTATGATATTTGATATACGTATTTGATCGCGTTGGTGAATTTATGAAAAGGAGGATAGGTGAGTTGACTCCAAACGTGATCCCGTTAGGGCACGCAAGGAGGAGTAGAGTTTCCGGGTTTCCCTTGGGTGATTCCAGGTTGTACGGATTCTACTACATTACACGGGATAGGGCTAGTCAGTGGGGGTCCTATCTTCGCTATCACAGACTATGGGGCGTCTTGTGGTTAATGGCGACAACGTTCGGCTATCCATGTATTGATTGTGGGAGTGGTATGGTGGGTATATAGAAGTGACCGGATGACCGTTATATTATTATGGGTTTATCAGGTCCTTCCTTGAACCGAGGATTTTCCGGCTATTTATTGATGATGGTCTAGTGAGCTTGTTATTACGGGGCCGAGGGTATTCCGGCTGCTCACTTAGACAGATGTAGTGAGCCTATGATTATGGAGCCGAGGTTATTCCGGCTGCTCACTTTGGCGGATATATATATATATGAGTGTGCATTGCTGTCGAGTTTGATATCTGTATTGCATCATTTCACTATTGGCATGATATGACACGTATTTTATGATTAACGGGAATTACACTTTATTTTTAAAAGGTGTGAAATGACATATTTCACGTTAGTTCTTAAAATGAATTTAATTCTGGATTGCTTTTAAGAAAATATTTGTTTCAGGTATGCATGGCACATCCGAGACAGGGGACGTCTCGAGATATAGAAAGAAGGGCTGAGTGAGTGAACTTACGTATATTGTATTATATGTAAATTTTTAACCGGAAAAACCTCTTGTTAAGGGGTGTGTTTTGTAAATATTTATAAATCAGATTTTGATATATATAATAATGCGCTTTTATGGTTAAGTTAGCCTTAACACTGTATTGTGGGGCCCGAAGTAGGAGGTGACGACCTCATGATGCAGTTTGGCGGTAGCATTTCCAGTATGAGCCAACTGGGGGTGTTACAAGTTGGTATCAGAGCCTAGGTTTAGTAGATTTTGGCTCTTTGGATTAAAAAGGTTTTGAAAATAATTATGATATTGAATTGGTTTGGCGAGGTTTGGGTTTTGTGGGTGCATTCATGTTAACGTGGTTTATGCTTTAAGGTTATATCTGGTTTAGTTGTGTTGCTGAGTTGATATTGAATCAGGGAAGTCGGGGGCAGTATGTCAAATTCTCGAGGTGATGGTTTACGTAGGGCTATTCGAGGCCCAGAGGTAGATCCTTCGTCTGATGAGTCACAATATCCTGTGCCAGAGCATATACCAATAGAGGCACCTAGTCAGGATTTCTTCCGGCAGTTTATGGCTGCGATGATGCCTCAACAGAGGAGTTTTATTGATGCTGTGATGCGGCATAACCCGCCAACATATTCTGGTTCTGTAGAGCCTGGAGTTATTGAGTTCTGGGATGAAAATATGGAAAAGATATTTCGTGTTGTTCAGGTTCCACCAGATCAACGAGTCAATATCGGGGCTTATTTCTTGGAAGGTCGAGCAAATCGGTGGTGGTTAGGTGAGGAAGCTGCGGGAGCGGACCAAGTGGATATGACTTGGGATGAGTTTAAAGAAAAATTGAAAGCTAGGTTTATACCGTCACATGTTCGAAAAGCAAAGAAGCAAGAGCTGCTGGACTTGAAGCAGGTTCGATGTCAGTCGAGGACTATTTTGTAAAGTTCAATGAGCTGGAGATGTATGTTCCTGACTACTTTTCCTGTGAGCGAGATAGAGTTGATCATTTTGTAGATGGGTTGCAGCAGAGGATTCAAGAAGCTTTAGCTATGTTGGATATCAGTTCGTTGTATGAGGCTTACGAGCGTGCTGCTCGATTCTATCAGAAGCAGGAAGTCAGGCAGAAGAACAGTGAGAAGGAGATGGGGTATCAACATCAGTTTCGAGATAAAGGAAAAACTAAGGTGGAGGACGAACCAAAGGGTAAAAATAAATGGTGGCAAATATTCAGGTCTGGGCCATCGTATAAAGGGATTTCGATTAAAGAACCGAGTCAAGAGAGGTTTCAACAATCGGGGGTTGTTTGTCGACGTTGTGGAACAAGTCATTCAGGTACCCGTTGTGATAAAGTTCCATTAACATGTTTTAAGTGTGGTGGTAGTGGTCATATTGCCAGGCTATGCCCAAGTGTGGTAACTGCAACGGAGTTTCCAGAACCGAGATTTAGGCCATGGCAGCCACCATCTTCACAGTCACAGGGGAGAGGATTAGGACCATCATGGCGAGGTGGTCGAAGCCAGTCATGTCCATCATCTAGGTAGCTAGGCAGAGGACCTGACCAGCGTGGCAGAATAAATGTGGTTACCCAAACAGAGGCTGATCATCACCCAGGTGAGGTTTTAACAGGTAGATTTCTTGTTTGCGGTTTGTCAGCTCTTGTGTTATTTGATTCGGGTGCAACGTTCTCGTTCATATCTAAATGTTTGGTTAAAAGATTGGGTCTGAATTCATCGGTAGAAGTGGTAGTGGAAGTTTTACTTCCATCAGGAGAAGTACTGGAGTGCCGAGAACTCTATATGCAAATTCCGATTAGTATTGGGGGAGTTGATTTTGCTACTAAATTCTTGAGTATGAAGTTATCCGAGTTCGATGTGATACTGGGGATGGATTGGTTAATGGCATATCAAGCTCAATTTGATTGTCGAAAAAGATCAATTTCATTGGTTGGAGCGATGGGTGAATTAGTGAGCTATGCAGGATCTGCAAGACAACCTTCTATGAAGGTAATTTCGTCCCTATCATTTCAAGCACTTATTCGTAAGGGGTATCCGGTGTATCTGTGTGGGGTAAGAGATTTGAAGCAAGGGGAGCAGCGATTGCAAAATATTTCTGTGGTTCGAGATTTTCCTGATGTATTTCCTGATGATATTCCTGGTATGCCACCAACTCGTGAAGTAGATTTTACTATTGATATTGTGTCAGGCGCTGAGCTAGTATCAAGAGCCCCATATCGAATGGCACCGTTAGAACTCGCTGAACTTAAATTGCAACTACAGGAATTATTGGATAAAGGTTACATTCCTCCTAGTACGTCGCCTTGGGGTGCTTCAGTTTTATTTGTGAAAAAGAAAGATGGAAGCTTAAGGTTGTGTATTGACTACCGTGGGCTGAATAAAGTAACGGTAAAGAATAAATATCCTCTTCCGAGAATTGATGATTTATTTGATCAACTGAGAGGTACAAGTGTATTCTCCAAGATTGACTTGAGGTCTGGATATTATCAACTAAGGGTTGCAGAGCATGATATTCCTAAGACAACCTTTCGCACTAGATACGGTCATTATGAATTTACGGTTATGTCTTTTGGCTTGACCAACGCCCCGGCTGCGTTTATGGAATTAAGGAATCGAATTTTTCAACCATACCTCGATCATTTTGTGGTGATATTTATTGATGATATGTTGGTATATTCTCCAGATAAAAAGTCACATGCAAAACATTTGCGTGTGACACTAAATACACTGCATGCGAAGAAGTTATATACCAAGTTATCCAAATGTGAGTTTTCGTTGAAAAATGTTGCTTTCTTGGGGCATGTAGTGTCTGGTAAGGGTATCTCAGTAGATCCTTCTAAAGTTGTGGCAATCTCGGATTGGCCAAGACCTACCAATCAATCAGAAGTAAGCAGCTTTTTGGGTTTGGCAGGGTATTACCGAAGATTCGTTCTTGATTTTTCGAGGGTTGCGAAGCCATTAACTAATTTGCTGAAGAAGGACACAATGATTAATTGGGATCGTGAGTGTGAGTCTTCTTTCTTAGAATTGAAACATTGATTAACTTCAGCACCAATCTTGGCTTTACCAGTAGAGGGTGAGGATTTTGAAGTTTATAGTGATGCTTCGAAAAGGAGATTGGGATGCGTCTTAATGCAGAATCAAAGAGTTATTGCTTATGCGTCACGACAACTAAAACCTCACGAAGAAAATTATCGTACACATGACCTAGAGATGACAGCAATTGTGTTTGCTTTGAAGATTTGGAGGCACTATCTTTATGGTGCCCATTGTAGAATGTTTACTGACCATCAGAGTCTGAAATATATCTTCACCCAAAGGGAATTAAATTTAAGACAAAGAAGATGGTTAGAATTGGTGAAGGATTATGATCTCGAAATTGTATATCATGAAGTTAAAGCAAATGTTGTAGCTTATGCCTTGAGTCGAAAACCAAGGCATAAGTTGGGTTATATGTCAGTTGCTGATGAACTGTGTCAAGATTTAGCTTGGATGGAAATTGAAGTACTTGGACGGGGCATGACGCGGGGATATTTGCAAATGATGCAAGTTGAGCCTGAAATTTATGATCATATTAGAGCGGCTCAAATGGAAGATAATAAGATGGTCGAGCTGGCTATAAAAGTTCAGTGCGGTCAGACTCAAAACTTTAATATTGCTTCAGATGGGAGTCTTCGATTCCATGGGAGATGGTGTATCCCAAAGGACCGAAGCGATTTGAAAGAGAAAATTATGAGTGAGGCTCATAATACACCACATTCAGTGCATCCAGGGGGAATTAAAATGTATCAAGACTTACGTCAACATTTTTGGTGGAAGGGCATGAAGAAGGATGTAGCCAAATTCGTTGCACAATGTTTAAGCTGCCGAAAGGTAAAAGCAGAACATCAGAGACCGATGGGGTTGCTACAGCCTTTAGAAGTTCCGCTCTGGAAATGGGATTCTATTGCAATGGATTTTGTGACAGGACTTCCAAGGGCGAAGTCGGGAACATATGCAATTTGGGTGATTATAGATAGATTGACTAAGTCAGCAGTGTTCATCCCAGTACGTATGACTTGGAGCATGCAAAAGTTGGCCCAATTATATGTTCATCATGTGGTTAAACGACACGGTATTCCTGAGGTAATCATATCGGATCGTGATCCATGTTTTCATTATCGATTTTGGCAAAAATTGTAAGAAGCCTTTGGTACTCATTTCATCCAATGAGTGATGGTCAATCAGAGCGAACTATCCGTATTCTGGAAGATATGCTAAGAGCTTATGCAATAGAATTTCAAGGAAGTTGGGAGGACCACTTGGATTTAGTAGAATTCTCATATAATAATAGTTATCAAACAAGTATTGGAATGGTTCCTTTTGAAGCTCTTTATGGACGAAAATGCAGGACTCTTTTAAGTTGGGATGACATGAGTGATCGACTAATATTAGGTCCAGAAATGATCGAAGAATCAAAAAATAAGATTCGAGTTATCAGGGAGAAGATGAAGATAGCTCAAGATCGCCAAATAAGTTATGCCGATAAAGCCTGACGTGAAGGTCAATTTCAAAGTGGAGATTTCGTCCTGATAAAAGTATCTCCAATGAAAGGTATTAGAAGGTTTGGAATTAAAGGAAAATTGAGTCCGCGTTATGTTGGACCCTATGAAATCCTCGATCGAGTTGGGGATTGGGCTTATCGGTTAGCACTTCCTAATTCCATGGAACGAATTCATAATGATTTTCATGTATCGCAGCTTCGTAGGTATGTCGCAGATCCTTCTCATATTTTATCTCCGGATGAGTTTGAGCTAAATGAGGATCTTTCATATGAGGAAATGCCTTTTTGGATCATGGACACAAAGGTTCGAACTACGAGGAACCGAGATATTCGTATGGTGAAGGTAATGTGGTCCCGGCAAGGAGCAGAAGAGGCCACGTGGGAAGTAGAACAAGAGATGTTCAAGGCATACCCACATTTGTTTAATTAAGTAGTGTTGTTATGCGTTTGAGTTTAGATTTCGAGGACGAAATCTTTTAAGGGGGAGTGAATTGTAATACCCCGATTTTTGGAGTGTATAAAATAATATAATTATAGCAAATAAATATTTTTATAATATTTTGGAATCAAGAAATTAATATTTTGGGATAAATTTTATTCCTATTTTATATATTGATTATGATTGAAAAGACTGTTAAACGGATAAATATCGATAAACATAAATATAAATATAAAATATAAAATATATAATAATAATAATAAAGGTAATGATGATGAAGATAATATTTATAATAATAATAATAATAACGTTGATAATAATAATATAATATAATATAATATATATAATATATATAATAATAATATAATTATATATATAAAACAAGCAAATTTACCTGCGAAGCGAAGGAAGACAGAGGAAGAAACGCAAAGGAGAAGAAAGGAGAAAAAGAAAAGAAGAAAGAAAAAGATTTAGCCGTTCGATTTTGATTTCGACTTCGGTATTGTATTCCTTGTTATACGTAGAATTTAATTATGGATTTTAATATGAATTTCAATATTGGGGATATTAAATTAGAAATTCTTCAAAAATTTATAAACGGCTATTTGGCTATTTAATCGAAAAATTTCTTTAGGTAATAGCCTATTCGTATTCCTAGTATTATATTCTGAGAATTTCGTATCGATTCGAGCTGAATTGAAAACGACAGTGTATTGCACCTGCCTGTTTATTCATATCTTTCAGTATTTTTATTTAATAATCGGGCGATATAAATATTATGAGGTATAAGAGTTTTATAGCTAGAACATCGTAGTCTACTAAATATAAAAGTTTGAAACCCAACGAGCTAACTATAGAAATTAGCTTTTGAATAAGCAGGTAGCTCCTATGTATAAGTATATAGCTCAGCTGATTTGAGTAAATAATGGGGCAGGTGTACGTTAGAAGAGATTTGGATGAAATTGCGGGAGCTAGGGAGTGTCGATAAGAGGTAAGCAGTAGGGAATTAAATCTAATTTTAAGAAATTAGGTATGCATGTTGCATGCGATTCTGATTAATATGTTAACGTGATATTATGTGAATTATTTTGTTGCATGTATATATTTATATATATGTGTGTGCGTATGCATGTGGGAGACTTCACGGTTTATGATATTTGATATACGTATTTGATCGCGTTGGTGAATTTATGAAAAGGAGGATAGGTGAGTTGTCTCACCAGCCCTTTTCGGTAAATTCACTTATTTGGCATGTTGCACACATATTGCACGGTTTATCGGATGTGTTTTATGGATCTATCGTCTAGTCGCTGTGTGTGGTAGTGCTAGGCGAGGGCATCATCTGGGGTTAGGATATTCGACCCCGATGTACAGTAACACTTTGGCGATAGTGGACGATAGTAGTCGGACAACTGGGTGACTTAGTCGCACGGTCATTCAGGGATTAGACCCATTGTAGTTGAGACGTATTTGGTTTAATCATTCGTGTTCGGTGTTGTTCCACTCATTGGGTTGGCCACTGGTGAGGTCTACCGGTAGTTTAGGATCATATGTCAAACTCCAAACGTGATCCCGTTAGGGCGCGCGAGGAGGAGTAGAGTTTCCGGGTTTCCCTTGGGTGATTCCAGGTTGTACGGATTCTACTACATTACACGGGATAGGGCTAGTCAGTGGGGGTCCTATCTTCGCTATCACAGACTCTGGGGCGTCTTGTGGTTAATGGCGACAACGTTCGGCTATCCATGTATTGATTGTGGGAGTGGTATGGTGGGTATATGGAAGTAACCGGATGACCGTTATATTATTATGGGTTTATCAGGTTCTTCCTTGAGCCGAGGATTTTCCGGCTATTTATTGATGATGGTCTAATGAGCTTGTTATTACAGGGCCAAGGGTATTCCGGCTGCTCACTTAGACAGATGTAGTGAGCCTATGATTATGGAGCCGAGGTTATTCCGGCTGCTCACTTTGGCGGATATATATATGTGAGTGTGCATTGTTGTCGAGTTTGATATTTGTATTGCATCATTTCACTATTGGCATGACATGACACGTATTTTATGATTAACGGGAATTAGACTTTATTTTAAAAAGAAGTGAAATGACATATTTCACGTTAGTTCTTAAAATGAATTTAATTCTGGACTGCTTTTAAGAAAATATTCGTTTCAGGTATGCATGGCACATCCGAGACAGGGGACGTCTCGAGATATAGAAAGATGGGCTGAGTGAGTGAACTTACGTATATTGTATTATATGTAAATTTTTAACCGGAAAAACCTCTTGTTAAGGGGTTTGTTTTGTAAATCTTTATAAATCAGATTTTGGTATATATAATAATGCGCTTTTATGGTTAATTTAGCCTTAACACTGTATTGTGGCGCCCGAAGTAGGAGGTGACAACCTCATGATGCAGTGTGGCGGTAGCATTTCCAGTATGAGCCAACTGAGGGTGTTACAATAAATCCCATAAAGTACATAGTAATAAAAAGAAAAGGAAGTCAAGAAACAAACGTAGTAAGTGTATTCCCTTAATGCACTGTTTAATATACACAAAAAGCACTGTAATTAAAACTGTAGAGCACAAAGTATAATCTCATAAAGTGAAATGCAATTCAAAGGAAAAACAGTGAAGAAATAAAAACGCTATTTATATTATCTTAAAATGCTATTGAACAAATACGAAAAGCACTGTAATAGGAACTATAGAGCACAGAGTAAAAATCCTAAAAAGTACAAAATAATAAAAATAAAAGGCAGTCAATAAACAAAAACACTAACTGTATTCCCTTAAACCACTATTTAACATTCACGAAAAGCACCGTATTTATAACTTTAGAGCACAAAGTATAATCTCATAAAGGTCTATATATTTGAAAGGAAAAACAGTTAAGAAACAAAAATGCTATTTATATTACGTTAAAACATAATGTAACAAATTCGAAAAGCACTTTAACAAGAATTATAGGGCACAGAGTATAAATCCAATAAAATACATTATAATAAAAACAAAAGGTAGTCAAGAAACAAAAGCACTAGCTGTATTCCCTTAATACACTGTTTAACATACACAAAAAGCACTGTAATTATAACTTTACACCACAAAGTATAATCTCATAAAGTGCAATATAATTAAAAGAAAAAACAGTGAATAAAAAAAACCGCTATTTATATTATCTTAAAACACTATGTAACAAATACGAAAAGCACTGTAATAAGAACTTTAAAGCACAGAGTAAAAATCCCAAAAACTACAATATAATAAAAAGAAGACGCAGTTTAGAAATAAAAGCCCTAACTGTATTCCCATAAAGCACTATTTAACATACACGAAAAGCACTGTAATTATAACTCTAGAACACAAAGTATATTCTTATAAAGTGCTATATAATAAAAAGGCAAAACAATGAAGAAGCAAAAGCGTTATTTCTATTACCTTAAAACACTATGTAAAAAGTACGAAAAGCACTGTGATAAGAACTATAGAACACATAGTATAAATCCAAAAAAGTACAATATAAATAAAAGAAAAGGCAGCCAAGAAACAAAAGCACTAACTGTATTCCCTTATTGCACTTTTTAACATACACGAAAAACACTGTAATTATAACTTCAGAGAACAAAGTATAATCTCATAAAGTTCCATATAATTAAAAGGAAAAATAGTGAAGAAACAAAAGCCCTATTTATATTATCTTAAAACACTATTTAACAATTACGAGAAGCACTGTAATAAGAACTATAGAGCACAGAGTATAAATCTTAAAAAGTACAATATAATAAAAAGAAAAGGCAGTCAAGAAACAAGAACACTAATTCTATTCCCTTAAAGCATTTTTTGACATACTAGAAAAGCGAGCACAAAGTATAATCTCATTATAAGTAAAAGGAAAAACAGTTAAGAAACAAGTACGCAGTTTATATTACCTTTAAACACTATTTAACAAATAGGAAAAGTACTGTAATAAAAACTATAGAGCACATAGTATAAATCCCACGAAGTAGAATATAATTAAAAGAAAAGGTAGTCAAGAAACAAAAACACTAATTGTATTCCCTTAATACACTTTTTAACATAAGCGAAAAACACTGTAATTATAACTTTTTAGCACAAAGTATAATCTCATAAAGTGCAATATAATAAAAAGGAAAAAGAGTGAAGAAGAAAAAGCATTATTTCTATTACCTTAAAACACTATGTAACAAGTACGAAAAGCACTGTAATAATAACTATAGAGCGCAAAGTATAAATCCCATAAAGTACAATATAATAAAAAGAAAAGGTAGTCAAGAAACAAAAACAATAACTCTATTCCCTTAACTTATATTTTAACATACACGAAAAGCACTGTAATTATAACTTTAGAGCACACATTATAATCTAATTGTAAATAGAAGGAAAATTAGTTAAGAAAAAATACGCAATTTATATTACCTTAAAACACTATTTAACAAATACAAAACGCACTATAATAAAAACTATACAACATAGACTATAAATCTCATAAAGTACATAATAATGAAAAGAAAAGGCAGTCAAGAAACAAACGTACTAAGTGTATTCCCTTAATGCACTTTTTAACATACACAACAAGCACTGTAATTATAACTTTAGAGCACAAAGTATAATCTTATAAAGTGAAATGTAATTAAAAAGAAAAACAGTGAAGAAACAAAAACGCTATTTGTATTATCTTAAAAAACTATGTAACAAATACGAAAAGCGCTGTAATAAGAACTATAGAGCACAGAGTAAAAATCCCAAAAAGTACTAAATAATAAAAATAAAAGGCAGTCAATAAACAAAAACACTAACTGTATTCCTTGAAACCACTATTTAACATACACGAAAAGCACTGAATTTATAACTTTATAACACAAAGTATAATCTCATAAAGGTCTATATAATTGAAAGGAAAAACAATTAAGAAACAAAAATGCTATTTATATTACCTTAACACGCTATGTGACAAATACGAAAAGCACTGTAATAAAAACTATACAGCATAGACTACAAATCCCATAAAAGTACATAATAATAAAAAGAAAAGGCAGACAAGAAACAATCGTACTAAGTGTATTCCCTTAAAGCACTTTTTAACATACACTAAAAGCACTGTAATTATAACTTTAAAGCACAAAGTATAATCTCATAAAGTGAAATGTAATTAAAAGGAAAAATAGTTAAGAAACAAAAGTGCTATTTATATTATCTTAAAATACTATGTAACAAATACAAAAAGCACTGTAATAAAAACTACAGAGCACAAAATAAAAATCGCAAAAAGAACAATATAATAAAAAGAAAAGACAGTCAATAGACAAAAACACTAACTCTATTCCCTTAAAGCACTATTTAACATACACGAAAAGTCCTGTATTTATAACTTTAGAGCACAAAGTATAATCTCATAAAGTACTATATAATAAAAAGGAAAAAATAGTGAAGAAACAAAAGTGCTAACTGTATTCTTTTAAATAAATATTTAACATACACAAAAAGCACTGTAATTATAACTTTAGGGCACAAAGTATAATCTCATAAAGTGCAATATCATTAAAAGGAAAAACAGTAACGAAACAAAAACGCTATTTATAGTACATTAAAACACTATGTAACAAATGTGAAAAGCACTGTAAGAAGAACAATAGAACCAAGAGTATAAATCGCATAAAATACAATATAATAAAAAGAAAAGGCAGTCAAGAATCGAAATCACTAACTGTATTCCTTTAAAGCAGTATTATGCATGCAGAAAAAGCACCGTAATTATAACTTTAGAGCACAAAGTATAATCTCATAAAGTGCTATATAATAAAAAAGAAAAATACAGAATAAACAAAAGCGCTATTTATATTACCTTAAAATATTATGTAACAAATACACAAAGCACTATAATAAGAATTTTAGGCCGCATAGTATAAATCCCATAATGTACAATATAATGAAACGAAAAGGCAGTCAAGAAATAAAAGCGCTAATTGTATTCCCTTAAAGCACTATTTAACATACACGAAAAGAACTGTAATTATAACTTTAGTGCACAAAGTATAACCTCATAAAGTACAATATAGTAAAAAAGGAAAAACAGTTAAGAAACAAAAATGTTATTTATATTACCTTAAAATACTAGGTAACAAATACGAAAACACTGTAATAAGAACTATAGAGCACATATAACAAATCTTATAAAGTACAATATAATTAAAAGAAAAGGCAGTCAAGAAACAAAAACACTAACTCTATTCCCTTAATGCACTTTTTAACATACACGAAAAACACTATAATTATAACTTTAGAGCAGAAAGTATAATCTCATAAAATTCAATATAATTAAAAGGAAAAACAGTGAAGAAACAAAAGCGCTATTTACATTACCTTAAAATACTATGTAACAAATACGAAAAGCACTTCAATAAGAACTATAGAGCACAGAGTATAAATATCATAAAGTACAACATAATAAAAAGAAAAGATAGTCAACATACAAAAGCACTAATTGTATTTCCTTAAAGCACTATTTAACATACACGAAAAGCGCTAATTGTATTCCCTTAAAGCATTATTTAACATACACGAAAAGAACTGTAATTATAACTTTAGAGCACAAAGTATAATCTCATAAAGTGCAATATAGTAAAAAGGAAAAACAGTTAAGAAACAAAAACGTTATTTATATTACCTTAAAATACTAAGTAACAAATTCACAAAGCACTATCATAAGAATTTTAGGGCACAGAGTATAAAACTCATAAAGTACAATATAATAAAAAGAAATGGCAGTCAAGTAAGTAGAGCATTAATCCTATTCCCTTAAAGCACTATATAACATACACGAAAAGCATTGTAATTATAACTTTAGAGCACAAAGTATAATCTCATAAAATGCTATATAATTATACGGAAAACTAGTTATGAAAGAAAAGCGCTATTTATATTACCCTAAAACAATATATGACAAATACGAAAAGCACTCTAATAAGAACTATAGAGCGCATAGTATAAATCCCATAAAGTACAACAAAATAAAAAGAAAAGGCAGTCAAAAAGAAAAAGCACTAACTATATTCCTTTAAAGCACTATTTAACATACACGAAAAGCACTGTAATAAGAACACAGAGTATAAATCCTATCAAGTACAATATAATAAAAAGATAAGGCATTCAAGGAAAAAAAAAGCACTAATTGTATTCCCTTAATGCACTGTTTAACATACCCGAAAAGCACTGTAATTATAAGTTTAGAGCAGAAAGTACAATCTCATAAAGTGAAATATAATTAAAAGGAATAACAGTTAAGACACAAAAAGGCTAGTTATATTATGTTAAAACAATATGTAACAAATACGAAAAGCACTGTAATAAGAACTATAAAGCACATAGTATAAATCCTATATAGTACATTATAATAAAAAGAAAAGGTTGTCAGAAAACAAAAGCACTAACTGTATTCTCTTAATGCACTATTTAACATACACGAAAAACACTGTAATTATAACTCTACAGCACAAATTATAATTCCATAGACTGCCATGTAATAAAAAGGAAAAACAATGAAGAAACAAAAGCGCAATTTCTATTACGTTAAAACACTATGAAACAAGTACAAAAAGCACTGTAATAAGAACTATCGAGCACAGAGTATAAATCCCATAAAGTACAATATTAAAAAAAGAAAAGGCAGTCAAGAAACAAAAGCACTCACTGTATTTCCTTAATGCACTTTTTAACATATACGAAAAGCACTGTAATTATAACTTTAGAGCACAAAGTATAATATCATAAAGTGCAATATAATTAAAAGGAAAAACAGTTAAGAAGCAAAAGGGCTAGTTATATTACGTAAAACAATATGTAACAAATACAAAAAGCATTGTAATAAGAACTAAAGACCACATAGTATAAATCCTATATAGTACATTATAATAAAAAGAAAAGGTTGTCAGGAAACAAAAGCACTAACTGTATTCCCTTAATGCACTATTTAACATACACGAAAGCACTGTAATTATAAGTCTAGAGCACAAAGTATAATTTCATAAATTGCTATGTAATAAAAAGGAAAAACAATGAGGAAACAAAATGGCTATTTATATTACCTTAAAACACTATGTAACAAATACGAAAAGCACTGTAATAAGAACTATAGAGAACAGAGTATAAATCTCATAAAGTACAATATATTAAAAAAAGAAAAGGCAGTCAAGAAACAAAAGCACTCACTTTATTTCCTTAATGCACTTTTTAACATATACGAAAAGCACTGTAATTATAACTTTAGAGCACAAAGTATAATATCATAAAGTGCAATATAATTGAAAAAAAAAACAGTTAAGAAGCAAAAGGGCTAGTTATATTACGTAAAACAATATGTAACAAATACAAAAAGCACTGTAATAAGAACTATAGAGCACATAGTATAAATCCTATATAGTACATTATAATAAAACGAAAAGGTTGTCAGGAAACAAAACCACTAACTGTATTCCCTTAATGCACTATTTAACATACACGAAAGCTACTGTAATTATTACTCTAGAGCACAAAGTATAATTTCATAGCTATGTAATAAAAATGAAAAACAATGAGGAAACAAAAGCGCAATTTCTATTATGTTAAAAAAATATGAAACAAGTGCGAAAAGCACTGTAATAAGAACTATCGCGCACAAAGTATAAATCCCATAAAGTACAATATAATAAAAAGAAATGGCAGTCAAGAAACAAAAGCACTCACTGTATTTCCTTAACGCACTTTTTAACATAAACGAAAAGCACTGTAATTATAACTTTAGAGCACAAAGTATAATATCATAAAGTGCAATATAATTAAAAGGAAAAAAGTTAAGAAGCAAAAGAGCTTTTTATATTACGTTAGAACACTATGTAAAAAATATGAAAAGCACTGTCATAAGAACTATAGAGCACAAAGTATAAATCCCATAAAGTACAATATTATAAAAAGAAAAGGCAGTCAAGTAAGAAAAACACTAATTGTATTCCCTTAAAGCACTATTTAACATACACAAACAGCATTGTAATAATAACTCTAAAGCACAAAGTATAATCTTATAATGTTCCATATAATTAAAAGGAAAAATAATGAAGAAACAAAAGAGCTATTTATATTACCTTAAAATACTATGTAACAAATACGAAAAACACTTTAATGAAAACTATAGACCACAAAGTATAAATCCCATAACGTACAATATAATAAAAAGAAAACGCAGTCAAGAAACAAAAGCACTAATAGTTCCCTGAAAGTACTATTTAATATACACGGAAAGCACTGTAATTATAACTTTAGAGTACAAAGTATAATCTCATAAAGTCCGATATAATAAAAAGGAAAAACAATGAAGAAACAAAAGCGCTATTTATATTACCTTAACACACTATGTAACAAGTACGAAAAGCACTGTAATAAGAACTACAGAGCACAGAGTATAAATCCCATAAAGTACAATATAATAAAGAGAAAAGGTAGTCAAGAAAAAAAAAACTCTAACTGTATTCCCTTTATGCAATAATAAACATACATGAAAAGCACTGTAATTATAACTTTACAGCACAAAGTATAATCTCATGAAGTGCAATATAATAAAAAGGAAAAACTATGAAGAAAGAATAACGCTATTTATGTTACCTTAAAATGCTATGTAACAAATACGAAAAGCACTGTAATAAGAAGTATAGAGCACAAAGTATTGAATCCCATAAAGTACAATGATATAAAAAGAAAGAGCAGTGAAGAAACAAAAGCACTAACTGTATTCTTTTAAAGAACTATTTAACATACAAGACAATCACTGTAATAAGAAGTATAGAGCACAGAGTCTAAATCCCATAAAGTAGAATATAATAAAAACAAAAGGCAGTCAAGTAAGAAAAACACTAATTGTATTCCCTTAAAGCACTATTTAACATACACGAAAAGCACTATAATTATAACTCTAGAGCACTAAGCATAATCTTCTAAAGTGATATATAATTAAAAGGAAAAACAATTAAGAAACAAAAAGAAAAGACAATCAAGAAACGAAAGCACTAACTGTATTCCCTTAAAGAACAATTTAACATACGCGAAAAGCACTGAATGATAACTATAGAACACAAAGTATAAACGTATAAATGCTATATATTTAAAAGGAAAAGCAGTTCAGAAATAAAAAACTATTTATATTACCTTAAAACCCTATGTAACAAATATGAAAAGCACTTTAATAGGAACTATAGAGCATAGAGTATAAATACCATAGAGTACAATATAATAAAAAGAACAGGCAGTCAAGATACAAAAGCCCTAATGGTATTTCCTTAAAGCACTATTTAACATACACGAAAAGCACTATAATTATAACTTTAGAGCACAAAGTATAATCTCATAAAGTGCATTATAATAAAAAGGAAAAACAATGAAGAAACAATAGCGCTATTTATATTACCTTAAAATACTATGTAACAAATACGAAAAGCACTGTAATAAGAAGTATAGAGCACAAAGTATTGAATCCCATAAAGTACAATGATATAAAAAGAAAGGGCAGTGAAGAAACAAAAGCACTAACTATATTCTTTTAAAGCACTACTTAACATACAAGACAATCACTTTAATAAGAAGTATAGAGCACAAAGTCTAAATCCCATAAAGTAGAATATAATAAAAACAAAAGGCAGTCAAGTAAGAACAACACTAATTGTATTCCCTTAAAGCACTATTTAACATACACGAAAAGCACTATAATTATAACTCTAGAGCACTAAGTATAATCTTCTAAAGTGCTATATAACTAAAAGGAAAAACAATTAAGAAACAAAAAGAAAAGACAGTCAAGAAACGAAAGCAGTAACTGTATTCCCTTAAAGCATTATTTAACATACGCGAAAAGCACTGAATGATAACTTTAGAACACAAAGTATAAACGTATAAATGCTATATATTTAAAAGGAAAAGCAGTTCAGAAAAAAAGCACTATTTATATTACCTTAAAACCCTATGTAACAAATATGAAAAGCACTTTAATAGGAACTATAGAGCATAGAGTATAAATACCATAAAGTACAATATAATAAAAAAACAGGCAGTCAAGATACAAAAGCCCTAATGGTATTTCCTTAAAGCACTATTTAACATACACGAAAAGCACTATAATTATAACTTTAGAGCACAAAGTATAATCTCACAAAGTGCATTATAATAAAAAGGAAAAACAATGAAGAAACGAAAGCGCTATTTATATAACCTTATAACACTATGTTACAAATACGAAAAGCACTGTAATAAGAACTATAGAACACAAGGTATAAATCCCATAAAGTCCAATATAATAAAAAAGAAAAGACAGTCAAAAAACGAAAGCACTAATTTTGTTTCCTTAAAGCACTACTTAACATACACGAAAAGCACTATAATTATAACTCTAGAGCACAAAGTATAATCTCATAAAGTGCTATATAAAGAAAAGGAAAAACAGTGAAGAAACAAAAGCGCTATTTCTATTACCTTAAAACACTATGTCACAAGTACGAAAAGAACTGTAATAAGAACTATAGACCACAGAGTATAAATGTCATAAAGTACAATATAATAAAAAGAAAAGGCAGTCAAGAAACAAAAGCAGTAACTGTATTTTGTTAAAACACTATTTAACATACACGAAAAGTATTGTAATTATAACTTTAGAACACAAAGTATAATCTCATAAAGTGCTATATAATTTATAGGAAAAAACAGTTAAGAAACAAAAATACTATTTATATTACCTTAAAACACTATGTAACAAATACGGAATGCACTTTAATAAGAACTATAGAGCACTAAGTATAATCTCATAAAGTGCTATATAATAAAAAGAAAAGACAGTCAATAAACAAAAGGACTAACTGTATTCCCTTAAAGCACAATTTAACATACACGAAAAGCACTTAATTATAACTCTAGAGTACAAAGTATAATATAATAAAGTGCAATATAATAAAAAGAAAAAAAACAGTGAAGAAACAAAAATGCTATTTCTGTTACCTTAAAATACTATGTAACAAGTACGAAAAGCACTGTAATAAGAACTACAAAGCACAGAGTATAAATCTCAGAAAGTACAATGTAATAAAAAGAAAAGGCAGTCGAGAAACAAAAGCACTAAATATATTTCCTTAATGCACTTTTTGACAAACACGAGAGCACTGTAATTATAACTTTAGAGCACAAAGTATAATCTTATAAACTACACTATAATTAAAAGGAAAAACTATTAAAATACAAAAGGACTATTTATATTACTTTAAAAAACTATTTAACAAATACAAAAAAACACTGTAATAAGAACTATAGAGCATATAGTATAAATACCAAAAAGTACAATATAATAAAAAGAAAAGGCAGTCAAAAAAGAAAAGCACTAACTGTATTCCCTTAAAGCACTATTTCAAATAGACGAAAAGCACTGAATTATAACTTTAGAACACAAAGTATAATCTCATAAATGCTATATAATTAAATGGAAAAACAGTTAAGAAACGCAAACACTATTTATATTACCTTAAAACCCTATATAACAAATACGAAAAGCACTTTAATAAGAACTATAGAGCACAGAGTATAAATACTATAAAGTACAATGTAATATAAAGAAAAGGCAGTGAAGAAACAAAATCTGTAACTGTTATCCGTTAAAGCACTATTGAACATAAACGAAAAATACTGTAATCATAACTCTAGAGCACAAAGTATAATCTCATAAAGTTCAATATAATAGAAGGGAAAAACAGTGAAGAAACAAAAGTGCTAATTATATTACGTTAAAACACCATGTAACAAATACGGAAAGCTCTGTAATAAGAGTACAAAATATAATCTCATGAAGATCAATATATATAAAAGGAAAAAGTGTTTAGAAACAAAAAAGCTATTTATATTACCTTATAACACCATGTAACAAATACGAAAAACTCTTTAATAAGAACTATAGAGCACAGAGTATAAATCCCATAAAGTACAATATAATAAAAAGAAAAGGCAGTCAAGAAACAAAAGTACTAATTATATTCCCTTAAAGCGCTATTTAACATACCCGAAAGCACTGTAATCATAACTTTAGCGCACAAAGTAGAATCTCATAAAGTGCAATATAATAAAAAGGAAAAACAATGAAGAAACAAAAACAATTTTTATATTACCTTAAAACATTATGTAACAAATACGACAAGCACTGTAATAAGAACTATAGAGCACAGAGTATAAATACCATAAAGTACAATATAATAAAAAGAAAAGACAGTCAAGAAACAAAAGCACTAACTGTATTCCCTTAAAGCACTATTTAACATACACGAAAAGCACTAAATTATAACTTTAGAACACAAAGTATAATCTCCGAAATATTGTATAATTAAAAGGAAAAGCAGTTAAGAAACAAAAATACTATTTATATTACCTTAAAACCCTATGTAACAAATATGAAAAGCACTTTAATAACACCTATACAGCACAGAGTATAAATACCATAAAGTACAATATAATAAAAAGAAAAGCCAATCAAGAAACAAAAGCACTAACTGCATTCCCTTAAAGGACTTTTTAACATACAAGAAAAACACTGTAATCATAACTCTAACGCACAAAGTATAATCTCACAAAGTGCAATATAATAACAAGAAAAAACAGTGAAGAAACAAAAGCGCTATTTATATTACCTTAAAACACTATGTAACAAATACGACAAGCACTGTAATAAGAACAATAGAGCACAGAGTATAAATACCAGAAAGTAAAATATAATAAAAGGAAAAGGCAGTGAACAAACAAAAGCAGTAACTGTATTTCCTTAAAGCATTATTTAACATACAGGAAAAGCACTCTAATTATAACTTTAGAACACAAAGTATAATCTCATAAAGTGCTATATAATTAAAACGAAAAACAGTTAACAAACAAAAACACTATTTATATTACCTTAAAACCCTATGTAACAAATACCAAAAGAACTTTAATAAGAACAATCGAACATAAAGTATAAATACCATAAAGTACAATATAATAAAAAGAAAAGACAGTCAAGAAACAAAAGCAACAACTATATACTCTTAAAGCACTATTTTACATACACGAAAGCACTGTAATCATAACTTTAGAGTACAAAGTATAATCTCATAAAGTGCTATATAATTAAAAGGAAAAAAAGTAAAGATACAAAAATGCTATTTATAATACCTTAAAACACTATGTAACAAATATGAAACGCACTGTAATAAAAAATATAGAGTACAGAGTATAAATCCCATAAAGTACAATATAATAATAAAAAAAAGGTAGTCAAGAAACAAAAACACTAACTGTATTCCCTTGAAGGACTATTTAACATACACGAAAAGCACTCAAATTATAACTCTAGAGCACAAAGTATAATCTCATAATGTGTAATATAATTAAAAGGAAAAATGGTTAAGAAACAAAAATGCAAAAAGCACTGTAATAAGAACTATAGAGCACATAGTATACATCCCATAAAGTAAAATATAATTAAATGAAAAGGCAGTCAAGAAACAAAAGCACTAACTGTAATCCCTTAATGCACTTTTTAACATACACGAAAACACTATAATTATAACTTTAGAGCAGAAAGTATAATTTTATAAAGTTCAATATAATTAAAAGCAAAAACAGTGAAGAAACAAAAGCGCTATTTATATTACCTTAAAACACTATGTAACAATTACGAAAAGCACTTTAATAAGAACTATAGAGCACAGAGTTTAAATCCCATAAGGTGCAATATAGTAAAAAGAAACGGTAGTCAAGAAACAAAAGCACTAATTGTATTCCCTTAAAGCACTATATAACATACATGAAAAGCACTGTAATTATAACTCTAGAGCACAAAGTATTATCTCATAAAGTGCTATATAATAAAAAGGAAAAACTGTGAAGAAACAAAACCGCTATTTCTATTACCCTAAAACACTATGTAACAAATACGAAAAGCACTTTCAAAAGAACTATATAGCACATAGTATAAATCTGAAATCGTACAATATAATAAAAAGAAAAGGCAGTCAAGAAACAAAAAGACTAATTGTATTCCCTTAAAGCACTATTTAACATACACGAAAAGCGCCATAATTATAACTTTAGAGCAAGAAATATAATCTCATATAGTCTAGTATAATTATAATGAAAAACACTTAAGGAACAAAAGGGCTATTTATATTACCCTAAAACACTATGTAACAAATACGAAAAGCACTTTCAAAAGAACTATATAGCACATAGTATAAATCTGAAATCGTACAATATAATAAAAAGAAAAGGCAGTCAAGAAACAAAAACACTAATAGTATTCCCTTAAAGTACTATTAAACATACAAAAAAGCACCAAAATTATAACTTTAGAGCACAAAGTATAATCTCATAAAGTGCAATATAATAAAAAGAAAAAACAGTGAAGAAACAAAACTACTAATTATATTACCTTAAAACACTATGTAAGAAATACGAAAAGCACTGTAATAAGAACTATAGAGCATAGCTTATAAATCCTAAATAGTACAATCTAATCAAAAGAAAAGGTAGTCAAGTAACAAAAGAGTTAACTGTATTCCCTTAAATCACTATTTAACATACACGAAAAGCACGGTAATTATATCTCTAGATCACAAAGTACAATCTCATAAAGTGCTATATAATAAAAAGGAAAAAATAGTGAAAAAATAAAAACGCTAACTGTATTCTTTTAAAGAAATATTTAACATAGCTGAAAAGCACTGTAATTATAACTCTAGAGCACAAAGTATAATCTCATAAAGTGTAATATAATAAAAAGGAAAAATAGTGAACAAATAAAAGCGCTATAATTATTACCTTAAAACAGTATGTAACAAGTACGAAAAGCACTGTAAAAAGAACTATAGAGCACATAGTATATATCCCATAAAGGACAATATTACAAAAAGAAAAGGCAGTGAAGAAACAAAACCACTAACTGAATCCCTTAATGCACTTTTTACCATACACGAAAAGCACTATAATTGTAACTTTGGAGCACAAAGTATAAACTCATAAAGTGCAATATAATTAGAAGTAAATCCAGTTAAGCAACAAAAGGGCTATTTATATTACCTTCAACACTATGTAACTAGAGCACAGAGTATAAATCCCACAAAGCACAGTATAATAAAAAGAAAAGGCAGTCAAGTAATAAAAGCACTAATTGTATTCCCTTAAAGCGCTATTTAACATACACGAAAGCACAGTAATTATAACTTTAGAGCATAAAGTATAATCTCATCAAGTGCTATATAATTAAAAGGAAAAACATTCAAGAAACAAAAGTGCTATTTATATTACCTTAAAATACTATGTAACAAATACGAAAAACACTGTAATAAAAACTATAGAGCACAAAGTATAAATACCATAGCGTACAATATAATCAAAAGAAAATGCAGTCAAGAAAAAAAAAACACTAATAGTATTCCCTTAAAGTACTATTTAATATACACGAAAAGCACTGTAACTATAACTTTAGAGCACAAAGTATAATCTCATAAAGTACGATATAATAAAAAGGAAAAACAATGAAGAAACAAAAGCGCTATTTATATTACCTTAACACACTATGTAACAACTACGAAAAGCACTGTAATAAGAACTACAGAGCACAAAGTATAAATTCCATAAAGTATAATATAATAAAAAGAAAAGGTAGTCAAGAAACAAAAACACTAATTGTATTCCCTTTACGCACTATTAAACATACACGAAAAGCACTGTAATTATAACTTTAGAGCACAAAGTATAATCTCATAAAGTGCAATATAATAAGAAGGAAAAACTGTGAAGAAACAATAGCGCTATTTATATTACATTAAAATGCTATGTAACAAATACGAAAAGGACTTTAATAAGAACTATAGAGCACATAGTATAAATCCCATAAATTACAATATAATATAAAGAAATGACAATCAAGAAAGAGAAACATTAACTATATTACCTTAAAGCACTATTTAACATACACGAAAAGCATTGTAATTATAACTCTAGAGCACAGAGTACAATCTTATAAACTTCTATATAATTAAAAGGAAAAACAATTAAGAAACAAAAGAGCTATTTACATTACCTTAAAATGCTATGTAACAAATACGAGAAACACTGTAATAAAAACTATAGAGCACAAAGTATAAATACCATAACGTACAATATAATCAAAAGAAAATGCAGTCAAGAAACAAAAGCACTAATAGTATTCCCTTAAAGTACTATTTAACAAACACGAAAAGCACTGTAACTGTAACTTTAGAGCACAAAGTATAATCTCATAAAGTGCGATATAATAAAAAAGGAAAATCAATAAAGAAACAAAAGCGCTATTTATATTACCTTAACACACTATGTAACAAGTACGAAAAGCACTGTAATAAGAACTACAGAGCACAAAGTATAAATTCCATAAAGTATAATATAATAAAAAGAAAAGGTACACTACCAAAAAAACTGTTTTCTATTACGGCCGGAAAATCGTAACAAAAAGCCATATTTCGTGCAATTTGCGTATTTGCTACGCCTTTGTTACGACTTTTTTCCGTAATGTGTACTCGCGTAACGAATGTTTTTTGCCACGCCACTTTTCGTAACTATTACGATCGGTCAACGCTCCCTGAAGTATGGTATTTGTTACGATGTTTGTTACGAATTTTCTCTCGTAACGAAAGGTAGATCCTTCCGCGCGTGTGGCAGGACTTTTAGTTACGGTATTTGTTACGGAAGTTCCTCGCGTTACAAGTGTTTTCCATTGACCGGTTGTCAGAACTTGGTTTTTGTTACGACTATTTGTAACGGCATTGAACCCCGTAAAAAAAATATTACCTACTTATAGTCACGAAACCGTCTGTAACAACAAATATCCAAAGACCACTTTTTGTAACGATTTTCTGGCCTTTTGTTACGGAAAAATAGCGTATTGTGAAAAACAGGGGGTACGCTGCAATTGAAATTGTTCGTAACAAATGGACCTGCTGTGATGCGTATGATACGAAAATAAATTACGAATACAAAGATTGCTATAAACATCATCATCATTACGCCCCGCGCAAACATTAATTCATATTAAAATCTGAATTCCATACCTACCAACAAAGTAAAGCAACCCATAGAACAAGCCTACTAGTATCTACACATCAACAACCTGTTCCGCAAAACGTGCTTAACAGTTCAAACAGAAGTAAAAAACGCAATTAGGCACATTTTTCACCATACGAATTCAAACCACAAAGGTCTACGCATCAATTCCAGACATAGTTCAACAAAAACTCAACACAATCCATCCAAAGACAGGTTCGACATTCAATCCATATGACAAACGGGGCAATTAACATGGGTGTATCGGTACCAACATTTCAAGCCCGGCGCATGAGCTGCAATTGCCAACACAGAGATTACTTTAAGTCATACTTCTTATAAATTTCGGAAGGCAATACAAGAAAGGTATTAAAGTAGATCCTTACGTCGTTGTAGCTCCACTCAATAGGATCTTCGCCGACGACATCGCGAAGGGTAGTCGCCTCAGAAATGGTCGGCAAAATAAGGGGTGTGTCCGGGACTGACGCGGATGTCACGAAGACCTTGACCAAGGAAAGTGTGTCACCTACAGCATTCACAAGAGCAATTTTTGATTACATTCAAGCATATATATCAACAGACGTTCGAACTGTATATATAACATGTCATAACACAGACATTATAAGTGTAATACTTTGGAACTAGAACAAGAGGAGTACGTACATTCAGACATGTCGTACAGTACATGGTATTACATTCATGAGTTAGGTAGCGAAGCACATTATACCCTAATTTCCTATGTAATTGCAGCTTGATCTTTAAACCAAACATCCTTCAATAAACATGGGTCGTCATAATAGCAGTTATTTTACCACCCCTACATTAACAGTCTACATCGCTTTGGAAATCCACGGATCGTATCATTGTATACTTCTACACTTAGTGAATCCATGCTAATACGCAATATGAGGCCTGAACAGTCACGAAAACCTACGATATCTCGCTGAGGCATATTAAAAGTTTAATTAAACATCCTCAAAGATACCGGACCAACCTGGCCCAGGGGGGCAGAGCAGAAGTCCCTCTGCAACAACTTTTTTCTCACCGGTGCGGGATAATAGAAGCACATGTGTGCCGACCTACAACAGACAGGGCATATGAGTTGGATAAGGTAGTACGCAGTCAAGAGTAGCCTAAATTAGACACTGCACTGATTTCTAAGAAACTCCAGGGCGTCACGGAATCATACCGTCATGCTTGGCTCGGACACAGGCCTGGGAATCTCAGGGACTGAATCAATACGAGATGTGCCCTATCATATAACATGCCGAGGATGGTAAATTCCTTCGCCATCCAAATCTCATGGGATACTCATACCAAACAGGTCAGGGATTATGAATACTTACTGCCTGGCCAGTAACCGCTCCGGAGTTTCTGTGCATGAATGCATACACATCAGCCTTGATGGTTTTGAACTCATCCATCATTGCCTTCAGCTCCTCCATTCCATTCTGTAGTTGTTCCCACCCATGCTGGAATGCTACACTGTCTGTTAAACCAGTTGACTCGCTGCGGGGATGAGCTGAACTTGCCGCACTGTCGACCTTTGACCGCTTCTTAATCTTTCCCCCAAGGGCCCGTCGGTACAGAGTCTCCCGAACAGAGGGAGTCCGCCCTTCAGGGGGAACCTTGTTTAGCTCATTCTGTAAATAAGTCTACAGGAAAGATTTAAGTGAGGCCGAACTTGCTCTTGTTGTTAGAGATGTAAATACTGACTGAATTGTAACTAAGTTGGGAACGAATTTATTCTACCAATATCTCCTCGGTTTCTTGGTCATCCTTTCCCTTGCCTTGTGTGCGACTGGAAATCCAAATCTCCAGATTGTCGGGGTCCTTCCCCTTTGCCTTGATCTGCAGCAATACAAGGCCTTCTGTCATCGAAAACATAATGAAATACAGGAGAGGAAAATATGGGGATGGAGCATGACATGACTAATTACTTAATTGTAATAAAAGGTACCTCCTCTGCCAGAGTCGTGAATGACTTCCGCCCAGTACGATGTGGAAAGCTTCTTTTCGCTACGTTCGACGCATTTTTCTTGGATTGAAGCTACGTCAATCAAAGTTATTTAGTTCTCAGTCCATGCCCGTGCAGATTTAACGTATATTAATTTGGCATGTCCCTATGCGTACCTTCACCTTCTCGTCGCGCCAATACTCAACCAACTTCGGCCACTGATCGGGCACAATCCTGCTTGAGGGAACCTTCTTCAGTGCTTCTTCATCGTCCTCGATCGGATTGAAGTAAGTTGATTTGATGCTGTATTTCCAGTGCCTCCAAACTTCCCTTAGGTCAGCCAAGACCACTTTCTCCGCTGAGTCTGGTAATCCGCTGTTACTCTGGAATGCCGTTTCACACGGTTTCCACCAGGTCCGGAGAAGATGGTAGGGCCATATATAAGAATCTATATGAAATAAAAGAACTTTCAATTTAATGAAGTTTGCATCACCTGAACCTCCATCCATGCACCCTGTCTCTTCGTCTCCGGTATCTCAGCGAACGTGGGGTAATGTAGAGGAAGTCGAGCTCCGTTGCGTGCAATGACCCCAATGGCTGTCTTGTACTCGTTTACGTCGGGTCCGACGATGCTTTTACCATCCGGCGATGTGAATACAAGCATCCTGTGATCTTTTCCCCATCCACGCGGCATTCGTGCCGCCCCTCTCCCCTGCTTTTTCTTTGACGAACCAGCTGACACAAACAGGAGATTACATGTTCTAATAAGGATATTACATGCAAAATATGAAGTCACTAAATGTAATCGGTAATCTTTGAAGGCTAATTTCCAAACCGTCGTGCGATGTCATCTCGTCCAATGGTGCCATATTGCCCGCCTCTGTTCCTGTCATCAGAGTGGGGTCGGAGCCTGGCCCTTCATCCAAGACTGGCATATCACTCTCTGCAGTCTCCATGTCCTGCGTCGGCGGAAGTGTCTCGTCATCTGCTTGTGTGGGGGGGATTGTATCATCGTCATCCTGTGTCAGTGCCGTCGGATCAAAAAGTGATGGAACATCCCTATCATCATGTTCCTGTTGGGGTTAACAGTGTCAGCCTATTGTAGTGTTATACTGAGAGTTCAAATAAGGACATGCTTTCGGCAAAGGAACCACATTACCTCCAAAGGGCCCTCTGAATCCTGAAGCACTGCCCTTCGAGTGGAAGATGTTGGCTTCATGCTTTGACCACGAGCATCGCGCTCTTTCTCCCACTCTGATGTGATGGACCGGAGTCGCTGGAGCAGTGGCGAGACCCGAGATCCCTTCCGTTTTGTCACTTTCTTTGTGGGATTGCGGATGGGCGATGGATTCCTGCTTGCGGGATGAGTTGCCTCTAGGGGGCTGTTACGTGCCGATGCCCGGGTAAAACGTCTTGCGGGAGAGACTGCCGGATCCTGTGACCCTCCAACGGCAGCACGTTGAGATTTGCCCATAACCTGCAAGACACCAGTGTTAGTTGGCAGTATGAAAACGTATATTAGGAGAAAATCAAAACACACTTATCACAACAAAGCTTATGAAGTGACATATTACGAGAAATTCACATAATAGTTACTGCAATTAATCAGGGTAAATTGCTTCAGCATACGCAAACGGGGGTAAAGAGCTTATCCGCGTTGACATATTCGGAAAAAATCATAACATCCTGCACGCGCATAATGGATGCAAAGTGCTTCAGCAAATCAAGCGAAAACAGGGCCTATGAACGATGGCATGCATGTCCGAAAGTGGTTACCTATTACGTACTTCAATCACCGACCCCCCCTCCCCACATAGATGACCATCTGTTGAGATGTGTAATTTATTCTGAACTGCGAACTCAAAAAGGTTGCGTGGTTGCCAAACCATCAAAAATGGGCCAATTAGGCTATATTCGCATACTACCAAAAATGCCCGCTTATTTGATTCTGCGCTAAGCACCATCATCTTCGGAGGATTCCTCCGAATCCGAAGGCGAAGTATCGGCATGGTCCATCTGCCCTGCATCTTCTACTACTTGCCCCTCAATACCTTCCCTTAGCCAGTAATCGGCTGCTCCTCTAACATTGCCTCCGTCATCTAAAGGTAACCCTGTGCTGAATCTATGATCGATCGTACTATACACGTCATACGTGTCTCGCCGTGACACCGGAACGACAACGCTCCAACCTTCATCAACCGGGTCTGCAATGTACCACACCTGAGAGGCTTGGGTCGCTAAGATGAAAGGCTCATCCGTGGGCAAGTTCTTGGGGTACATCAAATACTTAAAGTTCACACATTTATATTTGAACTCATCCTCTTTAACGCCCCTCTCCAGATCCACCCAGTCACATTTTAGAAGGAGATACTTCTGTTGATTGCTATAGTACACTTCCACAATGTCCGTAAGAATCCCGTAATATGCCACGGAACCTTCTCGTGGGTTATGGTCCCTAGCTGAGGCATAACTCACTGTATCTGCCGTAACCATAACACCTGCACACTGTGTCCTCTTCCTTGCATCCCGGTCTTGAACACGATAGCGTATTCCTGACACAATGCACGAAGAGTACCGTGTTGCATTGCATAATGGTCCACCCGCCAATGCACGGATCTCCGCTGAGATTGGGCACTCATCATTATTCGTCGGATCATCTACCTACATTTGATGTAAAGTAGTTCATGAACACTCGTGATTTCAATGTTTTTTGGGAGTGTAGTCAAGATACCACGTACGGACGATGTAGGCGGTACTCACATATGATTGAAACCAAGACGCAAATTGTTCGTTGTGCTGCTGGTGCACCTCACGTGGGGGTGCGCGAGTTCGACATGACCTAATAGTATAAAGGTGAATCCTACAGTGCAAAAATAAAAGTCGAAGATATTCAACACAGGTCGGATACGCAAACAAGTATTGTTAAATTGATGTGAAAAAACCTTCGCAACGGACTGATTTCATCTATATTTCCTAGGATGTAGCAATGAATTTGGTGCATCGTATTGTAATCAAGATTGAACCTAGAACCAAACAATCCTTTCCCGTGTTGTGTCCCGTCCTCCTCCCCTCGAGCAGCCCGGTTCTCTTTGGTCTCTATGTCTCCGAGATATCTTGAGCAGAAAGTCACGCATTCTTCCATGAGGTATCCACGTGCAATCGAACCCTCAGGTTGTGCCCTGTTCCGTACGTACCTCTTCAGAGTACCCAAGTACCGCTCAATGGGATACATCCACCGGTACTGCACCGGACCGGCCACCATAGCCTCCTCAGCCAAATGGATAGGCAGATGCTCCATTACATCAAAGAATGAAGGTGGGAATAGCTTTTCAAGATGGCATAGCGTCAAAGAAATTCTTTCTTGGATTCGCTCCAGTTCACGAACTGTGTTATGAGCTGAGCACATCGAATTGAAGAAGTTACAAAGTTCAATCAACACGAGCACAACATTTTTGGGAAGACACCTACAGGAAGTGTTGAATCAGCACCTTCAGTTATATTTAGAGGAGGCATATATCATGTTAATTAAAATAATTGCGTTTCAAGGGTATACCGTCGGGCAGCAATAGGTAGAATTCGTTGCATAAGAACATGGCAATCGTGGCTCTTAAGTCCCCATATTAGTTGTTGTTCTACCTTCACACGACGCGATAAGTTTGAACTGAACCCATGAGGTGGTCGGAGGTCCTTCAACACAGATAGGAATATCCGTTTTTCGGGGTTACTCATGGTGTACGTAGCTGCCGGCAAATATATAGCGCCCCTAGGACCCGATACCGGGTGTAAAGAACTACGTATTTGCATCAACTGTAAGTCTTTCCTCGTGTTCAGATTGTCCTTTGTTTTCCCCTTAGTTCCCAACAATGTATACAGTACATTCTCACACACATTCTTTTCAATGTGCATCAAGTCGAGGTTGTGACGTACCTCATTCTCAGACCAATAAGGGAGCTGAAAGAATATGCTCTTTTTTTTCCACACCTGTTGCTGCCCGTCCACCCCCCGGCGACGCTTGCGAGACCCCTGTGCAATGCGTTTCTCAATCAAGTCAACCGTACGATACTCAGTAGGCATATCCTGAAGCTGCTGCAGAAGTTCAGCGCCGGTCAAGCGAGAAGGCTTTCCGTCAAAGCTCATCGAACCGTCAAATGCATGTTTATCAAAGCGCATTCTATGCCCAGCCGGCAGGAACCGTCGATGCCCGCAATAGCTATACTTATGTCCATTTTTCAGGTATCTGGAATGAGTTTTTAAACCACAAACAGGGCATGCATTCGCCCCACGAGTCGGCCACCCTGACAACATACCGTAACCGGGAAAATCACTAATAGTCCACAGCAATGCAGCTCGCATCTGGAAATCCTCCTTAGTACTCGCATCGTACGTCCGAACACCATCATACCAAAGCTCCTTAAGCTCATCGATCAAAGGTTGAAGGAAGACATCAATCCGATCCCCCGGGCCATGCGGGCCGTCTATAATCGTAGAGAGGATGAACGATGGTTGCTTCATGCACAGCCACGGAGGTAGGTTATATATCACAAGTACGACGGGCCAAATACTATAACTCACACTCATATTCCCAAAAGGGTTGAAACCGTCAGTGGCCAGACCGAGGCGTACGTTGCGAATCTCCTCAGAGAACGTCGGGTACCGATGATCGAAACTCTTCCACGCAGGACTATCTGCTGGGTGACGCATCTTGCCATCGTCTACACGCCCTTCGGCATGCCATCTCATAGAAGATGCAGTTTTGGAAGATACGTACCATCGCTGCAATCGCGGAATTAATGGAAAGTACCTTAACTTCTTCACTGGAGATCTATCTTTACCCTGTGTAAATCGCTTTTCCCCACACACAACACAAACCTCACGGTCAACATCTTCCCCGGTAAACAACATGCAATTGTTGATGCACGCATGGATAGTCTTGCATGTGAACCCCAAGTCCTTGGTCAGTTTATTAGCCTCATAGAAGTTCTTCGGAAGGACAACATCGTCTGGAAGTGCATCCCGTAACAGCTCTAACAGCAAATCAATAGAATTATTAGACCAGTGGCACAAAACCTTCAAGTGCAAAAGCCGTGCGATAAACGAGAGTCTACTCATCTTCTTCCACCCTGGTATGAGCTCTTTCTCTACATCTTCTAACATCTTTCTATACCCCTTACTGCCATGATGTATATGTTCATTTTCGTCATCCCTATGAGGTTCATTTCCACTGGGCCCCGGATCGGTGTGCTCTGTATATGCACACTCTCGCAATAGAAGTTCTAGTTCCTCCTCCCAACGCATTGGCATGTTGTCGTTTGCAACAGCAGGGTTCACCTCTCCTTCTCCGTGGCAAGTCCAAACCTTGTAGGTTTGGTCGAATCCATAACGAATACAATGGAGCAAGACATCTCTACGAGATTTTGTTAAGCGATTTCCGCAAGATGTACAGGGGCAATAGATGCAAGATTCAGAGCTACGATCTTTAAATGCGAAATCTAAGAAAGCCCTGACCCCATCCAAATATTGAGCCGAGATATGGTTCGCATCGTCTATCCAACTCCTATCCATCTAAAAAGGCAATATACATGTGATTCCATCAACAAAACATGCATTCAAAATTGTAATGTTTAAGTCTTGATACGGGCTTGCTCCCTCAATTTAAAAGAACAAAGTTATAGCATCAGCTTTAATAAACTGCATTTTTGTACCTATAAGTCCATGTATTGCACTTATAAGTAAAACATAACATTCATCACAACATTAAGGCCCATGGTTTAAAATCAGCCATTATCTCCACTTTAGAACCTTTTATGGATGCCATTTAATGAGAATTAAATGATGTCTACGCTCCGCCAAAAATTCTGAGCGTCATCTCTAGATACTAGAGCAGCAAGAATTATCCATACCCTACTTGGGTCAAGAAAAATTTCCTACTATTCTAAATTTTTCCTTGCCCTTTTGTACGAATATGAAAAAAATCCTCAAATCTGATGTCTAAAGAGTAAAGCAGGTTTGTGGGAATGCACATAACACTTAACTACACCACCACTCGAGAAAACATAGAACACTTAGAAGCTTTGCACTGTGGAAATGCATTAAAAAGAAATCCGACCTTCCGTTAAACTCAATGTTGCTTATCCTGAATTCACACTGCACACTTTTGTCTCCACAATTTAGTATCCTGTAAAAAAACACAAGTTAAATATGCACTCATTTTCAGTTAAAATAGCCCAAATGGTGTTGCTTCCGACAAATCGACGCATACAACCAAGTAACAAAAAAAATGGTATTGGTTCCGACAAAGGAGCCAATACTTAGAGTGTAGATATGATATCATATTCATATTATGCAGCATATGTATTTATCATTATCTAACAATATATGCGTCTGAATCTGTATATATTATGCTGTAGAATCCAATGAAACTTATTTAAATATCCACACATAATAACAAAATTCAAAGTTGTTTTGGAAAGAAGCACTCTATATTGGATAGTGTTGCTAGATCATTTTTGTACTTCATTGCAATTATTGCAGAATGAAAAGATAAAATGAGTGAAAGTCTTGGGAGGGTACACCAATAAATAAATAAAGTTCACAAAACCATCAAATCATAAAGTGTATTTATTAACTTTGCTTGTGTGTGCACTTTGGTTTTTTTTAAAAAAAATAAAAAAAACTTGTCGCATCATATAATCTATACTAAAATAATCTTCTTCCCTCTATTTAATTATCACATCCGACACCTATTTTCTATTCAAAACATAATATCCAAAAACCCTTTTTCCATCCGAAAAATTTCAAATCCAAAAAATCCGCAACAGAAGCACTCTTTCCCAGATATTATGACTGAAATGCAATACAATTACACAAACAGAGAAGCTGTCATATCTTCATGAAAATTGAAACAGAACCATACACCATTGGAATTTCACATATATTTATCATAATGTAGGATGCCCAAATTCCTAAACCAAACAGCACAAAACATCACACTTAACTTAATCGATAAATTCACTTGGCACAATTGTATACAGTAACAATGTAAAAAATTCAAAAGTGCTGCACTTTGCTGGCTAAATTAATTTTCAGTATCTGTGTTACAAACACATCACCAACATGGTGGATCACGCAATACCAGAGTTTGCTTCTAACAAAACATCAGACTTCCAAATATATGACTCAATGTGTAAAAATATACAAAAGCATATTTTAAATCTAACAGAAGGAGCTTCAAAATAAAACCTAGAGGACAATCTACAATGTAAAATACTACAAATCTTTCAAACTTATCGGCCATTGGTTGTTGTGGCTGAACAACCAACCCTAACAACAAGCAATGAACAAATGGGAATGGAAACGCAAAATAGAATAAACAAAATTCACCGACGAGGGCATGGCGAGGAAGGAAAGCAGGACAAGAAGAAATAAGAGAAGGGAGAAGCTAGAAAAACCACCTACCTGATGGATCGATGCCGGAGACGTGTTCCAAAATCCCTCACTTCAACGGGACGCTGCGGCGGGGAGAATTCGACCAGCGACCAAGGTAGATGAGACTGCAAACGGAAGAAACATAAATTAAAAATCGATATGAGAAAAATGTTTTCACATTATCGATTTTTAACCTACAGGGGCGCCGGCGGCTGAGCAAGTTAGAAGAAGAAAAAAGAAGAGGACGAAGAAAGGATAACTTCGCGTTGGAGAAGAAAGGGGGAGGGCGGCGGGTGTGGGTAGGGTTTATGATTTAGTTATAAGTGATGGGAAAAAATGAATGATAATATTATTTTATTTTTACATATTTATATTTATTTTTTTAAAAAAATAATTTAAAATTATATTTAAAATAATGGTATAATATGATATAAATAGATATTGAGTCAATGACGTGATATTTTAAATATAAAATTAATTTTTAGTATATTATTAAAGTAAAAAATATTTATTTGATTTGATATTTTTAGCAAAAAAAAATATGAATAATAATTTGAAATTTGAAATTTTTTTATAAAAGAACACAATAAATAAAAGACCAAAAAAATAAATTTTCTAAATTTAAATATATCATTTTCTTCAATAAAATATTATTTAAATATCATCTCTTTCAAATTATCACATCAATATATCATTTTTTTCAATAAAATAATAATTTCATCCTACATAATCATTACAAAATTCAAACTCTCAAACAAATTCAACTTAAAAATCCATACTTCAAAATTCTCCAAAATCCAAATCCAAAATCCAATCATCCAACCAAACACACCCTTTGTAAATTTTATAAATATAATTAATTAATAATAAATCTTTATTTATATTTATTTTACATTCAATTTGTTAAAACTAGGAGGAGGGCGGCTGGTAGATAGTGCAATATATTTTTACTTATTTATTATATATTGTAATAAATTTTATATACAATTAATTAATAATAAATTTTTATTTATATTTATTTTACATTCAATTTGTTAAATATTATTTTCAAAATTTGAAGTTTGATTATTTTTTTAATTTTTAATTTTTTATTAAAAATTATAAAAAATGCTTTTCTTTGTTACAGAATAAAGTCGTAATTATTATATTTACGATATTTTTTTGTCATATTTTTAATTGTTACGAAACATTTATCGTAATAAATAAAAAAAGACGTTGACTAATAAAAATTCCTTTTGTCACGAAAAAATTCATAACAAAAACCATCTTTTATTATGACAATATTGTTACGAATCTTCTTTCCGTAATGAAAGCCCATTTTTTTGGTAGTGGAGATTATGCCCTAATTTGTCGAAGATACCTCGCGTAATACAAAATCTTTTTCGAGCTACCATCGAAACCTTACCTGGGTGAGGTGCGCCGGAGTAGATCCCAGGGACGGATCGATTTCACCTCGCGCGTCGTCGTCGGCAGCTACAGGAAATCGGATCGCGGGCGACTGTGAGAAGCGAATGAGGGAAATGAACCAGATGCCCTAATTTGTCTAAGTGTGGGATGATATAGCGTTTTTGTCCATTTTGATCGTTTCTGGAATGAAAGCGTCAATCCAGTATTTTACTTTTTTTTTTTTTTTTTTTTTAATTTAACTTTTCCAAAAATAAAAAATTAAATACCAGTAGTTACGAACACTTTACGTAACTAATGTTATTTTGACCAAATTCTACCATCTCATTATTTGTTACGATATTTTTTGCGTAACGACAGAACCTAAAACGTTGACCGGGTTTTTTTTTTTTCGTCACGGATTTTGTCTTAACTAATATATCTATTTGTTACGATTTTATTGTTACGGACTCTCAACCCGTGGTGAATAGCCCTTTTTTTGGTAGTGGTAGTCAAGAAACAAAAACACTAATTGTATTTCCTTTACGCACTATTAAACATACACGAAAAGCACTGTAATTATAACTTTAAAGCACAAAGTATAATCTCATAAAGTGCAATATAATAAGAAGGAAAAACTGTGAAGAAACAATAGCGCTATTTATATTACCTTAAAATGCTATGTAACAAATACGAAAAGGACTTTAATAAGAACTATAGAGCAGAGAGTATAAATCCCATAAATTACAATATAATATAAAGAAATGACAATCAAGAAAGAGAAACATTAACTATATTACCTTAAAGCACTATTTAACATACACGAAAAGCATTGTAATTATAACTCTAGAGCACAGAGTACAATCTTATAAACTTCTATATAATTAAAAGGAAAAACAATTAAGAAACAAAAGAGCTATTTACATTACCTTAAAATGCTATGTAACAAATACGAGAAACACTGTAATAATAACTATAGAGCACAAAGTATAAATACCATA
The DNA here is from genome assembly GCF_009805555.1 of Andrographis paniculata. Lineage (NCBI taxonomy): Eukaryota > Viridiplantae > Streptophyta > Magnoliopsida > Lamiales > Acanthaceae > Andrographis > Andrographis paniculata. The sequence goes on from NW_026137577.1 coordinate 158,386, forward strand.
ACGTACAATATAATCAAAAGAAAATGCAGTCAAGAAACAAAAGCACTAATAGTATTCCCTTAAAGTACTATTTAACAAACACGAAAAGCACTGTAACTGTAACTTTAGAGCACAAAGTATAATCTCATAAAGTGCGATATAATAAAAAAGGAAAATCAATAAAGAAACAAAAGCGCTATTTATATTACCTTAACACACTATGTAACAAGTACGAAAAGCACTGTAATAAGAACTACAGAGCACAAAGTATAAATTCCATAAAGTATAATATAATAAAAAGAAAAGGTACACTACCAAAAAAACTGTTTTCTATTACGGCCGGAAAATCGTAACAAAAAGCCATATTTCGTGCAATTTGCGTATTTGCTACGCCTTTGTTACGACTTTTTTCCGTAATGTGTACTCGCGTAACGAATGTTTTTTGCCACGCCACTTTTCGTAACTATTACGATCGGTCAACGCTCCCTGAAGTATGGTATTTGTTACGATGTTTGTTACGAATTTTCTCTCGTAACGAAAGGTAGATCCTTCCGCGCGTGTGGCAGGACTTTTAGTTACGGTATTTGTTACGGAAGTTCCTCGCGTTACAAGTGTTTTCCATTGACCGGTTGTCAGAACTTGGTTTTTGTTACGACTATTTGTAACGGCATTGAACCCCGTAAAAAAAATATTACCTACTTATAGTCACGAAACCGTCTGTAACAACAAATATCCAAAGACCACTTTTTGTAACGATTTTCTGGCCTTTTGTTACGGAAAAATAGCGTATTGTGAAAAACAGGGGGTACGCTGCAATTGAAATTGTTCGTAACAAATGGACCTGCTGTGATGCGTATGATACGAAAATAAATTACGAATACAAAGATTGCTATAAACATCATCATCATTACGCCCCGCGCAAACATTAATTCATATTAAAATCTGAATTCCATACCTACCAACAAAGTAAAGCAACCCATAGAACAAGCCTACTAGTATCTACACATCAACAACCTGTTCCGCAAAACGTGCTTAACAGTTCAAACAGAAGTAAACAACGCAATTAGGCACATTTTTCACCATACGAATTCAAACCACAAAGGTCTACGCATCAATTCCAGACATAGTTCAACAAAAACTCAACACAATCCATCCAAAGACAGGTTCGACATTCAATCCATATGACAAACGGGGCAATTAACATGGGTGTATCGGTACCAACATTTCAAGCCCGGCGCATGAGCTGCAATTGCCAACACAGAGATTACTTTAAGTCATACTTCTTATAAATTTCGGAAGGCAATACAAGAAAGGTATTAAAGTAGATCCTTACGTCGTTGTAGCTCCACTCAATAGGATCTTCGCCGACGACATCGCGAAGGGTAGTCGCCCCAGAAATGGTCGGCAAAATAAGGGGTGTGTCCGGGACTGACGCGGATGTCACGAAGACCTTGACCAAGGAAAGTGTGTCACCTACAGCATTCACAAGAGCAATTTTTGATTACATTCAAGCATATATATCAACAGACGTTCGAACTGTATATATAACATGTCATAACACAGACATTATAAGTGTAATACTTTGGAACTAGAACAAGAGGAGTACGTACATTCAGACATGTCGTACAGTACATGGTATTACATTCATGAGTTAGGTAGCGAAGCACATTATACCCTAATTTCCTATGTAATTGCAGCTTGATCTTTAAACCAAACATCCTTCAATAAACATGGGTCGTCATAATAGCAGTTATTTTACCACCCCTACATTAACAGTCTACATCGCTTTGGAAATCCACGGATCGTATCATTGTATACTTCTACACTTAGTGAATCCATGCTAATACGCAATATGAGGCCTGAACAGTCACGAAAACCTACGATATCTCGCTGAGGCATATTAAAAGTTTAATTAAACATCCTCAAAGATACCGGACCAACCTGGCCCAGGGGGGCAGAGCAGAAGTCCCTCTGCAACAACTTTTTTCTCACCGGTGCGGGATAATAGAAGCACATGTGTGCCGACCTACAACAGACAGGGCATATGAGTTGGATAAGGTAGTACGCAGTCAAGAGTAGCCTAAATTAGACACTGCACTGATTTCTAAGAAACTCCAGGGCGTCACGGAATCATACCGTCATGCTTGGCTCGGACACAGGCCTGGGAATCTCAGGGACTGAATCAATACGAGATGTGCCCTATCATATAACATGCCGAGGATGGTAAATTCCTTCGCCATCCAAATCTCATGGGATACTCATACCAAACAGGTCAGGGATTATGAATACTTACTGCCTGGCCAGTAACCGCTCCGGAGTTTCTGTGCATGAATGCATACACATCAGCCTTGATGGTTTTGAACTCATCCATCATTGCCTTCAGCTCCTCCATTCCATTCTGTAGTTGTTCCCACCCATGCTGGAATGCTACACTGTCTGTTAAACCAGTTGACTCGCTGCGGGGATGAGCTGAACTTGCCGCACTGTCGACCTTTGACCGCTTCTTAATCTTTCCCCCAAGGGCCCGTCGGTACAGAGTCTCCCGAACAGAGGGAGTCTGCCCTTCAGGGGGAACCTTGTTTAGCTCATTCTGTAAATAAGTCTACAGGAAAGATTTAAGTGAGGCCGAACTTGCTCTTGTTGTTAGAGATGTAAATACTGACTGAATTGTAACTAAGTTGGGAACGAATTTATTCTACCAATATCTCCTCGGTTTCTTGGTCATCCTTTCCCTTGCCTTGTGTGCGACTGGAAATCCAAATCTCCAGATTGTCGGGGTCCTTCCCCTTTGCCTTGATCTGCAGCAATACAAGGCCTTCTGTCATCGAAAACATAATGAAATACAGGAGAGGAAAATATGGGGATGGAGCATGACATGACTAATTACTTAATTGTAATAAAAGGTACCTCCTCTGCCAGAGTCGTGAATGACTTCCGCCCAGTACGATGTGGAAAGCTTCTTTTCGCTACGTTCGACGCATTTTTCTTGGATTGAAGCTACGTCAATCAAAGTTATTTAGTTCTCAGTCCATGCCCGTGCAGATTTAACGTATATTAATTTGGCATGTCCCTATGCGTACCTTCACCTTCTCGTCGCGCCAATACTCAACCAACTTCGGCCACTGATCGGGCACAATCCTGCTTGAGGGAACCTTCTTCAGTGCTTCTTCATCGTCCTCGATCGGATTGAAGTAAGTTGATTTGATGCTGTATTTCCAGTGCCTCCAAACTTCCCTTAGGTCAGCCAAGACCACTTTCTCCGCTGAGTCTGGTAATCCGCTGTTACTCTGGAATGCCGTTTCACACGGTTTCCACCAGGTCCGGAGAAGATGGTAGGGCCATATATAAGAATCTATATGAAATAAAAGAACTTTCAATTTAATGAAGTTTGCATCACCTGAACCTCCATCCATGCACCCTGTCTCTTCGTCTCCGGTATCTCAGCGAACGTGGGGTAATGTAGAGGAAGTCGAGCTCCGTTGCGTGCAATGACCCCAATGGCTGTCTTGTACTCGTTTACGTCGGGTCCGACGATGCTTTTACCATCCGGCGATGTGAATACAAGCATCCTGTGATCTTTTCCCCATCCACGCGGCATTCGTGCCGCCCCTCTCCCCTGCTTTTTCTTTGACGAACCAGCTGACACAAACAGGAGATTACATGTTCTAATAAGGATATTACATGCAAAATATGAAGTCACTAAATGTAATCGGTAATCTTTGAAGGCTAATTTCCAAACCGTCGTGCGATGTCATCTCGTCCAATGGTGCCATATTGCCCGCCTCTGTTCCTGTCATCAGAGTGGGGTCGGAGCCTGGCCCTTCATCCAAGACTGGCATATCACTCTCTGCAGTCTCCATGTCCTGCGTCGGCGGAAGTGTCTCGTCATCTGCTTGTGTGGGGGGGATTGTATCATCGTCATCCTGTGTCAGTGCCGTCGGATCAAAAAGTGATGGAACATCCCTATCATCATGTTCCTGTTGGGGTTAACAGTGTCAGCCTATTGTAGTGTTATACTGAGAGTTCAAATAAGGACATGCTTTCGGCAAAGGAACCACATTACCTCCAAAGGGCCCTCTGAATCCTGAAGCACTGCCCTTCGAGTGGAAGATGTTGGCTTCATGCTTTGACCACGAGCATCGCGCTCTTTCTCCCACTCTGATGTGATGGACCGGAGTCGCTGGAGCAGTGGCGAGACCCGAGATCCCTTCCGTTTTGTCACTTTCTTTGTGGGATTGCGGATGGGCGATGGATTCCTGCTTGCGGGATGAGTTGCCTCTAAGGGGCTGTTACGTGCGGATGCCCGGGTAAAACGTCTTGCGGGAGAGACTGCCGGATCCTGTGACCCTCCAACGGCAGCACGTTGAGATTTGCCCATAACCTGCAAGACACCAGTGTTAGTTGGCAGTATGAAAACGTATATTAGGAGAAAATCAAAACACACTTATCACAACAAAGCTTATGAAGTGACATATTACGAGAAATTCACATAATAGTTACTGCAATTAATCAGGGTAAATTGCTTCAGCATACGCAAACGGGGGTAAAGAGCTTATCCGCGTTGACATATTCGGAAAAAATCATAACATCCTGCGCGCGCATAATGGATGCAAAGTGCTTCAGCAAATCAAGCGAAAACAGGGCCTATGAACGATGGCATGCATGTCCGAAAGTGGTTACCTATTACGTACTTCAATCACCGACCCCCCCTCCCCACATAGATGACCATCTGTTGAGATGTGTAATTTATTCTGAACTGCGAACTCAAAAAGGTTGCGTGGTTGCCAAACCATCAAAAATGGGCCAATTAGGCTATATTCGCATACTACCAAAAATGCCCGCTTATTTGATTCTGCGCTAAGCACCATCATCTTCGGAGGATTCCTCCGAATCCGAAGGCGAAGTATCGGCATGGTCCATCTGCCCTGCATCTTCTACTACTTGCCCCTCAATACCTTCCCTTAGCCAGTAATCGGCTGCTCCTCTAACATTGCCTCCGTCATCTAAAGGTAACCCTGTGCTGAATCTATGATCGATCGTACTATACACGTCATACGTGTCTCGCCGTGACACCGGAACGACAACGCTCCAACCTTCATCAACCGGGTCTGCAATGTACCACACCTGAGAGGCTTGGGTCGCTAAGATGAAAGGCTCATCCGTGGGCAAGTTCTTGGGGTACATCAAATACTTAAAGTTCACACATTTATATTTGAACTCATCCTCTTTAACGCCCCTCTCCAGATCCACCCAGTCACATTTTAGAAGGAGATACTTCTGTTGATTGCTATAGTACACTTCCACAATGTCCGTAAGAATCCCGTAATATGCCACGGAACCTTCTCGTGGGTTATGGTCCCTAGCTGAGGCATAACTCACTGTATCTGCCGTAACCATAACACCTGCACACTGTGTCCTCTTCCTTGCATCCCGGTCTTGAACACGATAGCGTATTCCTGACACAATGCACGAAGAGTACCGTGTTGCATTGCATAATGGTCCACCCGCCAATGCACGGATCTCCGCTGAGATTGGGCACTCATCATTATTCGTCGGATCATCTACCTACATTTGATGTAAAGTAGTTCATGAACACTCGTGATTTCAATGTTTTTTGGGAGTGTAGTCAAGATACCACGTACGGACGATGTAGGCGGTACTCACATATGATTGAAACCAAGACGCAAATTGTTCGTTGTGCTGCTGGTGCACCTCACGTGGGGGTGCGCGAGTTCGACATGACCTAATAGTATAAAGGTGAATCCTACAGTGCAAAAATAAAAGTCAAGTGCAATATAATATAAAGGAAAAACAGTGAAGAGGCAAAAGCGTTATTTCTATTACCTTAAAACACTATGTAACAAGTACGAAAAGCACTGTAATAAGAACTATAGAGCACATAGTACAAATCCCATAAAATACAATATAATTAAAAGAAAAGGCAGTCAAGAAACAAAAGAACTAAATGTATTCCCTTAATGCACTTTTTAACATACACGAAAGCACTGTAATTATAACTTTAGAGCACAAAGTATAATCTTATAAACTACACTATAATTAAAAAGAAAAATTGTTAAGAAACAAAAGGACTATTTATATTACTTTAAAAAACTATGCAACAAATACGAAAAAGCATTGTAATAAGAACGATAGAGCACATAGTATAAATACCAAAAAGTACAATATAATAAAAAGAAAAGGCAGTCAAAAAAGAAAAGCACTAACTGTATTCCCTTAAAGCACTATTTAACATACACGAAAAGCATTGAATTATAACTTTAGAACACAAAGTATAATATCATAAATGCTATATAATTAAAAGGAAAAATAGTTAAGAAACACAAACACTATTTATATTACCTTAAAACCCGATGTAACAATTACGAAAAGCCCTTTAATAAGAACTACAGAGCACATAGTATAAATACTATAAAGTACAATATAATATAAAGATAAGGCAGTGAAGAAACAAAATCAGTAACTATATTCCGTTAAAGCACTATTGAACATACACGAAAAATACTGTAATCATAACTCTAGAGCACAAAGTATATTCTCATAAAGTTCAATATAATAGAAGGGAAAAACAATGAAGAAACAAAAGCGCTATTTATATTACGTTAAAACAGCATGTAACAAATATGGAAAGCTCTGTAATAAGAACTATAGAGTACAAAATATAATCTCATAAAGTTCAATATATATAAAAGGAAAAAGTGTTTAGAAACAAAAGAGCTTTTTATATTACCTTAAAACACCATGTAACAAATACGAAAAAATCTTTAATAAGAACTACAGAGCACAGAGAATAAATCCCCCAAAGTACAATATAATAAAAAGAAAAGGCAGTCAAGAAACAAAAGTACTAACTGTATTCCCTTAAAGTACTATTTAACCTACACGAAAAGCACTGTAATTATAACTCTAGAGCACAAAGTATAATATAATAAAGTGCAATATAATAAAAGGGAAAAAATAGTGAAGAAACAAAAACGCTATTTCTCATACCTTAAACTACTATGTAACAAGTACGAAAAGCACTGTAATAAGAACTATAGACCACAAAGTATAAATCCAATAAAGTACAATATAATAAAAAGAAAAGCAGTCAAGAAACGAAAGGACTAACTGTATTCCCTGAAAGCACAATTTAACATACACGAAAAGCATTGTAATTATAACTCTAGAGCACAAAGTATAATCTTATAAAGTTCTATATAATAAAAGGAAACACAATTAGGAAACAAATAAGCTACTTATATTACCTTAAAAGACTATTTAAGAAATACGAAAAACACTGTAATAAAAACTATAGAGCACAAAGTATAAATCCCATAACGTACAATATAATAGATGGGAAAACATTGAAGAAACAAAAGCGCTATTTATATTACGTTAAAACACGATATAACAAATATGAAAAGCACTGTAATAAGAACTATAGAGCACAAAGTAAAAATCCCATAAACTACAATATAATAAAAAGAAAACGCAGTCAATAAACAAAAGCTCTAATTGTATTCCCTTCACGCACTTTTTGACATACACGAAAAACACTGTAATTATAAATTTAGAGCACAGAGTATAATATAATAAAGTTCAATATAATTAAAAGGAAAAATAGTTTAGAAACAAAAGAGCTATTTATATTACCTTAAAACACTATGTAACAAATTCAAAAAACACTTTAATAAGAACTATATAGCATAGAGTATAAATACTAGAAAAAAAAAATAATAATAATAAAAGAAAAGGCAAACAATAAAGAAAAACACTAACTGTATTCCCTTAAAGCACTATTTAACGAAGACGAAAAGCACTGTGATTATAACAATAGAGCACAAAGTAAAATATAATAAAGTTCAATATCATAAAAGGGAAAAAAATAGTGAAGAAACGAAAACGCCATTTCTCTTACCTTAGAATACTATGTAACAAGTACGAAAAGCACTGTAATAAGAACTATAGACCACAAAGTATAAATCCAATAAAGTACAATATAACAAAAAGAAAGGCAATCAAGAAACAAAAGCACTAATTGTATTTCCTTAAAGCACAATTTAACACACACGAAATGCATTGTAATTAAAGCATTATTTAACTTACTCGAAAAACACTGTAATCATAACTCTAGAGCACAAAGTATAATCTCATAAACTGCAATACAATAAAAAGGAAAAATAGTGAAGAAACAAAAGCGCTATATATATATTACCTTATAACACTCTGTAACAAATACGACAAACACTGTAATAAAAACTATAGAGCACAGACTAAAAATCCCATAAAAGACAATATAATAAAAAGAAAAGGCAATCAAGAAACAAAAGCACTAACTGCATTCCCTTAAAGGAGTTTTTAACATACACGAAAAACACTGTAATCATAACTCTAGCACACAAAGTATAATCTCATAAAGTGCAATATAATAAAAAGAAAACACAGTGAAGAAACAAAAGCGCTATTTATATTACCTTAAAACACTATGTAACAAATACGACAAGCACTGTAATAAGAACTATAAAGCACATAGTATAAATCTGAAATAGTTCAATATAATAAAAAGAAAAGGCACTCAAGAAACAAAAGCACTAATAGTATTCCCTTAAATTACTATTAAACATACACAAAACGCACCGTAATTATAACTTTAGAGCACAAAGTATAATCTCATAAAGTGCAATATAATAAAAAGAAAAAACAGTGAAGAAACAAAATTGCTATTTATATTACCTTAAAACACTACGTAACAAATATGAAAAGCACTGTAATAAGAACTATAGAGCATAGAGTATAAATCCCAAATAGTACAATATAATAAAAAGAAAAGGTAGTCAAGTAACAATAGAGCTAACTGTATTCCCTTAAATCACTATTTAACATACACAAAAAGCACCGTAATTATATCTCTAGAGCACAAAGTACAATCTCATAAAGTGCTATATAAGAAAAAGGAAAAAATAGTGAAAAATAAAAGCGCTAACTGTATTCTTTTAAAGCAATATTTAACATAGCTGAAAAGCACTGTAATTATAACTCTAGAGCACAAAGTATAATCTCATGAAGTGCAATATAATAAAAAGGAAAAATAGTGAAGAAATAAAAGTGCTATTATTATTACCTTAAAACAGTATGTAACAAGTACGAAAAGCACTGTAATAAGAACTATAGAGCACATAATATATATCCCATAAAGGACAATATTACTGTTGATGTAATTTTTCAACAAAAATAAAGTAAAATTCAAAGATATAGAAAATATCCTTAAACTTGATTAATTAGTGCCTGAGATTAGGAATCTCTAAACACTGTACGGTACATAAAATAAACTGGAAAATAAAAGACTGAAATTTAAAGTGGTGATCCCCAAATCTGACTTTGCTTTGTTGAAGTTGATTGAAGATACCTTGCCAAATGATGATCCAAATCCTTAAATATTCTCTGGGAAACTGTACTGAAAACCGTCGCCCGAACGGTTACAACGTCTCCTTCTCAACCGTCTTCCAATCCTTCTCCTGCTGACACGTGTCCTCAGCAGACCAAAATTATCCCTATATTTCACTCTTTGAGCCGACCACAGACCTTCCGCCCTTTTGGCCCGACTGCCAATCTACAACCGCATTGGTCCGACTGCCAATCCTCCCGACTTGCAAACCATCTGACTTATTTGGATTAGCTACAGACATCCCGACTAACGAACCATCCGACTTGTTAGTCCCGCCGCAGAGTTCCGACCTGAGAACTTCCCGACCTGAGGGCCTCCCGACCTGCGGACTTCCCGTCTTGATGACTTTCCGTCTTGAGGATCTCCCGACCTGCGGACTTCCCGTCCTGATGACTTTCCATCTTGAGGACCTCCCGACCTGAAGACCTTCCGACCTAAGGTCTTTCCGTCCTGAGGACTTTCCGTCTTGAGGACCTCCCGACCTGAGGTCTTTCCGTCCTGAGGACTTTCCGTCTTGAGGACCTCCCGACCTGAAGACCTTCCGACCTGAGGTTTTTCCGTCCTGGGGACTTTCCGTCTTGAGGACCTCCCGACCTGAAGACCTTCCGACCTAAGGTCTTTCCGTCCTGGGGACTTTCCGTCTTGAGGACCTCCCGACCTGAAGACCTTCCGACCTGAGGTCTTTCCGTCCTGGGGACTTTCCGTCTTGAGGACCTCCCGACCTGAAAACCTTCCGACCTGAGGACTTTCCGTCTTGTATTTTCCTTAGAAATAAACCTATTTTCCTTGATTTCCTCACGGTGTCCTTCAGCCAGTTCAATCAACTCTATTGCCAGGCCCATTCTTCTTTTTACCTTGGGCTTTTAACCTAATTCTAAATTTCGTACGTAACAACTTGCCCGCCGCCAAGGGACTTTCAAACGCCATTTAACAATCGATATTTGAAAGTTCATAAATCATCACCCTCTTGAAAAACTCCCTTAGCAACTGCACCAGTTACTACAACACTCCGGATTAACTTCCTTCTCCACAATATGATCCTTTCAATTTCCAGATTTATAGGAACCGAAACAAACTCCTTCCTTTAAAGAACACTGTTTCTCACATTTTAAGAAACACATTCCAAGGCATATTTTGGAAACCAAAACACTTGAAGTGTTAACAAGCATGGCGAGTGACCGACCTCATGTTCCATCAAGCAACTGGGAAGGTGTTCTTCAACCCTTCTTTGTAGGTAATCACCCTATTGGAGGCCATGCAGAAGACTTGTTACATATACTCAAGCAACTAGACTTCAAATTCCGATTCTCCCAACGAGGAAGAAGAACCATTCATCGCGTCATCCGCCTGATGGAAAAAATCATCGAGGGGTATGAACCTCTTCGTGACATCCTTAGCCGCATTCCTGACCTCCATCATCACATGGAAATGATTGAAAATCACGCAGCAACCATACTTCCAGATCTTGGTTGGGATAACATATTTTCCAATCAACGAAAAGTCTTTTCAAGATTGCGTACCATTGTTGACCGTGAATATCAAGCCATAACAGACATGCAAGCACGTACCAATCAAGATTTAGACGAAATGCAAAGCCAATGGGAGAGGTACCGACCAGATTTGGAAGATCTTATTGAAGAAGAACCAGAACTAATATCCACTCACTGGGATGAAAAGTCTGATTCAGAGGCAGAAAATTTCTCACAAATACATGATGACTAACAGAAATGAACCTTTAAATAGGTTCGAACCCCACAAACGGGTTCTGAGAATAATATTTGGCTTCAGGCAGTTTTGTTATCTGAAAAGGCAGGATAATACCTCTTCAAATATTTAGCATTAATACAATCATGTACTCTCTTACCTTCATGATTTACAATAATGAAAGCACCATTCCCAATATCTTTTTGAATAATGTATGGTCCCTCCCAATTCGGTGACCATTTTCCCAATTGGTCCGTTTTCTTATATGTAGGAAGAATGGTCTTCCAGACTAGGTCTCCTTTTTGGAATGTCCTGTGAAGAACTTTCTTTCCGTAATTCCTTGCTCTGATTTCACTCTGTTTCACACTTCGACTTATTGCATGAAGTCGGCTAACATCCAAATCCTCCAACTGTTGCATCATAAGTTGTTGGTATTCTTTTGTAAGATCACCATCAGTAAACTCTGTTCGGCCAGATGATACTCGGATTTCGGCTGGTAAAACAGCATCTTGGCCAAATGTGAGTTGGTAAGGTGAGAACCCTGTGGCCGTATTTCTGGTATTCCTATGTGCCCATAAAGCCTGAGACAATAACAAATGCCACTTTCTTGGGTTCCCTTCAACCATCTTCTTGATAATCCCAATGATGATCTTATTTGCTGCTTCCGCTTGTCCATTGGCTTGGGGATAATAAGGTGATGAATGGTGTAATCGGACACCAAATTCTGCCAAAAAACTAGAGAACTTTTCCCCTGTGAAAACCAGACCTTGGTCGGTTGTTATAGACTGAGGAATACCATATCTGTAAATAATTTGATTCAAAACGAAGTCTATCACCTCTTTCTGATCTACATTTTTCAAAGCAACTGCTTCTACCCATTTGGTAAAATAGTCAGTCGCGACCAATATGAAACAATGATGTTTCGATGAAGCAGGATGTATCTTACCAATAATATCCATAGCCCATGATTTAAAAGGCCATGGTTTTGCCAAGAATTGCAATTCGGTTACTGGCAAATGGTTTAAATTTCCATGTCTCTGACATTCCTGGCAGCCTTTGGCAAATCGTATGCAATCTTCAAAAATCTTTGGCCAAAAAAAACCCAAACGATGAATGGCCCATCTCATATTCAGTCCTGCCCGATGAGCTCCACATATCCCACCATGTACTTCTGTCATTACCTCTAGAGCTTCTTGAGACCCCAAACATTTCAAAAGTAAACCTTCAAATGATCTCTTATACAAAATTCCATTTATCAATTGAAAACGTAAAGCCTTCAATCGTGTCGCAATTGAAACATTCGCACCTGGATTTTGTAAATACATGATAAGCTCTGTTCTCCAATCGGTCACTGTTTCACTGGTATCGTTACGTCCGACTGTACCCACGCCGTCGGGCTCCTGTCCGACATTAACTACGCAGTCGGGCTCCTGTCGGACAGTAACTACGCAGTCGGGCTCCTGTCCGACAGTCACTACGCAGTCGGGCTCCTGTCTGACAGTAACTACGCAGTCGGGCTCCTGTCCGACAGTCACTACGCAGTCGGGCTCCTGTCCGACAGTCTCTTGCCCGACCATCTCTTGCCCGACCATCTCTTGCCCGACCATCTCTTGCCCGACCATTCGATCACATATTTGGTCTGTCTTTCCTTCTATGCCCGACTTGACCTCCAACCACATATCTTCCAGAATTCCTTTACAGGCCCTTTGAGCCAACTCATCAGCACATTGGTTTTCTTTCCTCGGAATGAACTCAATTATTACTTCTGAGATTTTTGTCAGTAACCGACCCACAATATCCCTGTATCTGCGAAGATGAGGGTAATTGCAAACATATTGATTGTTTACCTGGTTGATTACTAATTGAGAATCCCCCCTTATGATTACAGACTGGACCTTCCTGGCTATTAAAGCCTCCAAACCCAAAATTAAAGCTTCATATTCTGTCGAATTATGGGTCATGGCTTCCAATCGTAGTTGTAAGTTGATCTTTTGACCGTCAGGTCCTTGCAAAAAGACCCCTGCCCCTGATTTGTTTCCAGAGGTAGAACCATCAAAGAACATCAACCATGTTCTGGTACTTATATAAGGTACACATCCGACCTGTAGATTATTCAAATATGATGAACAACCAAGTGGTCGGACGCTATCACAAAGAGAATACCCGACTTGTGAAAATTCTGCTAAGAAGTCGGCTACTGCTTGTCCCTTGATTGCCCTCAAAGGGGAATGTTGAAGATCAAAAGGAGCCAATTTGATGGCCCACTTCATGAGTCTGCCCTTCATAGTAGGTCTCTGTAAAATCAATTTGATGAGATCCACCTTTGATATGACCTCAATTCTTCTGGGCAGCAAATAATGCTCGAGTTTAGTACAAGCGAAGACCAATGAATAACACATTTTTTCTGGCATAGTGTAATTCAGTTCTGGTCCTGTAAGGGTTTTACTGAGATAGTAGATTGCCCTTTCCTTCCCGTCATCACCATCCTGCGCCAATAAACAGCTAACCACTTCATATGTATTTGCCAAATAAAGTTTGAGTGGCCGACCTTGTTTAGGAGGCATCAAGACTGGAGGATGAACCAATGCCTGCTTGATAGCATCTAAAGCCGTCTGTTGATCGGGACCCCATTCAAAAGCATTTTTTCCAGCTTTCAACAATTTAGTAATGGGTCTGACCTTGCCAGCAGCATTAGAAATGAAACGCCTCAAATAGTTCACCTTACCCAAAAGACTTTGGATTTCTTTAACCGTCTTGGGTGGCCGACTATCAAGAATAGCTTTAGCCTTATTGGCATCGATTTCAATTCCTCTCTCATGAACTAAAAATCCTAAAAAGCTCCCAGCTGATATTCCAAGAGCACACTTATTTGGATTCATCTTCAACTTGTACTTCTTCATTCTTCCGAATGCCTCTTCAAGATTTCTCAAATGTTCGTTAAAACTGGAGGATTTAACAATAACATCATCAATATAAACTTCCATAGATTTGCCATAAAGTACAATATAATAAAAAGAAAAGAAAGGTAGTCAAGTAAGAAAAGCACTAATTGTATTCGCTTAAAGCACTATTTAACATACACGAAAAGCATTGTAATTATAACTCAAGAGCACAAAGTACAATCTTATAAAGTTCTATATAATTAAAAGGAAAAACAATTAAGAAACAAAAGAGCTATTTATATTACCTTAGAATACTATGTAACAAATACGAAAAACACTGTAATAAAAACTATAGAGCGCAAAGTATAAATACCATAACGTACAATATAATTAAAAGAAAATGCAGTCAAGAAACAAAAGCACTAATAGTATTCCCTTAAAGTACTATTTAACATACACAAAAAGCACTGTAACTATAACTTTAGAGCACAAAGTATAATCTCATAAAGTGCGATATAATGAAAAGGAAAAACAATGAAGAAACAAAAGCGCTATTTATATTACCTTAACACACTATGTAACAAGTACGAAAAACACTGTAATAAGAACTACAAAGCACAGAGTATAAATCCCATAAAGTATAATATAATAAAAAGAAAAAGTAGTCAAGAAAACAAAACACTAACTGTATTCCCTTTACGCACTATTAAACATACACGAAAAGCACTGTAATTATAACTTTAGAGCACAAAGTATAATCTCATAAAGTGCAATATAATAAGAAGGAAAAAACTGTGAACAAACAATAGCGGTATTTATATAAGCTTAAAATGCTATGTAACAAATACGAAAAGGACTTTAATAAGAACTATAGAGCACAGAGTATAAAACTCATAAATTACAATATAATATAAAGAAATGACAATCAAGAAAGAAAAGCATTAACTATATTACCTTAAAGCACTATTTAACATACACGAAAAGCACCGTAATTATAACTCTAGAGCATAAAGTATAATCTCATAAACTGCTATGAAATAAAAAGGAAACAAAAACGCTATTTCAATAATGTTAAAACGCTATTAAACAAGTACGAAAAGCACTGTAGTAAGAACTATCGAGCACAGAGTATAAATCTCATAAAGTACAATATAATAAAAAGAAAATGCAGTCAACAAAGGAAAGCACTCTCTGTATTTTCTTAATACACTTTTTAACATACACGAAAAGCACAGCAATTATAACTATAGAGCACAAATTATAATATCATAAAGTGCAATATAATTAAAAACAAAAACAGTTAAGAAGCAAAAAGGCTATTTATATTACCTTAAAACACTATCTAACAAATACGAAAAGCACTGTAATAAGAACTATAGAGCACAGAGAATAAATCCCATAAAGTATAATATAATAAAAAGAAAAGGTAGTCAAGTAAGAAAAGCACTAATTGTATTCCCTTAAAGCACTATTTTACATACACGAAAAGCATTGTAATCATAATTCTAGAGCACAAACTACAATCTTATAAAGTTCTATAAAATTAAAAGGAAAAACAATTAAAAAACGAAAGAGCTTCTTATATTACCTTAAAATACTATGTAACAAATATAAAACACATTGTAATAAAAACTATAGAGCACAAAGTATAAATCCCATAACGTACAATATAATAAAAAGAAAATGCAGTCAAGAAACAAGAGCACTAATAGTATTCCCTTAAAGTACTATTTAACATATACGAAAAGCACTGTAATTATAACTTTAGAACACAAAGTATAATCTCATAAAGTGCGATAAAATAAAAAGGAAAAACAATGAAGAAACAAAAGCGCTATTTATATTACCTTAACACACTATGTAACAAGTACGAAAAGCACTGTAATAAGAACTAAAGAGCACAGAGTATAAATTCCATAAAGTACAATATAATAAAAAGAAAATGTAGTTAAGAATTAAAAAACACTAATAGTATTCCCTTTATGCACTAATAAACATTCACGAAAAGCACTTTAATTATAACTTTAGTGCACAAAGTATAATCTCATAAAGTGCAATATAATAAAAAGGAAAAACTGTGAAGAAACATTAGCGCAATTTATATTACCTTAAAATGCTATTTAACAAATACGAAAAGTACTGTAATAAGAACTATAGAGCACAAAGTATAAATCCCACATAGTACAATATAATAAAAAGAAACGGCAGTCAAGAAACAAAAGCAGTAACTGTATTTTGTTAAAACACTATTTAACATACACGAAAAGTATTGTAATTATAACTTTAGAACACAAAGTATAATCTTATAAAGTGCTATATAATTAAAAGGAAAAAACAGTTAAGAAACAAAATCGCTATTTATATTAACTTAAAACACTCTGTAACAAATACGAAAAGCACTGTAATAAAAACTATAGAGCATAGGGTATAAATCCCATAAAGACCTATATAATAAAAAAGAAAAGACAGTAAAGAAACGAAAGCACTAATTGTGTTTCCTTAAACCACTATTTAACATACACGAAAAGCACTATAATTATAACTCTAGAGCACAAAGTATTATCTCATAAAGTGGTATATAAAGAAAAGGAAAAACAGTGAAGAAACAAAAGCGCTATTTCTATTACCTTAAAACACTATGTAACAAGTACGAAAAGAACTGTAATAAGAACTATAAAGCACAGAGTATAAATCCCATATAGTACAATATAATAAAAAGAAAAGGCAGTCAAGAAACAAAAGAAGTAACTGTATTTTGTTAAAATGCTATTTAACATACACGAAAAGTATTGTAATTATAACTTTAGAACACAAAGTATAATATCAAAAAGTGCTATATAATTAAAAGGAAAAAACAGTTAAGAAACAAAAACGCTATTTATATTACCTTAAAACACTACGTAACAAATACGGAATGCACTTTAATAAGAACTATAAAGCACTGAGTATAATCTCATAAACTGCCATATAATAAAAAGAGAAGACAGTCAATAAACAAAAGGACTAATTGTACTCCCTTAAAGCACTATTTAACATACACGAAAAGCATTGTAATTATAACTCTAGATCACAAAGTATAATCTTATAAATTTCTATATAATAAAAGGAAAATAAATTAAGAAACAAAAGAGCTACTTATATTACCTTAAAAGACTATGTAACAAATACGAAAAAAACTGTAATAAAAACTATAGAGCACAAAGTATAAATCCCATAATGTACAATATAATAAAAAGAAAAGGCAGTCAAGAAACAATAGCACTAATAGTATTCCTTTAAAGTACTATTTAACATGCACGAAAAGCACTGTAATTATAACTTTAGAGCACAAAGTATAATCTCACAAAGTGCGATATAATAAAAAAGAAAAACAATTAAGAAACAAAAGCGCTATTTTTATTACCTTAACACACTATGTAACAAATATGAAAAGTACTGTAATAAGAAGTACAGAGCACAGAGTATAAATCCCATAAAGTACAATATAATAAAAAGAAAAGGTAGTCAAGAAAAAAAAACTCTAACTGTAATTATAACTTTAGAGCACAAAGTATAATCTCATAAAGTGCAATATAATAAAAAGGAAGAACTGTGAAGAAACAATAGCGCTATTTATATTACCTTAAAATGGAATGTAACAAATACGAAAAGCACTATAATAAGAACAATAGAGCACAAAGTATTGAATCCCATAAAGTACAATGATATAAAAAGAAAGGGCAGTGAAGAAACATAGCACTAACTGTATTCCTTTAGAGCACAAATTAACAGACAAGCAAAGCACTGTAATAAGAACTATAGAGCACATAGTATAAATCCCATAAAGTAGAATACAATAAAAAGAAAAGGCAGTCAAGTAAGAAAAACACTATTTGTATACCCATAAAGCAATATTTAACATACACGAAAAGCACTATAATTATAACTTTAGAGCACAAAGTATAATCTTATAAAGTGCTATATAAAGAAAAGGAAAAACAGTGAAGAAACAAAAGCGCTATTTATATTCCCTTTAAACACTATGTAACAATACAAAAAACACTGTAATAAGAACTATAGAGCAAAGAGTAAAAATCCCATAAAGTAAAATATAATAAAAAGAAAAGGCAGTCAAGTAAGAAAAGTACGAATTGTATTCCCTAAAGCACTATTTAACGTACACAAAAAGCACTGGAATTATACCTTTAGAGCACAAAGTATAATATCATAAAGTGCTATATAATTAAAAGGAAAAACAGTTAAGAAACAAAAGAACTATTTATATTACCTTAAAACACTATGGAAAAGATACGAAAAACCCTTGAATAAGAACTATA
Organism: Andrographis paniculata; assembly: GCF_009805555.1. Classification (NCBI taxonomy): domain Eukaryota; kingdom Viridiplantae; phylum Streptophyta; class Magnoliopsida; order Lamiales; family Acanthaceae; genus Andrographis; species Andrographis paniculata. Next base: position 176,712 of record NW_026137577.1, read on the forward strand.
AAGCACAGAGTATAAAGCCCATAAAGTACAATATAGTAAAAAGAAAAGGCAGTCAAGAAACAAAAGCACTAATTGTATCCCCTTCAAACACTATTTAACATACACGAAAAGCACTGTAATAATAACTTTAGAGCACAAAGTATAATCTCATAAAGCGCAATATAATAAAAAGGAAAAATAGTGAAGAAACAGAAATGATATTTTTATTACCTTAAAATACTATGTAACAAGTACGAAAAGCAATGTAATAAGAACTATAGAGCACACAATATAAAACCCATAAAGTACAATATAATAAAAAGAAATGGCAGTCAAGTAAGAAAAGTATTAATTGTATTCCCTTAAAGCACTATTTAACATTCACAAAAAGCATTGTAATTATAACTTTAGAGCACAAAGTATAATCTCATAAAGTGCTATATAATTATACGGAAAAATAGTTAAGAAACAAAAGCTAGTTATATTACCATAAAATACTATGTAACAAATACGAAAAGAACTGTAATAAAAATGATAAAGCAAAAAGTATAAATCCCATAATGTACAACATAATAAAACGAAAAGGAAGTCAATAAAGAAAGCAGTAATTGTATCCCCTTAAAGCACTATTTAACATACACGAAAAGCACTGTAATAATAACTTTAGAGCACAACGTAAAATCTCATAAAGTGCAATATAATAAAAAGGAAAAATAGTGAAGAAACAAAAACGCAATTTTTATTACCTTAAAACACTATGTAACTAGTACAAAAAGCACTGTAATAAGAACAATGGAGCATACATTACTAAACCCATAAAGTACATTATAATAAAAAGAAATGCCAGTCAAGTAAGAAAAGCATTAATCGTATTCCCTTAAAGCACAATTTAACATACACGAAAAGCATTGTAATTATAACTTTAGAGCACAAAGTATAATCTCATAAAGTGCTAAATAATTATACGGAAAAATAGTTAAGAAACAAAAACGCTATTTATATTACCTTAAAACACTATGTAACAAATACCGAAAGCACTATAATAAGAACTATAGAGCACAAAGTATAAATCCCATAATGTAGAATCTAATAAAAAGAAAAGGAAGTCAAAAAACAAAAACAATGATTATATCCCCTTAAAGCACTATTTAACATATACAAAAAGCACTGTAATTATAACTGTAGACCACAAAGAATAATCTCATAAAGTGCAATATAATAAAAAGCAAAAATAGTTAAGAAACAAAAACGATATTTTTATTACCTTAAAACACTATTTAACAAGTACGAAAAGCACTGTAATAAGACCTATAGAGCAAACAGTATAAAACCCATAAAGTACAATATAATAGAAAGAAATGGCAGTCAAGTAAGTAGAGCATTAATCGTATTCTCTTAAAGCACTATATAACATTAAAAAAACGCATTGTAATTATAAGTTTAGAGCACAAAGTATAATCTCATAAAGTGCTATATAATTATACGGAAAAATAGTTAAGAAACAAAAGCGTTATTTATATTACCTTAAAACACTATGTAACAAATACAAAAAGCACTATAATAAGAACTATAGAGCACAGAGTATAAATCCCATAAAGTACAATATAATAAAAAGAAAAAGAAGTCAAGTAAGAAAAACACTAATTGTATTCCCTAAAGCACTATTTAACACACAGAAAAAGCACTATAATTATAACTTTAGAACACAAAGTATAATGTCATAAAGTGCTATATAATTAAAAGGAAAAACAGTTAAGAAACAAAAGCACTATATATAATACCTTAAAACGCTATATAAAAGATACGAAAGCACTTTAATAAGAACTATAAAGCACAGAGTATAAAGCCCATAAAGTTCAATAAAGTAAAAAGAAAAGGCAGTCAAGAAACAAAAGCACTAACTGTATTCCCTTAAAGCACTATTTAACATACACGAAAGGCACTCTAATTATAACTCTAGAGAAGAAAGTATAATGTCATAAAGAGCTATATAATTAAAAGAAAAAACAGTTAAAAACGCTATTTATATTATCTTAAAACTCTATGTAACAAATACGAATAGCACTGTAATAAGAACTATGGAGTACAGAGTATAAATCCCATAAAGTACAATATAGTAAAAAGAAGAGGCAGTCAAGTAAGAAAATCATTAATCATATTCCCCTAAAGCACTATTTAACATACACGAAAAGCACTGTAATTATAACTTTAGAGCACAAAGTATAATCTCATAAAGTGCAATATAATTATACGGAAAAATAGTGAAGAAACAAAAACGCTATTTTTATTACCTTAAAACACTATGTAACTAGTTCGAAAAGCACTGTAATAAAAACTATAGAGCACACATTATAAAACCCATATAGTACAATATAGTAAATAGAAATGGCAGTCAAGTAAGAAAATCATTAATCGTATTCCCCTAAAGCACTATTTAACATACACAAAAAGCACTGTAATTATAACTTTAGAGTACAAAGTATAATCTCATAAAGTGCTATATAATTATATGGAAAAATATTTAAGAAACAAAAATGCTATTTATATTACCTTAAAACACTATGTAACAAATACGAAAAGCACTGTAATAAGAACTATAGAGCACAAAGTATAAAACCCATAAAGTACAATATAATAAAAAGAAAATAAGAACTATAAAGCATAGAGTATAAATACACAAAAGAACTTGTATAAATACACAAAAGAAATAAAAGCACTAACTGTATTCCCTTCATTCACTTTTTAACATACACGAAAAGCACTGTAATTATAACTTTAAAACACAAAGTTTAATCTCATAAAGTTCATTATATATAAAAGAAAAAATTGTTTAAAAACAAAAGAGCTATTTATATTACCGTAAAACATTATGTAACAAATACGAAAAACACTTTGGTAAGAACTATAGAGCACAGAGTATAAATCCCATAAAGTTGAATATAATAAAAACAAAAGGCAGTCAAGAAACAAAAGTACTAAATGCATTCCCTTTAAGCACTATTTAACCTACACGAAAAGCACTGTAATTATAACTCTAGAGCACAAAGTATAATATAATAAACTGCAATATAATAAAAGGGAAAAAAATAGTGAAGAAACGAAAACGCTATTTCTCTTACCTTAAAATACTATGTAACAAGTACAAAAAGCACTGTAATAAGAACTATAGAGCACACAGTATAAAACCCATAAAGTACAATATAATAAAAAGAAAAACAGTCAAGAAATAAAAGCACTAACTGTATTCCTTAAAGCACTATTTAACATACACGAAAAACACTGAATTATAACTTTAGAATACAAAGTATAATTTCCTAAATGTTATATAATTAAAAGGAAAAGCAGTTAAGAAACAAAAACACAATTAATATTACCTTAAAACCCTATGTAAAAAATACGAACAACACTTTAATAACAACTATAGAGCACATAGTATAAATACCATAAAGTACAATATAATAAAAATAAAAGGCAGTCAAAACAAAAGCACTAATTGTATTCCCTTAAAGCACTAATTTACATACATGAAAACACTGTAATGATAACTATACAACACAAAATATAATCTCATAAAGTGCTATAGAATCAAAAGGAAAAACAGTTAAGAAACAAAAATGCTATTTATATTACCTTAAAACACTATGTAACAAATACGACAAACACTGTAATAAGAAATATAGAGCACAGAGTATAAATCCCATAAAGTACAATATAATAAAAAGAAAAGGCAATCAAGAAACAAAAGAAATAAATGTATTCCCTTAAAGCACTATTTAACATACACAAAAGCACTATAATTATAACTCTACAGCCCAAAGTATAATATAATAAAGTGCAATATAATAAAAAGGAAAAATACAGTGAAGAAATAAAAATGCTATTTCTCTTACCTTAAAATATTATGTAACAAGTACGAAAATACTTTAATAAGAACTATAGAGCACAAAGTATACATCCCATAAAGTACAGTATAATAAAAAGAAAAGGCAGTCAACAAAAAGCACTAATTGTATTCCCTTAAAGCACTATTTAACATACACGAAAAACACTGAATTATAACTTTAGAACACAAAGTATAATATAATAAAGTGCAATATAATAAAAAATGAAGAAATCAGTGAAGAAACAAAAATGCTATTTCTCTTACTTTAAGATACTATGTAACAAATACAAAAAGCACTGTAATAAGAACTATAGAGTACAAAGTATAAATCTCATAAAGTACAGTATAATAAAATGAAAAGACAGTCAAGAAACAAAAGCACTAACTATATTCCCTTAATGCACTTTTTAACATACATGAAAAACACTGTAATTATAACTTTAGAGCACAAAGTAGAATCTAATAAAGTACAATATAATAAAAAGGGAAAAACAGTGAAGAAACCAAAGCGTTATTTACATTACCTTAAAACAGTATGTAACAAATACGAAAAGCACCTGTAATTAGAACTATAGAGCACACGGTATAAATCCCATAAAGTCCAATATAATAAAAATGAAAAGACAATCAAGAAACGAAAGCACTAACTGTGTTTTCTTAAAGCACTATTTAACATACACCAAAAGCACTTTAGTTATAACTCTAGGGCAAACAGTATAACCGCATACGGTGCTATATAAAGAAAAGGAAAAACAGTGAAGAAACAAAAGCGCTATTTCTATTACCCTAAAACGCTATGTAACAAGTACGAAAACAACTGTAATAAGAACTATAGAGCACAGAGTATAAATCCCATAAAGTAAAATATAATAAAAAGAAAAGGCAGTCAAGAAACAAAAGCACTAACAGTATTACCTTAATGCACTATTTAACATACACGAAAAGCACAGTAGTTATAACTTTAGAGCAGAAAGTATAATCTCATAAAGTGCTATATAATTAAAAGGAAAAAATAGTTAAGAAACAAAAATGCTATTTAAAATACCTTAAAACACTATGTAACAAATACGAAAAGCACTTAAATAAGAACTATAGAGCACAGAGTATAATCTCACAAAGTACCATATTATAAAAAGAAAAGACAGTCAATAAACAAAAGCAGTAACAGTATTACCTTAATGCACTATCATACACGAAAAGCACTGTAGTTATAACTTTAGAACATAAAGTGCTATATAATTAAAAGGAAAAAATAGTTAAGAAACAAAAATGCTATTTATAATACCTTAAAACACTATGTAACAAATACGAAAAGCACTTAAATAAGAACTATAGAGCACAGAGTACAATCTCACAAAGTACCATATTATAAAAAGAAAAGACAGTCAATAAACAAAAGCACTAACTGTATTCCTTTAAAGCACAATTTAACATACACGAAAAGCACTATAATTATATTTCTAGAGCACAAAGTATTATATAATAAAGTGCAATATAATAAAAAGGAAAAAAACAGTGAAGGAACAAAAATTCTACTTCTGTTTGTGGGTGTGTTTGTTTGGGGGATTGGATTTCCAATCCACTATTCATCCAATTTTTCCCCCGAAAAACATCAAATCAAACACCTATATTTTATTTTTTATAGTATACTAAAAATTAATTTTATATTCAAAATATCACATCAATACCTATTTATATCACATCATACAACTATTCAAATTCAAAATTTTACTATTCAAATCCCAACTCAAAATCCAAACCCATAAACAAACACATCCTTAGAAATACAAAAAGCACTGTGATAAGAACTATTGACCACAAAGTATAAATCCCATAAAGTACAATGTAATAAAAAAAAAGACAGTCAACAAACAAAAGCACTAAATGTATTCCCTTAATGCATTTTTTAACATACACGAAAAGCACTGTAATTATAACTTTAAAGCACAAAGTATAATCTCATAAAGGGCAATATAATTAAAAAGAAAACAGTTAAGAAACAAAAGGGCTACTTATATTACCTTAAAAGACTATGTAACAAATACAAAAAGCACTGTAATAAGAACTATAGAGCACAAAGTATAAATACCATAAAGTACAATATAATAAAAAGAAAAGGCAGTCAAGAAACAAAAGAGCTAACTGTATTCTCTTAAAGCACAATTTAACATACACAAAAAGCATTGAGTTATACCTTTAGAACACAGTATAATCTTATAAATGCTTTATAATTAAAAGGTAAAACAATTAAGAAAGATAAACACTATTTATATTACCTTAAAACCCTATGTAACAAATACGAAAAGCACTTTAATAAGAATTATAGAGAACAGAGTATACATACCATAAAGTACAATGTAATATTAAGAAAAGGCAGTGAAGAAACAAAATCAGTAACTGTATTCCGTTAAAGCACTACTTAACATATACGAAAAGCACTGTAATCGTTAGTCTAGAGCACAAAGTATAATCTCAACAAGTTCAATATAATAAAAGGGAAAAACAGTGAAGAAAGAGAAACGCTATATATATATTACCTTAAAACACTATGTAACAAAAACGACAAGCACTGTAATAAAAACTATAGAGCACAGAGTAAAAATCCCAAAAAGTACAATATAATACAAAAAGGCATTCAAGATACAAAAGCACTAATAGTATTCCCTTAAAGCACTACTTAACATACACGAAAAGCACTGTAATTATAACTTTAAAGCACAAAGTATAATCTTAGAAAGTGCAATATAATAAAAAGGAAAAACAATGAAGAAAGAAATGTGCTATTTATATTACCTTAAAACACTATGTAACAAATACGAAAAACACTGTAATAATAACTATAGAGCACAAGGTATAAATCCCATAAATTCCAATATAATTAAAAAGAAAAGACAATCAAGAAACGAAAGCATTATTTGTGTTTCCTTAAAGCACTATTTAACATACACAAAAAGCACTGTAATTATAACTTTAGAGCGCAAAGTATAATATAATAAAATGCAATAAAATATAAGGGAAAAAAATAGTGAAGAAACGAAAACGCTATTTCTCTTACCTTAAAATACTATGTAACAAGTACGAAAAACAGTCAATAAGAATCCAATAAAAACGCTATGTCTGTAATAAGAACTATAGAGAATAAAGTAAAATCGAATAAAGTACAGTATAATAAAAAGAAAGGCAGTCAAGAAACAAAAGCACTAATTGTATTTCCTTAAAGCACAATTTAACATACACGAAAAGCATTGTAATTATAACTTTTCAGCACAAAGTATAATCTCATAAAGTGCTATATATTTAATAAGAAAATCAGTTATGAAACAAAAACGTTATTTATGTTACCTTAAATAACTATGTAAAAAATACGAAAAGCACTGTAATAAGAACTATAGAGCACAGAGTATAAATCCCATAAAGTACAATGTAATATAAAGAAAAGGCAGTGAAGAAACAAAAGCAGTAATTGTATTCCCTTAAAGCACTATTTAACATACACGAAAAGCACTGTAATAATCACTCTAGAGTACAATGTATAATCTCATAAAGTGCAATACAATAAAAAGAAAACATAGTGAAGAAATAAAAGCTCTATATACATATATTACATTAAAACACTATGTAACAAATACGACAAGCATTGTAATAAAAACTATAGAACACACACTATAAATCCCATAAAGTACAATATAATAAGAAGACAGGGTAGTCAAGAAACAAAAACACTAACTGTATTCCCTTAAAGCACTATTTAACATACACGAAAAGCACTATAATAAGAACTATAGAGCACAAAGTATAATCTCATAAAGTGCTATATAATTAAAAGGAAAAACAATTAAGAAAAAAAATACTATTTATATTACCTTAAAACACTGTGTAAAAATACAAAATGTATTGTAATAAGAACTATGAAGTACAGAGTATAATCTCACACAGTACCATATAATAAAAAGAGAAGGAAGTCAATAAACAAAAGCACTAACTGTATTCCCTTAAAGCACTATTTAACATACACAAAAAGCAATGTAATTGTAACTCTAGAGCACGAAGTATTATATAATAAAATGCAATATAATAAAAATGAAAGAATGAAGAAACAAAAATGCTATTTCTCTTACCTCAACGTCCTATGTATCAAGTACGAAAAACACTTTAATAAGAACTATAGACCACAGAGTATAAATGCCATAAAGTACAATATAATAAAAAGAAAAGGCAGTCAAGAAACAAAAACACTAATTGTATTCCTTTAAAGCACTATTTAACCTACACGAAAAGCACTGTAATTATAACTCTTGAGCACAAAGTATAATATAATAAAGTGCAATATAATAAAAAAGAAAAAAACAGTGAATAAAAAAAAACGCTATTTATGTTACTTTAAAATACTATGTAAGAAGTACGAAAAGCACTGTAATAAGAACTATAGAGCACATAATATAAATCCCATAAAGTACAATGTAATAAAAAGAAAAGACAGTAATGAAACAAAAGCACTAAATGTATTCCTTTAAAGCACTATTTTACATACACGAAAAACACTGTAATTATAACTTTAGCGCAAAAAGTATAATCTCATAAAGTGCAATATAATTAAAAGGAAAAACAGTTAAGAAACAAAAGGGCTATTTATATTACCTTAAAACTCTATGTAACAAATACGAAATGCTCTGTAATAAGAACTATAGATCACAGATTAAAAATCCCAAAAAGTACAATATAATAAAAAGAAAAGCCAGTCAAGAAACAAAAGCACTAACTGTATTCCCTTAAAGCACTATTTTACATACACGAAAAGCACTATAATTGTAACTTTAGAGCAAAAAGTATAATCCCATAAAGTGTTATATAATTAAAAGGAAAAGCAGTTAAGAAACAAAAATGCTATTGATATTACCTTAAAACACTATGTAACAAATACGAGAAGCACTATAATAAGAACTATAGAGCACGGAGTATAAATCCCATAAAGTACAATACAGTAAAAAGAAAAGGCAGTCAAGAAACAAAAGCACTAACTATATTCCCTTAAAGCGCTATTTAACATACACGAAAAACACTGTAATCATAACTCTAGCGCACAAAGTATAATCTCATAAAGTGCAATATAATAAAAAGAAAAAACAGTGAAGAAACAAAAGCGCTATTTATATTACCTTAAAATACTATGTAACAAATACGACAAGCACTGTAATAGGAACTATATAGCACAAAGTATATGTAACACCCCCAGTTGGCTCATACTGGGAATGCTACCGCCACACTGCATCATGAAGTCTTCATCTCCTACTTCGGGCCCCACAATACAGTGTTAAGGCTAAAATTAACCATAAAAGCGTATTATTATATAAAAAAATCTGATTTATAAATATTTACAAAACACACCCCTTAACAAGAGGTTTTTCCGGTTAAAAATTACATATAATACAATAGACATAAGTTCACTCACTCAGCCCGTCTTTCTATATCCCGAGACGTCCCCTGTCTCGGATGTGCCATGCATACCTGAAACAAATATTTTCTTAAAAGCAGTCTAGGATTAAATCCATTTTAAGAACTAACGTGAAATATTTCATGTCATACCTTTTAAAATAAAGTCTAATTCCCGTCAATCATAAAATACGTGTCATGCTATGCCAATAGTGAAATGATGCAATACAGATATCAAACTCGACAACAATGCACATGCACATATATATACATCCGCCAAAGTGAGCAGCCGGAATAACCTCGGCTCCATAATAATAGGCTCACTGCATCTGTCTAAGTGAGCAGCCGGAATACCCTCGGCCCCGCAATAACAAGCTCACTAGACCATCATCAATAAATAGCCAAAAAATCCTCGGCTCAAGGAAGGACCTAATAAACCCATAATAATATAACGGTCATCCGGTCACTCCCATATACCCACCATAGGATCCTACAATCAATACATTGATAGCCGAACGTTGTCGCCATTAACCACAAGATGCCCCATAGTCTGTGATAGCGAAGATAGGACCCCCAGACTAGCCCTATCCCGTATAATGTAGTAGAATCCGTGCAACCTCGAATCACCCAAGGGAAACCCGGAAACTCTACTCCTCCTCGCAGGCCCTAACAGGATCACGTTTGAAGTTGGGCATATGATCCTAAACTACCGGTAGACCTCACCAGTGATCAGTCCAATAAGTGGAATAACACCGAACACGAATGATTAGACCAAATACGTCTCAACTACAATGGGTCTAATCCCTGAATGACCGTGCGACTAAGTCACCTAGTTGTCCGACTACTATCGTCCCCTATCGCAAAAGTGTTACAGTACATCAGGGTCAAATATCCTAACCCCAGATGATGCCCTCGCCTAGCACTACCGCACACAACGACTAAACGATAGATCAATAAAACATATCTGATAAACCGTGCAATATGTGTGCAACATGCCAAATAAGTGAATTACCGAAAAGGGCTGGTGAGACAGCTCACCTATTCTCATTTTCATAAATTCACCAACGCGATCAAATACGTATATCAAATATCATAAACCGTGAAGTCTCCCACATGCATACGCACACATATATATATATATAAATATATACTTTCACTGACAAAATGATTCAGATAATATCACGTTAACATATTAATCAAAATCGCATGCAACATGCATACCTAATTGCTTAAAATTAGATTTAATTCCTTACTGCTTACCTCTTATCAACACTCTTTAGCTTTTGCAATCTCACCCGAATATCCTCCAACGTTCACCTGCCCCATTATTTACTCAAATCAGCTGAGCTATATGCTTATTCATAGAAGCTACCTGCTTATTCAAAAGCTAATTTGTATAATTAGCTCGTTGGGTTTCAAACTTTTATATTTAGTAGAATACGATATTCTAACTATAAAACTCTTATACCTCCTACTAGTTATATCGCCTGATTATTAAATAAAAATACTTAAAGATATGAATAAACAGGCAGGTGCAATACACTGCCGTTTTCAATTCGGCTCGGATCGATACGAAATTCACAGAATATAATGCTAGGACTACGAATAGGCTATTAGCTAAAGAACTTAGTCGATTAAATAGCCAAATAGCCGGTTATGAATTTTTGAAGAATTTCTAATTTAATATCTTCAATATCTAAATTCATATTAAAATTCATAATTAAATTCTACGTATAACAAGGAATACAATACCGAAATCAGAATCGAAATCGGACGGCTAAATCTTTTTCTTTCTTCCTTTCTTCTCTTCCGTCTTTTCTTCTCTTCCTTCTTCTTCCTCCTGCAGACTTCTACTTCTTCCTTCCTTCACAAGTGGGTTTGGTTTCTTATATATATATATAGTTATATTATTATTATAATTATATACTATATTATATTATATTATTATATTATTATTATTAACGTTACTATTATTATAATTATTATATCTTCGTCATAATCCATCCTTATCATTATTATTATTATTATTATTATTATATTATTATATATATTATATTTTATATTTATCTTTATCGATATTTATCCGTTTAACAGTCTTTTCAATGAAAATCAATATATAAAATAGGAATAAAATTTATTCCAAAATATTAATTTCTTGATCCCAAAATATTATAAAAATATTTATTTTCTATAATAATATTATTTTATACATTCCAAAATCGGGGTATTATAGTATATATACATAAAGTACAATATAATAAAAAGAGATGGCAGTGAAGAAACAAAAGAAGTAACGGTATTCCCTTAAAGCACTATTTAACATATACGAAAAGCACTGAATTATAACTTTAGAACACAAAGTATAATCTCATAAATGCTATATAATTCAAAGGAAAAGCAGTTAAGAAACAAAAACACTATTTATATTACCTTAAAACCCTATGTAACAAATACGAAAAGCACTTTATTAAGAACTATAGAGCACAGAGTATAAATACCATACAGTACAATACAATAAAAAGAAAAGGCAGTCAAGAAACAAAAGCACTAACTGTATACCCTAAAAGCACTATTTTACATACACGAAAAGCACTATAACGATAACTTTAGAGCACAAAGTATAATCTCACAAAGTGCTATATAATTAAAAGGAAAAATAGTTAAGAAACAAGAATGCTATTGATATTACCTTAAAACACTATGAAACAAATACGAAAAGCACTTTAATAAGAACTATAGAGCACATAGTATAAATCCTATAAGGTACAATTTAATTAAAAGAAAAGGCAGTCAAGAAAAAAGCACTCACTATATTCCCTTAAAGAGCTATTCAACATACACGAAAAATCTGAATTATAACTTTAGAACACAAAGTATAATATAATAAAGTGCAATATAATAAAAACGAAAAAAACAGTAAAGAAACAAAAATGCTATTTCTCTTACCTTAAAATACTATGTAACAAGTACGAAAAACACTTTAATAAGAACTATAGAGCACAGAGTATAAATCCCATAAAGTACAATATAATAAAAAGAAAACGCTTCAAGAAACAAAACCACTAACTGTATTCTCTTAAACCACTATTTAACAGACACGAAAAGCACTAAATTATAACTTTAGAACACAAAGTATAATCTCAAAAATGCTATATATTTAAAAGGAAAAGCAGCTAAGAAACAAAAACACTATTTATATTATCTTAAAACCCTATGTAACAAATACGAAAAGCACTTTAATAGGAACTATATAGAACATAGTATAAATACCATAAAGTACAATATAATAAAAAGAAAAGGTAGTCAAGATACAAAAGCACTAATAGTATTCCCTTAAAGCACTATTTAGCATACACGAAAAGCACTGTAATTATAAATTTAGAGCACAAAGTATAATCTCATAAAGTACAATAGAATAAAAAGGAAAAACAATGAAGAAACGAAAGCGCTATTTATATTACCTTAAAATACTATGTAAAAAATACGAAAAGCATTGTAATAAGAACTATAGAGCACAGGGAATAAATCTCATAAAGTCCAATATAATAAAAAAGAAAAGACAGTCAAGAAACGAAAGCACTAACTGTGTTTCCATAAAATACTATGTAACAAGTACAAAATGCACTGTAATAAGCACAATAGAGCACAGAGTATAAATCCCATAAAGTACAATGTAATAAAAAGAAAAGGTAGTCAAAAAACAAAAGCACTAAATGTATTCCCTTAATGCACGTTTTAACATACACGAAAAGGACTGTAATTATAACTATAGAGCACAAAATATAATCTCATAAAGTGCAATATAATGAAAAGAAAGGCAGTTAAAAAACAAAACGGCTTCTTATATTACCTTTAAAAACTATGTAACAAATACGAAAAGCACTGTAATAAAAACTATAGAGCACATAGTATAAATACAATAAAGTACAATATAATAAAAAGAAAGGCAGTTAAGAAACAAAAGCACTAACTGTATTCCCTTAAAGCAGTATTTTACATACACGAAAAGCACTGTAATATAATAACTTTTGAACACAAAGTATAATCTCACAAAGTGCTATATAATTAAAAGGAAAAACAGTTGAGAAACAAAAATACTATTTATATTACCTTAAAACACTATGTAACAAATACAACAAACACTGTAATAAGAACTATAGATCACAGAGTATAAATCCCATAAAGTAGAATATAATAAAAAGAAAAGGCATTCAAGAAACAAAAGCACTAACTGTATTCCCTTAAAGCACTATTTTACATACACGAAAAGCACTTTAATAAGAACTATGGAACGCAGAGTATAATCTCATAAAGTGCCATATAATTAAAAGGAAAAACAGTTTAGAAACAAAAGAGCTTTTTATATTACCGTAAAACCCTATTTAACAAATACGAAAAGCACTGTAATAAAAACTATAGAGCACAGAGTATAAATCCCAAAAAGTACAATATAATAAAAAGAAAGGGCAGTCAAGGAAAAAAAAACACTAACTCTATTCCCTTAAAGCACTTTTTAACATACACAAAAAGCACTATAATCATAACTCTAGAGCACTAACTATAATCTCATAAAGTTCAATATAATAGATGGGAAAAACAGTGAAGAAACAAAAGCGCTATTTATATTACGTTAAAACACTATGTAACAAATATGAAAAGCACTGTAATAAGAACTATAGAGCACCACGTAAAAATCCCAAAAAGTACAATATAATAAAAAGAAAAGGCAGTCAAGAAACAAAAGCACTAACTGTATTCCCTTCAGTCACTTTTTAACATACACGAAAAGCACTGTAATAATAACTTTAGAGCATAGAGTATAATCTCATAAAGTTCAATATGATTAAAAGGTAAAACAATTTAGAAACAAAATAGCTATTTATATTACCTTAAAACACTATGTAACAAATACGAAAAACATTTTAATAAAAACTATAGAGCATAGAGTATAAATCCCATAAAGTACAATATAATAAAAGAAAAAGAAAACAATAAACAAAAGCACTAACTGTATTCCCTTAAAGCACTATTTAACCTAGACGAAAAGCACTGTAATTATAACTATAGAGCGTAAAATATAATATAATAAAGTGCAATATCATAAAAGGGAAAAAAAATAGTGAAGAAATGAAAACGCTATTTCTCTTACCTTAAAATACTATTGACACGGCTCCAGATCACCCTAATCCGAACTTAGACGGACCGATTGCAACCCGGACCCGGTCGAAGGTACTTGTTTGCTTGGAGGTTGTGATCCTTTGATCTTAATCAAAATGTGTGGTTTAGATTAGTTTGCCACTTAAGATGTGTGGCTTAGATTAATTTGTCATTTAGTATATATAGCCTTGTTAATTTTCTTGATTGACACACAACTGAGATGAGAACATTTTGAGAGAGGGTTTACTTAGCTTTGGAGAGATTCCTTAAAGTTGGAGTGATTCCATCCGCCGAGAGGGCAATTCGATTGTTGAGCTTCAGATGCAATTGCATGAGAGACGGAAGATGCATCGGAAGCCTCGGACAGTCCGTGGATTCTCGAAAGTGCTTGCTCGAGAGGAGTGATTGCTTTTGGAATTCAACTTATCCTATTTCTATTTCGATTTTTGATTCAGCATTTGTAAGTTCCCGAATACATATTAGATACTTGTCTTCGAGTTTGATTCGTGGAGATGATCCTAATCCATGTCATAAATTGGTATCAGAGCGGTTGTTGATTTGATCATAAGATTTCGTAGCAATCTTGTCCACAACATGTTCGATAATATGTCTCTATGTCTTGTTTGATCAAATTTGTGTTAGAACATTGGTTTTAGTTCATGTTATTTGGAGATAGTTCATAATTTCTGAAAATAGCCATTTCGTTATTGCAAAAAGTACCTCTCTAGTGGAAATGATAACTAGTTCCAATCCATTGTTAGTTGTCAAACATGAGTTGTGTTGTTGAATTTGTCTCTCAAGAAACACAAGTAGTAGTGATTTTTGGCCGGCACTAACAAGCTTTGTTCGTAGTTTTCTAAGTGTTCTTAGACTTTGATTGAGTAATATGGTTGGTTTTGAGCCTAAACACATAAAATGATCATGGAATTGAGTGAATTGAGGGCTTAGAAGTGTGTTTTTGTGAGTTTTGTCGGTAAATCGTATTTTGGCCGTAACTTTTGCATACGACTCCGATTTACTATTGCGAGGAGGTTTCGGAATCGGCATCGAGTTCTCTATACAGTGAGCACCGCTTCGCCATGCTGTGATATCAAAATCTTCAAAAAACACTTGGAAGACAGTTTTTGGTCAGTCTGAAAATCTTGGGTCCGGCATTCTATTTTCTGTTTTGAGCAGTCGAATTGTTCGATTTAGTGCTCTCAATTGGATGGGAATTATTGAGTGATTCTTTTATTTCATGTTAGGTAAATCCCTGAGGTTGATTCTAATTTTTGGAATCGTGAGATTTGGTTTTCAATAGCTCTCTGAAATAGCATTTGAATTTGGTTATAGCGCACTTCGTCCTGTTTTTGAGGAGTGTGGCAAAAGTGCCATAAAAGAGCCAAGATGGTAATATAAATTAGAAAAAGGAGCACTCTAAACATTAAGTAAAAGCCTAGAGCATTAAAAAAAAAAAAAAAAAAAAAAAAAAAAACAAATTGAGCAGCACACTTTCTCTTCTTTTTATAGTGCTTTGTCGATCATTTGGATAATCATAGTTGAGAGTCACTAAACCAGTTTTGAGGAAGTAGTTCTATCCTTCTGTGGGGGTTCTTTTGAGTTAGGAGAGATTGTCATGATCAAATGATGTGCTAGGGATTTCGATTCTAGCTTGTTGCTTAATTGTGGAATAAGAACTTGTGTCAAACTTTCTTTACATTCTGCGATTATAGTTTGGCGTCGAATCCTCTAGTTTGGTTCCTACTTGATGCGTCTTGTTTTTGTTCGACATTACTTCCCTTGAGTATTGCATTTGAAGGAGTTCTGACGTACTATTTGAGGTATTTGCAAAAGGCTTCTTCTGTTTTGATTGTGGTTGCTTCTGATTTTCCTTTCTGAAAGTTGTGAGAGAGAGTGAGAGCACTTACTTTTCAATATACATATATATAGTTTGTCTTTGTATGCAGGATGGCCACTTTTAAAAAATTCAAGGAGCTGTTGGAATTGAGTATGCAATAATTGAAGGCCAAAATGGAAAAAACTTTATCCATGCAACAAAGGGCAACTTGGGATCATGTAGAGTACACCATGAATAAGAAAATGGAGGACCTCAATCACAAGTTGACATCTTTGGAGACGCCACGGACTGAGGTTCCTTCTGGAGTAGCTGATATTCGGGGTAGATATGATGCAGCTGAGGCTTCTCGTCATCGTGATGCGAGTCCTTCAATGAGGTCAGACGCACACAATAGTCGTAACTCAGAGCACTCATTCTATGAACGAGACCGAACTTATCATCGACGTGATGAAGTGGATGACGATCTTTTTACCATTAGGATTACCCTTCTCACCTTTGGAGGATTAAGAGAGGCAGAGGAATTTTTAGATTGGACAACAAAGTGTAATATGGCATTTGACTGCCATAATTACTCGGATGGCAAGAAATTCCGAATGGCGATTTGTGAATTCAGGGATTATGCATTAACTTGGTGGGAGAAGAAGAGACGTTATAGAGAACGGCATCAACGAAATCCGATTGATACTTGGCCCCGGTTGAAGGAAATCATGACGAGGTGTTTTGTGCCACAAAGTTATGAACGAGATATGAATATCAACATTACCAAAAAAACAGTTTTTTGGTACGGCCGGAAATTCGTAACAAAAAGCCAATTTTCGTGTAATTTGCGTATTTACTACGCCTTAGTGACGACTTTTATCCGTAATGTGTACTCGCGTAACGAATGTTTTTTGCCACGCACATTTTCGTAACTACTACTCTCGGCCAACGTTCCTTATGGCAAATTTTTTGTTACGATATTTGTTACGAATATTCTCTCGTAATAAAAGTCGAGCTTCCCACGCGTGTGCCAGGACTTTTAGTCACAATATTTGTTACAAAAGTTCCTCACGTTACCAAAAAATTTACTATGACCGCTTGTCAGAGTACGCTTTTTGTTACGATTTTTTGTTACATCATTGAAGCCGTAATAAACAATATATTTTCTTATGGTCACAAAACCGGCCGTAACAAAATTATCCCTTCATATTTGTTACATCCAAAATTAACTTTTTGTTACGTCATTTCATTTTTTTGTTACGTCATTTTATTTTTTTGTTATGTCATTGAACCCTTAACAAAACTATCCATCTTATGGTCACAGAACTGGTCGTAACAACAAACATCCAAAAAAACATTTTGTTACGTCATTTCTTCCTTTCGTTATGAAAAAATAGTGTCTCATAAAAAAGAATAGTTGTGGTACAGTTGAAATTGGGTGTAACAAATTAACCTGTTGTGATCTTTCTTACACCAAATGAAATTTTGTATACAACTATGCTATAAATATAACGATTGGCCATAATTGCAAAAAATAAATACTATAGGGGAATCCCAACATAGGATATTAACATAACAATATTTACTAGTCGATGTCCACCACCAAACAACAAAATAAAGTAACCCATCAAACAAGCCTAGCAACATCTTCACTACGGAATTATGTTCCACAAAACGCAAGCATTTTAAACATCCAACCTAGTAATAAGCAAGTGGGGAAATCCATCAATCCATAGCACAATTCTCACCACACAAAATATAATTCCAAATGTCTATGCATCTATTCCATAGGTATTTCACATAGCCGTCGGCATCCAATCCATAAGGCAAACGGGGGTAAAACATTAAGGAATCGGTTGATATGCTTCAGGGGTGCCGCATGAGCTGCAATTACCAACAGAATGAGGTTTAGTTTAAGTAATATTTTTTTCAAGTTTTGGAATTCAATAAATGATAGGTATGAAAGTATATCCGAACATCCTTGTAGTTCCAATCAATAGGATCTTCACCGACAACGTCGCGAACGGTAGTTGCCCCATAAATGGTCGGAAAAATAAGGGGTGTGTCTGGGACTGAGGCGAATGTCACGAAGACCTTGACAAGGGAAAATGTATCACCTACAACATTCAAAAGTGCAATTTGTGAGTATGTAGTTCACCGTATATATCAACACACATTCGAACTATATACATAAAATGCCATAACACATTTGAAGTGTAAACATCCCAACTCATACACCTCGAGTATGTACATTCGGACATGTACTGCAATACATGGTATTCGACCCACGAATTAGGCACCAAAACACATTACATTCTAATTCCGTATATGATTGCAAATCAAACTATAAACCAGTCATCCACCAATAAAACCTAAGCAAAGCAGCAGATCATGTACAACATTAAAATAATAATTTCAATAAGTAATAAATTTATACGATTACAAATATGCATTATCCATCAATTACATTATTGGTACTGTCCACCAATTCAGCCTTATAATAACATACAAATAACAGTAGCACATGTGTGTATATCCTTAAAATACACATTATACACAAAATGTTACTCACACATTTATGAAGAATACAACAAACCAAATTAAAACTAAGATCTTCAAAGAAATATTCTTATCTAAGAAGTAAATTAATCAAATATATAGTCAATACATATTATTTAATCTTTAGCCAGGTATTATTAATGAATCTTGAGTCTCTGTTAATGAATCTTTAATTTTTTAGTAGAAAAATCAAAAAAGAAGATCAGTTGAGTTAGGTTTGATTAAGTAAAGAATATCTCACCTCTTGGACAAAAACATAAAATAGTTAGAGTGAGTTTCTTCTACCATGGCTGTTGCAAAAAATTCACAATCTGCATTGTCTCTTTATGGGATTGAATTAGATATATACATATATACTAATATTATGCAGGTCTATCAGAATTAGTATAATGATTATGTTCAATTAACAACGAAGAGTAGTACGAGTTAATTTGGCCATATACAGAGACCATCACTTATACATATTTAGAGAGAATACAAGGAACCAATTCTCTTTATTTTCTTATATTGTTAGCAATGTCAGAGTTTCCTACAAAATGCATTTAATTGATGAAAAGAACAATTATCATATTTTGCAACAATTATTTGCAAACTATGAATAATTGTTCTTTTCTTCTTCTGCTAACTTTTCTTCTTCTTCTAATATAAACATTAGAGGCATCTAAAAATTCCTCGGTTAGCTATAATTAATTAAAATAATATAAATATATTAACACCAAGAGAATAAATGATAGACAAGGGATAAAAGTTATCCATGGAGTATTGTAATTCGAACCGGGACTTTATTTTAAAATGTCTGCAGATTTCTCCATCTCAATCTACTATAGCAACTATAGTACGGACAAAATATTTTATGTACAAATGATAGAGAACAAGAAGTAAATGGGTCTGCAAGGAGGAGAACCCCGTCGTTTGCTCGTGTACCGCCGATGCCAACAAACTTAATTTAGGAGCTGAATAATCCTGAAACCTTAATTGCTTTCTTTATTACCTTAGAGAGATTTAAGGGCTTAAATAAGTCTAAGGAATCAATAAGCATTGATGATGAAATAATTAGGGGAGTAGATTATGAATAACATTGATGAGGGAAGATTGGGAAGGGAAGATATGATATTAATATATATAGATGTATTTATTGGGATGGAGGAGAAATGGGGGATTGAGATAAGATTTGAGCCATAGGCTGGAATAAAGCAGTAATTTCAGATTCCTTAAAAAGCTAATCTACCAACAAAGGCGTCTGTTTTGCATTCAGATTGGTACATATAACAAAACACACAATTCCAAATAGTCGAATAATAATGTCAAGTGTGTGAATGTGGCATGTCTAATATATACCTTTTTCTTTTCTTTTTTAAATAAATGTAAAAGAACAAGTAAAAATTTGAAACAACAACAATGTAACTAATATACACAAACAATTACGTATTTGAATTGTGTTTCTTGAATCCTTGAAAATACACACATACACACAAAACGCCTTCCTCCATACAAACAAGTAAAGACCAGGTGCAGGTTGCAGTCATACTCTTAATTAATTCACAAAAAGAAGGTTTTGTCGATTGTTGAATTCCATTATTTAACCTTTTTTTTTTTTCTAATATATGCTTGTACCCTGCTGTTGCATATTATTATTATTATTATAAATTTTTGTATATCCTGTAAACATTAAAACTAAAATTATCAAGAAAAGCCAAACACAAATTTCTGAAATTTGATTAATCAAACAAGCAACAAGCCAAAATCGTCCTCTGACGACTACCAAGAAAAGGCAAACACGGATATCTGAAATTGGATTTTCACTTCTAGGAACTTGAATGGCATGGCTTAGTTATGAATCTCCACATTAAATTAGTATGCTACCTATTTCCCAATTGAGCATCTCTCAAATCAAAGCCAATAAGTCAACCATTCTTATACTATATGTCATACTTACCCAAATATAGAATAACCAATGTAAAGAGAAATATTGTATATATTTTCTTCATCTCATAGTCAAGTGTCGTCTACTTTTCTTATATAAGAAAAATTGATGAAACTGAGAGGAAGAATAATTTTAGTGATAGTCCCAACTAAAGTTTAGAATTAAAAAAAAAAAAATTGCAAATCAAAGGGCAGCCCATCATATAGATTTCAGATATGAAAACTCATAGTAATTAGAGATTGTTCAAATCGCCCTAAGAAGTTTTGAAATATGAGAGTTTCACAAGATATCACGATGGAACGATGTTTACCCAAGCGAAATTATGAAATCGAGCTCAATAGCTTGCCCTACACAGAAACCCTAACAATGAAGAAACAATCGTACCATACCCAAAGGTACTCACCAATGCGGATGCTCCCTGAGGAAGAAGTTGAATACTAACAGTGCCCAAATCGATTTTTTTGTTCAGACAAAGAGATGAAAAGCCGTGGATCGACCCCAAATCCTACTAGAAAAAACTTAAAATCCTTACTTGGACGCCGGTGCCAAAGTAGATGCTTGATCCCACCATCGATCGATTGGGAGAGGGGGGAATGATGTGCCCTAAGTTGGAAAGTGTTGGAACTTATAACTGTTATTAAAAATGTAAGTCCTTTTTTTTTTTAAAACTGTGATAGCTCTTTTACTAGTTTTTTTAATTTGTAATTTTTTTAAAATTTTATTATTATTTACTTATTCGATTAAATTCAAAAAAAATTAAATGGAAGTAGTTACGAAAAGTATCGTAATTAATGTTATTTTTATCAAAGTTTACCATCTTTGAAATTGTTACGGAAAAAATTCCGTAATTAGTTAACCTGAAATGTTGACCGGCGGTGAAAAGATTTTGTTATGTATTATATTGTAACTAAAACAACCATTTGTTATGATGTTATTGTTATGAACCTTGAACCCGTGGTGAATAGTCATTTTTTTGGTAGAGCAAGTTGCAGTCCTTGGTGCAAGGTTCGAAATTGGTGGAGGAATATTTTAAGGAATTGGAGATTTTGATGATGCGATTGGATATTGATGAGAGCGAGTCATTGACAGAAGCTCGGTTCATTAAGGGTTTGAGGCGTGAGATAGCTGATACGGTTGAGCTGCACCGTTTTTGTTCTCTTCGGGAAGCTGTGGATTTGGCTATCAAACGCGAGGAGCAGCTTAAGAGACCAACCTCAACTGGATTGTCATCTCAAAGGAAGTTCCCAACCAGTTCTGTAGCTCCGGTTGTATCTTCTACCGGATCTAGGGGAATTGTTTTCGCTAAGCCTTTCGATAAAATTATGGATAAAGGCAAATATAAAATAATTGATAAGAAGGATGAGGCTGCGAAGTTCAAAGGAAAGGATTTGGACAGCAAAGAGAAAAGATTGTAACGTGCTATAAATGTCATGGACAAGGGCACTATGCAGGTCAATGCCCCAATAAACGAACCCTTATGATTTTGGAGAATGGCGAATGGGGATTTGTCGATGATGGTGAGGGCGATGAGGTAGTAGAGGCTGAAGCAGAGGCTGGAAGTGATGAAGACGTTGAAGAAGTGTGTGATGAGGATCCATTAAGTTTAGTAGTAATGCGTGCCTTGACATCTTTACTGCGCGAAGATAAGGATGCGGGACAGCGAGAAAATCTATTCCATTGTCATTGCAAGGTAGCGGGACATACTATATCCATGATAGTGGATTCGGGTAGTTGCACCAATGTTATTAGTTCCTATGTGGTCGAGAAGCTGAGTTTGAATACCACCCCATACCCGAAACCATATAACCTACATTGGATGAGCGATGAAGGAGCTGTCCGTGTCGACAGACGAACGATTGTTACCTTTTCGATTTGTGGTTTCAGCGATGATGTCCTTTGTGATGTGTGTCCCATGACTGCATGCCACCTCATTTTGGGATGACCATGGTAATTTGATAGACGTGTTTTGTACGATGGATATAAGAATCAAATATCGTTCACTAAAGGTCGCAAGAAGCTGAGCATTTTTGCCCTTCCACTCGAGACCGTCCGTCATGATGCTGAACATTTACATAGGACTATGCGAGATGTGGTAAAATCAAAAGGGGCTGTTGTTACCGTTTCGGCGAAACCTTCCGAGGGAGACGATAGCAAGCTGATGCTTAGTCTCAAAGAGTTTAACAAAGAAATTCGCCAAAACAGTAACCAAGAAGATGAGGGAAGTTACTTTTATATTCTCTTACTCAAAGAAGTACTTGTTATTGACGATAATTCTTTTTCTCACTCATCTCCTCCTTTTGTAGACTTGCTTAAAGAGTTTGAGGATGTTTTTCCGGATGATATACCACCTGGATTACCACCATTCCGAGGCATCGAACATCGTGTTGATTTTGCACCGAGTTCATCAATCCCCAATAGGCCAGCTTATAGGTGTAATTCAAAAGAAAGTGAGGAAATTCGAAGACAAGTCCAAGAGCTTCTTGATAAGGGATGGGTTCGAGAATCTTTATCTCCTTGTGTTGTACCTGTTTTACTTGTCCCTAAAAAGGATAACTCATGGCGTATGTGTGTTGATTGCAGGGCCGTCAATGCAATTACTGTGAAATACCGACATCCAATCCCTCGATTGGATGATATGCTTGACGAGTTGCATGGAGCATAATTGTTTACAAAAATTGACTTAAAGAGTGAGTACCATCAAATTCGTATGCAACCCGGAGATGAGTGGAAAATATCTCTTAAAACTAAGTTTGGGTTGTACGAGTGGCTAGTCATGCCATTCGGGTTGACAAACGCGCCCAGCACTTTCATGCGGTTGATGAACCATGTGTTGAGAGAATTTATTGGAAAGTTTGTGGTGGTATACTTTGATGACATACTTGTCTATAGTACTTGTTTGGAGGACCACCTAGGACATGTTAGGCAAGTTTTTCATGCATTAAGAAATGCTAAATTGTATGGTACATTAAAGAAATGCATTTTCTGCACTAATGAAATTATTTTCCTTGGCTTTGTTGTAGGTGCAGATGGTCTTAAGGTTGATGAATCTAAGGTTGCTGCAATTCGGGAATGGGAAAAATGTACAAGTGTGGCCAATGTCCGGAGTTTCCTTGGAATGTGTGGATTCTTTAGGCGATTCGTACCACACTTTAGTGTGATAGCAGCCCCATTGACCTCCCTTTTAAAGAAGAATGTTCCATTTAAGTGGGAGGCAAGTCACGAAGCATCCTTTGAGAAGCTTCGGGATAGTTTGACACATGCTCTGGTTTTGGCACTACCCGATTTTGAACGAGCTTTTGAAGTCCAATTTGATGCTAGTGGAGTTGGTATAGGTGCAATACTATTACAAGAAGGACGACTGATTGCTTATTATAGTGATAAATTCAATGGAGCAGCCCTTAATTACTCGACATACGACAAGGAATTATATGCGGTTGTGCAAGCCCTGAGAGTTTGGCAACATTACTTGCTGCCAAAGGAGTTCGTAATTCACACAGATCATGAGACCCTCAAGCATTTGCGTGGGCAGCAGTAACTCAATCAACGTCATGCTCGGTGGGTAAGCTTTATTGAGAAATTTCCATATGTGATTAAGTATAAACAAGGGAAAGAGAATGTAGTTGCTGATGCACTCTCTCGGAGGTATGTTTTACTTAATCATACTCGTACACATTTGGTTGGATTTGCACATATTCGTGAGTTGTATGAGTATGATGTAGATTTTGGTGATATATTTAGGAAGTGTGTGAAGCATGGTTTTGATGATTATTATAAGCATGATGGCTATTTGTTTCATGGTGATAAATTGTGCATTCCTAGATGTAGCATTAGAGATGTTTTGATTGAGGAGAGTCATGGTAGTCATATGCTTGGACATTTTGGTAGACATGCTACATTTGATGTTCCTAGCGTTCACTTTTACTGGCCTCATATGCGTAAACATGTTGATTCTTTTGTTGATAAGTGTCTTACATGTAGAGTGGCGAAAGTACTTTGAAGCCCCATGGTATGTATACTCCTCTTCCCACTCCGGAAGGCCCTTGGTTAGATATTTGTATGGATTTTGTTCTTGGTTTACCTCGGACACTGCGTGCTAAAGACTCAATTTTTGTTGTGGGTGATAGATTTTCCAAGATGGCTGACTTTATACCTTGTGCGAAAACGACAGATGCTAGTCATGTGGCAAAGCTTTTCTTTCGAGAGGTTGTGAAATTGCATGGGGTCCCAAAAACTATTGTATCTGACAGGGATGTAAAGTTCGTATCTTATTTTTAGAAAAGTCTTTGGCATGAAATTGGGATGCACTTACTTTTCTCTACCACGTGTCACCCCCAGACTGATGGCCAAACGGAGGCGGTCAATCGTACCTTAGGTAATCTTCTACGTGCCATGGTACATGATAATGGTCGAACATGGGATGAATGCCTACCACATGTTGAATTTTCTTATAATAGGCATGTTAGTACTACTACTAAATTGTCCCCGTTTGAGGCTGTTTATGGTTTTAATCCTTTAACTCTTACCGATATGTTGCCACTACCTAGTAGCGAGCATTTGAATTTTAGTGACAGGGATCGAGCTACATCAATCGAGGAATTACATGCCAAAGTACGGGAGAACATTGATAAGGCGGCCGCGACATACGCACGCTATGCCAATCGCGGAAGAAAACGCATGATATTTCAACCTGGAGATTGGGTATGGGTACATTTGCATAGAGAACGCTTTCCGGAGCTGCGGCGTGGGAAACTTTCTCCTCATGGAGCTGGTCCATTTCGTGTGTTGGAGCGCATAAACGATAACGCATACCGGATTGCACTTTCGGAAGACTTGGGCGTGAATACGACTTTCAACGTTGCCGATTTGAGCCTTTTTTATCACGCTGAAGATGCTACTATCCTTGAGTACAAGGCAGCCAAAAATGCTACTACTAGCCTTGAGGACAAGGCAGCCGAAGGGGGAGAGGATGACACGGCTCCGGATCACCCGAACCCGAACTTAGACGGACCGATTGCAACCCGAACCCGGTCGAAGCTACTTGTTTGCTTGGAGGTTGTGATCCTTTGATCTTAATCAAAATGTGTGGTTTAGATTAGCTTGCCACTTAAGATGTGTGGCTTAGATTAATTTCTCATTTAATATAAATAGCCTTGTTTATTTTCTTGATGGACACACAACTGAGATGAGAACATTTTGAGAGAGGGTTTACCTAGCTTTGGAGAGATTCCCTAGAGTTGGAGTGATTCCATCCGCCGAGAGGGCAATTTGATTGTTGAGCTTCATATGCAATTGCATGAGAGATAGAAGATGCATCTGCAGCCTCAGACAGTCCGTGGATTCTCGAAAGTGCTTGCTCGAGAGGAGTGATTGCTTTTGGAATTTAACTTATCCTATTCCTATTCCGATTTTTGATTCAGCATTTGTAAGTTCCGGAATACATATTAGATACTTGTCTTCGAGTTTGATTCATGGAGATGATCCTAATCCATGTCAACTATGTAACAAGTACGAAAAGCACTGTAATAAGAACTATAGACCACAAAGTATAAATCCAATAAAGTACAATATAATAAAAAGAAAGGTAGTCAAGAAACAAAAGCGCTATTGTATTTCCTTAAAGCACAATTTAACATAAAAGCATTGTAATTATAACTTTTGAGCACAAAGTATAATCTCATAAAGTGCTATATACTTAAAAGGAAAATCAGTTATGAAACAAAAGCGTTATTTATGTTACCTTAAATCACTATGTAACAAATACGAAAAGCACTGTAATAAGAACTGTAGAGCACAGGGTATAAATCCCATAAAATACAATGTAATATAAAGAAAAGGCAGTGAAGAAACAAAAGCAATAATTGTATTCCCTTAAAGCACTATTTAACATACACGAAAAACACTGTAATCATAACTCTAGAGCACAAAGTATAATCTCATAAAATGCAATACAATAAAAAGGAAAAATAGCGAAGAAACAAATGCGCTATATATATTACCTTAAAACACTATGTAACAAATACGACAAGCACTGTAATAAAAACTATAGAGAACATACTATAAATCCAATAAAGTACCATATAATAAAAAGAAAAGGCAGTCAATAAACAAAAGCACTAACTGTATTCCCTTAAAGCACTATTTGACCTACACGAAAAGCACTGTAATTATAACTCTAGAGCACAAGGTATAATATAATGAAGTGCAATATAAGAAAAAGGAGAAAAACAATGAAGAAACAAATATGCTATTTCTGTTACCTTAAAATACTATGTAACAAGTACGAAAAACACTGTAATAAAAACTATAGAGCAAAAGTATAAATCCCATAAAGTACAATGTAATAAAAAGAAAATGCAGTCAAGAAACAAAAGCACTAAATGTATTCCCTTAAAGCACTATTTTACATACACGAAAAACACTGTAATTATAACTATAGAGCACAAAATATAATCTCATAAAGTGCAATATAATTAAAAGGAAAAACAGTTAAGAAACAAAAGGGCCTCTTATATTACCTTAAAAAACTATGTAACAAATACGAAAAGCACTATAATAATAACTATAGAGCACAGAGTATAAATACCATAAAGTACAATATAATAAAAAGAAAGGCAGTTAAGAAACAAAAGCACTAACGGTATTCCCTTAAAGCACTATTTTTACATACACGAAAAGCACTGTAATGATAACTTTAGAAGACAAAGTATAATCTCACAAAGTGCTATATATTGAAAAGGAAAAACAGTTAAGAACCAAAAATGCTATTTATATTACATGAAAACACTATCTAACAAATACGACAAACACTGTAATAAGAACTATAGAGTACAGAGTATAAATCCCATAAAGTACAAAGTAATATAAATAAAAGGCAGTCAAGAAACAAACGAACTAACTGTATTCCCTTCATTCACTTTTTAACATACACGAAAAGCACTGTAATTATAACTTTCGAGCGCAAAGTATAATCTCATAAAGTGCAATATAATTAAAAGGAAAAACATTTAAGAAACAAAACCACAAGTTATATTACCTTAAAACACTATGTAACAAATATAAAGAAAACAAAGTCACGAAACAAAAGACTAACTGTATTCCCTTAAAGCACTATTTTAACATACACGAAAAGCACTGTAATTATAAATTTAGAGAACAAAGTGTAATCTCATAAAGAGCAATATAATAAAAAGGAAAAACAGTTAAGGAATAAAAACGCTATTTATATTACCTTAAAACACTATGTAACAAATACGAAAAGCACTGTAACAAGAATTATAGAGCACAGAGTATTAATCCCATAAAGTACAATATAATAAAAGAAAAGGCAATCAAGAAACAAAAGCTCTAACTGTATTACCTTAAAGCACTATCTAACATACACGAAAACACTGTAATTATAACTTTAGAGCACAAAGTATCATAAAGCGTTATATAATTAAATGGAAAAACAGTTAAGAAACAAAAATGCTATTTATATTACCTTAAAACACGATGTAACAAATACGAAGAGCACTTTAATAAGAAGAACTATATAGAGAACAGAGTATAAATCCAATAAAGTATAATATAATTAAAAGAAACGGCAGTCATGAAACAAAAGCTCTAACTATATTCCCTTAATGCACATTTTAACATACACGAAAAGCACTGTAATTATAACTTTAGAGCACAAAGTATAATCTCATAAAGTGCAATATAATAAAAAGGAAAAATAGTGAAGAAAAAAAGCGCTATATATATTACGTTAAAACACTATGTAACAAATACGAAATGCACTGTAATAAGAACTATAGAGCACAAAGTATTAATCCCATAAAGTACAATATAATAAAAAGAAAAGGCAGTCAAGAAACAAAAGCACTAACTGTATTCTCTTAAAGCACTATTTAACATACGTGAAAAGCACTGTAATTATAACTCTAGAGCACAAAGTATAATCTCATAAAGTTTTATATAATAAAAAGGTTAAAAACAGTGAAGAAACAAAAACTTTATTTATCTTAGCTTAAAATATTATGTAACAAGTACAAAAAATACTGTAATAAGAACTATAGGGCACAAAGTATAAATCCCATAAAGTACAATATAATAAAACGAAAGGCATTTAAGAAACAAAAGCACTAATTGTATTTCCTTAAAGCACAATTTAACTTATAACTTTAGAGCACAAAGTATAATCTCATACTATATAATAAAAAAAAAGGCAGTAAAGAAACAAAAACACTAATTGTATTACCTTATAACACTATGTAACAAATACGAAAAGCACTTTAATAATTAGAACTATAGAACACAAAGTATAAACCCATAAAGTGCTATATAATAAAAAGAAAAGGCAGGCAAGAAACAAAAACAGTAACTGTATTCCCTTAAAGCACTATGTAAAATACACGAAAAGCATTGTAATTAGAATTATAGAGCACAATATATAATCTCATAAAGTGCTATGTAATAAAAAGGAAAAACAATGAAGAAAAAAAGTGCTAACTATATTGCCTTAAAACACTACGTAACAAGTACGAAAAGCACTTTAATTAGAACTATAGTGGACGAAGTATAATCCCACAAAGTGTTATATTATAAATCAAAAGGCAATCAAGAAACAAAAGCACTAACTGTATTCCCTTAAAGCACTATGTAACATATACAAAAAGCACTGTAATTAGAACTCTAGAGCACAAAGTATAATGTAATAAAGTGCTATACTATAAAAAGAAAAAACAGTGAATAAACAAAAGCACTAACTGTATTACCTTAAAACAATATGTAACAAATATGAAAAGGACTATAATTAAAATTATAGAGTACAAAGTATAATCCCATAAAGTGCCATATAATAAAAATGAAAAGCAGTCATGAAACAAAAGCATTAACTGTATATCCTTAAAGCACTATGTAACATATACGAAAAAAATAGTAGTTAGAACTATGGAGCATGAAGTAATATCTCATAAAGTTGTACACAATAAAAAGGAAAAAGTGTGAAGAAATAAAAGCGTTAACTATATTACTTTAAAAAAATATGTAACAAATACAAAAATTATTGTAATTGGAACTATAGTGCACAAAGTATAATCCCATAAAGTCCTATATAATAAAAAGAAAAGGCAGTTAAGAAATAAAAGCACTAATTGTATTACCATAAAACATTATGTAAGAAATATGAAAAGCACTTTAATTACAACTATAGAGCACAAAGTATAATCCCATAAAGTGCTATATAATAAAAAAAAAGGCAGTCAAGAAACAAAAGCACTAACTGTATTCCCTTAAAGCACTATGCAACATATACGAAAAGCACTGTACTTCGAACTATGGAGCACAAAGTATAACTCTATAATTCATTATCTAAGAAAAAGAAAAGAAGTGAAGAAACAAATGCACTAACTGTATTCCCTTAAAGCACTATTTAACATATACGAAAAGCACTGTACTTAGAACTTAAGAGCACAAAGTATAATCGCATAAAGCGCTATTTAATAAAAAGAAAAGAATTGAAGAAACCAAAGCACTAACTCTATTTCCTTAAAGCACTATGTAAGATATACGAAAAGAACTATTATAACTCTAGAGCACAAAGTATAATCTCATAAAGTGTTATATAATAAAAACGAAAAACAATGAAGAAACAAAAGTGCTAACTATATTACCTTAAATACTATGTAACAAATATGAAACACACTGTAATTATAACTGTACAACACAAAGTATAATCTCATAAAGGTTTGTATAATAAAAAGAAAAGGCAGTCAAGAAACAAAAGCACTAATTGTATTCCCCTAAAGCACTATCTAACAAATGCGAAAAGCATTGTATTTAGAACTACAGATTACAAAGTATAATCCCATAAAATGCTATATAATAAAAAGAAAAGACAGTTAAGAAATAAAAGCACTAATTCTATTACCATAAAATACTATGTAAGAAATACGAAGAGCACTTTAATTACAACTATAGAGCTCAAAATAAATCCAATTAAGTGCTATCTAATAAAAAAAAAAAGGCAGTAAAGAAACAAAAGCACAAACTATATTATCTTAAAGCACGATATAACATATACGAAAAGCACTGTATTTAGAAGTATAGAGCACAAAGTATAATCTCATAAAGTGCTACGTAATAAAAAGGAAAAACAAAGAAGAAAAAAACCCCAACTATATTTCCTTAAAACACTATATGACAACTACGAAAAGCATGTAATTACAACTATAGAGCACAAAGTATAATCCCACAAAGTGCTATATAATAAAACAAAAGGCAATCAAGAAAAAAAAACATTAACTATATTCCCTTAAAGCACTATGTAACATATGAAAAAGACACTAAAATTAGAACTCTAAAGCACAAAGTATAATCTAATAAAGTGCTATACTATAAAAAGGAAAAATAGTGATTAAACAAAAGCACTAACTGTATTACCTTAAAACACTATATAAAAACTACGAAAAGGACTGTAATTAAAACTATAGAGTACAAACTATAATACCATAAAGTGCTATATAATAAAAAAGAAAAGACAGTCAAGAAACAAAAGCACTAATTGTATTCCTGTAAAGCACTATGTAATATATACGAAAAGCACTGTAACTAGTAGTTTGGAGAATAAAGTATAATCCTATAAAAGGCTACATAATAAAAAGAAAACACAGTAAAAAACAAAAGCACTAATTGTATTACCATAAAACACTATGTAAGAATTACGAAAACCACTTTAATTACAACTATAGAGCACAAAATATAATTCCATAAAGTGCTATATAATAAAAAAAAATCAGTCAAGAAACAAAAGTATAATCTCATAAAGGAATATTTAAGAAAAGAAGTGAGAAACAAATGCACTAACTGTACTCCCTTAAAGCACTATGTAACATATACAAAAAGCACTGTACTTAGAACTATAGAGCACAAAGTATAATCTCATAAAGCACTATTTAAGAAAAAGAAAGGAAGTGAAGAAACAGATGCTCTAACTGTATTCCTTTAAAGCACTATGTAACATATACGAAAAGCACTGTATTTAGAATTCAAGAGCACAAAGTATAATAGCATAAAGCGTTATAAAAAGAAAAAAATTAAAAAATCCAAAGCCCTAACTCTATTCCCTTAAAACACTATGTAAGATATGCGGAAAGAACTATAATTATAACTCTACAGCACAAAGTATAATCTCGTAAAGTGTTATATAATAAAAATAAAAAAAAGTGAAGAAAAAAAAATGCTAACTATATTACCATAAATACTATGTAACAAATATGAAAAGCACTGTATTTATAACTGTAGAGCACAATGTATAATCTCATAAAGGGTTGTATAATAAAAAGAAAAGGCAGTCAAGAAACAAAGGCACTAATTGTAATCCTCTAAAGCACTATCTAACAAATACGAAAAGAATTGTATTTAGAACTATAGAGTACAAAGTATAATTCCATAAAATGCTATATTATAAAAAGTAAAGGCAGTAAAGAAACAAAAGCACTAACTGTATTCCCTTAAAGCACTATGTAACATATACAAAAAACATTGTACTTAGAACTATAGAGCACAAAGTATAATCTCATAAAGTGCTATGAATAAAATATATTTACCTTTAGATTGAAAAAGATACCTTCGAATAGAAACCATTTTTAAGGAAAGTGGCTAACATTATATATTATAAGTGTTGTCCAATGTGATCCCTTATGTATCTTAGAATGATAGTTGTGCCAAAATTAAGACTTTGCAAGTGCACACTCATGTGTATGTAGAAGCACTTACACCTGAATAATTTGAGCTTCATTGTCAGTGAAATACTTAATGTACAAACACGACAACATAGACAACACAAACAAGATAATGCATGCAAAAATTTCCTACAAATTCTGAAGCAATATCAACATAATAACTTCACCTAAGAAGCTACTAATTTAGTTGAAACAGTAAAGATGCTTGGATAAGTAGGTATATCTTACGTTAATTGAAAAAAAAAAAACACTTTCATTAATAATGTAGGAAGAAAGAAAGACATACAATATAAATGCATATATTGCAATGCATAACAAGAGAATCTTCATGCAACTCTAAATTTCCTCTCCAAGTTCCATTGTTGGCCATGGATTCGTAATATTTTTCAAAAGGAAATTCATCTTCAACAAACGGTTGAACCATATCTTGAATTTCCTATGAAATGAAAAAACCTCTCTTATTGGAAAGTGTAACCCAAAACAACCAAATTTAACTTTTGTAAATACCATAGGGCCCACATTTTTTCTATTTTACTTTTCTAGCTAAAACTATGCATCATTCTCAAACAAGATAATAACCAAATGCTACATAGAGTGCAAATTAAATAATTGATTACTACAATTGTAAGTACTCTCAAAATTGATGGTTGGAATCTTATCTATCTTGAAAATCACTATGCTACATATAAAACTATAATGGAAACAATTTTAACAAACACAAAAATAATGTAATCAGATAGAGAAGGAATAAATAAATTTGACCGATACCAATAAATTTTCAGTATAATTTTCTTCTTTTGAAGAGGAAAGAAAAGAATGCGAAGTAGATTTCTGTGTGCTTAGGAATATTTAGTTACCTTTAGATTAAAGAAGATGCCTTAGAACATAAACCATTTTATAAGGAAAGTGGCTAAATTTAGAATGATAATTTTGCAAAATTTAGGCCTTCAAGTGCACATTCACGTGTATGAAAAAGAACATACAAATATATGAATTATTTAAGCTTCATTGTCAGTGAAGTTCCAAATGTAGAAACAAAGCGATATAAACAACACAAACAAGATAAGAAATTGCTAATTTCCTACAAATTTTGAGACAATATCAACAAAATAACTTCGCCTAAGAAGCTATTACTTTAGTTGAAACAATAAAGATATTTCGATAAGTAGGTATAACTAACGATGATGGAAACCAAAAGACATCATTAGACACTTTAATTAATGAGGCAGGGAGAAAGAAGAACATAAATATAAATGCATATGTTACATTGCACGACAAGATAATCCGCTTGCAACTCTAAGTTTCCTTCCTAAGTTCCATCGTTGGCCATGGATTTGCAATATTTGTCAAATTGAAATTCATCTTCAAAAAATGGTTGAAACTTTGCCTGATTTTCCTATGAAATGAAAAAAGCCTCTCCTCTTGAAAAGCTTAACCCAAAACAACCGAATTTAAGTTTTGTAAATACCATAGAGCACACTTTTCTTTCCATATTACTTTTGTAGCTAAATCTTACATCATTCCCAAACAACATAATAACCGTATGGTACGAAGAGTGCAAATTAATTAATCTATTACCGCAATCTTAACTATTCTCATAATTGATGCCCCGAATCTTATCTCTCATGATGATCACTATGGTTCCCATAAAACTATAATTGTAACAATTTGACAAGACACAGAAATAATATAATAGGATAGATAAGGAATAAAAAATTTTGACCGATGTCAACGAATTTTCGGTATAATTTTCTTATTTTGAAGAGGAAATAAAAGAATATGAACTAGATTTTGGTATGCTTAGGAATATTTGGTTACCTTTAGATTGAAGAAGATATCTTAGAACATAAAGCATTTTATAAGGAAAGTAGCTAACATCATATATTATAAGTGTTGTCCAGTGTGTTCCCTGATGAATCTTAGAAGGATAATTGTCCAAAAATGAAGACTTTGCAAGTACACATTAACAATTATATGAAAATACTTATTCATGAATAATTTGAGCTTCATTGTAAGTGATATTCCGACTTTACAAACACGGCGATGTAGAAAACACAAAAAAGATTCCTAATTATCTATGAATTCTGAGACAATATCAACAAAATAACTTCACCTAAGAAGCTATTACTTTAGTTGAAATAGTAAAGACATTTGGATAAGTACGTATAACTAACGATAATGGAAACCAAAAGAAATCATGAGACACTTTCATTAATGTGCAAGAAGAAAGAAAGA
This sequence comes from Andrographis paniculata, assembly GCF_009805555.1. Taxonomy (NCBI): domain Eukaryota; kingdom Viridiplantae; phylum Streptophyta; class Magnoliopsida; order Lamiales; family Acanthaceae; genus Andrographis; species Andrographis paniculata. The sequence goes on from NW_026137577.1 coordinate 211,415, forward strand.
CATACAATATAAATGCATATGTTGCATTGCATAACAAGAGAATTCACTTGCAACTCTAAGTTTCCTCCACAAGTTCCATCGTTGGCCATGAATTTGAAATATTTGTTAAAAAGGAAATTCATATTCAACAACCCGTTGAAACATTGTTTGAATTTCCTATAAAATGAAACAAGCCTCTCTTATTGAAAAGCCTAACCCAGAACAACCGAATTTATGTTTTGTAAATACCATAGCGCACACTTTTCTTTCCATATTACTATACAAGCTAAAACTATATATCATTCACAAACAAGATGATAATCATATGCTACATAGAGTGCAAATTACTTAATCGATTACCACAATCTTAACTATTCTCAAAATTGATGCCCGGAATCTTATCTATCACTATTATCACTATGGTTCAAATAAAACTATAATTGAAACCATTTTACCAAACATAGAAATAAAATAACCATATAGATAAGGAGTAAATAAATTTTACCAATGTCAATCAGTTTTCGGTACAATTTTCTTATTTTTAAGAGGAAAGAAAGGAATATGAACTAGATTTTGGTGTTTTTAGAAAATTTAGTTACCTTTAGATTGAAGAAATACCTTATAACATAAACCATTTTATAAGGAAACTGAGTAACACCATATATTATAAGTGTTGTCCAGTGTTATCCATGATGAATATTAGAATGATAGTTGTGCAAACATTAAACCTTTGAAACTGCACATTCACGTGTATATAGAAGTACTTACACATGAATAATTTGAGCTTCATTGTTGGTGGAATTCCCAATGTACAAACAGGGGGATGTAGACAACACAAACAAGATAATTTTCCACAAATTCAGACACAATATCAACAAAATAACTTCACCTAAGAATATTACTTTAGTTGAAACATAAAAGATGTTTCGATAAGTAGGTATAACTTCCGATTATTGAAACCAAAAGAAATAATGAGACACTTTCATTAATGATAGAGGAAGAAAGAAAGACATACAATATTAATACATATGTTGCATTTCATAACCAGAGAATCCGCTTGCAACTCTAAGTTTCCTCCTCAAGGTCCATCGTTGACCATGGATTTGCAATATTTGTCAAAAGGAAATTCATTTTCAACAAACGGTTGAAACATTGCTTGAATTTCCTATGAAATGAAAGAAGCCTCTCTTATTAAAAAGCCTAACCTAAAACAACCAAATTTAACTTTTGAAAATACCATACCACACACTTTTCTATCCATATTACTTTTATAGAAAAGCTATACATCAATCTCAAACAAGATAATAATCATATGCTACAAAGAATGCAAATTGATTAATCGATTACCACTACCTTAACTATTCTCAAAATTGATGTCTGGAATCCTATTTTTATAATAAACACTCTGGTTCAAATAAAGTATAATTGAAACAATTTTATCAAACATAGAAATAAGATAATTAGATAGATAAGTAATAAATAAATTTGACTGATGCCAATAATTTTTCGGTACAATTTTGTTAGTTTGAAGAGGAGAAAAGAATACGAACTAGATTTTTGTGTGCTTATAATATTTAGTTACCTTTAGATTGAAAAAGATACCATAGAACATAAACAATTTTATGAGGAAAGTGGCCAACATCATATATTAAAAGTGTTGTCCACTGTGATACCATTGCCAATCAGTTTTTTTGTACAATCTTCTTATGTTGAAGAGGAAAGAAAAGAATACGAACTGGATTTTTATGTGCTTAAAAATATTTAATTACCTTTAGGTTGAAGAAGATACCATTGAAAATAAACCATTTTATAAGGAAAGTGGCTAACATATAATAAGTGTTGTCTAGTATGATACTTGATATATCTTAGAATGAAAAATGTGCAAAAATTCAGCCATTGCAAGTGCACATTCATGTGTATGTAGAAGCACTTACATATGAATAATTTGAGCTTTATTGTTAGTGAAATTCTAAATGTACAAACACGGCGATGTAGACAACACAAACAAGATAAGATATTGCTAATTTTTTACAAATTATGAGGCAATATCAACAAAATAACTTCGCCTAAGAAGCTATTACTTTAGTTGAAATAGTAAAGACATTTGAATAACTCGGTATAACTAATGCTAATGGAAACCAAAAGAAATCATGAGACATTTTCATTAATGATGCAGGAAGCAAGAAAGACATACAATATAAATGCATATGTTGCATTGCATAACAAGAGAATCTGCTTGCAACACTACAAAAAAATAGTATATTTGTAATGGAATTCCGTCACTAAAGATCACGTAGCTAACGTAATTCCATCATTAATTCCATCTCTAATATCATTAGTAACAAAAAAAGTGAATTTAAAGACGAAAAAATTTCTTGTAGTGCAACTCTAAGTTTCCTCCACAAGTTCCATCGTTGGCCATGAATTTAAAATATTTGTTAAAAGGAAATTTATCTTTGACAAACAGTTGAAACATTGCTTTTCTTTCCTATGAAATGAAACAAGCCTCTCCAATTAAAAATCTTAACCCAAAAATACCAAATTTAGGTATTGTCAATACAATAAGGGCACAATTTTCTTCCCATATTACTTTTGAAGCTAAAACTATACATCATTCTCAAACAAGACAATAACCATATGCCACATAGAGTGCAAATGAATCAATCGATTATCATGATCTTAACTATTCTCAAAATTGAAGGCCGAAATCTTATCTATCATGATAATCACTATGGTTCAATTAAAAATATTATTGAAACCATTTTACGAAACACAGATACAAGATAATCAGATAAATCAAGAATAAATAAATTTGACCAATGTCAATCAGTTTTCGGTATAGCATTCTTATTTTGAAGAGGAAATAAAAGAATATATACTAGATTTTTGTGTGCGTAGGAATATTTATTTACCTTTAGATTTAAGAAGATACCAAAGAAGATAAACCATTTTATAAGCAAAGCTGCTAACATATTATAAGTGTTGTCCTGTGTTATCCCTGATATATCTTAGAATGATAATTGTGCAAAAACTAAGCCATTGCACGTGCACATTCACGTGTATGTAGAAGCACTTACACATGAATAATTTGATCTTTATTGTTAGTGAATTCCGAATGTAGAAATAGGACGATGTAGACAACAGAAACAAGATAAGAAATTACTAATTTTCTACATATTTTGAGGCAATATCAACAAAATAACTTCGCCTAAGAAGCTATTACTTTAATTCAAACAATAAAAACGTTGGATAACTAGGTATAACTAACGATAATGGAAACCAAAAGAAATCATGAGACATTTTCATTAATGATGGAGGATTAAAGAGAGACATACAATATAAATGCATATTTTGCATTGCATGACTAGAGAATCCGGTTGCAACTCTATGTTTCCTCAAAAAGTTCCATTGTTGGGCATGGATTTGCAATATTCATCAAAAAGGAAATTCGTGTTCAACAAACGGTTGAAACATTGCTTGACTTTCCTTTTAAAAGAAACAAGACTCTCAGATTGAAAAGCTTAACCCAAAACAACCAAATTTAAGTATTGTAAATACGATAGGGCGCACTTTTCTTTCCATATTACTTTTCTAGCTAAAACTATACATCATTCTCAAACAAGACACTAACCATATGCTACATCGAGTGCAAATTAATTAATTGATTACCCAATCTTAACTATTCTCAAAATTGATGGCCGGAATCTTATCTATCATGATAATCACTATGGTTCAATTAAAATTATAATAGAAACCATTTTACCAATCACAGAAATAAAAGAATCAGAGAGATCAAGAATAAATAAACTCGACCGATGCCAATCAATTTTTGGTAAAATTTGCTTATTTTGAAGAGGAAAGAAAAGAATATGAACTAGATTTTGGAGTGCTAAGGAATATTTGATTACCTTTTAGATTAAATAAGATACCATAGATCATAAACCATTTTATAAGGAAAGTGGATAACATCATATATTATAAGTGTTGTCCAGTGTGATCCCAGATGTATCTTAGAATAATAGTTGTGAAAAAATTAAGTTATTACCAGTGCACATTCACATGTATGTAGAAGCAATTACGCATGAATAGTTTGAGCATTATTGTTAGTGAAATTCCGAATGTACAAACACGAAGATGTAGACAACAAGAAAAAGATAAGAAATTGGTAATTTTCTCAAATTTCGAGGCAATATCAACAAAATAACGTCGCCTAAGAATTTATTACTTTAATAAAAATAGTAAAGACGTTTGGATAAATAGGTATAACTAATGAAAATGGAAACCAAAAGAAATCATGAGACATTTTCATTAATGATGCAGGAAGAAAGAAGGACGTACAATATAAATGCATATGTTGCATTGCATGACTAGAGAATGCGATAGAAAATCTAAGTTTCCTCCCCATCGTTGGCCATAGATTTGGAATATTTTTCAAAAGGAAATTTATCTTCAACCAAAGGTTGAAACATCGCTTGACTTTCCTATGAAATGAAACTAGGCTCTCCAATTTAAAAGCTTAACCCAAAACAACCGAATTGAAGTATTGTAAATACGATAGGGCACACTTTTCTTTCCATATTACTTTTCTAGCTGAAACTATACATCATTCTCAAACAAGACAATAACCATGTGCTACATAGAGTGCAAATAAATTAATCAATTACCGCAATCTTAAATATTCTAAAAATTGATGGCCGGAATCTTATCTATCATGAGAATCACTATGGTTCAATTAAAATAATAATTGAAACAATTTTACTAAACACAGAAATAAGATAATCAGATAGATCAAGAATAAATAAATTTAACCATTGCCAATCAGGTTTTGGTACAATCTTCTTATTTTGAAGAGGAAAGAAAAGACTACGCTAGATTTTTGTGTGATTAAGAATATTTAGTTACTTTTAGATTGAAGAAAATACCATAGAACACAAACCATTTTATGAGGAAAGTGACCAACATCATATATTAAAAGTGTTGTCCACTGTGATACCAGAAATATCTTAGAATGCTAGTTTTGCCAAAATTAAACCTATGTAAGTGCACATTCACGTGTATGTACAAGCACTTACACATGAATAATTTGAGCTTCATTGTCAGTGAAATACCGAATGTACAAACACGGTTACAAAGACAACACAAACAAGATAAGAAATTGCTAATTTTGTACATATTCTGAGGCAATATCAACAACAAAACTTTGCCTAAGAAGTTGTTACTTTAGTTGAAACCGTAAAGACATTTGGATAACTAGGTATAACTAAATATAATGGAAACAAAAAGAACGCATGAGACATTTTCATTAATGATGTATGAAGAAAGATACATCAATATATGCATTGCGTGACAAGAGAATCCGGTTGCAACTCTATGGTTCCTCAAAAAGTTCCATTGTTGGGCATGGGTTTGCAATATTTGTCAAAAGAAAATTCGTATTCAACAAACGGTTGGAACATTGCTTGACTTTCCTATAAAATGACACAAGCCTCTCTGATTGAAAAGCTTAACCCAAAACAACAAAATTTAAGTATTGTAAATAAAATAGGGCACACTTTTCTTTTCATATTACTTTTCTAGCTAAAGGTATACATCATTTTCAAACAAGGCAATAACCATATGCTACACAGAGGAAAAATTAATTAACCGTTTACTGCAATCTTAACTATTCTCAAAATTTATGGCCGGAATCTTATCTATCAAAATAATGACTATTGTTCAATTAAAACTATAATTGAAATCATTTTACCAAACATAGAAATAAGAGAATAAGATAGATTAAGAATAAATAAATTTGACCGTTGCCAATCAATTTTTGGTACAATCTTCTTATTTTGAAGAGGAAAGAAAAGACTACGAACTAGATTTTTGTGTGATTAAGAATATTTAGTTACTTTTAGATTGAAGAAAATACCATAGAACACAAACCATTTTATGAGGAAACTGGCCAACATCATATATTTAAAAGTGTTGTCCACCGTGATACCAGATATATCTTAGAATGATAGTTTTGGCAAAATTAAGCCTATGCAATTGCACATTCATGTGTATGTACAAGCACTTACACATGAATAATCTGAGCCTCATTGTCAGTGAAATACCGAATGTACAAACACGGCTACAAAGACAACACAAACAAGATAAGAAATTGGTAATTTTCTACATATTCTGAGGCAATATCAACAAAAAAAAACTTTGCCTAAGAAGCTGTTAGTTTAGTTGAAACCGTAAAGACATTTGGATAACTAGGTATAACTAAATATAATGGAAACCAAAAGAACTTGTGAGACATTTTCATTAATGATGTAGGAAGAAAGAAACACATACAATATAAATGTATATGTTGTACTGCATGACAAGAGAATCTGGTTGCAACACTAAGTTTCCTCACCAAGTTCCATCGTTGGCATGGATTTACAATATTTGTCAAAAGGAAATATTTGTTCAACAAACGGTTGAAAAATTCTTGACTTTCATATGAAATGAAGCAAGCCTCTCCGATTGAAAAGTTTAACCCAAAACAACCAAAGTGAAGTATTGTAAATACGATAGGGCACACTTTTCTTTCCATATTACATTTCTAGCTAAAACTATACATTATTTTAAAACAAGACAATAACCATATGCTACACAAAGTGCAAATTAATAACCGATTACCGCAATCTTAACTATTCTCAAAATAGACGGCCGGAATCTTATCTATTATGGTAATCACTATGGTTCAATTAGCACTATAATTGAAACCATTTTACCAAACACATAAATAAGATTATCAGATAGAACAATAATAAATAAATCTGACCGTTGCCAATCAGTTTTTGGTACAATCTTCTTATTTCTAAAAGCAAAACAAACAATACGAACTAGATTATACTGTGCTAAAGAATATTTAGTTACCTTTATATTGAAGAAAATACCATAGAACATAGACCATTTTATAAGGAACGTGGCTAACATATAATAAGTGGTTTCTAGTTTAATCCTTGATATATCTTAGAATGATAATTGCGCAAAAATTAAGCCATTGAAAGTGCACATTCACGTATATGTAGGAGCACTTACAGATAATAATTTGAGCTTCATTGTCAGTGAAATTCTGAATCTACAAACAAAGCAATGTAGACAACACAAACAAGATAAGAAATTGCTAATTTTCAACAAATTGTTAGACAATATTAACAAAATAACTTCACCTAAGAAGCTATTACTAGAGTTAAAGTAGAAAAGATGTTTGTATAAGTAGGTATAACTTCCGATAATGGAAACCAAAAGAAATCATGAGACAGTTTCATTAATGATGGAGGAACAAAGAAAGACATACAATATAAAGCATATGTTCCATTGCATAACATGAGAATCTGCTTGAAACTCTAATTTTCCTCCCCAAGTTCCATCGGTAGCCACGGATTTGCAATATTTTTGAAAAGGAAATTCATCTTGAACAAACAGTTGAAACATTGCTTGAACTTCCTATGAAACGTAAAAGCCTCTTTTATTGAAAAGTCTAACCCAAAACAACAAAATTTAACTTTTGTAAATACCACAGCGCACACTTTTCTTTCCATATTACTTTTCTATCTAAAACTATACATCATTCTCAAATCAGATAATAAGCATATGCTACATAGAGTGCAAATTAATTAATCGATTACCGTAATTTAAAATATTTTCAAAATTGACGGCCGAAATCTTATCTATCATGATAATAACTATAGTTTAAATAAAACTATAATTGAAACCATTTTACCAAACATAGAAATAAGATAATCAAATTGATAAGGAATAAATAAATTTGACTGATGCCAATCATCAGCTTTCGGTACAATTTTCTTATTTTGAAGGGAAGAAAAGAATATGAGCTAGATTTTGGTTTACATAGAAATATTTAGCACCTTTTGTAATACCCCGGCCGGCTCAAACCAAAGCGTCACCGCCACGCCACACCGGAAGGCTCATTAATCAACCAACGAGTCCTACGTTGTGGCGCTAAGGCTTAAATAATAAATACCAACAACTAATAGGGACTTAGAATTAAAGCGCACCGGTTTATCATTTAAATAAATAAAGTTTGAATAAAAAACATAAATTGGAAATAGTTCAAAAGGCATTAGACTTTAAACACAATCAATGAATTTCAAAACATTTTTTAAGGTAAGGTAGTTCTAATTCCCCCCGATGGATCATATGACGTGAATGCATCACTTAGGCATAACAGAAGCATGATCATCTACAAAAAAGATCGTAAAAAGAGGGTCAACACAACGGTTGAGTAAGCACAATTAATCGAAGATAAATTAATACGGTATAATGCCACAAAATCATTTGAAGAAGATAATCGAATAAAATGGCACGTATCACATAAGGGGAACTCACACACACGAGTCTTTTAGCGCCTCCCTTATACCTCCTTTTCATTCTCAAATAATAGCGATGAGCACATCACGAAGAAAACTCTACTAGGCCTTAATCAGGGCCGGCTCGACCCGGTTTTTCAACCTTATTGCTTTGTATGACACATCACATAGTTTCACATAAGAAGCATAGGGTCACAACCCTCAAAGGAAACTCCACAATGTGTTCAAAAGGGTTTGAAACCCAAAGTACAAGTAAATCAAATTATTATTAGTTTGTGAGGGGCGCCATACGGCCCACAACGCTCTAGTCTCCAATATAACATACCAAGAGAGGATTGTACGCAATCCATCCCTCCATCACGGATGACGGTCTAAAGACCTTTCCATCGTGAATGACGGGCACCTCGGAATCACCCTAATAGGGAACCCGCCATCTCGATCCCTCGACCTAGCCCATTCGGGATCTAGTTCAAGGTTAGCTAGTTATCCTAAATTACTAGTATACCCTCACGTGTTTGCAAGGCACAGAGGTGGAAGGCTATGCCTTATCATCCAAACAATCGACGAGTTGATCGGACTCGATGGGTAGTTTCAATTACCAATTTGACCAAATACTCAACATGCTCTTAGGCAAATTTCAAAAAGAGTGTTTTAAACTCAAAATATTCCAACTGTCAACATTTAACCATGCAAAGTAGGATATTAGACCCAACAAGTTCGTTATGATCTCACTTTATTTCGCCAAATAAACATTCGAAAAATATTTCAATCACAATAGGCATGGTCTAATTCCAAAAATCATAATATTTAAATATAATCGTAAATCTTTTTCCAAAAACCATAACTAGGTTAGGGCAAAACTAGGGTTTCAAACCCATCCCATAAATTTCACGATTTTCAATTTAGAATCCAATAATAATCTTCACATAAACATTATAATCAACTTTCTAGAAGAAATTTGCAAAACCTAATACTTTTAGGGCAAACCCATTTGACAAGAATATTGAAAAAGATATCAATAGAAGGGTCTAGGGATTAGAACATATCAATCTATTTAAGATTACCGAAAGGAAGAATTTTAGAGAAGAAGAATCCCCTCGGAAGAAGGAGGGCTGGCGGCGGCGGCGTGCGGGTGTGCTGGCTGCTACTGCTGTTCCTTTTCCTTTTTTTTATTTTATTCTTTTATTTAACATAAAATACTTAAGCCTTTATTAATTATTTTATTCTACTTTGGCCCAAACTCAATTTTTACTTCTAATTTAAACCCAACTCTTTAATTTATTACACTAAAAGACCAAAATAAATTATGCCCAAAATGAAATTTGTCCGACTCCGGCAAACTTCCGGCGATTATTTTACGGGGTATTACACCTTTAGATTGAAGAAGATACCTTAGAACATAAACAATTTTATAAGTGTTGTCCAGTATGATCCTTGATGTATCTTAGAATGATATTTATACCAAAATTAAGCCTTTGCAAGTGCACATTCACGTGTATGTAGAAACACTTACACATGAATAATTTGAGCTTAATTGTCAATGAAATTCCAAAAATGTACAAACACAGCGATGTAGACAACACACACAAGCTAAGAAATTGTTAATTTTCTATAAATTCTGAAACAATATAGACAAAATAACTTCTTCACCAAAGAAACTATTACTTTAGTTGAAACAGTAAAGACATTTGGATAAGTAGGTATAACTAACGACAATGGAAACCAAAAAAAAATCATGAGACAATTTTATTAATAATTCAGAAAGACAGATAAACATACAATATAAATGCTTATGTTGCAGTGCTTAACAAGAGAATCCGTTTGCAACTCTAAGTTTCCTCCCCAAGTTACATCGTTGTCCATGATTTTGCAATATTTTTCAAAAGGAAATTTATATTCAACAACCAATTGAAACATTGCTTGAATTTCCTATCAAATGAAACAAGCCTCTCTGATTGAAAAGACTAACCCAAAATAACCGAATTTATGTTTTGTAAATACCATAGCTCACGCTTTTCTTACCATATTACTTTTCTAGCTAATACTATACATCATTCTCAAACAAGATAATAACCATATACTATATAGAGTGCAAATTAATCAGTTACCACAATCTTAACTATTCATGAAATTGGTGTTCGGAATCGTATATTTCACAATAATAAACCATTTTACAAGGAAAGTGGCTAACATTATATCTTATAAGTGTTGTCCAGTGTGATCCCTGATATATTTAGAATGATAGTTGTGCCAAAATTAAGCCTTTGCAAGTGCGCATTCATGTGTATGTAGAAGCACTTACACCTGAATAATTTGAGCTTCATTGTCAGTGAAATACCGAATGTACAAACATCGCGACATAGATAACTCAAACAAGATAATGCATGCAAAAATTTTCTACAAATTCCGAATTAATATCAACAAAATAACTTCAGCTAAGAAGCTACTACTTTACTTGGAATAGTAAAGACGTTTGGGTAAGTAGGTATAACTAACGTTAATTGAAACAAAAAAAATAAACACTTTCATTAATAATGCGGGAAGAAAGAAAGACATACAATATAAATGCATATATTGCATTGCATAACAAGAGAATCTTCATGCAACTCTAAGTTTCCTATCCAAGTTCCATCGTTGGCCATGGATTCGTAATATATTTCAAAAGGAAATTAATCTTCAACGAACGGTTGAAACATATCTTGAATTTCCTATGGAATGAAAAAACCTCCCTTATTGAAAATCCTAACCCAAAACATCCGACTTCAACTTTTGTAAATACCATAGCGCCCACTTCTTTTTCTATTTTACTTTTCTAGCTAAAACTATGCAGCATTCTCAAAAAAGATAATAACCAAATGCTACATATAGTGCAAATTAAATAATCGATTACTGCAATCGTAACTACACTCAAAATTGATGGTTGGAATCTTATCTATCTTGAAAATCACTATGCTACAAATAAAACTATAATTGAAACAATTTTACCAAACACAAAAATAAGGTAATCAGATAGATAAGGAATAAATAAATTTGACCGATGACAATAAATTTTCAGTATAATTTTCTTCTTTTGAAGAGTAAAGAAAAGAATGCGAAGTAGATTTTGGTGTGCTTAGGAATATTTAGTTACTTGTAGATTGAAGAAGATGCCTTAGAACATAAACTATTTTATAAGGAAAGTGGCTAAGATCATATATTATAAGTGTTGTCTAGTGTGATTCCTGATGTATTTTAGAATGATAGTTTTGCAAAATTTAGGCCTTTGCAAGTGCTCATTGACGTGTATGTAGAGGAACTTACAAATATATGAATAATTTGAGCTTTATTGTAAATGATATTCCGAATGTACAAACAAGGCGATGTAAACAACACAAACAAGATAAGAAATTGCTAATTTTTCTACAAATTCTGAGACAATATCAACAAAATAACTTCTCCTAAGAAGCTACTACTTTAGTTTAAACAGTAAGGATGTTTCGATAAGTAGGTATAACTAATGATAATGGAAACCAAAAGACATCATTAGACACTTTAATTAATGAGGCAAGAAGAAAGAAAGATGTACAATATAAATGCATATGTTACATTGCACGACAAGATAATCCACTTGCAACTCTAAGTTTCCTTCCAAAGTTCCATCGTTGGCCATGGATTCTCAATATTTGTCAAATGGAAAGTCATCTTAAAAAAACGGTTGAAACTTTGCCTGATTTTTCTATGAAATGAATAAGGCCTCTCCTATTGAAAAGCTTAACCCAAAACAACCGAATTTAAGTTTTGTAAATACCATAGAGCACACTTTTCTTTCCATATTACTTTTGTAGCTAAATCTTACATCATTCCCAAACAACATAATAACCATATGGTACGAAGAGTGCAAATTAATTAATCTATTACCGCAATCTTAACTATTCTCATAATTGATGGCCGGAATCTTATCTCTCATGATGATCACTATGGTTCCTATAAAACTATAATTGAAACAATTTGACAAAACACTATTCTGAATGTACAAACACGACGATGTACACAACACAAAAAAGATAAGAAATTACTAATTACCTACGAATTCAGAGACAATATCAACAAAATAACTTCGCCTAAGAAGCTATTACTTTAGTTAAAACAGTAAAGACATTTGCATAAGTAGGTATAATAAACGATAATGGAAACCAAAAGAAATCATGAGACACTTTCATTAATGATGCAGGAAGAAAGAAAGACATACAATATAAATGCATATGTTGCATTGCATAACGAGAGAATCTGCTTGCAACTCTAAGTTTCCTCCACAAGTTCCATCGTTGGCCATGAATTTAAAATATTTGTTAAAAGGTAATTCATATTCAACAACCAATTGAAACATTGTTTGAATTTCCTATAAAATGAAACAAGCCTCTCTGATTGAAAAGCCTAACCTAGAACAACCGAATTTATGTTTTGCAAATACCATAGCGCACACTTTTCTTTCCATATTACTTTACAAGCTAAAACTATATATCATTCACAAACAACATAATAACCATATGCTACATAGAGTGCAAATAGAGTGCAAATTACTTAATAGATTACCACAATCTAAACTATTCTCAAAATTGATGGCCGGAATCTTATCTATCATTATTATCACTATGGTTCAAATAAAACTATAATTGAAACCATTTTACCAAACATAGAAATAAAATAATCATATAGATAAGGAATAAATAAATTTGACCGATGTCAATCAGTTTTCAGTAAAATTTTCTTATTTTGAAGAGGAAAGAAAGGAATATGAACTAGATTTTGGTGTGCTTAGAAAATTTAGTTACCGTTAGATTGAAGAAGATACTTTATAACATAAAGCATTTTATAAGGAAAGTGAGTAACGTCATATATTATTAGTGTTGTCCAGTGTTATCCCTGATGAATCTTAGAATGATAGTTGTGCAAACATTAAACCTTTGCAACTGCACATTCACATGTATATACAAGTACTTACACATGAATAATTTGAGCTTCATTGTTAGTGAAATTCCGAATGTACAAACACGGCGATGTAGACAACACAAACAAGATAATTTTCTACAAATTCACAGACAATATCATCAAAATAACTTCACTTAAGAAGCTATTACTTTAGTTGAAACATAAAAGATGTTTGGATAAGTAGGTATAACTTCCGATAATTGAAACCAAAAGAAATCATAAGACATTAATTAATGATGGAGGAAGAAAGAAAGATATACAATATAAATGCATATGTTACATTGCATAACAAGACAATCTGCTTGCAACTCTAAGTTTCCTCCCTAAGTTTCATCGCTGGCCACGGATTTGCAATATTTGTCAAATTCATCTTCAACAAACGGTTGAAACATTGCTTGAATTTCCTATGGCATGAAACAAGCCTCTCTTCTTAAAAAGCCTAACCTAAAACAAACGAATTTAACTTTTATAAATACCATACCACACACTTTTCTATCCATATTACTTTTCTAGAATAGCTATACATCAATCTCAAACAAGATAATAACCATATGCTACAAAGAGTGCAAATTAATTATTCGATCACCACAATCTTAACTATTCTCAAAAATTATGTCCGGAATCCTATATGTCATGGTAATAACTCTAGTTAAAATAAAACTATAATTAAAACCATTTTACCAAACATAGAAATAAGATAATCAGATAGATAAGTAATAAACAAATTTGACTGATGCCAATAATTTTTCGGTACAATTTTGTTAGTTTGAAGAGGAGAAAAGAATACGAACTGAAGTTTTGTGTGCTTAGAAAATTTACCTTTAGATTGAAGAAGATACCTTAGAACATAAACAATTTTATAAGGAAACTGGCTAACATTATATATTATAAGTGTTGTCCAGTGTCATCCCTAATGTATCTTAGAATGATAGTTGTGCTAAAATTCAGCATTTGCATGAGCACATTCACGTGAATGAAGAACCACTTACACATGAATAATTGGAGCTTCATTGTTAGTGAAAGAAAGAAAGACATACAATATAAATGCATATGTTGTATTGCATAACATGAGAATCCGTTTAAACCTCTAAGCTTCCTCCCCAAGTTCCATCGTTGGTCACGAATTTGCAATATTTGTTAAAGGAAATTCATATTCAACAACCAATTGAAACATTGTTTGAATTTCCTATGAAATGAAACAAACCTCTCTGCTTGAAAAGCCTAACCCGAAACAACCAAATTTATGTTTTGTAAGTACCATAATGCACACTTTTCTTTTCATAATCGTTTACAAGCTAAAACTATATATCATTCACAAACAAGATAATAACCATATGTTACATAGAGTGTAAATTACTTAATCGATTAGCACAATCTTAACTATTTTAAAAATTGATGGCAGAAATCTTATCTATCATGATAATCACTATGGTTCAAATAAAACTATAATTGAAACCATTTTACCAAACATACAAATCAGATAATCATATAGATAAGAAAGAAATAAATTTGACCGATGTCAATCAATTTTTGGTACAATTTTCTTATTTTGAAGTGGAAAGCCAAGAATATAAACTTGATTTTTGTGTGCTTAGATTTAGTCACCTTTAGATTGAAGAAGACACCTTAGAACATAAACCATTTTATAAGGAAAGTGGCTGACATCATATATTATAAATGTTGTCCAGTGTGATCCCTAATGTATCTTAGAATGATAGTTGTGCCAAACTTAATCCTTTGCAAGTGCACATTCTTGTGTATGTAGAAGGAATTGCACATGGAAAATTTGAGCTTCATAGTCAGTGCAATACCGAATGTACAAACACGGTGACGTAGACAACACACACAAGCTAA
Organism: Andrographis paniculata; assembly: GCF_009805555.1. NCBI lineage: Eukaryota > Viridiplantae > Streptophyta > Magnoliopsida > Lamiales > Acanthaceae > Andrographis > Andrographis paniculata. The sequence continues at coordinate 226,567 of NW_026137577.1, forward strand.
GAAATTGTTAATTTTCTATCAATTCTGAAACAATATAGACAAAATAACTTCTTCACCTAAGAAACTATTACTTTAGTTGAAACAGCAAAGACGTTTGGATAAGTAGGTATAACTAATGACAATGGAAACCAAAAAAAAAATCATGAGACACTTTTATTAATAATTCAGAAAGAAAGATAAACATACAATATCAATGCTTATGTTGCAGTGCTTAACAAGAGAATCTGCTTGCAACTCTAAGTTTCCTCCCCAAGTTACATCGTTGTCCATGATTTTGCAATATTTGTCAAAAGGAAATTCATATTCAACAACCAGTTGAAACATTGCTTGAATTTCTTATAAAATGAAACAAGCCTCTCTGATTGAAAAACCTAACCCAAAACAACCGAATTTATGTTTTGTAAAAACCATAGCTCACGCTTTTCTTTCCATATTACTTTTCTAGCTAATACTATACATCATTCTCAAACAAGATAATAACCATATACTATACAGAGTGCAAATTAATTAATCGGTTACCACAATCTTAACTATTCATGAAATTGGTGTTCAGAATCGTATCTTTCAAGATAATAAACGATTTTATAAGGAAAGTGGCTAACATTATATTTTGTAAGTGTTGTCCAGTGTGATCCCTGATGTATTTGGAATGATAGTTGTGACAAAATTAAGCCTTGCAAGTGCGCATTCACATGTATGAAGAAGTTATTACTTTAGTTATAAAAAAAAGGCGTTTGGATAAGTAGGTATAACTTCCGATAATGGAAACCAAAAGAAATCATGGGACAATTTCATTAATGATGGAGGAAGAAAGAAAGACATACAATATAAATGCATATGTTGCATTTCATAAGAAGCGAATCCACTTGCAACTCTATGTTTCCTTCCAAGTTCCATCATTGGCCATGGATTTGCAATATTTGCCAAAAGAAAATTCATCTTTAACAAACGGTTGAAATATTGCTTGAATTTCCTATGAAACAAAACAAGTCTCCGTTATTTAAAAGATTAACCCCAAAAAACCGAATTAAACTTTTGTAAATACCATAGCGCACACTTTTCTTTCCATATTTATTTTCTAGCTAAAACTGTACATCATTCTCAAACAAGATAATAACCATATGCTACGTAGAGTGAAAATTAAATAACGTTTTCTGTAATCTTAACTATTCTCAAATTGATGGCGGGAATCTTATCTATCATGATAATCACTATGGTTCAAAGAAAAATATAATTGAAACTATTTTACCAAACAGATAAATAAGATAATCAAATAGACAAGGAATAAATAAATTGGACCGATGCCCAATCACCTTTCGGAATAATTTTTTTTATTTTGAAGAGGAAAGAAAAGAATATGAACTAGATTTTGGTGTGCTTAGTAATATTTAGTCACCTTTATATTGAAGAAGATACCTTAGAACATAAACCATTTTATAAGGAAAATGGCTAACATCATATATTATAAGTGTTGTCCAGTGTGATCCCGGATGTATCTTAGAATGATAGTTGTGCCAAAATTAAGTGTTTGCAAGTGCGCATTCATGTGTATGTAGAAAGTACACATGAATAATTTGAGCTTCATTGTCAGTGAAATTCCGAATATGCAAACACGGCGATGTAGGCAACACAAATGAATTAAGAAATTGCTAATTTTCTAAAAATTTTGAAACAATAAGAACGAAGTAACTTCACCAAAGAAGCTATTACTTTAGTTGAAAAAAAAAGGTGTTTTGATAATTAAGTATAACTTCCGATAATGGAAACCAAGAGAAATCATGAGACAATTTCATTAATGATGGAGGAACAAATAAACACATACAATATAAATGTATATGTTGCATTTCATAACAAGACAATCCGCTTGCAACTCTAAGTTTCCACCCCAAGTTCCATCGTTGGCCATGGATTTGCAATATTTGCCACAAGGAAATTCATCTTCAACAAACGGTTGAAACACTGCTTGAATTTCCTACGAAACAAAACCAGCCTCCGTTATTTAAAAGACTAACCCGCAAAAACAAATTAAACTTTTGAAAATACCATAGCGCACACTTTTATTTCCATATTTCGTTTTTAGCAAATACTATACATCATTCTAAAACAAGATAATAACCATATGCTACATAGAGGGAAAATTAATTAATCGATTACCATAATCTTAACTATTTTCAAATTGATGGCCGGAATCTTATCTATCATGCTAATCACTATGGTTCAAAGAAAACTATAATTGAAACCATTCTACCAAACAGAGAAATAAGATAATCAAATAGATAAGGAATATATAAATTGGACCGATGTAAGTACCAACCTGTTGTCCATCCCCGACCAAGTTGAGGAACCACAACAAGTAAGCGCTAAACCTTCTTTCAACGTCGTCTTTTTTGATAAAACTCCTAATACCTAAACTTATTTGGACCAGGCACCTATTGAAGATGTGGTATTACCCGATCCCGACCAAGTCGTGGCTTTACCCAACCCGCTTGCTCAGCAAGTTGTTGAGGTTCCTCTTGCTGCTCCCGAACCAGTCCAACCACCCCACGATGTAGAGGAAATTTCCTCTTCAAAGTTGGGTGAAGCCTTCGTTAATTTTGCCCCGCTGGTTCCGGTTGGTACCCTTTATTATCCATTTTCTTTGGATTTAATTTTTGCCCATCCAACGGTGCTGAAAACTTTTGTCTTTTGTTTAGGGTACGGAATTAGCAGCCGCCCAATATCTTCCACCGGGGGATGAATCAGTTGCTGGTCCGATTATCCGACCAGTCAACCCCTCAATTTTCCAACTTATGGCCCCTTCCGAGGCTACAGCAGCCCTGAATCAAGTAACCTTCCAACCTTACCTCTCAAAAATTTTACCATGTCCTTTAGCTTGCTAATCTTATTCTGGTTCAGGCTACTCAGGAGATGAACATTTTGAGCCGAATAGACCTCCCGACTCCCGTCCGAACCATTGTGGAACGATGTGCCAATTTGGATTTTGCTGACATAGAACTGGCTGACCTTTCGGCGCTAGTCCAAGTTGCAATAACCCTATTGGTTCAACCTGCCCTGGAGTCGGGAGCTTCACCTGTTCTCGATCGGATGATGGCCAGGATCACTGAACTTCAAGTTGAACTTCCTCTGATCCGACCCCCATTATCCGAAGCGACCTCATCTCGCCCGGCCATAGATCCTAACAATATTGAAGCAGATTTGAAGAAGGCCGACCAAGATCTCAGCATGGCTAGGGCCCGACTAGACGAGCTCCGGCAAGAGAGACAAACATTAGCTACTGAAATTTCCCAAAAGACTGAAGAACTACGACGACTTCAAGAACGATTGGAAGTTCTAGATGACAGCATACAGGAGGGAAGTCGTCTGGTTGAAACACATTGCCTTAACCAAACCAGTCTTTGCGAACAACTTCAGGCAGCTATACAAACGAGACTCGTCCAGCAACATCAAGAAGCATACCAACGTCGTCGGGCCATCAAGTCAGAACTCAAATGGACCGATCTTAAAACTGCTTTACGGGCTCTTCTCTCAATGTAATTCAAATATCATGTAAATTGCTTCGGCCTTAACTAATATTAATTTCTATTTCTAGAAAATAGATCCTTTATTTCCTGCATTTTTACTAAGTCTAACAAGCAAACACGGATCCGTGTTTATTGCCTATTACTAAACTGCCTAACTTAGAAACCAGAATATTTATATAAACTCCGTACCTCCAACTCCAAAATATCATCACCATTACTTTTCATGCAATATGGTTTTTCCTCGCCTCCGTGTTCCTCTTTCAAACTGGGAAGGTGCTCTCCAACCATTCTTAGTGGGAAAGCACCCCATAGGCCACCACGCTGAAGATATGATACAGGTTCTGAAGCAACTAGATTTCAAGTTCAGATTCTCCGGCAGAGGTAGGAGAACTATTCATCGTACCATCCGACTGATGGAGCATATATCTACCAGCTACGAACCTTATACCGACATACTCACACGTATATCGGATCTCGACCATCATCTAGACATGATAAACCATCATGTAACCGCCATTCTCCCAGACCTTAATTGGAACAACGATTTCCAACCACAAAGATCAACGCTCTCCAGACTGAGTGTCCTCGCTGAACGAGAGATTCAGTCTTTGCAGGACATGAAGTCCCGAACTGAACAAAATCTTCAAGACATGCAAGACAAATGGGATAGCTACCGCTTGGATTTGGATGAACTTCTGGATGAAGACCTGAAATGGTCTCGGCCTCGGCAGTCTGGGATGACACCCTTAACCTTTCTGATGATTAGAGAACCCTTTTACCAATGGGTTCGAACCCCTTAGAGGGTCCTATGATTTTTTCTTTTTTCAAATAATCAATGACAAAGTTCCGAAAAGGCAGGGTAATACCTCTTCAGATACTTAGTATTAATATTTTCATGTACCATTTTTCCTTCTTGATTTATGATAATAAAGGCTCCATTTCCAATTACCTTATGAATGATGAAAGGACCTTCCCAGTTGGGAGACCACTTTCCCAATTGATTTACTTTCTTATAGGTCGGCAAAATTGTCTTCCAGACCAGATCGCCTTCTGCAAAGAGCTTAGGGACCACCCTTTTTCCGTAATATTTTGCCCTAATCTCACTCTGCTTAATTACTTGGTCCAAAGCGTTCAATCGATCTGTATCTAACTCTTTCAATTGTTGCCACATCTTTTGTAAATACATCTCATCAATATAGGCTGTTGTACTGGTCACCCTGGGTGAAGGCACGACAAATTCTGCAGGTAATACTGCATCTTGCCCGAATGTTAATTGGTATGGAGAGAATCCAGTAGAAATACTTCTACTGTTTCGATGAGCCCACAATGCTTGAGATAGCAGAGTATGCCATTTCCTTGGATTCTCCTCCACCATTTTCCGGATAATGCCAATAATAATTTTATTTGCTGCTTCGGCCAATCCATTCGCCTGTGGATAATATGGTGAAGAATGGTGTAATATGACATTGTATTTAGCCAAAAACTCAATAAACTTTTCGCCAGTAAACATCAACCCTTGATCGGTTGTGAGAGTGTGAGGAATTCCAAATCGATAGATGATATGATTTAGTACAAATTCGATCACTTCTTTCTGCGTCGCATTCTTCAAGGGAACTACTTCTACCCATTTGGTAAAATAATCAGTCGCCACCAAAATAAAAGAATGTTGTTTCGACGAGGCCGGATGAATCTTTCCAATTACATCAAACGCCCAAGCTTTGAATGGCCAAGGTTTAACCATTGTCTGCAAATCCACTGTTGGCAAATGATGTAAAGGACCATGCTTCTGGCACTCTTGACATCCCTTGGCAAATATGATACAATCATCAAAAATCTTCGGCCAATAGAATCCCATACGATGAATGGCCCATTGCATATTTAAACCTGCCCGATGCGCACCACACATTCCTCCATGGACCTCCTCCATTATTTTAATAGATTCCTCAGGTCCCAAACACCTCAATAAAACTCCTTCAAAGGTTATTTTATATAAAGTCCCATTAATTAGCTGAAAACGCAAAGCCTTTAAGCAAACACGAACAGGAGCAGTAGAATTTGGAGATTCCAAATATACCATAATCTCTGTTCTCCAATCAGTCCCAGAATCGAGACTGCCAATCAACTGCTGACAAGCACTCTGAGCCAGATTATCATCCAACTGATTTTCCGCTCTTGGTACATGCTCAAAAACTACTTCCCCGATTCTATATAACAAGTGTAGTACTACATCTCGGTATCTACGCAAATGAGGAAAATTACACGCGTACCGTTTCAATACTTGGTTGATAACAAGTTGAGAATCCCCGTAGATTAAAACAGACTGCACTCCCTTAGAGATAAGTGCTTCCAGACCCAAAATCAGTGCTTCATATTCTGCGGAGTTGTGTGTCATATCTTCCATTTGAAGCTGCAAATTAATTTTGCCGCCTCCTGGTCCTTCTAGTATCACTCCCGCTCCCGACTTTCTTTTCGAGCGGGAACCATCAAAAAACATTTTCCAAGGACTGGTGCCAATATATGGCATTATTTTGTTTTCTGATGATCCATCGCTTGTAAACTCAACCAACAAATCAGCCACAACTTGCCCTTTCACAGCGTTGAGAGGTCGGTGACGTAGTGCAAACGAGTCAGCTTAATAGCCCATTTCATTAATCTACCTTGCATGGTTGGTCTGTGCAACATTAGTCTGACCAAATCCATTTTAGAAACCACTTCGGTTTCTCTTGGCAGAATATAATGTTCCAACCGAGTGCAGGCGAAGACTAAAGAATAACACATTTTTTCGGGCATATTGTAATTCAACTCAGGTCCTGCTAAAGTTTTGCTTAAATAATAAATGGCTCTTTCCTTACCATCTTCCCATTCTTGTACCAAGAGACTGCTTACCACATCAAAACTGTTCGCCAAATATAACCGAAGAGGTCGGTCGCCTCTTGGAGGGACCAACACAGGCAGGTTAACCAATGCCTCCTTGATTTTCTCCAATGCCTTCTGTTGGTCCCGACCCCAAGAAAAATCGGTAGCCTTATTCCGTAATAATTTCGTGATAGGTTTTAATTTCCCCGCAGCGTTTGATATAAAACGCCTTAGGTAATTCACCTTTCCCAAAAAACTTTGTACTTCTTTGACCGACTGAGGCGACCGCATCGTTAGAACAACTTTGGCTTTGTTCGCGTCAATCTCTATTCCCTTTTCATGTACTAAAAACCCCAAGAAATTCCCCGCCAAAACTCCAAAGGCACATTTCGTTGGGTTCATTTTCAGGTTGTACTGCTTCGTCCGAATAAAAGCATTTTTTAAATCAACCAAATGTGAATCAAAGTCGGTAGACTTAATGATCACATCATCAATATATACCTCCATTGACCGTCCAATAAGATCATGAAAGATAGTGTTCATAGCCCGTTGGTAGGTCGCCTCTGCATTCTTTAAACCGAATGGCATAACTGTCCATTCATAAATTCCCAACGCTCCTGGGCACCTAAATGCAGTTTTGGGTATATCTTCTTCTGCTAATGAAATTTGATTATACCCTGCGTATCCATCCATTAAACTCAAAATCCGGTGTCCCGCCGCAGAATCGATCAACATGTCTGCTATTGGCATGACATATTCATCTTTTGGAGTGGCGAGATTGAGATCTCTGAAGTCGATGCAAATTCGGATCTTTCCATTTTTTTTGGTTACCGGAACGATATTGGCTAACCATTCCGCATATCGACATAGACGAATGAAACCAACTTTTAGTAGCTTCTCAATTTCTTCTTTGATCTGGGGCATCAATTCTGGACTCACTCTCCTTGGTGGTTGCTTGTAAGGCTTAAACCCCTTTTTAATAGGCAACCTATGTTCTATTAACCTGCGCGCCAATCCGGGCATTTCGGAATAATCCCATGCTAGACATTCTTTGTGATCTCGAATTAACGCTACCATTTGCTCCTGTTGACTTTTTGTCAGTAAACCACTTACCTTAACCATCTTGGGTATCTGTTTGGTTCCCACATTATATTCAATAAGGGGGTCCTGACTTGATAGAGAAGTTTCTGTCTTTTCCAGTAGATAAGGCCAGCGAAAACTTTCTTCTTCGCCAACATTATTGTTGGAAATTTTACTATTATGTAGTCTAACCATTAATTGGTTTAAATAGAACTGTCTAATCAGTTTATCACATTTATTTATTTCTTCCATAAATTAACTTCAAGTAAAAGTTTATTTTGGCTAACAACAGAGCCATAAAAACAGAAAATTGTTTCTAATGAAACATGCAACCCTGCGTAGTGAGCTTACAACCCTTCCAGGGATACTCATCTACCATGGTTGTCCGTGAAATAGGTGGTACGTATTCTGTATAAAGAACTGATTCTTCCACTCCTTCTGTAGAGCTGAAGGGATTCGTACTGGCTTCCATGGTGAAAACCTGATCTCCTTCCCAAAACATAATTTGTTGATGGAGAGAAGAAGGCACACATTTGGAAGCGTGAAGCCAATCTCGCCCCAACAATACTGAGTAGGTAGTATTGGCATCCACAACAAAAAACACAGTCGAAATCACCTTCGGTCCAACCTCAATGGGCGCCACCATCATCCCTTCTGGCTTGGTCGGTTGTCCTGTGAAGCTCGTCATCTCGATGTCTACCGGAGATAAATCATCAATCTCTTTACCCAATTTTCTTAAAGTTTTGAGGGGCATGACATTGAAAACAGCCCCATTATCGATAAAAACCTTGTTAACCGGTTTACCACATATGTGAGCGTTAACATAGAGTGGTTTTAAATGCGGGATTGCTCCTTCTGGTATAGGTGGAAAAACCATAGGTGGGGGTCTGCCAACCATTGCTGCCCATTCTGGTTCTTCCTCTTCCTCGAACTTTGCCCAAATAGGTTCTTCTTCTACGAACCATCGCATATCCGTCATCCTGACTTTGAATCATGCTTTATCAAGTTTTACTATCTTGCTGCGCAAAACCTTTGTCTTTTCCGGGGCAAATGATCCAAAAACAATCTCGGGGGTCTCTTCCTCTACAAATTCTATTTTAGGATCAATATTGATCCGTTTGCAGAATTGACATCGAAAACATCTGGCTTTTCTGATAGGCTTGTTGTTCTCCCCTTGCTCCTCTGTTTCGTCATTCAAGTCCTTCCTTTTAGGTGATGATTCTTTCTTCTCATTACCCTTGTCTGTTCGCTTTCCATGCCGTGCTGCATACCTGCATTTAGCATTACGGATTTGTGTGTGATTCATACCTGGAAATTGAGGGTCTATGTCTATTGGCAGAGGCTTTCTGTTTTGGCTCCATTTCTCTTGGACTGGATATGGTTTGCGTGTTGGTCGGTCCCGTACCACGACTTTATCTTTCAATTCTACCTTGAATGATCCGTCTTCTCTATCCCATTTCTCTGCCACTCTAGTTTCGCAAACTTTGAACTTCACTTCCTGATTGGATTCTCGTTCTTTAGGCTTGCGTTCTTTTCGTCCGGTGTCTTCTTCATCATCACTTTGTACAACTTGTGAAGACCGCAAAGAGATCATTGCAGTAGTTACTTTTGGGAAGGGCTGATGCTCTACTCCCATAGTTACATATTTGAATCTCCCTGCTTTGATAGCCTTCTGTATTTCCTTTCGGAAATGTGTGCATTGATTAGTGTAATGAGTAAAGGAATTATGCCACTTACAGTATGGCCTTCCCTTTATTTCCTCCTTCGTTGCCAAACTTTGCCCTTTAGGAATACGAATCTGCCCATCCGCCAATAGAATATCGAAGATCTCGTCGGCCTTGGATACATCGAAAGTCGGCTGCTCCCTCTCCTCTGTTCCTGGCAATGGCTTTAGTTTCGAACATACGTATGGCTTGCCATTCACAATTTCGGCTGCCATCTCTTCAAGAATATTTCCTTCTTCTGGCGAATAAATTTCTGTATCAACACTAGCCATTTTCTGTACCCTGTTCCGACAAAAGTTGTGATCTTTTTCTCTAAACAAAAATTCTAATCTCCCTGCTTTGGAGGCCAAACAAGCCAAGTCCTGAACATCATGGGCTGTCAATGCCTCCCGAAGTCTGGAATGCATGTTTCTGACCACCAAATTGGTCATTTCACTTTCTTCGATGATTGTCGGGCATCTGCCTTTCATGAGTCGTATCCGTTCAATAAACTGATACGCGGTCTCTTCTGGAATTTGTCTGATTTCTAAAAGATCTGTGAGTGAGATTGTCGGGAGAGGATTAAAAAATCTTGCATGGAATGCTGCCTCCAGGCTTTCCCAGGTTTGTAACTGCCCGGGTGGCAAATTTGCAAACCATGAAAAAACGGTCCTTGTAAGTGATAACCCGAACAATTGTAGTTTATAGAAAGAATTATTGCCTACTTCCCCTAATTGGGCCGCGAAACATCCCACATGTTCTATAGTCGATGCCCTATCTTCTCCAGAAAACGAATGAAAATCGGGTGGTCTGTAATTCCTTGGAAGCGGATGTTCGTTGATGATTATTTCTGGAAATGGCCTTTGGTACGCAGGTCTGTTGACCGTCTGGGGGTTCATTCCAAAATGTACCCTTAAGACCTGAGCAATGTCCTCTGGGTCTACTCTGGGTGGGACAGGATCCAATACCTGAATAGGATTGTGAGCCTAGCCTCCCAATCTATCCCCTCTGAGGTTGGTAGGCTCGGTCCTACCACCCAACGGAATGTTATTCGGGTATGTAAGAGGAGTCTTTCCTCTGTCAACGCTTGGGGCGGTAACACTTGGAAAAGTGCTATCCACATATGAAGGCCCCGCAAAATTTGTCTGTAACCTAGATAGTGATAGTTCTGGTGGTGTCTGGATAGGTTGCAAAGTAACCCTTGATAACGCCTGATTTAACGTATTTTGCATAAGATTTTGTTGCTCCCGCAACATTTGTTGCTCGTGCAACATATTCTGCATGGCCAAATTATGCTGGTTGTTCAATTGCTGAACATAAGAAACCCAGTCAGCGGGTGTTTGTGGCATTTCTCCTGTATTTGGCATGACAGGTGGTGAAACTGTTTCTCCCACCGGTGCCGATGATGATTGAGGCTGTGAGCCTGCCATGTGGATCCTTCCGACGATTCGGCCGGATCTCAATCGTATGAAACTCTCCGTTGACGTAGGATCGGCAATCTTGCCTCGACTCCCAATGTGGTCGCCAAATTGTTGATGTGTTTTTTCAACAATTAAAAGTAAAATTCGAAAATAGAGAAATATCCCCGAATTTGATAGATGAGTATCTGAAATTAGAAACTTCTAAACACTGTAGAATAAAATAAGAATAAAATAAAGACTGGAAAATAAAGTGATGATCCCCAAAAGCGATTTTCTTGAATTTGATGTCGATTGAAGATGCCCTTTCTATACAGTACGGAATCTTTAAATAACCCCTTGAAGATACGGTTTGAACCGCTATCCGGTCGGTTACCATAACCGCTGTTAACTCCCCAAAAAGTTCTCTTCTATCGACACGTATGAGAACCGTCCTGTCACGTCCGACTTTAAAAACCGCTCGCTAGTCGAAACTATCCCCCACTATCAGGAACTGCTTTCTACCCGACCTATAGGATAACTACTTTTAATACCTAACCTTTGAGCTTGGTCCAACTTCAATGTCTAACCTTCTTATGCCCGACCCTTGGAATTTGTCCCGACTAGGTCCGACTACTCTATCCGAACTATCTGGTCCCGACCAGGTCCAATCTCATCATCCGTCCGACTTTTTTAAATCCGACCCTCGGACTTTGTCCTGACTAGGTCCAACTTTGACATCCGAACTATTTGGTCCCGACCAGGTCCAATCTCCTCATCCGTCCAACCTTGGGGATTTACCCGACCAGGTTTGATCAGACTCTAAACTCATCCGACCTGGTTACTGCAATCATACTTGGACTTTTAAAAAACCCATTAGACGTTTCAAATGATCTAATCTTGCCAGGCCCATTTCCTAAAAACCTATCCATTATTTTGTACTCAACACTTATATATATATATATTTAAACTCATTGTGACCTCCACCATAATGTAGAACAAGACTTTCTAAGGGTTTTGAATTTCTTTTAATAAAAATTTGATTGGGTGAAAGATTTGATTGGTTATGAATTTTGAATTATTTATTTATTTTTTTTAAATTTCCGTTGTTGAATTTGATTGATTATTATATAAATGTAGGCTAATATGTTTTTTTTTTGTTATGTCATATAATATAATGTATGTATATGTTTTATATTTTTATTTTAAAAAAAATATATATATATGAAGGATTTATAATAAGAGTATAATATTAATTTCTAATAAATTTTTATACATATATATATATATTAATAAGGTCCAATTTAAATATAAAAATTATTTTTGAATAATTATTTATTTTTATTGATTATTTGATAGAATTATTTTTTATTAATATACTTAAATATTTTTAAAAATTAAATTTTTTATTTATTTTGAACATTTTTTAATTTTTAACCATTTTTTTTTTTGTTATTAATTGATCATTAAAATATTTTAAGACATGTTATTAATATTTCTCATAATATGTAATTATTGTTTTGATTAGTATAAAATGCATACTATATATACACATGACATATATAGTTACCATGCATTAAATTTATTTTATTATCTAATTAATTTATTAATAAATATATTTTGTTTAAATATAATATTAAATTCAATAATTTTATTAATTGCTATATAATTTTTATAAGTGTTCTATTTCATATCATTATCTTTTTTTCATTTTACCAGCAATTTGTCAACTACTCATTGAGACTATTTATTTTCCTATACACATGTCCTCATCTTCTATTTAAGAGAATTATTAGTCCCTTAATTAAAATTTGTCTTCAATTTATTCAGAAAGAAGGTAGCATTTTCCACTAACTTCTTCATACGTATTTATTTTTTAATTAATTTAATTTTTTGCAACAATTGCAATGCTATACAAACATCGCCCACGGCAGAGATGGAGAAGAAGGAAATTGAAGATGGAAGAGGACGGTGGCTCGGTAAGGAGAAAAAAATATTAACAAACTATTGCTATACAACCCGTAGCAGCTTTAGGGGTGGATCGTGCTACAAGAAAATGGGTTGATGAAGAAGAAATAATAGATAACGGCTAAAAAGGAAGAAGATATGATAATTAGAAAACAAACCGTGATTATTTGTAAGGTTTTCAAATTTTTTTTTTATGCGGGTTTTAAAAATTATAATTATAAAAATTCTGCAGTTATACTCTACGCCTTCGGGCACAAAACAAACTTCTGCTTGCTCAGTTTTACTTTGGCAGATACTTGTAAATGAATCCATCCACAAGGCGATGTCAGGAAATCTTCATTTGCAAGTTTTTCTCCGGAAGATGTTGCTAATTGGAAAAAAAAAAAAAAAAAAAAAAAAGGAGTAAAAGAAAAATAAAAATCGATTGGACATTAAAACGGCTTGCGGGACTAGACATCATTTTTGGGAGAAAGGCGGCAGCGCAACTGACTGAGAAAGGTGAAATAAGAGAGGAATGAAAAAAGGAATTTGAAAAGAGAGAAAAAACAACTAAGAATAATGAGTAAGTAAGATGAAAGGAGAAAGAGAGAAGAGGAAGAAGAAAGAAGAAGGAAGAAAGTGGGGGTAGAGTTTGTTTATTTATTTTTGTACTAATATGTTATTTAATTGTATTTACTTTTATTGAGTAAATTTTTTTATTGTGAAAAGTTCATATATTCACTTTGAAATTTTTTATGTGATATTTACTTCAACAACATAATCTTTTCTTCTTTTTAATCTTATATAATTTGATTTCATTCAAAGTTATATAATATAATATTTAAATTATAAGGTATTTTAATTTCTTTTTTATTTTTTGATTTGGTGAAATATTTGATTGGTTATTATAATATATACATATGTATGCCAATATATCATTGTATTTATTCATTATATATGTTTGATAATATATATTTGAATAAATACTTATTTTTCTTGCATGTTTATTTATTTAGTAATAAATATTTAACTTTTTAATATTTTATAAATTGTATTATTTACTATTTATTTTATAATTAATAAATAAATTTGATTGAATATTTATACCACTAATTTCTAACAGAAATTTCAAACTAAATCTTAAAATTAAAAGAATAAATGAAAAATGGATGATTATCCGTTAAGGTATTTCGTTTTTAAAATTTTATATAAATTTTCAAAAACTATCCTTCCATTTGGCATATGTTTTCGAGTGATAAAATATATATTAAGAAACTAAATATATATAAATTTAGTTTTCATTAAAAAAAAGAAGTGAAAATTTCAAAAATTTAATTAAAGAATATTTATGATAATTATTAATATATACGGTATATAATTAGATGCATATTTATACGGTATATGTTTTTTGGAAATTGGTTTTGTTTGGGGAATAGAAACGGAAATATGAAAAGTTTTATTTATTATTTTGCAAGAAAAATGCGAGTATTTTTGTGTGTATATATATATATTCCGTGCTATGCACGGTTAAATTTTATTGTATTTATTATATTATAATTTTTGATATATTAAATATATTTTTAATTAATTTAAGAAATAATGTGAATAAACTATACATGTATGTATATATGTTATATAAGAAAGAAATAAATAATGTTATGTTTGGTTGTAAATTTTTATAGACTTTTTACTATTTTTACATTTTTTTTATAAAAACCTTTTAATCAAATATTTATTTATTTATTATATTAAAATTTAATGTTAATGTCGAAAACATTATATAAATTAAAATTTTTAATATTTACAATTTAAATTGGAAGGCACGATGAAACACATTTAAGTTTGAAAGTTTTTTAAGAATTTATTACCAAAATATTTAGTCAAATAAAAATTTAGTATTTAAAACATAAATATACAAATTCATTGGTGTGTTCGGTTGTAAGATTTTTACAAAATTTTACTATTCATCCCATTTTTTCCCCTCAAAAACATCAAATCAAACACCTATTTTTCATTTTTTATATTATACTAAAAATAAATTTTACATTCAAAACATCACATCAAACACTTATTTATATCACATCATACAACTATTCAAATTCAAAATTTTTACTATTCAAATTCAAAATTTTTACTATTCAAATCCCAACTCAAAATCTAAACCCCTAAACAAACACACCCTTAATGTAGTTAAGTATGATTTTTCAACACACTTATGAAGCTTACTTTTAAAAAAATGAGAAATAAATATGTTAATTACTATTTATAGATAATTTTATTATTTTGTAACGGGTGTGTTTGTCTTGTATTTTGATATTTTTTTTATGTGAGGTATGAGAAATTACTTATGTAATATAAAAATAAAGAGTGAATGTAATATAGGCAAAAATATGTTGAAAATTTTTGTTAAAAGAACAAAGTATAAATTTTTAATTCTTGATTGAATATAATACTACAAGAAAAAATTATTTTTGTAACAAAATTTTTTTGTCTCTAAATCTATTTTTTCCGCTACTAATGACATTAGAGACGGAATTAATAATAGAATTACGTTAGCTACATGAACATTAGAGACGGAATTCCGTTACAAATATATTATTTTTTTTGTAGTGTAAGGTTATAATTTCATACTTCTATATATTTAAATAATTATAAGTGCAAAATAAATTACATTCTAAAAAATTAATATAAATTTCTTAATATCTTCTTTAAAACTAAAATTATCCTCCAATATTTTATCTTGCAACATATTCTTTCATAAACAAATCAAATGCTATAAAATATATCCAAAAATATAAATTAAGAGTTTATTACATTGTTTATTTGATATTCGATTTTATTAAAAAAAATAATTATAAAAAAATTAAAAATAGAATTGTTGATGTAATTTTTCAACAAAAATAAAGTAAAATTCAAAGATATAGAAAATATCCTTAAACTTGATTAATTAGTGCCTGAGATTAGGAATCTCTAAACACTGTATGGTACAGAAAATAAACTGGAAAATAAAAGACTGAAATTTAAAGTGGTGATCCCCAAATCTGACTTTGCTTTGTTGAAGTTGATTGAAGATGCCATGCCAAATGATTATCCAAGCCTTTAAATATTCTCTGGGAAACCGTACCGAAAACCGTCACCCGAACGGTTACAACGTCTCCTTCCCAACCGTTTTCCAACCCTTCTCATGCTGACACGCGTCCCCAGCAGACCAAAATTATCCCTATATTTCACTCTTTGAGCCGACCACAGACCTTCCGCTCTTTTGGCCCGACTGCCAATCTACAATAGTATGGGTCCGACTGCCAATCCTCCCGACTTGCGAACCATCTGGCTTGAGGTCTTTCCGCCTTGAGGACTTCCCGACCTGAAAACCTTCCGACTTGAGGTCTTTCCGTCTTGAGGACCTCCCGACCTGAAAACCTTCCGACTTGAGGTCTTTCCGCCTTGAGGACTTCCCGACCTGAAAACCTTCCGACTTGAGGTCTTTCCGTCTTGAGGACCTCCCGACCTGAAAACCTTCCGACTTGAGGTCTTTCCGCCTTGAGGACTTCCCGACCTGAAAACCTTCCGACTTGAGGTCTTTCCGTCTTGAGGACCTCCCGACCTGAAAACCTTCCGACTTGAGGTCTTTCCGCCTTGAGGACTTCCCGACCTGAAAACCTTCCGACTTGAGGTCTTTCCGTCTTGAGGACCTACCGACCTGAGGTCCTTCCGTCCTGATGACTTTCCGTCTTGAGGACCTCCCGACCTGAAGACATTCCGACCTGAGGTCCTTCCGTCTTGAGGACCTACCGACCTGAGGTCCTTCCGTCCTAATGACTTTCCGTCTTGAGGACCTCCCGACCTGAAGACCTTCCGACCTGAGGTCTTTCCGTCTTGAGGACCTACCGACCTGAAGACCTTCCGACCTGAGGACTTTCCTTAGTAATAAATCTATTTTCCTTGATTTCCTCATGGTGCCCTTCAGTCAGTTCAATCAACTCTATTGCCAGGCCCATTCTTCTTTTTACCTTGGGCTTTTAACCAAATTCTAAATTTCGTACGTAACAACTTGCCCGCCGCCAAGGGACTTTCAAACGCCATTTAACAATCAATGTTTGGAAGTTCATAAATCACCACCCTCTTGAAAAACTCCCTTAGCAACTGCACCAGTTACTGCAACACTCCTGATTAACTTCCTTCTCCGCAATACAAGCTTTTGTGAATCACAATCCCAAAACACTCTAACCATGGCGAATCAATACATTCCTGCCCTTTCCTTCGACGGAACCCTCCCGGAGGGCCCATTTTCAGCCTCGAAAGTACTAACTCCGGCGATCCGTCCATATTGCACTACTCCTGAAGATTCAAATCGGATGAGGGAAGTCTTGGAATCCCGAAATTCCTTGGCTATCAACAACCCTAACTACCAAGCAGTTCGCATTCGAGACAGCATCAAAACCCATCTCACGGACCCAAAAGATCCTTACCGCGCTTGGTATCGACGGGTAGCAGAACACTTCCAGACCCAATGGCGATCCCAAAAAATCGACCAAGCAATACTACTGTCCACCATGCCTATCAACCTGCATGAGAAGGTGCTGTTGGCCATGTCTGCTTTCTGGAATGCGGAAAATGGGGTTTTCCTCTTACCATCGGGCCCCTTTGGTCCAACTCTTATGGATGTGGCAATGATCGCGCATCTCCCAGTCGTGGGTGAAGACCCTGTGATGGGAGCCCTAGATGGGCAGGAGCCATCAGAAGACCATCCAGGATGGTCTTTACAAGGTGTGAAGGAATGGGGTTGGACAAAGTTCGCAACCGACCAACAAGGGGCGCCAGGGACCCCTGTGACCGACCGGGAGCATACTGCCTTTATCCTTTTTTGGCTTTGTAGGTACGTCATTGTTTCCCCTTCCAAATGTGTTCTTCCTTCTCATCTCGACCTGGCCATTCATATCGCGTCAGGTCGGTTCTTTTCCCTTGGCACCCTGTTTTTAGCCAATCTGTTTGAAGGACTTACTAGAGTTAGCCTTCGTCTGACAGATAATGATAGTAGAAAATTAGACACTGCCGCATCGGGTCCTTTTTGGTTTTTAGAACTTTGGTTCCGTCTTTACTTCCCCAACGCGTTCAACTTAGGATCTCCGCCCACTATGCCAACATCTGAAAAACATTTGGGATTAGCCCTCAACCGACTCTGCTCAGGACGCAATAAACTCCAATCTTCCGATCCAATAATAACCGCAATTGTAACGGATACCCGCAGTAACTCTCGATTTTCTATGTATAAAAAATATGCGGGTTATGCTCCCGACCATTTCTGGCCCTTTCCGGCACCAAATCCTCTTCCGACTCCCGAACCTTGTCCTCATCCCACTTATTCTTTTGCCTGGGATGTTGCCCTCAAACCCAGGTCTCTTTTTAGCAGCAAAAAACTTGATAAAAAAGGGCAGAAAACCTTTTACACTTTTAATTATGAACCTCAATTCATGGCGCGCCAGTTCGGCTGTTGCCAAGGTATCCCTGGACCCGTCGCTTGTCCGCATATAATTTTTCAAAGTCCTGACCGACGAGTCCTACCTAATTCAATCCCTTCTTATATCTCCCAGCTCACCACGTACATAATTTCCAATTCGTATATTCCTTTCCGCTCCAACCTTGAGACTGTAGATACATTCAATGAATGGTGGTCGGTTGTATGGTCCCTGATTTCCCCTGATGAGGATCGGTTGTTGAACACACTCCTTCCCCCCCAAGGATTGGTTCTAGGGGCGGCTAGACATACTAGCACTCAACAACAATCAGCCGCCCCGGGAATCGGATCTAGTGTTCCCATGCGAAAAAGGAAAGCGTCCCAGCTGCAAACACCCCCGACCTCTGGGGCCGACCAGCAAGCTCCAGCGAACCTTGGAACTACTAGGACGTCAACAACGGCCCGACCCCGAATAGGTAATTTTTCTTAAAACCGTGAACCAATTCACTATATCTTAACTTTGATTTCACTTATTTCATTCACCAGAACCGACCTTGGTGACACCGACCACACAAACGACGCCACCCCCAGCCGACCATTCAATCGGACCTTTGGTCCAGACCAATTTGCCAATGAGCAGTCGGGCGGAGAACCCGAAGAGGAGGCAAACTCTTCCTCCCGCACCGAGGAGCGGTCGGGCCAGGCACCTGACCAGGAGGCAATCCTTGCAAGAACTGCCTACAGAACCAGTAAGTCCTCTTATCAGCAATACTTATGATTCTCATGACCGACCTTGGTATATTTAACCAACAACATTTCCATGATTTTTCACAGACACCTTCACCAATCGCATCAGCAGCAGGGGTCTCTTCTGACAGCGAAGGGACTACTTCCCAGATGGGTCGACCGCCATACATGGCATCAGACTCATTCATTTCGAAGGAAGGACCAACTGCCCCTGCCGAAGCGGACCCTCACAACAACATACCTGCTGCTGGTAATCTCGAAATAGTCCAATCGGATGCAGCCGCACTGGGAACCGAAAGTCCCCCAGCTGCGGCTATCCCAGATGCTCCAGAGATCCCGGCTGCAGCGGCACTAGATGCAGCCGCCCAACCTGCAGCCGCCCAGCCAGCAGCGGCGCTACCTCCAGCAATCGAGTGGCAGGCAGAAGAACCACCTGTGGCAGCCCAACATCCAGAAATGGAAGAAGTTTCTTCATCCGATTCGGAGACTTCTGTAAATTTGGTAAGATTAAACCAATCCATGCCACAATGTTTCTTTCGGAAAACACTAACTGTTTTATATACCACGTTCCATAGGGACCCAGGTCGGCACCTCAGCGACCATTCGCAGCAGCCGACGAGTCGGCTGCTGTTATACCAGCCGCCCGCCCTACTCGACCGACTTCAGTGCTGCCCCCCTCACTAACAGCAGTTCGCCCAGAGGTGACACATAACTTATCTGAATAAATTTGCACCTCCCTTGGAATACTTATTGACACTGTAAGACTTGCAGGGGCCTTCGGACTTAGCTATCCTATCGACTGTTCCGGTTCCGGCGGAGGCCCGAACCATATTCACTGAGGCCATTAACCATCCCCTGTCAGAATTGAGATCCGACTTATTGGACAAACTCATTCAGACGGTTGGTGGCCTTCTTTTTTACACTCCAACGGAATCGCCAGCCGTCCCCATTCTGCATCGGCTGATGGAAAGACTTACAGAGCTCAAGACTGAAGTGTTAGTCATTGGAAACCTGTCAACCGAAACCCCCCAGCCCGACTTCGATCAAACAACGCTGGAGAATTCTTTGGCTAAGACCCGAGAATCCCTTCAGCAGACTACTGGAAGGCTGGGTGGTCTCCTTAGCACGAAAGCTCAAGTCGATGAAGCTATTCAGAAAAAGGAGGCAGAATTGCGGGAGCTAAAGAAGGAACAGTCTACCCTGGATAAGCAAATTACCAATGAGCAGCGTCTGCTTGAGAAATATACCAAGAATGAGGCTGAATTAGATCAAGAGCTGAAAACCCAAGCTCGATCCCAATTCATCCGAAGATATCAGACGGCTGCTAATACCAGAAGGCTATCCAGGGATGAAACCAAATGGACAAATATAAAAACTGCTTTAGGGGCACTTTTGTAATACCTTCCCCTTTGTAACAACAATTGACTTAGTAATCCATTTTTTCTTTCTTCTCTCAAAACAAGGATCACCTTTCAATTTCCAACTTTGTAGGAATCGAAACAAACTCCTTCTTTAAAAGAATATTGTTTCTCACATTTTAAGAAACACATTCCAAGGCATATTTTGAAAATCAAAACACTTGAAGTGTTAACAAACATGGCGAATGACCGACCTCATGTTCCATCAAGCAACTGGGAAGGTGTTCTTCAACCCTTCTTTGTAGGTAATCACCCTATTGGAGGCCATGCAGAAGACTTGTTACATATACTCAAGCAACTAGACTTCAAATTCCGATTCTCCCAACGAGGAAGAAGAACCATTCATCGCGTCATCCGCCTGATGGAAAAAGTCATTGAGGGGTATGAACCTCTTCGTGACATCCTTAGCCGCATTCCTGATCTCCATCATCACATGGAAATGATAGAAAATCACGCAGCAACTATACTTCCAGATCTTGGTTGGGATAACATCTTTTCCAATCAACGAAAAGTCTTCTCAAGATTACGGACCATTGTTGATCGTGAACATCAAGCCATAACAGACATGCAAGCACGTACCCATCAAGATTTAGATGAAATGCAAAGCCAATGGGAAAGGTACCGACCAGATTTGGAAGATCTTATTGAAGAAGAACCAGAGCTAATATCCACTCACTGAGATGAAAAGTCTGATTCAGAGGCAGAAAATTTCTCACAACTACACGATGACTAACAGAAATGAACCTTTCAGTAGGTTCGAACCCCATAAATGGGTTCTGAATAATATTTTGTTTCAGGCAGTTTTGTTATCTGAAAAGGCAGGATAATACCTCTTCAGATATTTAGCATTAATACAATCATGTACTCTTCTACCTTCATGATTTACAATAATGAACGCGCCATTTCCAATATCTTTTTGAACAATGTATGGTCCTTCCCAATTCGGTGACCACTTTCCAAATTGGTCAGTTTTCTTATACGTAGGAAGAATGGTCTTCCAGACTAGGTCTCCTTTTTGGAATGTCCTGTGAAGAACTTTCTTTCCGTAACTCCTTGCTCTGATTTCACTCTGTTTCACACTTCGATCTATTGCATGGAGACGGTTAACATCCAAATCCTCCAACTGTTGCAACATAAGTTGTTGGTATTCTTTTGTAAGATCACCATCAGTAAACTCTGTTCGGCCAGAGGATACTCGGATTTCGGCTGGTAAAACAGCATCTTGACCAAACGTGAGTTGGTAAGGTGAGAACCCTGTGGCCATATTTCTGGTATTCCTATGTGCCCATAAAGCCTGATACAATAACAAATGCCACTTTCTTGGGTTCCCTTCAACCATCTTCTTTATAATCCCAATAATAATCTTATTTGCTGCTTCCGCTTGTCCATTGGCTTGGGGATAATAAGGTGAAGAATGATGTAATCGAACACCGAATTCTGCCAAGAAACTAGAGAACTTTTCCCCTGTGAAAACCAGGCCTTGGTCGGTTGTTATAGACTGAGGGATACCATATCTGTAAATAATTTGATTCAAAACGAAGTCTATCACTTCTTTCTGATCCACATTTTTCAAAGCAACCGCTTCTACCCATTTGGTAAAGTAGTCAGTCGCGACCAATATGAAACAATGATGTTTCGATGAAGCAGGATGTATCTTACCAATAATATCCATAGCCCATGATTTAAAAGGCCATGGTTTTGCCAAAAATTGCAATTCGGTTACTGGCAAATGGTTTAAGTTTCCATGTCTTTGACATTCCTGGCAGCCCTTGGCAAATTGTATGCAATCTTCAAAAATCTTTGGCCAGAAAAAACCCAAACGATGAATGGCCCATCTCATATTCAGACCTGCCCGATGAGCTCCACATATCCCACCATGTACTTCTGTCATCACCTCTAGAGCTTCTTTAGACCCCAAACATTTCAAAAGTAAACCTTCAAATGATCTCTTATACAAAATTCCATTTATCAATTGAAAACGCAAAGCCTTCAATCGTGTCGCAACTGAAACACTTGCACCTGGATTATGTAAATACGTGATAAGCTCTGTTCTCCAATCGGGCACTGTTTCACTGGTATCTTTGTGTCCGACTGTAACTAAGCCGTCGGGCTCCTGTCCGACAGTAACTACGCAGTCGGGCTCCTGTCCGACAGTCTCCTGCCCAACCATAACTTCGTAGTCGGTCTCCTGTCCAAAAGCCTCTTGCCCGACCGTAACTTCGCAGTCGGGCTCCTGTCTGACAGCCTTTTGCCCGACCGTAACTTCGCAGTCGGGCTCCTGTCTGACAGCCTTTTGCCCGACCGTTCGGTCACATATTGGGTCTGTCTTTTCTTCTATGCCCGACTTGACCTCCGACCACATATCCTCCAGAATTCCTTTACAGGCCCTTTGAGCCAACTCATCAGCACGTTGGTTTTCTTTCCTCGGAATGAACTCAATTATTACTTCTGAGATTTTCATCAGTAACCGACCCACAATGTCCCTGTATCTGCGAAGATGAGGGTAATTGCAAACATATTGATTGTTTACCTGGTTGACTACTAATTGAGAATCCCCCCTTATTATTACAGACTGGACCTTCCTGGCTATTAAAGCCTCCAAACCCAAAATTAAAGCCTCATATTCTGCCGAATTATGGGTCATGGCTTCCAATCGTAATTGTAAGTTGATCTTTTGACCATCAGGTCCTTGCAAAAAGACCCCTGCCCCTGATTTGTTTCCAGAGGTAGAACCATCAAAGAACATCAACCATGTTCTGGTACTTATATAAGGCACACATCCGACCTGTAGATTATCCAAATATGATGAACAACTAAATGGTCGGACACTATCACAAAGAGAATACCCGACTTGTGAGAATTCTGCTAAGAAGTCGGCTACTGCTTGTCCCTTGATTGCCCTCAGAGGGGAATGTTGAAGATCAAAAGGAGCCAATTTGATGGCCCACTTCATAAGTCTGCCCTTCATAGTAGGTCTCTGTAAAATCAATTTGATGAGATCCACCTTAGATATGACCTCAATTCTTCTGGGCAGCAAATAATGCTCAAGTTTAGTACAAGCGAAAACCAATGAATAACACATTTTCTCTGGCATAGTGTAATTCAGTTCTGGTCCTGTAAGGGTTTTACTGAGATAGTAGATTGCCCTTTCCTTCCCGTCATCACCATCCTGTGCCAATAAACAGCTAACCACTTCATATGTATTTGCCAAATAAAGTTTGAGTGGCCGACCTTGTTTAGGAGGCATCAAGACTGGAGGGTGAACCAATGCCTGCTTGATAGCATCTAAAGCCATCTGTTGATCGGGACCCCATTCAAAAGCATTTTTTCCAGCTTTCAACAATTTAGTGATGGGTCTGACCTTGCCAGCAGCATTAGAAATGAAACGCCTCAAATAGTTCACCTTACCCAAAAGACTTTGGATTTCTTTAATCGTCTTGGGTGGCCGACTATCAAGAATGGCTTTAGCCTTGTTGGCATCGATTTCAATTCCTCTCTCATGAACTAAAAATCTAAAAAACTCCCGGCTGATATTCCAAAAGCACATTTGGTTGGATTCATCTTCAACTTGTACTTCTTCATTCTTTCGAATGCCTCTTCAAGATTTCTCAAATGTTCATCAAAACTGGCAGATTTAACAATAACATCATCAATATACACTTCCATAGATCTGCCAATTAAATCATGAAAGATTGAATTCATGGCTCTTTGGTAAGTTGCCCCTGCATTCTTTAACCCGAATGGCATGACTGTCCATTCATAAATACCTAAAGCCCCTGGGCACCTGAATGCTGTCTTAGGAATGTCTTCTTCTGCCAGAAATATTTGGTTATAACCTGCATAACCATCCATCAGACTAAGGATTTTATGCCCTGCTGCTGCATCTATCAACATGTCGGCCATAGGCATCACATATTCATCCTTAGGGGTAGCTAGATTCAAATCCCTGAAATCGATGCATATCCTAATCTTACCATTTTTCTTGACCACTGGCACAATATTAGCCAGCCACTCCGCATAACGGCAAGGCTGAATAAAACCCACTTTGAGAAGTTTTTGGATTTCTTCCTTGATTTGAGGCATTAGATCCGGGCTCATTCGCCTTGGAGGTTGTTTGTAAGGTTTACAACCTTCTTTGATAGGCAATCGATGCTCTATTAGACTTCTTGTCAAACCAGGCATCTCTGAATAATCCCATGCTAAACAATCAATGTTGTTTCTAATAACTTCGAGCATCATTGTTTGTTGCTCTTTAGACAAATAACCACTTAACCTGATCACTTTTGGAACCAATTCGGTTCCTAAATTAAACTCCAATAATGGGTCTTGTGATGAAGCTGTTGGTTCTGTTTTTTCTAATAAGTCGGGCCAACGAAATTGTTCATCTTCTTGGAGGTGAACATCCAGAATCTCTTTACTATTTTCTGCTTTATGTAATAACTGCTTTAAATAGAACTTATTAATAAGAGAACTACATACTTCTAAGCTTGTATCATCCATAACAAACAAATTATATGGGAATGGGTGTGGCTTTATCATGAGCCATACAATAAAGGTGTTCTTTTAATAGAACATCGAGTTCTGGCCAGTAACTTTATAACCCTTGTTTGGGTATTCCCTGGCCATATACAACTGAGACATCGGAGCCAAATGACTGGAATAAAACACTGACTCTTCAACTTGTTCTGATACATCGAATGGGTTGTCATTCGCTTCCATTTTGAAGACCTGATTTCCTTCCCAGAACATTAATTGTTGGTGCAGGGTTGAAGGCACACATTGAGAGGCATGAATCCAGTCTCTTCCCAGCAAGAGAGAGTATGTAGTATCTGCGTCCACAATAAAGAAAACAGTGGAGATCTTCTTTGGTCCGACCTCGATTGTGGCAACCATCATGCCCTCAGGCTTAGTCGGCTGCCCTGTAAAACTTGTCATTTCGAATTCCACAGGAGACAGATCATGAATTCCTTTCCCTAGCTTCTTGAGAGTCTTCAATGGCATAACATTAAAAACTGCTCCATTATCCACGAAAACCTTTGTGATTGGTTTCCCACAAATATGAGCATTAACATACAGAGGCTTCAAATGGGAGATCGCACCCTCTGGAATAGGAGGAAACACAATCGAAGGTGGCTCCGGCTGAGGCTCAGAATCTGAAGTCTTTGCCCACTCTGTTTCCTCTAATTCATCATCTGCCAAGAATGCCCATAACGGTTCGTCCATAGTATCATCTACCAGACTCGCCCATATCGGTTCATCTCTCATCTGATTAATCTCTGTCATTCGACAAGGGATTCGTGGTCCCAGACGAGATTTAACAGATCTTGAACTTTGCTCTGTAGTTAGAACTTCTTCCTTCGTCTTGTTCTGAGGTTGAAGCGTCAAAGATTCTATACGGAAATCTTCAAGAGATGGATTGATGTTGATCCGTTCACAATGTTGGCATCTAAAACCTTTAATTATTTCATCTGCCATTCCTTTACCTTTCCCCTGTCCCGACGAACTTCTTTTGGTATGGTCGGAAGCGCCTAATCCGTCATTCGGTTGCTTTCCTGACCAGACCCGACTGGACCGACCAATTGGAGACTGAATGGCTGCTCCCTGCTCGTTGGTCGTTTGTTCTGTAAAGACCCGAATGGACTGATCTCCTGCCAAATGGTCGGCTGCTTTTTGTTCGTCTGTTAGTTGTTTTGCTGAAGGAACTCGTTTCCCATACTTTGCAGCATACCTGCGTTTGGCATTGCGAATCTGTGTACGATTCATACCTGGGAAACGAGGATCTATATCAACCGGTAAAGGCTTTTTATTTCGAGCCCAATTGTTCCCGACTGACCCTGTTTTTCTGGTCGGGTGGTCACGCACTAAAACCTTTTCTTTCACCTCCACGTTAAAAGAACCGTCTGGACGGTCCCATTTTTCAGCGACTGGCCTTTCAACAACTTTGAATCGTTCTTCCGGTCGGCTGCTGTTTGGCTGATTTCCTTTCTTTGTTCCGGGGCTTGCCTGAGTTCGTTCCCCTGTTTGCCCACTATTGGCCGAACTTTTCCCTGTTTCCAAACTTGGTTGGATGTCAACCATTGCCGTTGTTACTTTTGGAAACGGTTGCTGGTCTACACCTAAAGTGATGTATTTGAGCCGACCTGTCTTGATGGCCTTTTGAATTTCCTTCCTGAAATGAGTACACTGACTTGTATTGTGTGTGAAAGAATTATGCCACTTACAATATGGTCTCCCTTTGATTTCTTCTTTAGTGGCCAATCTTTGCCCCTTTGGAATACGGATCTGCCCATCAGTCAGTAGGATATCAAAGATTTCATCAGCTTTCGAACTATCAAAAGTCGGTTGCTCCTTTCCTTCAGATCCTGGTACTGGCTTCAATTTAGGGCATACATAAGGTTTTCCAGAAAGGATTTCGGCTGCCATCTCTTCTGATTGATTAAAATCAAAGTCACATGTTTCTGTTCCCATACTCGCCATATGTTGGCCTCTATTACGCCTGTTATGCTGATCTTCCTCTCTGAACAAAGACTCTAAACGTCCTGCCTTGGATGCAAGACTTGCCAAATCCTCCACATCCAGGGCAGTGAGTGCCTTTCTTAAACGAGTATGCATATTCCGGACCACTAAATTGGTCATCTCTTTCTCACTGATTACCGTAGGACATCGTCCTTTCATTAATCGCACCCTTTCTATAAACTGTGAAGCAGATTCTTCTGGAAACTGTCTCAATTCTAGTAAATCAGTTAAAGAAACAACTGGTAAAGGATTGAAGAATCTAGCGTGAAATGCCATCTCCAGTCCTTCCCATGTCTGAATTTGTCCAGGAGGCAGACTTACAAACCACGAAAACGCCGTTCTAGTAAGAGATAAACCAAACAGCTGTAACTTATAAAAAGGGTTATTGCCAACTTCTCCTAATTGTGCTGTGAACCGACCAACATGTTCTATGGTGGAAGATCCGTCCTCCCCTGAGAATGCATGAAAATCGGGTGGTCGAAAATTTCTTGGGAGAGGGTGTTCATTAATGATCCTTTCTGGGAAAGGTCTCTGATATGCAGGGCGGTTAGCCATCTGAGGAGTTAATCCATACTGATCCCTTAATATGTGTGCAATCTCATCAGGATCTACATGAAAGCGTTGATGATCAGGAACATGGAACGGATCCTGCACAGGAATATGAATAGGATCATGTATATATCCTTCAGGCCTATCCTCCCTTGTATTGTTTGGCTGCGGATTGGTAACCCTTGGTCCCAGTGGAACATTGTTGGGAAAGGTCAAAGGAGATTTTCCCCTATCCATACGGTTGGGATTTGTGGCACTTGGGAATGTACTATCCACGAATGATGGCCCTGCAAAATTTGCCTGTGGTCTGGACGGTGACACTCCTGGTGGCGTTTGAGTGGGTTGAAGACTAACCCTTGACAGTGCTTGATCTATCATGTTCTGCATCAGACTCTGTTGCTCACGCAACATATTCGTTTGTTGCTCACGCAACATATTCTGCATAACCAAAGTATGCTGGTTGTTCATTTGTTGAACATAAGACCACCAATCAGTTGGTGGTTGTGGGATTTCCCCGGCATTTGGCACAATAGGTGGTGGAACGGATTCTCCCACCGGTGCCGAAGATGATTGTGGTTGTGAACCTGCCATATGGACCCTTCCGATGATTCGGCCGGATCTAAGACGTATGAAATTATCGCCGGAATTGGAATGAGCAATTTTGTCTTGCTCCCACTGTGGTCGCCAATTTGTTGATGTAATTTTTCAACAAAAATAAAGTAAAATTCAAAGATATAGAAAATATCCTTAAACTTGATTAATTAGTGCCTGAGATTAGGAATCTCTAAACACTGTATGGTACAGAAAATAAACTGGAAAATAAAAGACTGAAATTTAAAGTGGTGATCCCCAAATCTGACTTTGCTTTGTTGAAGTTGATTGAAGATGCCTTGCCAAATGATTATCCAAGCCTTTAAATATTCTCTGGGAAACCGTACCGAAAACCGTCACCCGAACGGTTACAACGTCTCCTTCCCAACCGTTTTCCAACCCTTCTCATGCTGACACGCGTCCCCAGCAGACCAAAATTATCCCTATATTTCACTCTTTGAGCCGACCACAGACCTTCCGCTCTTTTGGCCCGACTGCCAATCTACAATAGTATGGGTCCGACTGCCAATCCTCCCGACTTGCGAACCATCTGGCTTGAGGTCTTTCCGCCTTGAGGACTTCCCGACCTGAAAACCTTCCGACTTGAGGTCTTTCCGTCTTGAGGACCTCCCGACCTGAAAACCTTCCGACTTGAGGTCTTTCCGCCTTGAGGACTTCCCGACCTGAAAACCTTCCGACTTGAGGTCTTTCCGTCTTGAGGACCTCCCGACCTGAAAACCTTCCGACTTGAGGTCTTTCCGCCTTGAGGACTTCCCGACCTGAAAACCTTCCGACTTGAGGTCTTTCCGTCTTGAGGACCTCCCGACCTGAAAACCTTCCGACTTGAGGTCTTTCCGCCTTGAGGACTTCCCGACCTGAAAACCTTCCGACTTGAGGTCTTTCCGTCTTGAGGACCTACCGACCTGAGGTCCTTCCGTCCTGATGACTTTCCGTCTTGAGGACCTCCCGACCTGAAGACCTTCCGACCTGAGGTCCTTCCGTCTTGAGGACCTACCGACCTGAGGTCCTTCCGTCCTAATGACTTTCCGTCTTGAGGACCTCCCGACCTGAAGACCTTCTGACCTGAGGTCTTTCCGTCTTGAGGACCTACCGACCTGAAGACCTTCCGACCTGAGGACTTTCCTTAGTAATAAATCTATTTTCCTTGATTTCCTCATGGTGCCCTTCAGTCAGTTCAATCAACTCTATTGCCAGGCCCATTCTTCTTTTTACCTTGGGCTTTTAACCTAATTCTAAATTTCGTACGTAACAAGAATAATTGTTTTAGTTAGATTTACAATTATATTTTTAAATATACTTAAATGATAGCTTTATTCTTTTAACAAAAATTTTAACATATTTTTTCAAGAATTAATATATTACACATCATTTTTTATTTTCAAAAAAATCAAAAATAATTCTTTTACATTTTTTCATATTTCACGTAAAAAAATATCAAAACACAAAATAAACACACCTTATTATTATTATTAATATTATTATTATTATATGAGTTTTCTTTATACATTCAAATAAATGCATAATTTTTATTTTATGTGTTATGTTAAAAAGTAATTTTATATTAAAGCTATAATAATTATTATATCATATGAAATAATTAATAGTTTATTATATTAAGAATTTTTAAAAATTAAAATACTCTATATCCGGATGAAGTTTCAAGATTCTAAATTTAATTTTTAATGACATAAAAGAAAGATAATTTAATAAATTTTTAAAACTAAAAAATTTATTATAAATTGAAGTTTGATTAAAATATATATAATAAATTCAATTGAAAATATTAAATATTTACTTATTTAAAAGATAATTAACATTATACATAGTAACAAACTTTAGAATAAGAGAATTAAAAACAAAATTTTTAAAATTATTAATTTTTGTTGAAATACATAGATATAATTTTTTAATATTACATTCTTAAATAATTATAACAGTAAATAAAAGAATCTTACATGAAATTTTTTAAAGCAAATTAGTAAATTTAATTAACTTAGTGTAGATTGAGAGTTTGATGCGAACTTCCCAAGGATGACAGTTCGGATCTAATTCCACAAGAATAAGTAACAAGAATATTGTAGATTTTGATAGAGTAAGGGATGGATGGCTATATATATATATTTATATTAATGGAGATAAACTGGACTCTCTTGAATTGAGAGGTAGTCGGGAAGGCAACACGAGAGATCAAGCTCACGTATCACAATCTTCTAAACAAGCTGACAATACAAGCTAAGGCAAGAATAGTTCCAGTACTATTCGAGAGGCCACGACTTGTTTCAAATCACTCGAAACAACTCAATTTGGGGATATGAAGCTGTAACCGAATCACTCAAGATTACACTTAAAAAATGCACAAGAATCGCTCTTGAAAAAAAAAACCAGTTTATGAAATCTCTTTGTGGAATGAATAATCTTACAATGATAATCATGAGTCTTTTTATAGAGGAACCGTAGAAATTTAAAAATAAGAAAGTACACTCTTAAAGGAAATAAAATCATATAGGAAATAGTTATTATAATTAGCCTTATTTAGTATTATTGACCCATAATTCATGGCAATCCCATGATTATTGGTAATCCCTTGATCTATGAAATTCCTTCGTTCGGGGGATATTGATTCATGGAATCCTCAATTAGGGATAATAATTTGGGGGAGGTCCAATGTCTTGTAAGGTGCTCTTGGCCTTATAGTCTTTGGGACTTGAGGTCCAATTTCTAGAAGAATGCATGGTTTATTTTGATCGTCGGTGTAGAGTTTAGCAATGGCATCCATTTGAAGTTTGGCACACTTTGTTATTGCCAATTGAAATTTACGGGCTCGGCTCCTAGTGATTGGTCCAGGAAGAATTATGATTGAGTCCGATTCCGTCATGATAGTCACATCAGAGTTCAAAAAACCCAATTTACACAACTCTTATTTTTTACTTCTGCAACATGTATACATTATTTGTGCACGGTGGAATAGAGCATTAAAAAAAATAAGAAAAATATAAACATCATTCATGACTAAATTATAGGAAAGAAAATTTTATTTTTCGTTACATACAACATAACACTAATTTAAAAATAAATATATGTAAATAAGTTCTCATTTACTTCACCTTCCTTTCACTTAAAATCATATAAAATACGACACAATAAAGTATTAAGAAGGGAGAAAATACGAAACAATAAACTACAAAATACAACACAATAGAGTATTAAGAAGGGATAAAATACAACACAATAAATTGCAAGTTAAATACCATTTAAGAACTGAAAAAAGAAAAAAAAAAAACACAAGCGACCACATCATCATCCTTAAATGCTTTGCCTAAAACATGAGCCAACATCATATTGCTCTTCCGCAAGATTTAAACTTCCAGGTGTTGTTGTAGTCGCCGTCCTAGGGCAGACAGCCAGCCGAAGATAGAGAAGCAAGCGAGAATGAAGGAGCCTAGCAAGACTCTTGTATTACAAACAAAAATGACTGAAAATCATAAGATATATATACACAAAAATACATGCATATTTATTATAAAATAATAATGAAAAAATCTTTTCAATTTTCTAAAAAAACTTTACAGATTCCCAAAAATACATGCATATTTATTATAAAATAATAATGAAAAAACCTTTTCAATCTTCTAAAAAAACTTTACAGATTTCCAAAAAGATTTTCATATTATCATCAGCCTAAATATAAACCTCTGCAACTTCCTAATTATAAAATATTGTATATACCAATATTTTAATATATAATAGTATTTAATATAAAATATTAAAAAAATATCTTAATATTAATTTCCTATCCATATATACATTATATAAAAACTAATAAAAATAGATAAGTTACTTTTTCTAATATATATTACATTTTATAATTGTTTATCAAAACATACTATCAAATAATAATTATTACTATTTTTATTATTTTTTTTTACTTTAATGACACATTTAATATATACATATAAAAAACTATTAGAAATAATAATTAGTTAAAAATATATATTTAACAAACAAAAATATATGTTGAATTATTTTATCAATCAACCTATTCAAAAAAGCAAAAAAAAAAAAAAAAAAAAAATTAAAAAAATTAAAAAAATTCAAACTTCACGTATATGATATTTGAAATATATATTAATAAAATTATTATATTAAAAACACTGAATTGTATAAAATTTAACACATATATAAATACAAATAACAACAAATAAATAAAAACAAATTTAAGGGTGTGTTTGTTTGGGGGTTTGGATTTTGGATTGAGATTTGAATAGTAAAAATTTTGAATTTGAATAGTTTTATGATGTGATGTAAATAGGTGTTGATGTGATGTTTTGAATGTAAAATTGATTTTTAGTATAATATAAAAAATAAAAAATAGGTGTTTGATTTGATGTTTTTGGGGGGAAAATTTTGGATGAATAGTAGGATTTTGACAAAATCCTACAAACGAACACACCCTTAATATTATAGAATTTTTAAAACCTTAAAAATAAATTATATTTTACAAAATATCTTTGGTTATCCACAATACTTTTTATAATTTAAACTATTGCCACTAATTTTTTATATATTAAAAAATAAATAGATAAAAGAAAATTAGAATGAGAAACAATAATAACATATAATGAGAAATATTAATAATAGTATATCGTAAAATATCTGAATGATTAATTAATAAAAAACTACAAAATTATTAAAAAATTAAAATATTTCAAAATAAATGATAAATTTGATTTTAATAATATTAAAGCTTATTAATAAAAAGCGATTCTATCAAATAATCAATAAAAATAAATAATTATTAAAAAATAATTTTTATATTTAAATTGCACCTTATTAATACGTATGCTTATAAAAATCAATGTGCACCTTATATTATTTGACATAAAAAAAAAAATATTGGCCTACATTAATATAATAACTAATCAAATTCAACGACTAATAGAAATTTAATAAAAAAAATTCAAATTTGTTCAAAATTCCTAAAAATTCTTGCTTTAGACTGTGGTGGGGTCACAATAAATTCAAATATATATATATGATATGATATGATATACATTTAAAAATAACCATTAAAAAATATATATATAACAATTATTATATATAATTCATATTTTTATAACCACCAATAGTAATGACCAATTAAATTATTTTTAAAAAAATACAAAATTACTAAAAATTCAAGTTTTTTGCATGAGTGGATTCACAATGAGCTCCTATAGTATTATATATATATATATATATATATGATAGAAAAGGTATACTACACCATCCACTATGCCTGTGATGCCTCTGTATGCTGAAATGGACGTCCGCCGGAGGAAGGCACCTGTTTTCATATGAGTTGTCAAAATGGGGCATATGTTTGCTTGTGGCGTTGATTTTATTACGTTGTTTAATCTTTCGAGGGAAGGGTTTTGTTTAGTACTCCCTACATCCGCAAAAGTTAGAACATTTTAGTCCGACATAGAAATTAAAGAAAAATAAATATTTTATTAAGAAATAATAAAAGTAAAAAAAGTAAAATGAGGGTATTTTTTGGGAAGTAAGAAATTAAAAAGAAAAAAAAAAAAGAGGAGTGAGAATGTAAGAAAGGAAGTGATATTTGTTGTAAATACATGTTGAATGAAGGATAATAGTTAAATGTTAATTTGTTGACTTTACCAGAAGACTAAAAAGAAAAGTTAGAGTAAGTTTATAATATTATACTCTTTTTATATACTCCCTTCGTCCCGGAATTATAGTCTTGGTTGTGTTGGACACGAGATTTAAGAAATATTAATATTATATTGATAGTGGGTAAAAAAAATATAGGTAAAAGACATTTTTGTCCTTGTGAGTGTATTAGTGTAAAAGGTAGTGATAATTGTGTAATAATAATGAAAGAGTAGGATAGTTATATAGTGATATGGTTATTTATGAAAATAAGATTATTGTTTTGAGACGGACAAAAATAGTAAACAAGAATATTGTATTATAACGGAGGAAGTATATAAATAAATTGTTACAGTAGTTTACTATATATGATGTATAGTTGTCAGGAAAGTGCAGATTTGTAGAGGTTAGAACCCATTTAAAGTTAATTTTCTTCTTTTTACTTTATTTTATTATTTTTTTTGGATGAGGCGAAAATAGTTTTCTTCTTTTTCTGCACTTAGTGCCTATCATCTTTCTGCTTTAATAATAATTTTACATTATTTTTCAATATAAGAGAAAAATATTGGAATATATTTGTCATTAAATGAAATATAAATTTACATAGTTCTATTTTGATTACTACATTCTCTAAATTGGCTACTTTTGATGCAAAATTTTAATTTTTTATTGGTTTATAGGAAGGAATATATTTATATATTTATGCATACATATGTATGTTGCATTGAAGTGTGTAATTGGTCATGAGAGGAATTTATATTCTGTAATCAATATTCCGTAACAAAAAGTAATACTCCCTCTGTTCTAATACAATAGTCTTGTTTAGTATTGTTTTTCGTCCCAAAACAATAGTTTTATTTCCATAAACAATCATATCACTATAAAATTATCTTTACTCTTTCATTATTACTACACAATTGCTACTACTTTTTACATTAATACACTAACAAATGCAAAAATTCTTTCACTTATATTTTTTACCCATTATCAATATAATATCAATATTTCTGAAATTTCGTGTCCAACATAACCAAGACTATAGTTATAGGACGGAGGGGATAAGTAATATCAAATCTTATTATGCCAATTTGGCGTTGTGCAAAATATATTTTGTGGTTTCATTTATATATTGATATGTACAAAGAATTAAAATTGGTATAATAGATATATATATATATATATCAATACCATATAAAAAATTGGTATACCAAATTATATGTCCGGTATCATTATATATGAACCAAATAAAGTATTCGATTGGAGATGACCTAATTCCTCTCATTGTATTATTGCTTTTTCCTTATCAAAGTTTTGTGTGTATATCAATAATGTATATTATTTTTTTTATAGGTTATTTTTGTTTTGTCTTAAAACTGTTCTAATTTATTTACAAATAAGATATATAAAGAAATTTATGTTAATTTGTAGGAATAATAAATAATCTATGAAAATTTACACTCAAATACAACTTAAAAACATTTTTTTTATTTTTTTATATATACATTATTTATTGATATTATTTTTAAATTAATTAAAAGTATACATAATACATATAGAAAAGTATAATAAAATAAATACAATAAAGTTAAACCGTGCGTAGCACGGGTATCCGCTAGTTCTGAAACAATCTCAACAAAGTAACGTCACCTAAGAAACTACTACTTTAGTTAAAACTGTAAAGATGTTTGGATAAATAGGTATAACTAACGTTAATGGAAACCAAAAAAATCATGAGACACTTTCATTAATAATGCTGGAAGAAAGAAAGACATACAATATAAATACATATGTTGTATTTGCATAATAAGAGAATTCGCTTGCAACTCTAAGTTTCCTCCCCAAATTCCATCATTGGCCATGAATTTGCAATATTTGTCAAAAAAAATTCATCATCAACAACCCGTTGAAACATTGCTTGAATTTCCTATTATATGAAACAAGTCTCTTTGATTGAAAAGTCTAACCCAAAACAAACAAATTTAACTTTTGTAAATACCATATGTAACACTCCCAGTTGGCTCAGACTGGAAATGCTACCGCCACACTACATCATGAGGTCGTCATCTCCTACTTTGGGCCCCGTAATACAATGTTGTTGATGTGTTTTTTCAACAATAAAAAGTAAAATCCAAAAATAAAGAAATATCCCCGAATTTGATAGATGAGTGCCTGAGATTAGAGATCTCTAAACACTGTAGAATACATAGAATAAAATAAGAAAAATAAAATAAAAGACTGGAAAATAAAAGTGGTGATCCCCAAAAGCAATTCTCTTGAATTTGATGTCAGTTGAAGATCCCTCCTCTGTACAGTACAGAATCCTTAAATAACCCCTTGAAGATACGGTTCGAACCGCTATCCGGTCGGTTCCCATAACCGCTGTTAACTCCCCCAAAAAGTTCTCTTCTATCGACACGTATGAGAACCGTCCTACCACGTCCGACCTTTGAAAACCGCTCGCCGGTTGAAACTACCCTCCACTATCAGAGACTGCTTTTTCACCCGACCTGCAAGATAGTTACTTTTACTACCTGACCTTTAAACTTGGTCCGACTTCAATGTCCGACCTTCTTACACCCGACCCTTGGAATTTGTCCCGACTAGGTCCTACTTTACTATCCGAACTATTTAGTCCCGACCAGGTCCAATTTCATCATCCATCCGACTTTCTTACACCCGACCCTTGGAATTTGTCCTGACTAGGTCCGTCTTCAATATCCGAACTATTTGGTCCCAACCAGGTCCAATCTCATCATCCGTCCGACCTTTGGGATTAACCCGACCAGGTTTGACCTTAACATCTGACCCTAAGCTCATCTGACCCGGTTATTGCAGTCATACTTGGACTTTCAAAAAGCCCACTAGACGTTTCGAATAAATTTTAACCTAATCTTGGCAGGCCCATTCCCTAAAAACCTATCCATCATTTTTTTGTGCTCAACAACTTGTCTCCTCCCGCCGAAACGTCACTCCTCGAACTACGGAAGACGTGACATTTTAGGGTTATAGAGTGTGATCATCACATTGTGCCGCGTCAAATCAAAGGGTTTATGTTAAACCCTACCTTCATCTTCTTAAACTCACGCATTCAAAATTCTGAAAATTCCCCTCTGTTCTCCATCTAGCTTCCTCCTTCGATTTTACTTCCTTTCTATCTTTCTCATCCTCGCGTAAATGGCTAACCAGTATGTTCCTGCACTTCCTTTCGACGGAACCGAACCCTCAGTATCCCTTGGGGCTTCCAAGGCTCTTACCCCTACGATACGTCCTTACTGCACTACCACTGCAGATGCTGAGCGCATGAGATCTGTTATTGCGCAAGTTTCTCCTATTATCATCAACAATGAAGCGTTCAAACCAGAGCGCCTTCTGGACAGTATCAAGACTCACTTGACTGATCCAAAAGATGCTTATCGGAAATGGTATGCAAGGCTCCTTCCCCATTTTGAAAACCAATGGAAAACCCAAGGGATCGATAAAGCTATCCTCCTCTCAACGCAACCCCTCTATCTACACGATAAAGTCTTGATGGCCATGGCAGCCTTTTGGCATTCGCAGACAGGTGCCTTTCTCCTCCCTTCAGGTCCTATGGGACCGACCTTATTGGATGTAGCAGTGATCGCGCATCTGCCAATCATAGGCGAGGACCCTGTTCTAGTCTCTCTCGGAAATCAAGAACCTTCCCCCAACCATCAAGGTTGGGCCCTCGCTAAACTTCGTGAAAGAGAAAGAGGATGGACACACTTTGTTAACAA
The DNA here is from genome assembly GCF_009805555.1 of Andrographis paniculata. Lineage (NCBI taxonomy): Eukaryota > Viridiplantae > Streptophyta > Magnoliopsida > Lamiales > Acanthaceae > Andrographis > Andrographis paniculata. The sequence goes on from NW_026137577.1 coordinate 263,772, forward strand.
ATATCAGGGTAAGGAGGGTACCCTTGTTTCCGAGTTGGAACACACTGCTTTCCTCCTCTTTTGGCTCTGCAGGTATATCTTCTCCCTTTTAATTTCTTTTGTATCTCCAAAGTTTGGATATTCGAGCTTAAATTTCTTTCTTCTTTCGTCACAGGTATATCATTCTTTCCCCTTCGAAACTTGTTCTTTCTACTCACATTGACCTAGCCATCCATTTGGCCTGTGGCCACTTCTCTTCATTAGGCACCTTATTCTTGGCTAACCTCTTTGAAGGTTTAACTCGAGTAAGTTCCCGTCTTACGGATACTAAAAAGGCGGACACTGCAGCTTCGGGACCATTTTGGTTCCTGGAATTGTGGTTCCGTCTATACTTCCCTTTTGCATTTTTTGGCCACCTCCCAATTTCTCCCAATCCTTATAGGTCTATTGGTTATGCCTTAGCCAGATTAACCCCGAATTCTTCTTGTCTAAAATTCTCCGATTCTATAATAACCCAAATTTTGACTGAAGATCGGAACAATTCCCGTTTTTTTGTATACACAACCTTAATACAATATTCGACTGACCTTTTCTTCCTTTATCCTGACCCAACTCATCCTCTAACTCGCCCTGATCCTATCCCTCATCCGACCTACACTTTTTCCTGGGACGTCGTACTGAAACCCCGATCTCTTTTTTCCAGTAGGAGGTCGGATAAGAAAAATTGTAGATCGTTTTATACTTACAATTACCAACCTTATTTTTTGTCGAGGCAATTTGGTTGCTTCCAGGGCATACCAGGACCATTAGCCAGTCCCTACCTAATATTTCAAAGCCCTGAGGGACTGGTAATTCCCGAACTCATCTCGACCTATATTTCTCAACTTACCAATTATATTACCTCCAATTCATACCTACCTTTCTGCCCTAAAGCCTCGACAACTGAAACTTTCCCTGCCTGGTGGTCGGACACCTGGTCTTTACTTGCCCCTTCAACTGACCAACTGGTCGGGAAACTTGCTCCACCCCCAGCCCTGGTTCTTGGCTCTCCCCGACTAGCATCCAGAGGAAGGAAAAGGCAGGCACTTGTTGCAGGTGGGTCGGGAGCGAAAAGGCAAAAAACAAAGACCACTCCTGCCATTGAAAGGTAGGCCATCGAGGAATACTTGGCGTCTCTGCCAATAGACACCAGTGGAATGCCAAAGTATTTAAGGCAACAATTTGGTAAGTTTTGTTCCTTTCACCATGTCATTTTCGTACGGTCCCCTTTTAACTTCACTATCTCTGTTTCAGAAGGTCCTTCATTGCCACCATCCACTGGTCCGACCATATCTCAGCCGACCGATCATCAATCACCCGAAGCACAACTTCCCATTAATCTATCCTCATCCCGATCAATTGCCGCCCCGACCAAAGAATGACCATCTATGGTCCAGACCACAGAACAACTCCATGTGGTCCCGACCACAGAACAACTAGCTATAGTCCCGATCACCACACAACCGACTCCCAGACAATCAGAGGTAAAAATGACTTCTGACATTCCTTAGACAAACAAATATTAATTTTAAACAATAACTTCAAACCTTTTATTGTAGGCACACCGACCAGAAGAATCAATGGGAAGGTACTTCCTCTCCCAGCATCGGATATGGTCGCGGTGATGCCCGACCAACCCGTTCTCCTCCCCGACCAAATTGCAGAACCACAACAAGTAAGCACTAGACCCTTTTTCAATGTTGTTCTTTTGATAAAACTCCTGATACCTAAAATCTATTCCGACCAGGCACCCATTGAAAATGTGGTATTGCCCGAACCTGACCGGGTTGTGGCTTTACCCGACCCACTTGTTCAACAAGTTGATGAGGTTCCTCTTGCTGCTCCCGAACCAGTCCAACCAGACCTACCACCCCATGATGTAGAGGAAATTTCCTCTTCAAAGTCGGGTGAAGTCTCCGTTAATTTTGCCCCGCTGGGTCCGGTTGGTACTCTTTAATTTTCGCCCGTCCAACGGTGCTGAAAATTTTGTCTTTTGTTCAGGGTATGGAATTAGCAGGTGCCCATCATCTTCCACCAGGGGATGAATTAGTTGCTGGTCCGACTATTTGTCCAGTCAACCCCTCAATTTTCCAACTATGGCCCCTTTTGAGGCTACGGCTGCCCTGAATCAAGTAACCTTCCAACCTTATCTCTCAAGAATTTTACCATGTCTCTTAGCTTGCTAATCTCATCCTGTTTTAGGCTACCCAGGAGATGAACATTTTGACCCGAATAAACCTCTCGACTCCCGTCAGAACCATTGTGGAACGCTGCGCCAATTTGGATTTTGCTGACTTAGAACTGGCTGACCTTTCGACGCTAGTCCAAGTCGCAATAACCCTATTGGTTCAACCTGCCTTGGAGTCGGGAGCTTCACCTGTTCTCGATCGGATGATGGCCAGGATCACCGAACTTCAAGCTGAAGTTCCTCTGATCGGACCCCCATAATCCGAGGCGACCTCATCTCGTCCGGCTGCAGATCCTAACAACATTGAAGCAGATTTGAGGAAGGCCGACCAAGACCTCAGCATGGCTAGGGCCCGACTGGATGAGCTCCGACAGGAAATACATACATTAGCTACTGAAATCTCCCAAAAGACTGAAGAACTTCGACGACTTCAAGAACGATTGGAAGCTCTAGATGATAGCATACATGAAGGAAGTCGTCTGGTTGAAACACATTGCCTTAACCAAACGAGTCTTTGCGAGCAACTTCAGACAGCTATACAAATGAGACTCGTCCAGAGACATCAAGAAGCTTACCAACGTCGACGGGCCATCAAGTCAGAACTAAAATGGACCGACCTTAAAACTGCTTTACGGGCTCTTCTCTCCATGTAATTCAAATATCATGTACATTGCTTCGGACTTAACTATATTAATTCCTATTTTTAGAAACTAGATCCTTTCTTTCTTGCGTTTTTTCTAAGTCTAACAAGCAAACACAGATCCGTGTTTATTGCCTATTACTAAATCACCTAACTTAGAAACCAAAATATCTATATAAACTCCGTACCTCCAACTCCAAAATGTCATCATCATTACTTTTTATGCACTATGGTTTCTCCTTGCCTCCGTGTTCCTCTTTCCAACTGGGAAGGTGCTCTCCAACCATTCTTAGTAGGAAAGCACCCCATAGGCCATCATGCTGAAGACATGATACTGGTTCTGAAACAACTGGGTTTCAAATTCAGATTCTCCGGCAGAGGTAGGAGAACCATTCATCGTACCATCCGACTGATGGAGCATATATCCACCAGCTACGAACCTTATACCGACATACTCACACACATATCAGATCTCGACCATCATCTAGACATGATAAACCATCATGTAACTGCCTTTCTCCCAAACCTTAGTTGGAACAACGATTTCCAACCACAAAGATCAACGCTTTCCAGACTGAGTGTCCTTGCTGAACGAGAGATTCAGTCCTTGCAAGACATGAAGTCCCGAACTGAACAAAATCTTCAAGACATGCAAGACAAATGGGATCGCTACCGCTTGGATTTGGATGACCTTCTGGATGAAGAACCTGAAATGGTCTCAGCAGTCTGGGATGACACCATTAATCTTTCTGATGACTAGAGAACCCTTTTACCAATGGGTTCGAACCCTTTAGAGGGTCCCTATGATATATTTTTTTCTTTTAATAATTAATGACAAAGTTCCAAAAAGGCAGGGTAATACCTTTTCAGATACTTAGCATTAATATTTTCATGTACCATTTTTCCTTCTTGATTTATGATAATAAAGGCTCCATTTCCAATTACCTTATGAACGATGAAAGGACCTTCCCAGTTGGGAGACCACTTCCCCAATTGATCTACCTTCTTATAGTTCGGCAAAATTGTCTTCCAGACCAGATCGCCTTCTGCAAAGAACTTAGGGACCACCTTTTTTTCGTAATATTTCGCCCTAATTTCACTCTGCCTAATCACTTGGTCCAAAGCGTTCAATCGATCTATATCTAACTCTTCCAATTGTCGCCACATCTTTTGTAAATACACCTCATCGATATAGGCTGTTGTACTGGTCACCCTGGGTGAAGGCACAACAAATTCTGCAGGTAATACTGCATCTTGCCCGAATGTTAATTGGTATGGGGAGAATCCAGTAGAAGTACTTCTACTATTTCGATGAGCCCACAATGCCTGAGATAGCAGAGTATGCCATTTCCTTGGATTCTCCTCCACCATTTTCCAGATAATGCCAATAATAATCTTATTTGCTGCTTCGGCCAATCCATTCGCCTGTGGATAATACGGTGAAGAATGGTGTAATTTAACATTGTATTCCGCCAAAAACTCAACAAAATTTTCCTCAGTAAACATTAACCCTTGATCGGTTGTGAGAGTGTGAGGAATTCCAAATCGATAGATGATATGATTGAGTACGAATTCGATCACTTCTTTCTGCGTCGCATTCTTCAAGGGAACTGCTTCTACCCATTTGGTAAAATAATCAGTCACCACCAAAATGAAAGAATATTGTTTCGACGAGGCCGGATGAATTTTTCCAATTACATCCAACGCCCAAGCTTTGAATGGCCAAGGTTTAACCATTGTCTGCAAATCCACTGTTGGCAAATGATGTAAAGGACCATGCTTCTGGCACTCTTGACATCCCTTGGCAAATCTGATACAATCAAAAAAAATTTTCGGCCAATAGAATCCCATACGATGGATGGCCCATCGCATATTTAAACCTGCCTGATGCGCGCCACATATTCCTCCATGGACCTCCTCCATTATTTTAATAGACTCCTCAGGTCCCAAACACCTCAACAAAACCCCTTCAAAGGTTCTTCTATATAAAATCCCATCAATAAGCTGAAAACGCAAAGCCTTTAAGCGAATACGAACATGAGTAGTAGAATTTGGAGATTCCAAATATACCATAATCTCTGTTCTCCAATCAGTCCCAGAATCGATACTGCCAATCAACTGCTAACAAGCACTCTGAGCCAGATTATCAACCAACTGATTCTCTGGTCTTGGTACATGCTCAAAAACTACTTCCCCGATTCTATATAACAAATGTAGCAATACATCTCGGTATCTATGCAAATGGAGAAAATTACACGCGTACCGTTTCAATACTTGGTTGATAACAAGTTGAGAATTCCCATAGATTATAACAGACTGCACTCCCTTAGCGATAAGTGCTTCCAGACCCAAAATCAGTGCTTCATATTCTTCGGAGTTATGCGTCATATCTTCCATTTGAAGCTGCAAATTAATTTTGCCGCCTCCTTATCCTTCTATCACTCCTGCTCCCGACTTTTCTTTCGAACGGGAAACATCAAAAAAACATTTTCCAAGTACTGGTGCCAACATATGGCATTATTTTGTTTTCTGATGCCCCATTGCGTGTAAGCTCAACCAAAAAATCAGCCACAACCTGCCCTTTCACAGCCTTGAGAGGTCGGTGGCATAATGCAAAGGGAGCCAGCTTAATAGCCCACTTCATTAATCTACCTTGCATGGTTGGTCTGTGTAACATTAGTCTGACCAAATCCATTTTAGAAACCACTTCGGTTTCTCTTGGCAGAATATAATGTTCCAACCGAGTGCAAGCAAAGACTAAAGAATAACACATTTTTTCGGGCATACTGTAATTCAACTCAGGTCCTGCTAAAGTTTTACTTAAATAATAAATGGCTCTTTCCTTACCATCTTCCCATTCTTGCACCAAAAGACTGCTTACCACATCAAAATTGTTCGCCAAATATAACCGAAGAGGTCGGTCGCCTCTTGGAGGAACCAACACAGGCAGGTTAATCAAGGCCTCCTTGATTTCTTCCAATGCCTTCTGTTGCTCCCGACCCCAAGAAAAATCGGTGGCCTTATTCCGTAATAATTTTGTGGTAGGTTTTAATTTCTCTGCGGCGTTTGATATAAAACGCCTTAGGTAATTCACCTTTCCCAAAAAACTTTGTACTTCTTTGACCGATTGAGGCGACCGCATTGTTAGAACAACTTTGGCTTTGTTCGCGTAAATCTCTATTCCTTTTTCATGTACTAAAAATCCCAAGAAATTCCCTGCCGAAACTCCAAAGGCACATTTCGTTGGGTTTATTTTCAGGTTATACTGCTTCATCCGAATAAAAGCATTTTTAAATCAACCAAATGTGAATCAAAGTCGGTAGACTTAATGATTACATCATCAATATATACCTCCATTGACCGCCTAATAAGATCATGAAAGATAGTGTTCATAGCCCGTTGGTAAGTTGCTCCAGCATTCTTTAAACCGAATGGCATAACTGTCCATTCATAAATTCCCAACGCTCCTGGGCACCTAAATGCAGTTTTGGGTATATTTTCTTCTGCCAATGAAATTTGGTTATACCCTGCGTATCTATCCATTAAACTCAAAATCCGGTGTCCCGCCGCAGAATCGATCAACATGTCTGCTATAGGCATGACATATTCATCTTTTGGAGTGGCGAGATTGAAATCTTTGAAGTCAATGCAAATTCGAATCTTTCCATTTTTTTGGTTACCAGAATTATATTGGCTAACCATTCTGCATATCGACATGGACGAATGAAACCAACCTTTAGTAGCTTCTCGATTTCTTCTTTGATCTGGGGCGTCAACTCTGGACTCACTCTCCTTGGTGGTTGCTTGTAAGGCTTAAACCCCTTCTTAATAGGCAACCTATGTTCTATTAAACTGCGCGCCAATCCGGGCATTTCGGAATAATCCCATGCCAGACATTCCTTATGATCTCGAATTAACGCTACCATTCGCTCATGTTGATTTTTTGTCAGTAAACCACTTACCCTGACCATCTTGGGTATTTGTTTGGTTCCCACATTATATTCAATGAGAGGATCCTGACTGGACAGAGAAGTTTCAGTCTTTTCCAAGAGGTCAGGCCAGCGAAAGCCTTCTTCTTCACCGACATTATTGTTGGAAATTTTATTATTATGTAATCTAACCATTAATTGGTTTAAATAGAACCGTCTAATCAGTTTATCATATTTATTTATTTCTTCCATAAATTAAACTTCAAGTAAAAGTTTATTTTGGCTAACAACAGAGCCATAAAACAGAAGATTGTTTCTAATGAAACACGCAACCCTGCGTAGTGAGCTTACAACCCTTCCAGGGATATTCATCTACCATAGTTGTCCGTGAAATCGGTGGTACATACTCCGTATAAAGAACCGATTCTTCCACTTCTTCTGTAGAGCCGAACGGATTTGTACTGGCTTCCATGGTAAAAACCTGATCTCCTTCCCAAAACATAATCTGTTGATGGAGAGAAGAAGGCACACACTTGGAAGCGTGAATCCAGTCTCGCCCCAATAAAACTGAGTAGGTAGTATTGGCATCCACAACAAAAAACACGGTCGAAATCACCTTTGGTCCGACCTCAATGGGTGCCTCCATCATCCCTTCTGGTTTGGTCGGTTGTCCTGTGAAGCTCGTCATCTCGATGTCTACCGGAGACAAATCGCTAATCTCTTTGCCCAATTTTCTTAAAGTCTTGAGAGGCATGACATTGAAAACAGCCCCATTATCGATAAAAACCTTGTTAACCGGCTTACCACATATGTGAGCGTTAACATAGAGTGGTTTTAAATGCGGGATTGCTCCTTCTGGTATAGGTGGAAAAACCATAGGTGGGGGTATACCAACCATCGCTGCCCATTCTGGTTCTTCCTCCTCCTCGAACTTTGCCCAAATGGGTTGTTCTTCGACGAACCATCGCATATCCGTCATCCTGACTTCGAATCCTGCTGTATCAAGTTTTACTATCTTGCTGCGCAAAAATTTTGTCTCTTCTGGGGCAAATGATCCAAAAATAATCTCAGGGGTCTCTTCCTCTGCACTTTCTATTTCAGGATCAATATTGATCCGTTTGCAGAATTGACATCGAAAACATCTGGCCTTCTTGATAAACTTGTTGTTCTGCCCATGCTCCTCTGGTTCGTCATTCAAGTCCCTCCTTTTGGGTGATGATTCTTTCTTCTCCTTACCCTTATATGTTCGCTTTCCATGCCGCGCTGCATACCTGCGTTTAGCATTACGAATTTGTGTGCGATTCATACCTGGAAATCGAGGGTCTATGTCTATTGGCAGAGGCTTTCTGTTTCGGCTCCACTTCTCTTGGACTGGATGTGGTTTGCGTGGTAGTCGGTCCCGTACCACGACTTTATCTTTCAATTCTACTTTGAACGACCCATCTTCTTTGTCCAATTTCTCTGCCACTCTAGTTTCACAAACTTTGAATATCTCTTCCTGATTGGATTCCCGTTCTTTAGGCTTGCGTTCTTTTCGTTTGGTGTCTTCTTCTTCATCACTTTGCACAACTTATGAAGAATGCAAAGAGATCATTGCAGTAGTTACTTTTGGGAATGGTTGATGCTCTACTCCCATTGTTACATATTTGAATCTCCCTGCTTTGATAGCCTTCTGTATTTCTTTTCGGAAATGTCTGCATTGATTAGTATAATGAGTAAAGGAATTATGCCACTTACAGTATGGCCTTCCCTTTATTTCCTCCTTCGTTGCCAAGCTTTGCCCTTTAGGAATGCAAATCTGCCCATCTGCCAACAGAATATCGAAGATCTCGTCGGCCTTGGATACATCGAAGGTTGGTTGTTCCCTCTCCTCTGTTCCTGGCAATGGCTTTAGTTTCGAACATACGTACGGTTTTCCATTCACAATTTTAGCTGCCATCTCTTCAATAATATTTCCTTGCCCTTCATCTGGCAAATAAATCTCTGTATCAACACTAGCCATTTGCTGTACCTTGTTCCGACAAAAATTGTGATCTTTTTCTCTAAATAAAGATTCCAATCTCCCTGCTTTGGAGGCCAGACTAGCCAAGTCCTAAACATAATGGGCTGTCAATGCCTCCCGAAGTCTGGAATGCATGTTCCTGACCACCAAATCGGTCATTTCACTTTCCTCGATGATTGTCGGGCACCTGCCTTTCATGAGTCGTATCCGTTCAATAAATTGATACGCGGTCTCTTCTGGCATCTGTCGGATCTCTAAAAGATCTGTGAGTGAGACTGTAGGGAGATGATTAAAAAATCTTGCATGGAATGCTGCCTCCAAACTCTCCCAGGTTTGCAACTGCCCGGGTGGCAAATTTGTAAACCATGAAAAAGCGGTCCTTGTAAGCGATAACCCGAACAATTGCAATTTATATAAAGAATTATTGCTTACTTCCCCTAATTGAGCCGTGAAACGACCCATATGCTCAATAGTTGATGCCCCATCTTCTCCAGAAAATGAATGAAAATCGGGTGGTCTGTAATTCCTCGGAAGCGGATGATCGTTGATGATTCTTTCTGGGAATGGCCTCTGGTACGCAGGTCTGTTGACCGTCTGGGGGTTCATTCCAAAATGTACCCTCAAGACCTGAGCAATGTCCTCTGGATCTATTCTGGGTGGGACAGGATCCAATACCTGAATGGGATTGTGAGCCTGGCCTCCCATTCTTTCCCCCCTGAGGTCGGTAAGCTCGGTCCTAACACCCAACGGAATATTATTCGGGTATGTAAGAGGAGTCTTTCCTCTGTCAACCCTTGGGGCAGTAACACTTGGAAATGTGCTGTCCACGTATGAAGGCCCCGCAAAATTTGTCTGTAGCCTAGATGGTGATAGTTCTGGTGGCGTCTGGATGGGTTGCAAAGTAACCCTTGATAATGCCTGATTTAACGTATTTTGCATAAGGTTTTTTTGCTCCCGCAACATTTGTTGCTTGCGCAACATATTCTGCATGGCCAAATTATGCTCGTTGTTCAATTTCTGAACATAAGAAACCCATTCAGTAAATGTTTGTGGCATTTCTCCTGTATTTGGCATGACAGGTGGTGAAACTGTTCCTCCCACCGGCGCCGAAGATGATTGAGGCTGTGAGCCTGCCATATGGATCCTTCCGACGATTCGGCCGGATCTCAATCGTATGAAACTCTCCGTTGATGTAGAATCAGCAATCTTGCCTTTCTCCCACTGTGGTCGCCAAATTGTTGATGTGTTTTTTCAACAATAAAAACTAAAATTCGAAAATAAAGAAATATCCCCGAATTTGATAGATGAGTGCTTGAGATTAGAGATCTCTAAACACTGTAGAATACATAGAATAAAATAAGAAAAATAAAATAAAAGACTGGAAAATAAAAGTGGTGATCCCCAAAAGCAATTCTCTTAAATTTGATGTTAGTTGAAGATCCCTCCTCTGTACAGTACGGAATCCTTAAATAACCCCTTGAAGATACGGTTCGAACCGCTATCCGGTCGGTTCCCATAACTGCTGTTAACTCCCCCAAAAAGTTCTCTTCTATTGACACGTATGAGAACCGTCCTACCACGTCCGACCTTTGAAAACCACTCGCCAGTTGAAACTACCCTCTACTATCAGAGACTGCTTTTTCACCCGACCTGCAGGATAGCTACTTTTACTACCTGACCTTTGAACTTGGTCCGACTTCAATGTCCGACCTTCTTACACCCGACCCTTGGAATTTGTCCCGACTAGGTCCGACTTCACTATCCGAACTATTTAGTCCCGACCAGGTCCAATTTCATCATCCGTCTGACTTTCTTGCACTCGACCCTTGGAATTTGTCCTGACTAGGTCCGTCTTCAATATCCGAACTATTTGGTCCCAACCAGGTCCAATCTCATCATCCGTCCGACCTTTGGGATTAACCCGACCAGGTTTGACCTTAACATCTGACCCTAAGCTCATCCGACCCGGTTATTGCAGTCATACTTGGACTTTCAAAAAGCCCACTAGACGTTTCGAATAAATTTTAACCTAATCTTGGCAGGCCCATTCCCTAAAAACCTATCCATCATTTTTTTTGTGCACAACAAATGTTAAGGCTAAAATCACCATAAAAATGCATTATTATATAACAGAATCTGATTTATAAATATTTACAAAACACACCTCTTAGCAAGAGATTTTTCCGGTTAAAAATTTACATATAATACAATAGACGTAAGTTCACTCACTCAGCCAATCTTTCTATATCTCGAGACGTCCCCTGTCTCGGATGTGCCATGCATACCTGAAACAAATATTTTCTTAGAAGCAGTCCAGAATTAAACGCATTTTAAGAACTAACGTGAAATATGTCATTTCACACCTTTTTAAAATAAAGTCTAATTCCCGTTAATCATAAAATACGTGTCATGTCATGCCAATAGTGAAATGATACAATACAGATATCAAACTCGACAGCAATGCACACTGACATATATATAGCGAAATGACATATTTTACGTTAGTTCTTAAAATGGATTTAATTCTGGACTGCTTCTAAGAAAATATTTGTTTCAGGTATGCATGGCACATCCGAGCAGGGGACGTCTCGAGATATAGGAAGATGGGCTGAGTGAGTGAACTTACGTCTATTGTATTATATGTAAATTTTTAACCGGAAAAACCTCTTGTTAAGGGGTGTGTTTTGTAAATATTTATAAATTAGGTTCTGTTATATAACAATGCGCTTTTATCGTAATTTTAGCCTTAACATTGTATTGTGGGGCCCGAAGTAGGAGGTGACGACCTCATGATGCAGTGTGGCGGTAGCATTTCCAGTCTGAGCCAACTGGGGGTGTTACAAGTTGGTATCAGAGCCTAGGTTTGGTAGATTTTGGCTCTTTGGATTAAAAAGGTTTTGAAAATAATTATGATATTGAATTGGTTTGGCGAGGTTTGGGTTTTGTGGGTGCATTCATGTTAATGTGGTTTATGCTTTAATGTTATATCTTGTTTAGTTGTGTTGCTGAGTTGATATTGAATCAGGGAAGTCGGGGGGACAGTATGTCAAATTCTCGAGGTGATGGGTTACGTAGGGCTATTTGAAGCCCAGAGCTAGATCCTTCGTCTGATGAGTCACAATATCCTGTGCCAGAGCATGTACCAATAGAGGCACCTAGTCAAGATTTCTTCCGGCGGTTTATGGCTGCGATGATGCCTCCACGAGGAGTTTTATTGATGTTGTGATGCGGCATAACCCGCCAATATATTCTGGTTCCGTAGAGCCTGGAGTTCTTGAGTTCTGGGTTGAAAAGATGGAAAAGATATTTCGTGTTATTCAGGTTCCACCAGATCAACGAGTCAATATCGGGGCTTATTTCTTGGAAGGTCGAGCAAATCGGTGGTGGTTAGGTGAGGAAGCTGCAGGAGTGGACCAAGTGGATATGACTTGGGATGAGTTTAAAGCAAAATTAAAAGCTAGGTTTATACCGTCTCATGTTCGAAAAGCAAAGAAGCAAGAGCTGCTGGACTTGAAGCTGGGTTCGATGTCAGTCGAGGACTATTTTGTAAAGTTCAATGAGCTGGAGATGTATGTTCCTGACTACTTTTCCTGTGAGCGAGATAGAGTTGATCATTTTGTAGATAGGTTGCAGCAGAGGATTCAAGAAGCTTTAGCTGTGTTGGATATCAGTTCGTTATATGAGGCTTACGAGCGTGCTGCTTGATTCTATCAGAAGCAGGAAGTAAGACAGAAGGGCAGTGAGAAGGAAATGGGGTATCAACATCAGCTTCGAGATAAAGGAAAAGCTAAGGTGGAGGACGAACCAAAGGGTAAAAATAAATGGTGGCAAATATTCAGGTCTGGGCCATCGTATAAAGGGATTTTGATTAAAGAACTGAGTCAAGAGAGGTTTCAACAATCGGGGGTTGTTTGTCGACGCTGTGGAACAAGTCATTCAGGTACCCGTTGTGATACAGTTCCATTAACATGTTTTAAGTGTGGTGGTAGTGGTCATATTGCCAGGCTATGCCCAAGTGTGGTAACTGCAAGGGAGTTTCCAGAACCGAGATTTAGGCCATGGCAGCCGCCATCTTCACAGTCACAGGGGAGAGGATTAGGACCATCATGGCGAGGTGGTCGAAGCCAGTCACATCCATCATCTAGGCAGCTAGGCAGAGGACCTGACCAGCGTGGCAGAATAAATGTGGTTACCCAAACAGAGGCTGATCATCACCCAGGTGAGGTTTTAACGGGTAGATTTCTTATTTGCGGTTTGTCAGCTCTTGTGTTATTTGATTCGGGTGCAACGGTCTCGTTCATATCTAAACGTTTGGTTAGAAGATTGGGTCTGAATTCATCGGTAGAAGTGGTAGCGGAAGTTTTACTTCCATCAGGAGAAGTACTGGAGTGCCGAGAACTCTATATGCAAATTCTGATTAGTATTGGGGGAGTTGATTTTGCTACTAACTTGTTGAGTATGAAGTTATCCGAGTTCGATGTGATACTGGGGATGGATTGGTTAATGGTATATCAAGCTCAATTTGTTTGTCGAAAAAGATCAATTTCGTTGGTTGGAGCGATGGGTGAACAAGTGAGCTATGCAGGATCTGCAAGACAACCTCCTATGAAGGTAATTTCATCCTTATCATTTCAAGCACTTATTTGTAAGGGGTATCCGGTATATCTGTGTGAGGTAAGAGAATTGAAGCAAGGGGAGCAGCGATTGCAAAATATTCCTGTGGTTCGAGATTTTCCTGATGTATTTCCTGATGATATTCCTGGCATGCCACCAACTCGTGAAGTAGATTTTACTATTGATATTGTGTCAGGCGCCGAGCCAGTATCAAGAGCCCCATATCGTATGGCACCGTTAGAACTCGCTGAACTTAAATTGCAACTACAGGATTTACTGGATAAAGGTTACATTCGTCCTAGTACATCACCTTGGGGTGCTCCAGTTTTATTTGTGAAAAAGAAAGATGGAAGCTTAAGGTTGGACTACCGTGCGCTAAATAAAGTAACGGTAAAGAATAAATATCCTCTTCCGAGAATTGATGATCTATTTGATCAACTGAGAGGTGCAAGTGTATTATCCAAGATTTACTTGAGGTCTGGATATTATCAACTAAGGGTTGCAGAGCATGATATTCCTAAGAAAGCCTTTCGCACTAGATACGGTCATTATGAATTTATGGTTATGTCATTTGGCTTGACCAACGCCCCGGCTGTGTTTATGGAATTGATGAATCGAATTTTTCAACCATACCTTGATCAGTTTGTAGTGATATTTATCGATGATATCTTGGTATATTCTCCATATAAAAAGACATATGCAAAACATTTGCGTGTGACACTAAACACACTGCGTGCGAGAAAGTTATATGCCAAGTTATCCAAATGTGAGTTTTGGTTGAAAAAGGTTGCTTTCTTGGGGCATGTGATTTCTGGTAAGGGTATCTCAGTAGATCCTTCTAAGGTTGCGGCAATCTCGGATTGGCCAAGACCTACCAATCAATCAGAAGTAAGAAGCTTTTTGGGTTTGGCAGGGTATTACTGAAGATTCGTTCTTGATTTTTCGAAGGTTGCGAAACCATTAACTAATTTGCTGAAGAAGGACACAATGATTAATTGGGATCGTGAGTATGAGTCTTCTTTCTTATAATTGAAACATTGATTAACTTCAGCACCAATCTTGGCTTTACCAGTAGAGGGTGAGGATTTTAAAGTTTATAGTGATGTTTCGAAAAGGGGATTGGGATACGTCTTAATGTAGAATCAAAGAGTTATTGCTTATGCGTCACGGCAACTAAAACCTCACAAAGAGAATTATCCTACACATGACTTGGAGATGGCAGCAGTTGTGTTTGCTTTGAAGATTTGGAGGCACTATCTTTATGGTGCCCATTGTAGAATGTTTACTGACCATCACAGTCTGAAATATATCTTCACCCAAAGAGAATTAAATTTAAGACAAAGAAGATTGTTAGAATTGGTGAATGATTATGATCTCGAAATTGTATATCATGAAGGCAAAGCAAATGTTGTAGCCGATGCCTTGAGTCGAAAACCAAGGCATAAGTTGGGTTATATGTCAGTTGCCGATGAACTAATCAAGATTTAGCACGGATAGAAATTGAAGTACTTGGACGGGGCATGACACGGGGATATTTGAAAATGATGCAAGTTGAGCCTGAAATTTATGATCTTATTAGAGCGGCTCAAATGGAAGATAATAAGATGGTCGAGTTGGCTATAAAAGTTCAATGCGGTCAGACTCAAAACTTTAATATTGCATCAGATGGGAGCCTTCGATTCCATGGGAGGTGGTGTATCCCAAAGGACCGAAGCGATTTGAAGGAGAAAATTATGAGTGAGGCTTATAATACACCACATTCAGTGCATCCATGAGGGATTAAAATGTATCAAGACTTACGTCAACATTTTTGGTGGAAGGGCATGAAGAAGGATGTAGCCAAATTCGTTGCGCAATGTTTAAACTGCCAAAAGGTAAAAGCAGAACATCAGAGACCGATGGGGTTGCTACAGCCTTTAGAAGTTCCGTTCTGGAAATGGGATTCTATTGCAATGGATTTTTGTGACAGGACTTCCAAGGGCGAAGTCGGGAACATATGCAACTTGGGTGATTATAGATAGATTGACTAAGTCAACAGTGTTCATCCCAGTACGTATGACTTGGAGCATGCAGAAGTTGGCCAAGTTATATGTTCATCATGTGGTTAAACGACACGGTATTCCTGAGGTAATCATATCGGATCGTGATCCACGTTTTCAATCTCGATTTTGGCAAAAATTGCAAGAAGCCTTTGGTACTCAGTTGCATATGAATATTGTATTTCATCCAATGACTGATGGTCAATCAGAGCGAACTATCCGTATTCTGGAAGATATGCTAAGAGCTTGTGCAATAGAATTTCAAGGAAGTTAGGAGGACCACTTGGATTTAGTGGAATTTTCATATAATAATAGTTATCAAACAAGTATTGGAATGGCTCCTTTTGAAGCTCTTTATGGACGAAAATGCAGGACTCCTTTAAGTTGGGATGACATGAGTGATCGACTGATATTAGGTCCAGAAATGATCGAAGAATCAAAAAATAAGATTCGAGTTATCAGGGAGAAGATAAAGATAGCTCAAGATCGCCAAAAAAGTTATACCGATAAAGCCCGACGTGAAGGTCAATTTCAAAGTGGAGATTTCGTCCTGATAAAAGTATCTCCAATGAAAGGTATTAGAAGGTTTGTAATTAAAGGAAAACTGAGTCCGCGTTATGTTGGACCCTATGAAATCCTCGATCGAGTTGGGGATTGGGCTTATCGGTTAGCACTTCCTAATTCCATGGAACGAATTCATAATGTTTTTCATGTATCGCAGCTTCGTAGGTATGTCGCAGATCCTTCTCATATTTTATCTCCGGACGAGTTAGAGCTAAATGAGGATCTTCCATATGAGGAAATGCCTTTTTGGATCATGGACACAAAGGTTCAAACTACGAGGAACCGAGATATTCATATGGTGAAGGTAATGTGGTCCCGGCATGGAGCAGAAGAGGCCTCATGGGAAGTGGAGCAAGAGATGTTTAAAGCATATCCACATTTGTTTAATTAAGTAGTATTGTTATGCGTTTGAATTTAGATTTCGGGGACGAAATCTTTTAAGGGGGAGTGAATTGTAATACCCCGATTTTGGAGTGTATAAAATAATATTATTATAGCAAATAAATATTTTTATAATATTTTGGAATCAAGAAATTAATATTTTGGAATAAATTTTATTCCTATTTTATATATTGATTGTGATTGAAAAGACTGTTAAATGGATAAATATCGATAAAGATAAATATAAAATATAATATATATAATAATATTATAATAATAATAATGATAAGGATGGATGATGATGAAGATATAATAATAATAATAATGATAATAACGTTAATAATAATAATAATAATATAATATAATATAATATCTATAATATATATAATAATAATATAATTTTATATAACAAACCAAACCTACCTGAAGGAAGGCCGAAGCAGAAGAACGCGAAGGAGAAAAAAGAGAAGGAAGAAAAGAAAGAAAGAAACAGATTTAGCCGTTCGATTTTGATTCCGACTTCGGTATTGTATTATTTGTTTTACGTAGAATTTAATTATGGATTTTAATATGAATTTCAATATTGGGAATATTAAATTAGAAATTCTTCAAAAATTCATAACCGGCTATTTGGCTATTTAATCGATGAATTTCTTTAGCTAATAGCCTATTCGTAGTCCTAGTATTATATTCTGAGAATTTCGTATCGATCTGAGCCGTATTGAAAACGACAGTGTATTGCACCTGCCTGTTTATTCATATCTTTAAGTATTTTTATTTAATAATCGGGCGATATAAATATTATGAGGTATAAGAGTTTTATAGCTAGAATATCGTAGTCTACTAAATATAAAAGTTTAAAACCCAACGAGCTAACTATAGAAATTAGCTTTTGAATAAGCAGGTAGCTCTTATGTATAAGTATATAGCTCAGCTGATTTGAGTAAATAATGGGGCAGGTGTACGTTGGAAGAGATTTGGGTGAAATTGCGGGAGCTAGGGAGTGTCAATAAGAGGTAAGCAGTAGGGAATTAAATCTAATTTTAAGAAATTAGGTATGCATGTTGCATGCGATTCTGATTAATATGTTAATGTGATATTATGTGAATCATTTTGTCAGTGCATATATATATTTATATATATGTGTGCGTATGCATGTGGGAGACTTCACGGTTTATGATATTTGATATACATATTTGATCGCATTGGTGAATTTATGAAAATGAGGATAGATGAGCTGTCTCAACAGCCCTTTTCGGTAAATTCACTTATTTGGCATGTTGCATACATATTGCACGGTTTATCGGATATGATTTATGGATCTATCGTCTAGTCGCCGTATGCGGTAGTGTTAGGCGAGGGCATCATCTGGGGTTAGGATATTCGACCCAGATGTACCGTAACACTTTGGCGATAGTGGACGATAGTAGTCGGACAACTGGGTGACTTAGTCGCACGGTCATTCAGGGATTAGACCCATGGTGGTTGAGACGTATTTGGTCTAATCATTCGTGTTAGGTTTTGTTCCACTCATTGGGCTGGCCACTGGTGAGGTCTACCGGTAGTTTAGGATTATATGCCAAACTCCAAACGTGATCCCGTTAGGGCGCGCGAGGAGGAGTAGAGTTTCCGGGTTTCCCTTGGGTGATTCCAGGTTGCACGGATTCTACTACATTACACGGGATAGGGCTAGTCAGTGGGGGTCCTATCTTCGTTATCACAGACTATGGGGCGTCTTGTGGTTAATGGCGACAACGTTCGGCTATCCATGTATTGATTGTGGGAGTGATATGGTGGGTATATAGAACTGACCGGATGACCGTTATATTATTATGGGTTTATCAGGTCCTTCCTTAAGCCGAGGATTTTCCGGCTATTTATTGATGATGGTCTAGTGAGCTTGTTATTACGGGGCCGAGGGTATTCCGGCTGCTCACTTAGACAGATGTAGTGAGCCTATGATTATAGAGCCGAGGTTATTCCGGCTGCTCACTTTGGCGGATATATATATGTGAGTGTGCATTGCTGTCGAGTTTGATATTTGTATTGCATCATTTCACTATTGGCATGACATGACACGTATTTTATGATTAACGGGAATTAGACTTTATTTTAAAAAGGTGTGAAATGACATATTTCACGTTAGTTCTTAAAATGGATTTAATTATGGATTGCTTCTAAGAAAATATTTGTTTCAGGTATGCATGGCACATCCGAGACAGGGGACGTCTCGAGATATAGAAAGATGGGCTGAGTGAGTGAACTTACGTCTATTGTATTATATGTAAATTTTTAACCGGAAAACCTCTTGTTAAGGGGTGTGTTCTGTAAATATCTATAAATCAGATTCTGTTATATAATAATGTGCTTTTATGGTAATTTTAGCCTTAACATTGTATTGTGGGGCCCGAAGTAAAAGGTGACGACCGCATGATGCAGTGTGGCGGTAGCATTTCCAGTCTAAGCCAACTGGGGGTGTTACACCATAGCGCACATTTTTCTTTCCATATTACTTTTCTAGCTAAAACTATACATTATTCTCAAACAAGATAATAAGCATATGCTACATAGAGTGCAACATAATTAATCGATTACTGCAATATAAACTATTCCCAAAATTGAAGGCCGGAATCTTATCTATCATGATAATCACTATGGTTCAAATAAAACTATAATTAAAACCATTTTAGCAAACACAAAAATAATGTAATCAAATAGATAAGTAATAAATAGATTTGACTGATGTCAATCAGTTTTTGGTACAATTTTCTTATTTTGAAGAGGACAGAAAAGAATATGAACTAGATTTTGTGTGGTTAAGAATATTTAGTAACATTTAGATTGCAGAAGAAACCTTAAAATATAAACCATTTTATAAGGAAAATGGCTAACATCATATATTATAATTATTGTCTAGTGTGATCCCTGATGAATCATTGAATGATAGTTGTGTAAAAATTAAGCCTTTGCAAGTGCACATTCACGTATAAAGAAGTACTTACACATGAATAATTTGAGCTTCATTCTCATTGAAATTCCGAACGTACAAACATGGAGATGTAGACAATACAAACAAGATAAGAAATTGCTAATTTTCTGCAAATTCTGAAACAATATCGACAAAAATAACTACACCTAAGAAGCTATTACTTTAGTTGAAATAGGAAAGACGTTTGGATAAGAAGGTATAATTTCCGATAATGGAAACCAAAAGAAATCATGAAACACTTTCATTAATGATGGAGGAAGAAAGAAAGACAAACAATATAAATGCATATGTTTCATTGCATAGCAAGGGAATCCGCTTGCAACTCTAAGTTCCCTCCCCAAGTTCCATTGTTGGCTATGGATTTGCTATATTTGTCAAAAGGAAATTCATTTTCAACAAACGGTTGAAACATTGCTTGAATTTCCTATGAAATAAAACAAGCATCTCTTACTGAAAAGCCTAACCCAATCAAACCGAATTTAACTTTTTTAAATACTATAACGCACACTTTTCTTTCACTATTACTTTTCTAGCTAAAATTATACGTCATTCTCAAACAAGATAATAACCATATGCTACATAGAGTGCAAATTAATTAATCGATTACTGCAATCTTAACTATTCTCAAATTAATCGGTTGAATCTTACCTATCATGATAATCACTATGGTTCAAATAAAACTATAATTGAAACGATTTACCAAACATAGAAATAAGATAATCAGATAGAAAAGGAATAAATAAATGTGACCGATGCCAATCAATTTTCGGTACAATTTTCTTTTTTTGAAGAAGAAAAAAAAGAATATGAACTAGATTTTTGTGTGCATAGAAATATTTAGTTACCTTTAGATTGAAGAAGATACCTTAGAACATAAAGTATTTTATAAGGAAATTGTTTATCATCATAATTATAAGTGTTGTTCAGTGTGATTCCTAATGAATCTTAGAGTGATAGTTGTGCAAAAATTAAGCATTCGCAAGTGGACATTCACGCGTATATAGAAGTACTTACATATGAATAATTTGAGCTTCATTGCCACTGAAATTCCAAATGTACAAACACGGAGATGGAGATAACACAAACGAGATAATAAATGCTAATTTTCTACAAATTCTGAAATAATATCAACAAAATAACTTCACCTAAGAAGCTATTACTTTATTTGAAAGAGGAAAGACGTTTGGATAAGTAGGTATAAGTTCCAATACTGGAAACTAAAATAAATCATGAGACACTTTCATTAATGATGGAGGAAGAAAGAAAAACAAACAACATAAATGCATATGTTTTATTGCATAACAACATAATCCGCTTGCAACTCTAAGATTCCACCCCAAGTTCCATCGTTGGCCATAGATTTGCTATATTTGTCAAAAGGAAATTCATCTTCAACAAACGGTTGAAACATTGCTTAAATTTCCTATGAAATGAAACAAGCCTCTCTTACTGAAAAGCCTAACCCAAAAAAATCGAATTTAACTTTTGTAAATACTATAGCGTACACTTTTCTTTCCATATTAGTTTTCTAGCTAAAACTATATATCACTCTTAAACAAGATAATAAGCACATGCTACATAGAGTGCAAATTAATTAATTGAGTATCGCTATGTTAACTATTCTCAATATTGATGGCGGGAAACTTATCTATCACGAAAATCACTGGTTCAAATAAAACTAACATGGAAACTATTTGACCAAACATAAAAATAAGGTAATCAGATAGATAAGGAATAAATAAATTGACGGATGTCAATCAGTTTTTGGTACAAATTTTTTATTTTGAAGAGGAAAGAAAAAAATATGAACTAGATTTTGGTGTGCATAGAAAAATTTAGTTACCTTTAGATTGAAGAAGAGACCTTAGAACATTAACCATTTTATAAGGAAAGTGGCTAAGATCATATATTATAAGTGTTGTCTAGTGTGATCCATGATGAATCTTAGAATGATAGTTGTGCAAAAATTAAGCATTTGCAAGTGCACATTCACGCGTATATAGAAGTACTTACACATGAATAATTTGAGCTTCATTGTCAGTGAAATTCCGAATGTACAAACACGGCGATGTAGACAACACAAACAAGATAAGAAATTTCTTATTTTCTACAGATTCTGAAACAATATCAATAAAATAACTTCACCTAACAAGTTATTACTTTAGTTGAAACAGTAAAGACATTTGAATAAATAGGTATAACTAACGATAATAGAAACCAAAAAATCATGAGACACTTTAATTAATAATGCAGAAAGAAAGAAATATATATAATACAAATGCATATAACTAACAATAATTGATTTTTGTGTTTATGGAATTTATTAATGATTTATTTTTTAAATTTTAGAAAAGTAAACATCATATTAATTTTTGTTTTTCTCATCTATTATAATTTTGTATTTCTTTAGATGAGTTAGAATTTGAGGCCTAATTACTATTTCTATCTAATATTTTACATATTTCAAGTCATTTAAAAAAATAATAACAAAAATCTAATTAATGTAAAAGAAAACTAGCTATAATTAGCACCGTAACAACTTCCATAAAAGTATTAATATCTTTTATAATTTATAATATTATTAAATTTACAATTATATAAATATATATACTGTACATAGAGGAAAACAAATATGCATATTAGTGTTCATAATTGAGCAATTCATCAAATAAAAAAAAAATTATTTTGTTTACGGAAACTAATATTTACAATTATATTCATTTTTTGATTGCATTATAAAACCTTTGTGCAGCTAAATTAACAAGAATGTATATATATTGTGATTTTTGTATATTCAAGGTTTTAGAAAAATAAAATACATTTGATAAAATAGGCCACAACATCCTCAGCCTTACATGCAACTCAAACCCCACTTGCCACACCAATCAAATGAAGATAAGTATTATTTATTTAAAGTTAGAATTAAAGGTTTTGTATTTTTGTTCTTCTCATATTTTAATTATTCTTATCTATTGTCCTTTAAAAAAAAAATTGCAGTCCTGTCTTGTCCCTCTCAAAAGAATACGTCCAATGAGACTAAGCTGGGCTAATAGACACAAACTTTATAACAAAAATTGATTGAAAAATATATACACGCTGTCAAAAACTTTGGAAAAAAAATAGTTTCCAATTTGCATAGAATGATCACAATTAATTGCAATGGTTGCAACTTTCTTAACATCCATTTGCATCACGCTGTCCATTCCATTACAATGGTTTGCTTCTCATTCGATATTTCATTGCATAACTGCTCAGAAACTAAGCATCAGTTTTTTCGTAAAAAAGTTCACTCAACTAAAACTTGAGAAGTCATCAACAATAAAAATATATATACCTCATGTCTGCAATACTTTTAGTTTCATATGCCCTCATCAAATCCGTAGCTGTAGACATCTTTCGGTTGCTCATAGATCGGTCCACTGTTCTGTTCTAGTTACATACCTTTGCAACAATATGCACATGGTAACATCCTCCGCCTTAGTTGAGCACTTCCCTATTATGTTGATTTGAAGGAACACAATGCTACCTTGAATAATAATTTCATTAATTCATATCTCATCAATTTCTAAATGACTTTCTTGAAATTTATGTTTTCAAGTCTTTTCGTATCACATCAATTGTGACACTAAAAGTTTTATGTATAAATATAATTACATTTATTCTTATGGTGGTCTTAGTTGTTAATTACAAAAATTTGAATTATTTAGATGTTTTCAGCATTGTAATAAATGTTTAAATAAATAGTTAAAAAATTGGAGTTAGCTCTGTTATTATTATTATTATTGTTATTATTATTATTATTATTATTATTATTATTAGTAGGGAAAAATGAATTTTTGTCCCAATATAATTAAAATTTATCAATTTTGGTGCCAATATAAAAAATTCATCAATTTTAATCTCATTATAAACAATTTCAGTCAATTTTGGTCCAATTATAAACAATTTCAATCAATTTTGGTCCAAATGTTAAAAAACTAACGGAAATTGTTCACGTGGACATAATGGAGGTGACGTGGCAGATGACCGGGAAAGTACACGGTCATGTACAATTATACACTACCATGTTGTTACATGGCCATGTATATTACAGTCTATAATTATATATGACCATGTTGCTACACGTCCATGTACAATTATACACGGCCATGTTATTACATGGCCATATATATTTCAGTGTATAATTATACATGACCATATTGTTACGCGGCCATGTATAATTTTACCAGGCCGTGTATCTTTCTGTTTCGGTCTAAAATTTTATTTTTTTGTTATATTTTTATTTTTATTTCTTTTGAATTTAGAATAGTTGATATAGTTAAAATGAAAAACAAAATTCAATAATAATCATAATATAATTAAAATGTTTCAATTTTAGTTCAAATATAAATATTTATGGAGTACGTTCTTTTGGAAAATTTTGTCTAAAATTCTACTATTTACCAAAAAAAATTTCTTTTACAAACATCCGATTACTGTATTGAAATAATAAATTTATTTTTAATACTATTATAATATACAAAATTAAAAAATATTTGTGTAATTGGATGTTTGTAAGAGAAATTTTTTTTATTAATAATAAAATTTAGACAAAACTTTTTAAAATAATATATCTTATAAATATTTATATTTGAATTAAAATTGATAAATTTTAATTATATTATGATTACTATTGATTTTTTCCATTTTAATTATATTAACTATTTTAAATTCAAAATAATTTTTTTTTTAAAAAAAATATAACCAAAAAATAAAATTTTAGACTAAAACAGAAATGTACACAGCCGTATAACAACATGGCCGTGTAACAACATGACCGTGTAATTATACATTGAAATATACATGGACGTGTAACAACATGGTCGTGTATAATTATACATGACCGTGTACTTTCCAAGTCATCTGCCACGTCACCTCCGTTATGTCAACGTCAATAATTTCCGTTAGTTTTTTAACGTTGGGACCAAAATTGATTGAAATAATGGAACCAAAATTGATTGAAATTGTTTACAATGAAACTAAAATTGATGAATTTTTTATATTAGGACCAAAATTAATTTTTTCCATTATTATTATTATTATTATTATTATTATTATTATTATTAGGCATAACTTATTTAAATGCAAAAATCATGTCCACATTGAAATATTTGAAAAAGAACAAACATCTTATAAATCCTACATGAGTTTGTGATTATGTCTTTCAAAATATTAAAATTTGTAAGTCAGTGTTAAATTTTAGTGATTGCTTAATAGAAATTTCTTTTATATAAACTTAGATTATTAATTATAAATAGCATATATATTTGTGCAGGAAAATGGGAGATCATATTTTCAGGGGGGAGTTGCCCAAGTTCTGATGCTGCGTGCTTTGCTGATTGTTGATTTTATCTGTTGTTATTTATGTTGGAAGTCCGAAGTGATTACAACCATATCATTGTGGAGGCTGCCTGTAGCCTTTTTTATATTTCTGCTGGCATGTAATATTTGGACTTACACTTGGATGATTAGGTGTGTGAGTGGTCTAATTCCTGCACTTTGATTTCGTGGTTCCATATGCCAAAAAGGGGGAGAATGTGAATGAAAGAAACCCTAAGATTATTTTTGCATATAGTCCAACTTGATTTCTTATTTGCTGCAGCCACCTTTCCTTTTTTAGTATTCGTAGGTTGCAGGAAGACTGTCATTGCAACCGTGCTGCAGACTGAATTTGTGTGCTTGGCTTTATCCTTTGTGTCCAATCCATTAAATGTCCACAAGAGACAAACATGATAGTTTGGTAATGGTCAAACTCGTGTAGAACCATTGTAGAACACTCCATCCATTTCTATGCTAAGGGAAATTAATGTGAAGAGTGTTCTTACCAAGGATGCATTGAATATAAAATCAAAGAAGACAAACTTTGTGGTGTGAGTTGGTGTGCAAATCTTAGAGAAAAGATTATTGAGAAAACCTCTCACCACCCATCCATTTCAACTCTCCACATTTTGAATGTGTGTTCTACACTGATATCAACTAGAGAGGTCAAAGGTGTTCGGAATTAATGGAGTTCCAACCGGAAGAAATGATCAAGCTTTGGACTTCTTTGTTGTGTGGTGGTTGTTAGTACGAGGTTGTAGCAACGAGAACCTTAGGAGGTATTTTTCTGGGTTAACCATGACATGCGTTAGAGTTAAATGAGTTGTGGTTGTTTGTGTCCTTAATCAGCACTGGTTAGTGGAATTCCTCCTGGATTGGTATCCCCGGTTGTAGATTTGTTGATAATTGAACCGGGTCAACAAACACCTTGTCTTATTGTTGTTTTATGTTCTGCATTCTTTCGTTGTTAAAATATTGTTATAACTGTAAACCGTCCACGCTTCGGGAGTTGGCCCTTTAAAGTGTTCGAATATTTTTTGTTCGATAAATCACTTTCCCAACATCTGGTATTAGAGCAGTGTTCTCTAATTTGTTGAGTAGATCTAGTCACAGTTGCAGACATGAGTAAAGAAAAAAGTTCAACATCAAGACCTCCATTGTTCGATGGGACAAATTAACAAAGTTGGAAGAACAAAATGGAAGCATTTCTGATGCTTCAAGGTGAAGACGTTTCTGATGCTGTTGAGTGTGCATGGTCTCATCCTATGAAAACCATCCAAGATGAAGATTGTGTTACTTCTCTTGTGAAGAAACCGAAGAGAGAATGGACGTTGAATGAAAAAGCTGCTGGAATAGCAAACTCGAAGGCCCTGTTTTTGATTTTTAATATTGTGGACGAAACTCAGGCGAAGCTTATATCAAACTGCAAAATTGCCAAGGAAGCTTGGGACATTCTGGAAAATGCATTCGAAGGTTCAGCGCAAGTCCAATAATCTAAACTAGATCATATGGAGACATTGTTCGAAGGAATGAAGATGAATAAAGACGAAACAATTGTTGTTTAATATAATCGCTTTATGGATGTTGTCAATCAAGCAGAAGCTCTTGGAATGCACTTTGAAGAAAAAAGGCTGGTGAGGAAGATGCTTAAAAGTCTCACAAAAAATTTCAGGCCAAAAGTGATTATGCTCGATGAACACCAAAGCTGAAAAATATGACAGATGAATTATACGGCACTTTGGTGAGCTATGAAATGAATTATCTCGAAGATGAAACTCCAAAAAGCATGGCCTTAAGTGTAGAGGACATGGAGCTGATCGAATCAGATGAGGAAATGGCATTTCTGAGTCGAAATCTTTCGAGGATGATTAGTGAGAAACGTGCAACAAAGATGAAATTTGGGAAGCTTCAGAATCGTGGTGGTTATCAGGGTGTGAGTAATTCAAGCTCACAATGGAAATACTCTGAACAGAAAGCACCAAATTACAGCAAGGCAAAAGAGAAGTTTGATGGTGGATTCAAGAAGAAGTTCACTGTGTCCCCTAAACCTGAATCTATCAAAGAGCCAACATGCTATGGATGTGGAGGTATTGGTCACATCAAGTCTGAATGTCGAACAGTGAAGAAAAGGGAGAAAAGAGCATATCAAGCAACATGAAGTGACAATGATGAAGTCTGTGTTGAGGAACAATCTGAAAATGATGAAGTTGTGGCTTTCATGGCTGGTGTTGAAGAAAACTGTAAAGAAAAAGATTTTTCTGTTACAGAAAATACTGAAGAGTCGAGAGAATTGGATGCAGATGAGTTGATTGAAGCCTATGAGGAGATGGTGGTAGAGCAAAAGAAATATGTGGTGAAGAATAAAAAGCTACTTGATACCATCTATCGACTGGAAGCTCAGAATGATAAATTGGAAGATGAGATTGATATTGTGAAGAAGGATGTTGCTGCTAAATCAACTGAATCAGATGCTTTGAAGAATGAAAATCTGAGGCTAAAAGATGAGAATGATCGTCTTCAGAAAGGAAAAGAAAAGTTGGATGAAATACTTTCAATTGGGAAACCTTTTGGTGATCACAAAGGAGTTGGATTTTGTGAATCTTCACACAGCAAACCCACTACATTTGTGCGGGGTGGTTTGTTAACAGATGTCAAACTTCCAGAGAATAAATCCGCACTTGATAAGAAACAGCACTCAAAGAAAAGCAGAAACAAAAATTGGGAAAAAAATCGCAGAAGAATAGAAAGTGCTAAATCATCATCATCACGACTTAATGACTGCGGATACTGCAGATGTCTTGTACATATAGCTGAATGATGTTTCAGATTGGCAAAGGATGTAATAAATGGATGACACATTCAGTGGACTAATGAAGAACTCAGACAGAATATTAAGGTCAGATTAGTGTGGATGCCCAAGAGGAATCAAAAGGCAAATATTCTTACAAAGGCATTGGATGCGAATCGGTTTGAAAAGTTTCGACGTCATTTGGGTATGCATTCGTACCCTACTTGAGCTTAATAAATTCTCCAATATATTTATGTTGATTGGGATATTCTTTATGAATATTGGAGAATGAAAATAATTTGGGAAGAAATATTTTTGAAAAATTCAAAAAGAAAAAATATTGAGAAGAGGCTTGATTGAGCAATGATGAGAATCAGATTTGATGCCTATTTGAGTGATCATGGTTGATATTTTGGTTGTGGATTAATTTGACGTAGAGGACATTTCAGTCCTACACTGGATTTTAAAGAATTTTCAGGCCTTGTGATGTTGCACAAATCATTGTTGATGCTGTGAAGTTGCTGCTACAACAAATCTGATGTCGAATCAACCGAAGTTGCTATTGTTGTTCATGTTGGTGCTGCTGCTGATGTTGATTTTGATGTTGCTGCTGCAACCATTTTCAGTGGACCAAATGAGAAGGAATTCGTGGAAAGGGAACAAGTGAAATTGTTTGTGAAACAACTGAAATTCTTGGTGATATTGTTGGAACAGTTGCTGATGACGGTGATGGGGTTGATACTGCAACCATTTCTCAGCTAATTGAAGGTACTTGTTCTTTTTGTCATCTGCTCCCACGAAGGGGGAGTAATGTAGGAAAATAGGAGAACATATTTTAGGGGAGAGTTACCAAGTTATGATGCTGCCTGCTTTGCTGATTGTTTATTTTATCTGCTGTTATTTATGTTGGAAGTCCGAAGTGATTACAATCATATCATTGTGGAGGCTGCCTGTAGCCTTTTTTATATTTCTGTTGGCATGTAATATTTGGACTTACACTTGGATGATTGGGTGTGTGAAAGGTCTAATTCTTGCACTTTGATTTCATGGTTCCATATGCCAAAAAGGGGGAGAATGTGAATGAAAGAAACCCTAAGATTATTTTGGCATATGGTCCAACTTGCTTTCTTCTTTGCTACAACCACCTTTCCTTTTTTAGTATTCGTAGGTTATAGGAAGGCTGTCATTGCAAACCGTGCTGCAGATTGAATTTGTGGGCTTGGCTTTATCCTTTGTGTCCAATCCATTAAATGCCCACAAGAGACAAACATGACAGTTTGGGAATGGTCAAACTCGTGCAGAACCATTGGAGAACACTTCATCCATTTCTATGCTAAGGAAAATTAATGTGAAGGGTGTTCTTACAAGGATGCATTGAATATAAAAACAAAGAAGACAAACTTTGTGGTGTGAGAGTTGGTGTGCAAATCTTATAGAAAAGATTATTGAGAAAAGCTCTCACCACCCATCCTGTTCAACTCTCCACATTTTGAATGTGTGTTCTACACTGATATCAACTGGAGAGGTCGAAGGTGTTCGGAATTAATGGATTTCCAACCGGAGGAAATGATCAAGCTCTGGACTTATTTGTTGTGTGGTCGTTGTTAGTACGAAGCTGTAGCAACGAGAACCTTAGGAGGTATTTTCCTGGGTTAACCATGACATGTGTTAGAGTTAAATGAGTTGTGGTTGTTTGTGTCCTTAATCAACATTGGTTAGTGGAATTCCTCCTGGATTGGTATCCCCCGGATGTAGATTTGTTGCTAATCAAACCGGGTCAACAAACATCTTGTCTCATTGTTGTTTTATGTTCTGCATTGTCTTTTGTTGTTAAAACGTTGTTATAACTGTGAACCGACCACGCTTCGGGAGTTGGCCCTTTAAAGTGTTCGAATATTTTTTGTTCGATAAATCACTTTCCCAACAACTTGCACTTGTTTTTCAGTAATAAATCTTGAAATTAGCGCCGGATTGCCTGCTTGGCATGGACAGCCGACTTTCACATCACTATTACTCAGGTTCCTTATTATAAAAACCACCTTATTATTTGTTGGTAATCTACTAAATTGGAATTAAGAATCACATCAGAAGAATCGAGGCAAATTCTAGGAAGAAGAACAAGACAGAAAATCACACTTTATTTTTTGTGTTTTTTGGAATTCACTCTCATATCTTACGAATGAAAATTTTCAATAGATAAAAGCAAAGAAAAACTAAATGCACAATCCTCAAACTGCTAGAAACGGTTAAATAATCAAATGTACCAATTATATCTCAATTACTCCCACAATTAATCACGAAATTGAATATCTTTTGACCACACTAATAATATCCAAAAATCAGAATTATTTCATCAATTTTCCCCCTTAATTTTAATTTTTGTCGTCAAGATTCTTCAACCCCAATAAACTTCTCATCTCAATATACATGACTCGTGGTAATTCTTTGGTCAATATGTCAGCTCGTTGCTCCTCTCCACTAACATGCTCTACGCTAATTATCTCTCTTTCAATACATTCAAGTATAAAATGATACATCGTATCTATGTGTTTGCTGTGACCATGAAACACTGGATTTTTTTATTAGCGCTATTGCTGATTTATTATTAACGAACAGCCTCACTCTCGAGCTTTCCCATCAGGTTAAGTCCTTCAAAAAATTCCTTAACCATACGGCCTGACAAGTAGCCGCTGTTGCTGTCATGAACTCTGCTTCACAAGAAGATAGAGCCACAGTTTGGTGCTTCTGAGATAACCACATAATTGGATTATTCGAGAAGTAAAACACTGTCCCAGTGATGCCGTTTTGATCATCCAAATCCATTCCGCAGCTGCTGTCACTGTAGCCTACTAACTTTCCATTGCCTCCTCTTGTGTATGCCAAACCATAATGCAACGTACCTTTCAAGTATCGAAGTATTTGTTTCACTTACTTCAGATGGCTTTGTTTTGGACTGCTCATATATCAACTACCGACCCCAACAGAGTAAGAAAGGTCTGGTCTTTTATAAGTTAAGTATCGAAGACGACCAATGAGTTGACAATAATTTGTTGCATTCACAGGTGTACCTTCCTCATCCT
This sequence comes from Andrographis paniculata, assembly GCF_009805555.1. Classification (NCBI taxonomy): domain Eukaryota; kingdom Viridiplantae; phylum Streptophyta; class Magnoliopsida; order Lamiales; family Acanthaceae; genus Andrographis; species Andrographis paniculata. The sequence continues at coordinate 294,362 of NW_026137577.1, forward strand.
TTGATAGGCTAAACTTTGCATCCATCGGCCACTTTGTTGGATTACAGTCACACATTTTAGCTGCTTGTAGAATCCACTTTGCATACCCGGCTTGACTTATCTCGATGCCTTTCTCACTTTGCCGCACTTATATTCCCAAGTAGTATGTCAACAGCCCTAAGTCACTCATCTCGAACACCTGGTGCATTTTTCCTTTGAACCGAATTACTTGGTTTTCATTTGATCTGTGACAATTAAATCATCCACATATACGCCAACTATCAAAATTGTATTGGAACAATGAAGTTTATACACCTCTTTCTGTTATGAACACCTTGTAAAGCCCAAATCTTTTAGTGCCTTGTCAAGACGTATGTTTCATGCTCGTGGCGCTTGACGTAAGCCATAAAGGGCCTTGTATAGACGGTATACTATATGCTCCTTCCCTTTAGAAACAAAACCATCGGGTAGAGACACGTATACTTCTTCTTGCAATTCTCCATTTAAGAATGCCGACTTCAAATTAAGGTGATGGACCAACCATCCTTTCATCATAGCTATAACCAATAGCAGCCTTATAGTTTCTAATAGGGCCACCGGTGCAAAAACTTCATCAAAATCGATCCCTTTCCGTTGAACGTATCCTTTTGTAACCAATCAAGCTTTTTGTTTGAAAACATTTCCATCAGCATCTTTCTTAATTGTAAATACCCATTTCGGTCCGATTGGTTTGTGCCCCGGTAGAAGAGTTGTAAGCTTCCAAGTACGATTCTTTTCAATCGAACACAATTCTGGTTTCATTGTTTCCTGCCACAAAGGAACACCAGCAGCCTCTGTAAATGTTGTAGGTTCATCGTCGACAAACATCAATTCATCGGATTCCTCTTCCACATGATCCATCTAATTGTAGATATCGGTGAGACTTCAAAAGCCTTTAATAGGAGTGTGTTCATATGTCGAGGGGTCCACATTTGCTGCACTATTTTCGCTCGATGGAGCTGCATTCGGAGTTGCTGCAGAATTTCCATCACCATGGTCAACAAGAGGTTTGGGCTGATCTTTTCTGTTGGTGTCGGTTGGTACTTCTTCTTCCGGAACATGATTGAAAAAATCATTCACCCACAATTTCTTTGCATCAGCCTCATCGGTGTGTGATTGGGCCCAACTCCATTTTTTCTTTTCATCGAAAACGACGTCACTAGCAACCGCAACCTTCAGCTCAATTGGGTTCAACATTCGGTAGGCTTTAGAACCCGATTCAACTCCCAAATAAACCATTGGAGTGCTGGGATTGCTGTCCTTCGAAACCTGATCAGCCAGCTTCTTCACATACCCAACACACCCAAACACCTTTAGGTGCTCAAATGTTGGTTTAAATCCTTTTAGACCTTCATATGGCGTCATCCCTTTCACTCCTTTAGTTGGAATACAATTGAGTATGTAAACAACATGTTTGACAGCTTCACCCCACATTACATCCCGCACATTTGTAATAATGACCTTATAACTTCAAGAATGCTTCTATTATGACGCTCCGCCACACAATTTTTTTGAGGGGAGTAAGGGGTTGTAAGTTGCCTTTGAATTCCTTCATGCTCACAAAACTCATTAAATTTTTCAGAGGTGAATTCGTCCTATGATCAGTCTACAATCCTTTCAACTTCATCGATGTCTCCTTCTCAATTTTTACGTTGAATTTCGCAAAATTTGCAAAGGCTTCATTCTTCGATTTCAGCATAAAAACCCACATGTAACCACTGAAATCATCGACTATTAACATGATTCATGAAATAACTGTTACCTGACACTGTTAAGGGAGATAACGTACCACATAGATCCGCATGAACCAATTCAAGAGGTTGATTTGCCCACCATTGAGCTTCTTTGTGGAACGGATGTCTCAATTGTTTTGTAACCATTCATCCCTCACAAACTTGCGTTAGGATGTTGTATAATGGGTACCTCACGAACCAATTCATTTCGAACCATCCACTCGATTGTACAAAAATTCACATGACCCAATTGAGCATGCCCCATCCATGCTTTGTTATCAAGATTCATCATTAGGCAAACAGGTTGAGTAGTCTCGAGTGCAATCTTATATAATCGATTTCTCCATCGTTCCACCCTCATAATTAAACAACCAACATCATCATGAATATTTAAGAAATCGTTTATCATCTTGACATTGTATCCCATTCAGTCATCTGCCCAAGACTAAAAATATTAGTATGTAAAGCCGGGATAAAATATACCTTCGAGATGAGTTGTTGTTCTCCATTTTTGTACTTCAACAAGAGTGACCATTTGCCTACGATCTGAACCTTAGAACCATCCCCAAGACGAACCTAGCCAATGACTTTTTCATCCAACTTTGCAAAGAATCTTCATGTTCCAGTTATATGATTGCTCGCGCCATTACCAAGGTACCAAATATCTTCTCTAGCCTCACCAGTCCATTCATATGTACTAGGACATACACTTTTCTCATTCAATAGAACCAATGTACTTTTTTTCTCTCCATAGAACTAAGTAACAAAGCTAGTTCCTCCTCTTGCGTTTTAACCAAATTTGCTTCATCCCCTTTCTCATTTGTCGTTCTGCATTCGGATGCATAATGACTGTATTTTTCACAATTGAAACACTTAATGTGTTTTTTATCTCTTGGCTTGTAATTTTTGTTACCAGTATCTCGTTGCCAATTGGGTCTGCCTCGACCAGCTCTACCACGGCCTCTACGACCTCCTCTATCATTAAAACCGCGCCCTCATCCTCCCGACGATCCTCCTGCAGCTTTGTTAACTTGTTGCTTTTCAGTTCTCGTAAGCAGCAGGCTGGTTTCTGCACTTCCATTACCACTTCGGAGTCGTAATCTATCTTCATATGCCTTCAATCTACCAATAGCCTCATCGAACAATGTGGAGTCAATATCTGAATATTGCTCAATCAAAGCTACCAATTGTAGGTACTTGTCGAGGACTGAATAGAGCAATTTTTGCACCATAACACTATCCTCAAGCGTCGCCCAAAGGCTGTTGTATTTGGACATCATCCCACTCAACTTTACGGTAAATTCATCAATTTCTTCCCCGTCCTTCATCCAAAGAGCCTCAAACTCACTTTTCAGCGTGTGTAATCGTGCTCTCTGCACTCGATCAGCCCCGAGGTAATGCAACTTTAATGAATCCCACACTTCTCTTTCCGTCTTCTTCTTGGCCACGTGTAGTAGAACATCCTCTAGTAACCCTTGAGAAATGAAAGCTCTTGCTTATTTACTTTTCTTCACATCGACCTCCTTGTTATCCGGTGGTTTAACGGATTCCCACAGCCCTTGTGCGTCCAAAATAGCTTCCATCCGGATCGTCCAAATGGTATAATTCGAAGACGTTAGCATGGGACACTGGTACAGCACACCACCGCTCTCTTTTCCTTGAGCTACTAAAGCCATGTCTTCTAATCGTAGATATTTGGGCATAACATGACACAACCTGGCTCTGATACCAAGTGTTGGTAATCTACTAGATTGAAATTAAAAATCATACCATAAAAATCGAGTCAAATTCTAGGAAGAAGAACTGGACAGAACAGCACACTCTGTTTTTTATGTTTTCAGGAATTCACTCTCTTATCTTAGGAATGAAAATTTACAATAGATAAAAGCAAATAAAAACTAAATGCACAATCCTGAAACGGTTAGAAATGGTTAAATATTCAAATGTACCAGTTATGTCTCAATTACTCCCACCGTTAATAATGAAATTGAATTTCTTTTGACCACATTAATAATATCCAAAAATCAGAATTATTTCATCATTATTAACAATACAAGAAAACGAGGTGTTCGTCTTTTGGTGGGGAAACCTTTGGTGAAAGATCAGCAGAAACCTTTGATTTATCAACTAATTGTGGCTTAGTCTATGTGCTGCTAATTCTTGGAGTTCTTGGTGGTCTTCCATCCTCTTGTTCTCTTCGATGTTATTGGACCATGTAATCGACCATCTCCAAGATTTTGATTTTCATGATGGACTACAATTTGCTGAGGGATAGATTCAGAACCCAATATTCTTCCTCAAAATTAATGAAAGGATTTAAATTTGGGATATCTCGAATCATCAGGATTTCCATCCTGGAATCAATGACTGGAAAGAAACTAACTGCAGCAAACATATCTCTTTTGGAAAGGGCCGGTGAGTCGTATAACTTTGAAAATAACTATGATGCTTTCTGTATAATTTGGTTGTTCGAACAATGAAAATTATGGTGGGAAATTGCATTACAAATCATAGTGTTGGTCCATTGGCTTCGATTTAGTTAATTTCAATTTGGCTGCACCAATGCTTAGGGTTTTTGACAATTTGGTTTGGCTCATGACTAGGAGATGAGGCGAACTTTTAGGACAAAGATGAGACGTTTTCTACGAAAATAAATTATATATGTGATGTTAACTTGTCAAGTGTATGGTTATTATTAATACATATATTCTATTATTGATATTTTGTTTTATTTTAAGCATATGGATTTGGAGTCCAAATGAGTTTCTTATACAATGTTAATATCTTAAAATTAAAGCTATGACCTATGTAACAATACTTAATGATGTATGTGAATTTGAATTTCATTGCAATTGTTACGCCGCATATTTGCAATTGTTCTATACATCACTGTCAATTAAATTAGTGGGTCAGTCAAAAAGAAATAAGAGTTCTTATTCATCAAACGGAAATCAAGACACTGAAAGCTATTTATGAAAAAAATATATGTAGCACTTAAGTTAGGGGCGCAACAAAAAAATATATATTAAAATGACAAGGGAAGGCCGCAACATAGTGCACACACATATCGTAAATTGAAAATTGAATAATATTATAAATTTTTAAAGGTTAAAAGTATTAAAATGTTTTAAATATATCATTGCTGTGATATATGTATTTCAATATTGATCAATAATTTTTTAATATTAGTGTTGTGCATTGCCTTCAACCTCTTTCTTTTTGTGTTAGTAGCCTTCAACTCTACAAACATTTTTTGGTTTCATACACTTTTTAAGGTGAGAAAATGCTTTAGTTCTCAAATTTTAACCACCATTCTGCACTGTGGGCGCCACTATTATAAATTTGGTACCATTTTGGTGTGAGCCCATTTCCATATAGTGAAATAACTAAGACCATCTAAAGCATTTAATTTGCAATGATGCATAAATAATAGCAAATATGCACGTACATTGATCAAGCAAAAAATTCAAATTCACAGACAAAAATATAATCATATAAACACAACACAGTGGAGAAACAAAATGAATATGATATACCTTTTTTAAAGCATAAAAGTACTTTAATACAAAACATACATAATGTTTGTGTTATATACCTTCATTAGTTAATTTTACATAGGACATTACTTTTAACTTTAATATACTTTTACTGACTCTAAATTCATATGCTTTGAACAAAATGTCAACACATCAAAATAATAACCATACACAGTTAACATAAAAAATATAACTATAACCTAAAAGTTTGCCACATCCGAATCATCAGTAAAACCAAATTATCAATAAACGGCCTCAACCACATCTATATTTCGATGCTGGAGCCATTTGATTTGGGCACAGGTCAGGTTGGCGACTGCCCAAATCCCTTCATTGTTGATAGCCCTCATTGTTGCATTGATCACCACTAAAGTTTCCTCGATCCTTGAAGCTCACACTTAGAACATACATTTTATCATTCTTGCTGAAGTTTCCTCGACCACCGCTACTAAAGTTTTGTTGTGCAACCCTCCACATGCAACAAAAAATCAACTTCTTTCACAATCGACTATGCAGAAACTTGTCATAAAATGAAAATGAAAACCATAAGATACTATGTTCGAAGTATTTCACATCTGATGCCACTTTTTATAGTTGGATATACAGAATAATGGCATAAGAGTAGATAGAACCCAAAAGCATGTTGCAGCGTGCTTTCAAAATTAATTCCAAGATTTCTAAGGATGACTTGTTAAAATTTAATTATTTCAATTGCTGAATCATTCACTTAATTTTTACCGTACAGGTAAATGCAGGTGCACAATAAACCAAACTAATCCCCTAGTTCAGAAATTGAAACCGAATTCATTATTATCTAAAAACTTAGGCTAGCGTACCCAAAGAATATTCCAAAGAGATGAAACGGATATTTTGTCTACCAAATGAAAAAAGCACATCCCAGACTCACCTCGAGTAGTGATTCTTTTAATCTCCACGTAAGATTGACAATCTTCAATCACAATGGTAGAGCCTAGCCTGAAGATTTTATTTTTATCCCTCCACAAGAGTGTAGAGCTGCCAAAATTTTGCGGTGATAGCTAATATACAAGTCAAATAAAAAATTGATTTTTGATGAAGCATTTTAAATGAAAATATGTATTTCGTTTGATGCTTTTAAAGAAAAGTTTGATAAATAATACTAGAGTTGGTGTTATGGAGCCGGCTAAGATCAAGGTTTACACTAGAAGGGGGAAGAAGGACCGTATTCATCTCGGGCTAATCGTGGCGCAGGAGTGAATACTTAATTATTATTCTATCTTTTATTATTCCTTTATTATTTATTTCCTATTTAACTCTTGAATTATAAGTCTTGGGCTTGGCCCATAAGTCCGCCTATATATATGGCGGATCTAGGTCATGTGAGGGTAGGCAGTCATTATTATGGTTTTGGTTACAGAGCGAATTGATTTTGCTCTGTGGTACGGTATTTCTTTTGATTCGAATAAATTCTCTTCGATAACCCTAAGTCATAACAATTGGTCTGACCTGCCGGATCCTCTTGCTGACGGAATCATGTCTATCTCCAATCAACAACGATTCGAAGTATTGGAAGCAACCGTTGGAGAAATACAGGAGGAGATAAACCAGATCCATCAGGATCTCCCCGCCAAGCTCGAGAGTTTGGGAGAACATAACACGAATCAGATAGTTTCGCCGCGGCAGGAGTTGCTCACAGCGATCAAGGCAGCGGTCGGCAGCGTCGCACCGCCGCTGACGCCAATGCGCCAATGGGTCAACCACCGAGTCAATTACCGGCGCCCTTAGCGTCGCCGCCAATGGTGCAACATCCACTCACGCCAGATTCTCAACCGTTAGGGGGGTTGACACCCCGCTATGGCAACTTCGCCACTCCGCTCATCTCAGAAGTCAAACTACCACCATTTGACGGAATAGAGCCTATTGGTTGGGTTGCTCGCGCCAAACAATAGTTTGAACTCCGCCAGGTGCGAGCAGAACTCAATGTACCATTAGCACGAATCACCATGGAAGGCACAACACTGCACTGGTCTCGATGGCAACACTTTTGACATCCAACCGCCACTTGGGCGGAGTTTTCTCAAGCCCTGTTACTTCATTTTGATGATCGCTATGTAGGGAGTCCCTACGAGCGCCTTGCCACACTTCGGCAAAAAGGGGGAGTTGATCAGTATATCAACGAGTTCATCCAACTAGTGACACAAGTGCCTGGCTTGAAGGATGAGCACTACCTCGGATACTTCATGGGGGAGTTGCAGCAAGGTATCCGAAACCGTCTACGGACACTGGACCCAAAAGATTTGGATTCAGCTATCCAAATCAGCCGAAGCATTGAGTGGAAATTCAATGCTAATTCCGCCACTACACATCAGCCGCTTGGACAATCGGAGAGTTCGCGCATTAGCAGTGGGGCACGAACTGGGAAGCCGGTGGATCCCTCCAATCTTGGGAGTGGTGTCGGGAACAATAGGTTCGGAACAGGTAGCAGCTCCACTGGCGGGCGTCCAGTGGCGTCGGATCAGTCCTCCGCACGAGCCCCTTTTCGTAAATTGAGTCGTGAAGAGTATTGCGAGAGTCAGTCTAAGAGACTTTGTTATCGTTGCAAGGAGCCCTATACCCCTCTGCATAATTGTGCCACAAGTCCCTTCGTACTTGTGTTGTGGATCCAGGCACGAGTTGGGTGGCCGAGCTCAAAGAGGTGGACTAGATCGAGGGGTGGACAGAAGATGCGGTAGGATCCGCTGAACTCGAGCAGATGGAAGTGGGGGGTAATGAGCATGCTGATTTACCATTATTCACGATGGCCAGATTTTCCAGCCCACAAACCCTGCGTCTCCGGGCACGATTTGACCAGCGAGACGTTACAGTTCTTATTGATAGTGGGGCCAGCCACAATTTTGTTTCTTCTGAGCTTATGCGTGAGATTGGTGCCCCCATCGCACCGATCGGTGCTATCAACGTGATCCTCGGTGATGGACGAAAGATCCGCAGTGAGGGTGTTTGTCGAGGATTAGGTCTTGATCTAGGGGCTTCGATGGCGAATGTGGATTGCTATGTGTTTCCCTTAGGAGGAGTGGATGTGATCTTAGGAGTGGCATGGCTCCGAACTTTAGGGGACATTAATCTCAATTGGGGAGCCTTGACTATGACATTCCGCACCGGCGGGCAATTCCACAGTCTGGACAGACGGGGTCCACGCTATATTAGAGAAATTCACAGAGGTCTTTGGGGAGCCATCCGATCTACCCCCTGTAAGGGACCGCGACCACCACATTGTCCTGCAGCACCGTGCGAGTCCTGTGTTCGTCCGACCGTATTGCTATGGGCAAGTTCAAAAGGACAAAATCAAACGGTTGGTCCGCGACATGCTTCTCGCCGGGATAATACAGCCGAGCACAAGCCTTTTCTCAAGCCCGGTGCTCTTCGTGAAGAAGAAGGATGGCAGTTGGCGATTCTGCATTAAGTATCGGGAGCTCAACAAAGTCATTATTCCCAAAAATACCCTATTCTGGTGATTCAGGAGATGCTAGATAAGTTAGCGGGAGCGAGAGTATTCTCCAAGATTGATCTACAATCTGGCTATCATCAAATCCGTGTAGCTCGCGCTGACATACAGAAAACTGCCTTCCGCACGCACAGTGGACACTACGAGTTCCTTGTCATGCTCTTTGGCATGACAAATGCTCTAGCCACCTTCCAAGCCGTGATGAATGATCTGTTTCGCCCCCATCTTTGCAGGTTTGTTCTTGTCTTTTTTGACGATATTCTCATCTATAGTCGCACTTGGGATGACCATGTGGAACATCTCGCATGTGCCTTAAGAATACTGCAAGACAATAAGTTCTTAGCTAATCGAAAAAAGTGCGCTTTCGGTTGCAAATCTTTCGAGTACTTGGGCCATGTGATCTCCGGTCAGGATGTGGCCATGGACCCGACCAAGGTTCAGGTGGTGACAGACTGGCTGCCCCCTAGCTCGGTCAAGGGTGTCCGCGGCTTCTTGGGGCTCACTGGATACTATCTTCGATTCGTGAGGAATTATGGTTTATTAGGTCGCCCTTTTACGGAGCTCCTTAAAAAGGAGAGGCTCCGCACATGAGGCATTCGCCGCCTTAAAGCGCGCTCTCACGACCGCTCTTATCCTCACGATGCCTGACTTCACGAAATCATTTGTTGTTGAAACGGACGATTCCTTCTCAGGTATTTGCTGCTTTGATGCAGGATGACCGCTCTGTGGAATATTTTCGCAAGGCTTTCTCCCCTGGAGGGCGTGGAAAATTGGCATATGAGCGAGAAAGATGGCGCTCGTGCTCGCCATACAGCACTGGCGACCCTACCTTATCGGCAGCCACTTCACTGTGCGCACGGATCATCACAGCCTGAAACATCTTATGTCGCAAAAAATTGGGACTCCCGCACAACAAACTTGGATGGCAAAGTTCCTCTGGTATTCGTTCGAGGTGGTCTACAAACCGGGGCAGGTAAATTCAGCTGCCGATTCACTTTCGCGTCGATCTGAGGATGGACCTCCACCGGGGGCTGTGCTTGCCGCCGTGAGCCAACTTGTTTGGCCGGCGACGGAGGAGTTGTTCGCAGAACAGCGTCGCGACCCGCTGTTAACACGGATTATATCTGATATTGAGTCGGGGGATGCATCGCACCTGGTTACGAGTTACTGCATAACAAATTATATTACCGTGGTAGATTGGTCCTATCCGATACTTCCAGCTGGATTCCCATATTATTGGCGGAGTTTCATGATACACCCCATGGGGGCCACGCAGGAATCCAACGGACTTACCGATGATTGGCCGCAAGCGTTTATTAGCGGGGGATGTATCAGGCAGTGAAGCGCTATGTTCTAGCTTGTCTAACATGTCAGAAGGCGAAACACGACACCCTATCTCCGGCGGAGCTTCTGTAACCGTTGCCGATTCCTAATGCGATGTGGGAAGAGGCCTCTCCATGGACTTCATCAGTGGCTTACCGAGGTCCCTGGGATACTCTTGCATCCTAGTTGTGGTGGACCGTCTGTCCAAGTATGCTCACTTCCTCGCCATACGACCTCCCTTCACTGCAGCTAGAGTGGTATCTATATTTGTTCAGGAAGTGGTGCGCTTCCATGGGGTTCCCCATAGTATAGTCAGTGACCGCGGATCGGTCTTCATGAGCAACTTTTGGCAGGAGTTGTTTCGACTACAGGGAACTAAACTACAGTTCAGTTCAGCCAATCATCCTGAATCCGATGGCCAAACCGAGGTAGTGAATAAAGTGTTGGAAACCTACTTACGATGTTTCTCCTCCGAGCAGCCCCGCAAATGGGCGTCGTGCTTACCCTGGGCAGAATATTGGTATAATACCTCTTTTCAAACCTCTTCGAAGGCAACACCTTTCTCCATCGTGTACGGCAGACCCCCACTGTGCCTGCACCGACTTTTACCCGATGAATGTCAAGTCACAGTAGTGGGGGAGCTCCTTGAGGGTAGGGACATGATCCTTCGGCTCAGCAAATACAACTTGGACAAAGCTCAACAGCATATGACTGCAGCAGTAAACCGGCACCGTAGAGAAGTTGAGTTCGCGGCAGGGGATCTAGTCTTCCTCAAGCTTTGACCTAATCGGCAGAATTCAGCTCGACAGTCCAAATTTTTGAAGCTGTCCGCACGTTACTTTGGGCCGTTCCGAGTTCTTTAGAAGATCGGGGGTGCTGCGTATAGGCTGAAGCTCCCTAGCGGTTGCCGGCTTCATCCCGTCTTTCATGTTTCTATGCTGAAGCATATCATTGGTGATCACCCGGTGGAAGCCTAGTTACCGGAGTCCTGGGAGTTCCAGGAGATACCCTTATTCGAGCCCGAGGCACTCTTAGACCGACGTGTTCAGAGGCGCAACGACAACCTCACCCCTCATATTTTGATACGTTGGCACGGACTCATGGACGAGGATGCCACTTGGATTGATGAGGAGGAATTGCGCCTTCAATTTCCTGACTTCCACCTTGAGGACAAGGTGGTTTTCAAAAGGGATGGAGTTGTTATAGAGCCGGGTAAGATCAAGGTTTACACTAGAAGGGGGAAGAAAGACCGTACTCATCTCGGGCTAATCATGGCGCAGGAGTGAATACTTAATTATTAATTATTATTCCTTTATTATTGTATTTCCTATTTAACTGTTGAATTATAAGTCTTGGGCTTGGCCCATAAGTCCGCCTATATATATATATATATGACACATCTAGGTCATGTGAGGGTAGGCAATCATTATTTTGATTTTGGTTACAGAGCGAATTGATTTTTCCCTGTGGTACGGTATTTCTTTTGATTCGAATAAATTCTCTTCGATAACCCTAAGTCATAACCAGTTGGTCAAGGATGTCTTCTCTCCACAGTGTACACCATGTTTCAAGAAAGCAAGCTCCTACCAACCATCCTCTACAGCCCTTCTATGGCCCAAAAATGAATGGAAATTCCAAAACCTTGAAAGGAAACCAGATGGGACAGGGCTCCTTGGGGTGAGAATCTCCAACGAGATGAAGATTATCTTTTATTATATGCCTACAAGATTTCATATACAGATAAAAAATTTCAATAAAAGCTACTAAAGAGAATACACTCATATATTTCATTTGGTTTCAAATGTAGAATACTATTGCAAACAGAGGCAAATACTTATGAATGAAAGCATTAAAATTTTCTGAATACTTTTTTTTTACCAAACAACACACAACAAGAGCAAAGGTTGATTTTCAATTGTTGAGCTATTTGCTATATATGCTGGTCATGTATCAATTACACGTGCTAAACAAAAGTTCAACTCACTAAGATCTTAGAAATTTCATTCACTACTCTATGTTGACATCAGCTAGACCATCATGTTGTATGCTGAATACACTGATTTCTTCATTAAATGCATGCCTTCGAAGGACACAATAAACAGTTTGCACGAAAGGGAAAATTTTTTATTGAGAGCCGTAAACAAAAAAGTAAAAAAATAGGGAACTGTCTAATGTTGCCTATTGTTTACAATAGGTCACGTAATGTGATTCTGTAAAAGGAATTTACCATCTGAATTTAAACATCCAATTATAACATATAACACATTAAAAAAGGCAGAAATATTTTCTACTCTAACGAGATTCAAAAATTTTATTGATAGCATAAACATAACCCATTTAAATACACACTGGAAGTTTGATATAACAAGAGGAGAGAAGATTATATTGTAGGCATTAAAAATTAAATGTCTAAATTAAATTAAATATCATGTATTTTGGAAGAAAATAAAATTCCAATAATATAAATATATGGTATTTAATTATGCACATATGTTAATTTTTGTACAATAAATATCAACCATTAATGCAAAAATATGCTTAAAATGGAAGATATCGTACAAATATTACGTGCATAATTAGAGCTATAATAAATTTGGCAGCAAAATAAATTAATCTTGTCAATAAAGGAAGTATATAAATTAATATTTTCCAAAAAAGATAATGATATAAAGATCTTGTCAATAAAAGAAGTATATAAATAAATATCTTCAAAAAAAGACAATGATATAAAGATTTTGGCGAGAAAGAAATGTGCACAATCAAATCTATCAAGAACGGAAAACAGCATCTGATGGAAAAGGAAAGATTATAAAATCTTTTCATCCACGTGGCACCATCCGAAAAGGAAGCCAAGGCCACCCTCCCCTATAAATAGGAGCCTTGGCCAATTCATTACACACCAAAGTTCATTTGAAGACTTGCGCAAGGGTAAGTCTCTTTAGACTCTCTGCAATGTTCTTCATTGTTCTTCGTGTCCTTCGAAGCGTTCTTCGTCGAAAAGTCACCGATGTGGACAAATGATCCAATATTGGTTGGCGAATCGATGAAGTTAACGTTCTTCATCGTATGTCCGAGCCGGAGGAAGGATCAAAGCTCTCAAAGCTATCGAAGAATCCATCAAAGCCAAGGAAGAGGCTCCAAAGCCGCTCTCGAAGCTTCAAGATGTTCGTCGCGTTCTTCATAAAAAACGCAAACCAGGCCCTTTTCGATCCAAAAGTCAAAGGGACACGCCGCCAAAAGCGTTATGGAGCACCAAATCTCCCCCCTCAAAGATCAATTTCCGTTGGATTATCCAAAGGGGGCATCAATCCAAAGTCGACGATCAAAATTGCCAACACGGATACCAAAGTCTTCCAAAAGCCGGCGAAGTCAAACCGAAGACCAAAATCTCTTTGGATCAAAGAAGCCACCCAAATTCAAATTGGAAAAATAGATCGACCCGGAGAGAGAATCAAAGGATCCGAATAGAGAATAGGACCCACAAATATTTAAATTAAATGTAATTTCTACGATTTTGTGTTTATAAAAAATATAACACAATTTTTTTGTCTACAAATTTTTGGCACGCCTAGTGGGACAACTCTACCTTTCATCTCTCTTTCCGTCGAATTCTCAAACGATCAATGGCTTCCTACAAGATCAAGACTTCCAACGCTGTGTCAAAAGCTACTACTCTAGCCGCCACCGCCAAAGGAGTCGCTGCTACTACATCAAGAACCTCAAGTGCTTCAACGAATGCTGGAGTGATGACACGAAGCATGGCTAAAAGAGTACTGTCATTTTCCGAGGATGCACATCCGAAAATAAAAGAGCAAAACTCACTCTATGAGGTGGACGAAAGCTTCAAGAGTACCTCCACACCGGGCACCCCTCAAGAAGTTGCAACTCGTTCGACTGCATCGAGTTATGCCCCGGTGATGACCACGAACGCTTTAAACATAGAAGACCAACTTGTTGCACTGGCCAAAGTTGTTGAAGGGATGTCTCAACACATGCAGCAACAAGACAATGTCATCGCAAAACTGCTTGCAAAATTAGACAAGCCGGAACCAACCAACCAGAATGCTTTAGAGGCCCAAAATGAAGCAGAAACATCCATGGATCAGCGCCATGGTAAAGAAAAAATGGCGGGACCAATGCTGTTTCAAGCATCATCTGACTCCTTCATCCATCTATCTCAACTTGACGAGTATATCAAATGAGCTCTCAAAAGGGAGTTTGAAGAAAGTTCAAGGCCAACAAATATATATGCCAAGCCTTACACTTCAAGGATCGACGCCCTCAAGATGCCGTTGGGATATCAACCGCCGAAGTTCCAACAATTTGATGGCAAAGGCAACCCAAAGCAGTATGTGGCACACTTCATGGAAACATGCAACAACGCTAGGACATACGACGATCTCTTGGTGAAGCAGTTTGTACGGTCATTAAAAGGCAACGCCTTCGACTGGTACATCGACCTGGAGGCTGGTTCCATCGACAGTTGGGAGCAGTTGGAGTACCGAGTTCTTGAACCAGTTCTACAATACGAAAAGAACCGTCAGTATGACAGAACTCACCAATACTCATCAATGGAAAGGTGAACCAGCAATCGACTACATCAACCGCTGGAGGAGTCTGAGCTTGAACTGCAAAGACCGGTTGTCTGAGGCCTCCGGTATAGAGATGTGCATCCAAGGAATGCACTGGGGGTTGAAATATATCCTGCAAGGGATCCGACCCCACACTTTCGAAGAACTTGCTACCCGTGCTCATGACATGGAGTTAAGTATGGCTTCAAGCGGGATGCACGGACCACCAGTTCAAGAATCTTCAAAAGCAAAAAGATACGAAAGATATGATGCCGTAAAGAAGGGGAACAATGCCCCTATCAAGTCTTTCGGAAAAGAAGCCTTGGGCATAAAAGCGATGACCAAAGCACCAGTGAAGATCCAAAGTAAAGAAAAGGAAGTTGCAAGGAAAAGACAGTCAAATCAGACAGAAAGACCGCCAAGGCCAACCCTTAAAGAGTTGCAATTCAAAACTTATCCTTTCCTGGATTCTGACATCTCGGGCATCTTTGACGATCTACTCAGAGAAAACCTCATTGAACTTCCGAATTCAAAAAGACCGGAGGAAGCTGGAAAGGTTGATGACCCAAGATACTGCAAATACCATCATATCGTAGGACATCCCATCCATAACTGTTTCGTCTTTAAAGACAAAGTCATGGAGTTGGCTCATGAAGGAAAGATCACCCTTGAAGACGATTTTGTTTCTGTTAATGTCACTTCAATCATGTTCAGGTCTCTCGAAGTTGACATAAAAGACAAATAATTATATTGCCTCACTACCGAGAAAGGTGGCAAGGCGATCAGAGACAAATCGAGTGAAGAATGTGCCACGATAACTTTCACTGATGAAGATTTGATATTAGGATCCAAACCCCATAATCGTCCATTACTGGTCGTGGGTTATATCCATGAACTAAGGATTAGCCGGATATTCTTAGACGGAGGAGCCGCAGTCAATGTCCTTCCTCTATACACATTGCAAAAATTGGGAATACCAGTAGATCAGTTGTTTGAGAGTCGAATAACAATACATAGATACAATCAAGAGGGGCAAAGAGCAAATGGCATCATAAGATTGAGACTGTTAATCGATGAAATGGAAACTAACCCTTTGTTCTATGTGATAGATGCAAAGAGATCTTTCAACGTTCTTTTGGGTAGACCATGGATACATGAGAATGGTGTAGTTCCATCAACGTGGCACCAATGCTTCAAATACACTCAAAATGGAGTGACAAAGAAAGTTTTCGGAGACACAAAGCCATATGCAGAAGCCGAGTCACACTTTGCGGACGCCAAATATTTCTCTACAGAAGCAAAAAAATCTAAGGTACATGAAGATGTCAAAGCACCACAAGCAAACTTGGGGGCAAAGTCAAGAGATAAAGAAAAAACACCTACCTCAGGTTCTGTAGACTCATTAATTGAGCCTCTGAAAGATTTGACTCTTCCGAAGACCCCACTCAACCCAATCTCCCCCTCACAGACAAGGATCGGAAAAGAAGAAAAAATAAAGGCTATGCGATTGCAAAAGGACAAAATTTTTGGCCCAAAAGCCTACAAACTTCTCACAAAAGCTGGATATAATCCAAATGAGGAGTCACTACTGGGAAAGTTACCACCACAGACAACCCAAAGTTCGAGGGCTGGTCTTGGATACATGCCACAAGCTCCCGTACGCATCGCTATCAAAAGGGCTGCAAACCATTATATCACCGAAAGCAAGAGTTTGTCTTCCAATTCACCTCAAAAGGGGAAGAATGCAAGAGTATCGGTTTTCGAGAGGCTAAAGCCTTCTGTCTTCACAAGGTTAGGACCAAAGATCAATAAAGAGAAAAACAAGACGAATTCCGCATCAACAAAATATGTGGAGATAGATGAAGAAATCAAAAGCCGCTTTCCATCCCGCATGACGCGTAAAACAAAAATGACGATACATTGCGGTAAAGTTTTAAAGGCTAAATGGCAAACCGTTGTTTTCACCAAACCCAAAGAAGATAATGAAGAAAGTGTTGCATCATCCTGCTACATCACGGAAGGGGGTGAAGAGACAATGATTGAAGAAGATGCAGGAAATGCACCCGCCGTGCTTGAAGGAGAGGTCAAAGCTACAGTTGACGAGTTAGAAGAAATCGACTTGGGAATTGAAGATCACCCAAGACCCGTCTATATCAGCAAAGAGCTGGGTGAGGATGATATGAATGCCTACACCCGACTTCTCAACGAATTTCAAGATGTCTTCTCTTGGTCATATAAAAAAATGCCCGGCTTAAACCCGAAAGTTGCGGTCCACCGTCTAGGTGTGAGGAAGGGAGCTCGCTCTGTAAAGTAAGCGCAACGAAGATTTCGTCCTGAACTCATCTCTCAAATTGAAAATGAAGTCAACAAACTCATTGAAGTGGGATTCATCCGGGAAGTCAAATACCTCCAATGGATTTCCAACATCGTGCCTGTAAAGAAGAAGAATGGACAAATCCGAGTTTGTGTGGATTTCCGGGACTTAAACGAAGCATGCCCAAAAGATGATTTTCCTTTACCCATAACTGAATTGATGATTGATGCAACGACAGGACATGAAGCGCTTTCTTTTATGGATGGATCATCTGGATATAACCAAATTCGTATGGCACCTGAAGATGAAGAGTTAACCTCCTTTCGTACACCGAAAGGTATCTACTGTTACAAAGTTATGCCTTTCGGATTGAAAAATGCTAGGGCAACCTACCAAAGAGCAATGCAAAAAATCTTTGATGACATGCTACGCAAAAATGTAGAGTGCTATGTTGATGACTTGGTTGTCAAATCCAAGAGAAAAGAAGATCACCTGCAAGACTTAAATCACCCCACCGTGGAAAATTTATTTTGACGGCTCATCACACAAAAATGGAGCTGGAGCTGGAGCCGGAGTAATATTTGTCACATCACAAGGAGAAGTCCTTCCATACTCTTTTGCATTAAAATAAAAGTGTTCAAATAATGTGGCTAAGTATCAAGCACTCATCCTCGGCTAAAAATGGCGGTAGACATCAAGCAACGCCAACTTCAAGTATACGGGGACTCCAAGCTGGTTGTAAATCAAATCACTGCAGAGTTTGAAGTGAAGAAACCAGAACTAATGCCTTACTTAAAGTATGCTAAGGCACTCATTGAGTTGCTCGGGGATGTCTCTATTGAATATGTCCCGAGGAAAGGGAATGGGCAAGCTGACGCTCTGGCTAAACTGGCATCGACTCTATCCATCCTGGATCAACAGGTGTATATTCCGATACGCAAAGTCTGGGTGGATTCCTGCAAGTATGAAGAAGAAGAATGTGTTGATAAAGAAGTAAATCACCTCATCGAGGTGTTTGAAATTGAAGAAGAAGAAGAAGATTGACGGCAACCAATATTAGATTTCTTAAAATATGAAAAGCTCCCGAGTGACCCGCGCAGACGAGCAGATATCCGAAGAAGAGCTGCACGCTATGCCTACTTCAACGGCATACTATATCGTCGGTCGTTCGACAACATGTTCCTTCGATGTCTCGGCAATCATCAAGCCAAACACGCTATGGAGGAAACTCATGCCGGAATCTGTGGAGCTCATCAAGCTGGCCCAAAGTTACACTTCCAAATAAAAAGGATAGGGTATTATTGGCCAACCATGGTTAAAGACTGTATAGAGTTTGCACGGAGATGCCAACCGTGTCAATTTCATGTTAACTTTATCAATCAACCACCGGAACCATTGCACCCAACTATTGCTTCGTGGCCATTCGATACCTGGGGCATGGACGTCGTAGGACCACTCACAAAGTCGTCCGATGGACATCTCTATATCTTGGCCACAACAGACTACTTCTCCAAATGGGCAGAAGCAGTTCCTTTGAAATAAGTCAAAAAGGAGACGGTAGCTGACTTCATACGAGTCAACATCATTTACCGTTATGGGGTTCCTCGGTGTATCATCACTGATAATGGAAGATCTTTCGCCAATACTCACATCGACAAGCTTTGTAAAAAGTTTGGCTTCCAACAAAAGAAGTCCTCGATGTATTATGCACCGGCAAATGGACTCGCAGAGGCATTCAATAAAACACTTTGTAACTTGCTGAAAAAGGTTGTCTTCAAATCAAAAAGAGATTGGCATGACCACATTGGTGAAGCTTTGTAGGCCTATCGTACTACATTCCGCACTTCAACACAAGCGACACCATACTCACTTGTATATGGGGTCGAAGCTGTCCTCCCATTGGAAAGACAAATTCCTTCACTGAGGATTTCTCTTCAGGAAGAATTGACGACCGAAGAAAATGTCAGATTAAGACTCGAAGAGCTAGAGGCTCTCGACGAGAAAAGACTACAAGCTCAATAAAGACTGGAGTGTTATCAATCACGATTGTCTCAAGCTTACAATAAAAAAGTCAAATCACGATCCTTTCAAATCGGGGACTTGGTTCTTGCTGTGAGAAGGCCCATTGTGATCAACTTTCGTTCGGGAAATAAACTTTTATCCAAGTGGGATGGACCCTACGTCGTCACTCAGGTCTACACAAATGGTGCATACAAGTTGACATCTCAAGACAGACTCCGGATAGGGCCAATCAACGGGAGGTTCCTCAACAAATATTATGCGTGAGACCTTCAAATCAAATCAAGGCTCCTTAGCATAAGAATAAACTGCAAAATAATAATAAAAGCAAATTCAAGTTGCTTTGAACTACGTTATGACTTGATCCCTTTACCGGGTACGTAGGCAGCTTGAGATATACCTTCAAGTTCAGTCAAATTAAAAAAAAAAAAAAAGAATGAGAGAATTTAAATATATTGATTGGAAATCAAAATGAAGAGTACAAATTGATCTTAAACATTAATATTATACAACTCTTCTTTGCTAATATCCAACAACTCTTCCAAGCTTTTTAAGTATTCTTCGTCTTGCGCGGGGACATTCTCTACGGCGGCGAGTTCATCCTTGACTTCAGCAATTTGAATGGTGATATTCTCATTAACTCTTTGATGTCGCTTAATAAGGGAAATATTCTCTCTTTTTTGCTCTTGTAAAGAGCGAAGCTTCATGTCAATATTCTCCACACACCCCTCAACTCCTTGATAGCTTCGCACTCCTCAACATACCTCGTCTCAAGGTGCGACAAGCGATCTTTGATTTCAGAAATCTGTTGGTTACAAGCCGCCAAGGATACGGCGCCGATCGAGTTAGAACATGCCTCGTCAAAAGATGCAGCATCATCAAAAAGGGCCTTGACTCGGTCCTCAATATGAGAAATGTCAGAATACTTAAAGCTTTTCATTGATTGGAGCACTACGTCAACCTCGTCCTTAATCGAGGAACGCAAACGAGATGGTGTCCTCAAAAGCTTACCCCGAAGATCCCACCATACTTTTCCTATATATTCGCGTTGGATCCCTTTCACAAAATCCGCGCCACAGAATTCTAAAACCGCGGGCACAACGGAATGAACAACTATGGGCTTGGTTGGAGCATCCTTTACTTGCTCATTGCAAACACCTCTGTTTTCCCCAATCACCTCAACAATGGAATATCGGCTCGCCATCTTTTCATCCATACTTGGAATTCTTTGCTCCAACTGAAAAAAAGGGATAAAAAAAATCATGTCAAAAAAATAAATAAATAAAAAAAGGACATAAAAGTTACCTCTCTCGCGAAATCGCTCGAAGAATGGTGTCGGCTTAAACGAGGACTTGACGGGTTGATGATATGGAGATCTCGACGAGCTCGCTTCCAATGAACATCATGCTCACTACTGCTTCGTTCAGAGACAGAGGGTACCGCCCGCTTTGAAGAACCGACATTGAGGGTACTTGAATTTCCATTGTTCTTCTCAGGAACACCCGGAATAAGTAGCGGCATTTTTTCGAGCTTTATCCGATGGCTTGGTCTGATCGGTGGTCTTTAGTACCGGCGGGATATACTCATCCAAGAAAGACCTGCAAACTTGAGTCCACCACTTCTTGTATACGTCGGAAGAAAATCCCCTCGGAATCACAGGAATGCGTGGAAGAATAACTTCGGCTGAAGATTTCAAGTAAATGCTTTGGTGCCAATGTTGATAGCCTTCCTCAAAAGCGCAACAATAGACGTCTTTCAAAAGAACTCCGGGAATCTCTTGGAAAAAACTGAATTGACGGCAAAAACGGTGGGGACTATACGGCTCCATGAAGCATCGAAATCCATCCCGCAAAGTCAGAAAACAAGAGCGAATGGAGATGAAGTATTCTTGCTCGTAGTCTTCGCGCTTCCCGTCATCAACAAACCGTACGTTAAAGTCTTTCATGATCATGGTGCAAGCCCAACGAAAGTAGTCACCGTGCAAGATTTTTCGGCATGCAACATCTGCTCTATACGCACGAGCACTAACAGCCCCGGAGTGCTTCACCATCCCTGGACCACGGATTCCCTTCCATACGCCGTAGTAGGTCTGAAAATACTCAGCGATCCATCCGGTCAAAAAGTGGAGAAGAATTGTCGACCGAACTTTCCCAGGACATGATGAATCCGCGATCTGGTTCAGCCCTCCATAAATGCTGGTTAAGACTGGAATGGCCAAGCTTATTGGAAATCCCGACGCTACGACACTTGCCATCTTGAAAGTTGAAGGACGTATCAAACCAACATCGTCGAGCGGAAGCACAAAGATGCAAAGCCAACAAGAAAGAAACGCTGCAAGAAAAGTCTCCTCAAGGTGCTCCCGTCCAACTTTGAGTTTGGCAAAAGATGAATCTTGCGCCTTCGACCATGGCTCGTGGGCACCAATCTCTCCGATAGGATTGTAAGTCGCATCAGGCTGAGAAGAACGAGTAGACTCCTTGCCGCGACGAATTTGAGGACACTCGTATTTGACGGTCTTTCTGCACCAAAAAGAAATCCAGTCGGTTGCGCTGACGCCATGTCGACCTTTGTCACAACTCTAAAGAAGGTGATAGGCATGCAACAGGTACCGGCACGAACGGGGAACCAACTTCCTATCCTCTTTACTGCCATATAACTCATTTGCGCTTGGTATCACCTCTTCATAAAATTAGCTGAGTATGGGGAGGCCCGCCAAGGACGCCAAGTCACGGAGAGAGATCGACACTTCACCGGCGGCAGTCAAAAGGGTGTTGGTTTTGGGACACCACGCCTCGCAAACGGCCTTGACGATCTCCGGAGAATAGTCGTAGAAGAACAAGGAAGCATAGACTGCATCTTAAATGCATCCTCTCTTTAGTGGAATCTCGCATCGATCCAGCACATCCTCCGCCCATTCCCAATAGCCGGCCACGTACGAAAAATTGCCATCAATGGAAGGAAGACCATTTCAAACGCACGCTCCCTCCATGATCCGCCGCCCCAAGGTTGGAAGTGGAAGAACATCGTTTGGCATGTGTTGATGGAGTGAGGATTGCAAGGTATGCTTTCCGCCAGCGACATTCCGAGACCACGTCTTTGGGAAATTTGGGACCTCCAAGCAAGGGCGAGCAGCTCCGCGTCCTATGAGTGGTGGATGCACTAATAGACGAGTCACCTTGTCCAGCGGTTGACCTTCAAACTCGCAAATCACCAACTCTGCGTTTCCAGAGGGGGAGGAGACATCCTTGAAGTAAGCCATCTCTCCTACAAAAACAAAAAAAAACACAAACAAAGATCAAAAGATGAAAAAAAAAAAAAAAAAGAACAACACAAGAGAAAGAAACCTACGCTAGAATGAGAGTAATCAAGATTGTGAGAAGTTGAGAATGACAAAGTTCTCTCATGGTGAGGGGTTTATATAGTGTCTAAAAATTGAGTTATGGAAAGACATGCATAAGGGAAGGAAGAAGATAAGGAAATAAAGAGAAAAGAAAATAAAAAAAAATGGAAGGAAGATAAAAATAAAAATAAAGAACAAGGAAAGAATATATATATACATATATATGTATCATATGTGTGTATATATAAAAAAATATGGCTAACGCCATTAAAAAAAAAAGAAAAAATTTTGCAAAAAAAAAAATTTGGCAAAAAAAAAAAGCCATTAAAGAAAACGTCGTAAAAAAAAAGAAAAGAAAATTCTTTTTTTTTTATGTTCCGAAACTCGTTAACGCCTTAAACGTTTTGCGTCGGCTTAAACAAGTCTCGAAGAAGCATTTTGTAGGCATTAAAAATTAAATGTCTAAATTAAATTAAATATCATGTATTTTGGAAGAAAATAAAATTCCAATAATATAAACATATGGTATTTAATTATGCACATATGTTAATTTTTGTACAATAAATATCAACCATTAATGCAAAATATGCTTAAAATAGAAGATATCGTACTAATATTACGTGCATAAATAGAGCCATAATAAATTTGGCAGCAAAATAAATTAATCTTGTCAATAAAGGAAGTATATAAATTAATATCTTCCAAAAAAGACAATGATATAAAGATCTTGTCAATAAAGGAAGTATATAAATTAATATCTTCCAAAAAAGACAATGATATAAAGATTTTGGCGAAAAAGGAAGGTGCACAATCAAATCCGTCAAAAATGAAAAACAACATCTGATGGAAAAGGAAAAATTATTAAATCTTTCCATCCACGTGGCACCATCCGAAAAGGAAGCCAAGGCCACCCTCCCCTATAAATAGTAGCCTTGGCCATTTCATTACACACCGAAGTTTATTTGAAGACTCGCGCAAGGGTAAGTCTCTTTAGACTCTTTGCAATGTTCTTCATTGTTCTTCGTATCCTTCGAAGCGTTCTTCGTCGAAAAGTCACCGATGTGGACAAATGATCCAATATTGGTTGGCGAATCGATGAAGTTAACGTTCTTCGTCGTATGTCCGAGCCGGAGGAAGGATCAAAGCTCTCAAAGCCATCAAGGAATCCATCAAAGCCATGGAAGAGGCTCCAAAGCCGCTCTCAAAGCTTCAAGATGTTCGTCGCGTTCTTCATAAAAGGCGCAAACCAGGCCCTCTTCAATCCAAAAGTCAAAGGGACACGCCGCCAAAAGTGTTATGGAGCACCAAATCTCCTCCCTCAAAGATCAAATTCCATCGGATCATCCAAAGGGGGCATCAATTCAAAGTCGACGATCAAAATTGCCAATACGGATACCAAAGTCTTCCAAAAGCCGGCGAAGTCAAACCGACACTACCAAAAAAAAGGCTATTCACCACGGGTTGAGAGTCCGTAACAATAAAATCGTAACAAATAGATATATTAGTTACGACAAAATCCGTGACGAAAAAAAAAAAACCCGGTCAACGTTTTAGGTTCTGTCGTTACGCAAAAAATATCGTAACAAATAATGAGATGGTAGAATTTGGTCAAAATAACATTAGTTACGTAAAGTGTTCGTAACTACTGGTATTTAATTTTTTATTTTTGGAAAAGTTAAATTTAAAAAAAAAAAAAAAAAAAAAGTAAAATACTGGATTGACGCTTTCATTCCAGAAACGATCAAAATGGACAAAAACGCTATATCATCCCACACTTAGACAAATTAGGGCATCTGGTTCATTTCCCTCGTTCGCTTCTCACAGTCGCCCGCGATCCGATTTCCTGTAGCTGCCGACGACGACGCGCGAGGTGAAATCGATCCGTCCCTGGGATCTACTCCGGCGCACCTCACCCAGGTAAGGTTTTGAAGGTAGCTCGAAAAAGATTTTGTATTACGCGAGGTATCTTCGACAAATTAGGGCATAATCTCGAGTACCAAAAAAATGGGCTTTCATTACGGAAAGAAGATTCGTAACAATATTGTCATAATAAAAGATGGTTTTTGTTATGAATTTTTTCGTGACAAAAGGAATTTTTATTAGTCAACGTCTTTTTTTATTTATTACGATAAATGTTTCGTAACAATTAAAAATATGACAAAAAAATATCGTAAATACAATAATTACGACTTTATTCTGTAACAAAGAAAAACATTTTTTATAATTTTTAATAAAAAATTAAAAATTAAAAAAATAATCAAACTTCAAATATTGAAAATAATATTTAACAAATTGAATGTAAAATAAATATAAATAAAAATTTATTATTAATTAATTGTATATAAAATTTATTACAATATATAATAAATAAGTAAAAATATATTGCACTATCTACCGGCCGCCCTCCTCCTAGTTTTAACAAATTGAATGTAAAATAAATATAAATAAAGATTTATTATTAATTAATTATATTTATAAAATTTACAAAGGGTGTGTTTGGTTGGATGATTGGATTTTGGATTTGGATTTTGGAGAATTTTGAAGTATGGATTTTTAAGTTGAATTTGTTTGAGAGTTTGAATTTTGTAATGATTATGTAGGATGAAATTATTATTTTATTGAAAAAAATGATATATTGATGTGATAATTTGAAAGAGATGATATTTAAATAATATTTTATTGAAGAAAATGATATATTTAAATTTAGAAAATTTATTTTTTTGTTCTTTTATTTATTGTGTTCTTTTATAAAAAAATTTCAAATTTCAAATTATTATTCATATTTTTTTTTTGCTAAAAATATCAAATCAAATAAATATTTTTTACTTTAATAATATACTAAAAATTAATTTTATATTTAAAATATCACGTCATTGACTCAATATCTATTTATATCATATTATACCATTATTTTAAATATAATTTTAAATTATTTTTTTAAAAAATAAATATAAATATGTAAAAATAAAATAATATTATCATTCATTTTTTCCCATCACTTATAACTAAATCATAAACCCTACCCACACCCGCCGCCCTCCCCCTTTCTTCTCCAACGCGAAGTTATCCTTTCTTCGTCCTCTTCTTTTTTCTTCTTCTAACTTGCTCAGCCGCCGGCGCCCCTGTAGGTTAAAAATCGATAATGTGAAAACATTTTTCTCATATCGATTTTTAATTTATGTTTCTTCCGTTTGCAGTCTCATCTACCTTGGTCGCTGGTCGAATTCTCCCCGCCGCAGCGTCCCGTTGAAGTGAGGGATTTTGGAACACGTCTCCGGCATCG
This sequence comes from Andrographis paniculata, assembly GCF_009805555.1. Taxonomy (NCBI): domain Eukaryota; kingdom Viridiplantae; phylum Streptophyta; class Magnoliopsida; order Lamiales; family Acanthaceae; genus Andrographis; species Andrographis paniculata. The sequence goes on from NW_026137577.1 coordinate 319,980, forward strand.
ATCCATCAGGTAGGTGGTTTTTCTAGCTTCTCCCTTCTCTTATTTCTTCTTGTCCTGCTTTCCTTCCTCGTCATGCCCTCGTCGGTGAATTTTGTTTATTCTATTGTGCGTTTCCATTCCCATTTGTTCATTGCTTGTTGTTAGGGTTGGTTGTTCAGCCACAACAACCAATGGCCGATAAGTTTGAAAGATTTGTAGTATTTTACATTGTAGATTGTCCTCTAGGTTTTATTTTGAAGCTCCTTCTGTTAGATTTAAAATATGCTTTTGTATATTTTTACACATTGAGTCATATATTTGGAAGTCTGATGTTTTGTTAGAAGCAAACTCTGGTATTGCGTGATCCACCATGTTGGTGCTGTGTTTGTAACACAGATACTGAAAATTCATTTAGCCAGCAAAGTGCAGCACTTTTGAATTTTTTACATTGTTACTGTATACAATTGTGCCAAGTGAATTTATCGATTAAGTTAAGTGTGATGTTTTGTGCTGTTTGGTTTAGGAATTTGGGCATCCTACATTATGATAAATATATGTGAAATTCCAATGGTGTATGGTTCTGTTTCAATTTTCATGAAGATATGACAGCTTCTCTGTTTGTGTAATTGTATTGCATTTCAGTCATAATATCTGGGAAAGAGTGCTTGTGTTGTGGATTTTTTGGATTTGAAATTTTTCGGATGGAAAAAGGGTTTTTGGATATTATGTTTTGAATAGAAAATAGGTGTCGGATGTGATAATTAAATAGAGGGAAGAAGATTATTTTAGTATAGATTATATGATGCAACAAGATTTTTTTATTTTTTTAAAAAAAAACCAAAGTGCACACACAAGCAAAGTTAATAAATACACTTTATGATTTGATGGTTTTGTGAACTTTATTTATTTATTGGTGTACCCTCCCAAGACTTTCACTCATTTTATCTTTCATTCTGCAATAATTGCAATGAAGTACAAAAATGATCTAGCAACACTATCCAATATAGAGTGCTTCTTTCCAAAACAACTTTGAATTTTGTTATTATGTGTGGATATTTAAATAAGTTTCATTGGATTCTACAGCATAATATATACAGATTCAGACACATATATTGTTAGATAATGATACATACATATGCTGCATAATATGAATATGATATCATATCTACACTCTAAGTATTGGCTCCTTTGTCGGAACCAATACCATTTTTTTTGTTACTTGGTTGTATGCGTCGATTTGTCGGAAGCAACACCATTTGGGCTATTTTAACTGAAAATGAGTGCATATTTAACTTGTGTTTTTTTACAGGATACTAAATTGTGGAGACAAAAGTGTGCAGTGTGAATTCAGGATAAGCAACATTGAGTTTAACGGAAGGTCGGATTTCTTTTTAATGCATTTCCACAGTGCAAAGCTTCTAAGTGTTCTATGTTTTCTCGAGTGGTGGTGTAGTTAAGTGTTATGTGCATTCCCACAAACCTGCTTTACTCTTTAGACATCAGATTTGAGGATTTTTTTCATATTCGTACAAAAGGGCAAGGAAAAATTTAGAATAGTAGGAAATTTTTCTTGACCCAAGTAGGGTATGGATAATTCTTGCTGCTCTAGTATCTAGAGATGACGCTCAGAATTTTTGGCGGAGCGTAGACATCATTTAATTCTCATTAAATAGCATCCATAAAAGGTTCTAAAGTGGAGATAATGGCTGATTTTAAACCATGGGCCTTAATGTTGTGATGAATGTTATGTTTTACTTATAAGTGCAATACATGGACTTATAGGTACAAAAATGCAGTTTATTAAAGCTGATGCTATAACTTTGTTCTTTTAAATTGAGGGAGCAAGCCCGTATCAAGACTTAAACATTACAATTTTGAATGCATGTTTTGTTGATGGAATCACATGTATATTGCCTTTTTAGATGGATAGGAGTTGGATAGACGATGCGAACCATATCTCGGCTCAATATTTGGATGGGGTCAGGGCTTTCTTAGATTTCGCATTTAAAGATCGTAGCTCTGAATCTTGCATCTATTGCCCCTGTACATCTTGCGGAAATCGCTTAACAAAATCTCGTAGAGATGTCTTGCTCCATTGTATTCGTTATGGATTCGACCAAACCTACAAGGTTTGGACTTGCCACGGAGAAGGAGAGGTGAACCCTGCTGTTGCAAACGACAACATGCCAATGCGTTGGGAGGAGGAACTAGAACTTCTATTGCGAGAGTGTGCATATACAGAGCACACCGATCCGGGGCCCAGTGGAAGTGAACCTCATAGGGATGACGAAAATGAACATATACATCATGGCAGTAAGGGGTATAGAAAGATGTTAGAAGATGTAGAGAAAGAGCTCATACCAGGGTGCAAGAAGATGAGTAGACTCTCGTTTATCGCACGGCTTTTGCACTTGAAGGTTTTGTGCCACTGGTCTAATAATTCTATTGATTTGCTGTTAGAGCTGTTACGGGATGCACTTCCAGACGATGTTGTCCTTCCGAAGAACTTCTATGAGGCTAATAAGCTGACCAAGGACTTGGGGTTCACATGCAAGACTATCCATGCGTGCATCAACAATTGCATGTTGTTTACCGGGGAAGATGTTGACCGTGAGGTTTGTGTTGTGTGTGGGGAAAAGCGATTTACACAGGGTAAAGATAGATCTCCAGTGAAGAAGTTAAGGTACTTTCCATTAATTCCGCGATTGCAGCGATGGTACGTATCTTCCAAAACTGCATCTTCTATGAGATGGCATGCCGAAGGGCGTGTAGACGATGGCAAGATGCGTCATCCAGCAGATAGTCCTGCGTGGAAGAGTTTCGATCATCGGTACCCGACGTTCTCTGAGGAGATTCGCAACGTACGCCTCGGTCTGGCCAATGCGTCGAACGTAGCGAAAAGAAGCTTTCCACATCGTACTGGGCGGAAGTCATTCACGACTCTGGCAGAGGAGGTACCTTTTATTACAATTAAGTAATTAGTCATGTCATGCTCCATCCCCATATTTTCCTCTCCTGTATTTCATTATGTTTTCGATGACAGAAGGCCTTGTATTGCTGCAGATCAAGGCAAAGGGGAAGGACCCCGACAATCTGGAGATTTGGATTTCCAGTCGCACACAAGGCAAGGGAAAGGATGACCAAGAAACCGAGGAGATATTGGTAGAATAAATTCGTTCCCAACTTAGTTACAATTCAGTCAGTATTTACATCTCTAACAACAAGAGCAAGTTCGGCCTCACTTAAATCTTTCCTGTAGACTTATTTACAGAATGAGCTAAACAAGGTTCCCCCTGAAGGGCGGACTCCCTCTGTTCGGGAGACTCTGTACCGACGGGCCCTTGGGGGAAAGATTAAGAAGCGGTCAAAGGTCGACAGTGCGGCAAGTTCAGCTCATCCCCGCAGCGAGTCAACTGGTTTAACAGACAGTGTAGCATTCCAGCATGGGTGGGAACAACTACAGAATGGAATGGAGGAGCTGAAGGCAATGATGGATGAGTTCAAAACCATCAAGGCTGATGTGTATGCATTCATGCACAGAAACTCCGGAGCGGTTACTGGCCAGGCAGTAAGTATTCATAATCCCTGACCTGTTTGGTATGAGTATCCCATGAGATTTGGATGGCGAAGGAATTTACCATCCTCGGCATGTTATATGATAGGGCACATCTCGTATTGATTCAGTCCCTGAGATTCCCAGGCCTGTGTCCGAGCCAAGCATGACGGTATGATTCCGTGACGCCCTGGAGTTTCTTAGAAATCAGTGCAGTGTCTAATTTAGGCTACTCTTGACTGCGTACTACCTTATCCAACTCATATGCCCTGTCTGTTGTAGGTCGGCACACATGTGCTTCTATTATCCCGCACCGGTGAGAAAAAAGTTGTTGCAGAGGGACTTCTGCACTGCCCCCCTGGGCCAGGTTGGTCCGGTATCTTTGAGGATGTTTAATTAAACTTTTAATATGCCTCAGCGAGATATCGTAGGTTTTCGTGACTGTTCAGGCCTCATATTGCGTATTAGCATGGATTCACTAAGTGTAGAAGTATACAATGATACGATCCGTGGATTTCCAAAGCGATGTAGACTGTTAATGTAGGGGTGGTAAAATAACTGCTATTATGACGACCCATGTTTATTGAAGGATGTTTGGTTTAAAGATCAAGCTGCAATTACATAGGAAATTAGGGTATAATGTGCTTCGCTACCTAACTCATGAATGTAATACCATGTACTGTACGACATGTCTGAATGTACGTACTCCTCTTGTTCTAGTTCCAAAGTATTACACTTATAATGTCTGTGTTATGACATGTTATATATACAGTTCGAACGTCTGTTGATATATATGCTTGAATGTAATCAAAAATTGCTCTTGTGAATGCTGTAGGTGACACACTTTCCTTGGTCAAGGTCTTCGTGACATCCGCGTCAGTCCCGGACACACCCCTTATTTTGCCGACCATTTCTGGGGCGACTACCCTTCGCGATGTCGTCGGCGAAGATCCTATTGAGTGGAGCTACAACGACGTAAGGATCTACTTTAATACCTTTCTTGTATTGCCTTCCGAAATTTATAAGAAGTATGACTTAAAGTAATCTCTGTGTTGGCAATTGCAGCTCATGCGCCGGGCTTGAAATGTTGGTACCGATACACCCATGTTAATTGCCCCGTTTGTCATATGGATTGAATGTCGAACCTGTCTTTGGATGGATTGTGTTGAGTTTTTGTTGAACTATGTCTGGAATTGATGCGTAGACCTTTGTGGTTTGAATTCGTATGGTGAAAAATGTGCCTAATTGCGTTGTTTACTTCTGTTTGAACTGTTAAGCACGTTTTGCGGAACAGGTTGTTGATGTGTAGATACTAGTAGGCTTGTTCTATGGGTTGCTTTACTTTGTTGGTAGGTATGGAATTCAGATTTTAATATGAATTAATGTTTGCGCGGGGCGTAATGATGATGATGTTTATAGCAATCTTTGTATTCGTAATTTATTTTCGTATCATACGCATCACAGCAGGTCCATTTGTTACGAACAATTTCAATTGCAGCGTACCCCCTGTTTTTCACAATACGCTATTTTTCCGTAACAAAAGGCCAGAAAATCGTTACAAAAAGTGGTCTTTGGATATTTGTTGTTACAGACGGTTTCGTGACTATAAGTAGGTAATATTTTTTTTACGGGGTTCAATGCCGTTACAAATAGTCGTAACAAAAACCAAGTTCTGACAACCGGTCAATGGAAAACACTTGTAACGCGAGGAACTTCCGTAACAAATACCGTAACTAAAAGTCCTGCCACACGCGCGGAAGGATCTACCTTTCGTTACGAGAGAAAATTCGTAACAAACATCGTAACAAATACCATACTTCAGGGAGCGTTGACCGATCGTAATAGTTACGAAAAGTGGCGTGGCAAAAAACATTCGTTACGCGAGTACACATTACGGAAAAAAGTCGTAACAAAGGCGTAGCAAATACGCAAATTGCACGAAATATGGCTTTTTGTTACGATTTTCCGGCCGTAATAGAAAACAGTTTTTTTGGTAGTGCGAAGACCAAAATCCCTTCGGATCAAAGAAGTCACCCAAATTCAAATTGAAAAATAGATCGACCCGGAGAGAGAATCAAAGGATCCGAATAGAGAATAGGACCCGCATATATTTAAATTAAATGTAATTTGTACGATTTTGTGTTTATATAAAAATATAACACAATTTTTTTATCTACATATATAATTAACAACATTAATTAAATAGCAAAGTCAAATATTACACAGTAATCCATTGATAAAACAACGTAGTAAAATATATCAAGATAACACAGAAATATAACACACAACAAATTGAATATGCTATATACTTTTGTAAACGTATAAAAATAAGAAATTACTAAATGTTATAAACACACAAATTAATGCACATATAAACTAGGTCTTAATTATAAATATTTGTCAAACAAAGTATATAAAAATAACTTTAAGACTCTAAATCCATATGGTTAGAACAAAACGAAGAACACAACAAAATAAAAATATTTGGAGTTGGTTTGAGAAAATTTGATTTGAGTTTAGTTTAAATTTAAATTTTTTTGGTAATTTTGAGAAGTTGTGTTCCTTTGGTTTAATAAGTTTAATTGGAATTTGAGGAGTTTTGATGGATAGTGACTTAATACATAATAATTATAGTATAATAAATAAATTGATTTTTTTTAACAGAAATATAATTTTAATTTATAATATAATATTTAAAAAAAAAAACCTGCCATTCCCCATCCTTAATCCTTTCATTTCCTTCGTGGTCCATACAACACCTTCGTCCTCTTCTTCCTCTTCTTTCTCTTTTCTTCTTCTTTATTTTTTTTTGTTACAGTATCCCCTTACACCATTTCTTGTTCCTCTTCCTTCTCCCTTCTTGTTCACTTCCCTTATTTTATTTTACTGTGCTCCCCTACAATATTCTTTTGTTGCCGAAAAAAATACCTACATCTTACCGCCAGTAAAACGTGACATTCCAGCCGTGTTGCTGGAACTCCTCGCCTGCACTCTTTTACTTCAGCCGCCAACGAAAATATAAAACTCCAACACACAGTGATTTTTGGGATGGAGGGGGGACTGTGCTGAAGTAGATGGAAGGTGAAGAAGAGAACAAGAAAGGAAGAAAATAATGGGGAGAGAGAAAGGTGTAAAGTCAATACCTACAAGCTAATGTGACAGTAATGTCCCCCTAGGGGTGGCCTCGCACCAAAACCATCGTCTACAGTAGGTGTACAGTAAGTTTCGAAAGAATCGGGCCAAAGAAACACAACCCATATGTTTATGTTTCGCATGTTTGCATTAAACCCATATTTTAACCTAGAAGTTCACAGTATTTCCCAATCATCAATAAAACCAATATATCAAAAAATTGGCTTCAACCATATCTATCTTTCCGTTGGGTTTGGGTTCCTTCTATGTGTGGAGGCCCAACAATTCAAATTAGCTCAAAAAAGTTAAGAATACATTTTTGGCCAATGGTTGCCCTAGCTTTCACAGTTGGGAGATGAGTTATTTTTTGGTGCGGAGATTTTGAGAGAGAGTAATAATTGTTATCCACGCACACCAAAGAATCGACTAGCAAGAGAGAATTTCTTCAACTCGGTTCCCATCAACAGTCTCATCATCCTTGGATATTTTTTTGGTATCGTTGATTTCTCACTATTTACTTGTTTAGATTCAATTTTGAATTTTATTGGTTAGGGATTGGAATACGTTGTTAGTAGTTGGGAGATCTCTTGTGATTGGGGTTTGATTCTTGTAATTGGTTGTGGAGTTTCATAGCCATTTTGGTTGTGGTTATCTTTGATTGTACGAAGCTTTTGATATAGTGGATTTTCCCTTGGGTTGGGCGATAGGCCTCATGGTTTTTATCCTTTACTTTGAAGGAGTTTTCCATGTTAAAGTTTTGGTGTCTCATATTGTTATTTCCATTGTTTATTGGTGGTAATCATTCATCGTATTTTGGTAGAAAGAGTAATTGATTGAAGGGAAAGGTTTCGATGGAATAGTTTGAACACCCTACTTAGGCTTGACCACGCTTAAGGAGTACATCGAATCTGATTTTGGTTTGCATTTTGGTCTTCTTCTGGTATTCTCCCAACATAAAGTGGTATTAAAGCAAGGTTGTTTGGGAGTGTAATTTACCATTGAAGGATGGATGTGAACTTGGGAAGAATGATTTTCTTAGATGGAACAAACTATCATGTTTGGAAAGAGAAGATAATTGATCTTCTATATGTAAAGAAGCTACACGGGCCAGTGTTTTCTGTGGCAAAGCCTGATGTTGAAACTAGTGATGCAGATTAGGAATTGGAGCATCGACAAGTATGTGGTTTCATAAAGCAATGGGTAGAAGACAACATTTTGTTTTAAATTGTGAATGAGACCAATGCCAAAACATTGTGCCAAAATTGGAAAACTTATATGCTTCGAATACCGGCAACAATAAGTTGTTTCTACTCAAGCAGGCTATGCAATTGAGTTATCATGAGAGCAAGTCCATTTCCGATCACATAAATAAGTTTCAAGGATTTTTTGATCAGCTTTAAGGCATGGGAGTGAAGTTTGATGATGTGGTACTTGATGTATGGCTACTTAATACTTTTCCGGATTCATGGGAAGGTTGCAGAGTCTCTTTGCCTAATTCTTCGCCCGATGGGATAGTCATTTTGGAGTTTATCAAAAGTGCCATTTTGAACGAAGAGGTGAGAACGAAGACTTTTGGCACTTCATCTTCTCATTGTGGGAATCAAGAAAAGAGGCGAGGAAGAAGTAAGTCAAAACCAAAATACAAAGACCTTAAGTTTCATCATTGTGGCAAACAGGAACTCATCAAAAGGTATTGTTTCAAGTTGAAAAAAGGAGCAGAAAGGCAAGAACAACAAGTATGAGCAGAAAGATGATGATAGGAGCAATGATCTTGTGAATACGACAATGCCGGAGGATCTCGACATTGTGTATAAGGAAGAGGGAATTCATCTTACCCAAAATGAGACTAGTTGGGTTGTTGATAGGGGAGCTGCATTCCATGTGACTTCCAATAGGGATTTTTTCACATCATATACTCTAGGAGACTTTGGAGTCTTGAAGATGGGAAATGATGGCTTGGAGAAAAGAGTAGGCACATGAACAATGTGTTTGGATACCAGTAGTGGATACACACTACTGCTGAAGGATGTGAAGCATGCTCTCGATGTTCGATTGCATCTAGTCTCCACTGGTAGGTTGGATGATGATGGATATTCCTGCCATTTCGGTGATGGAAAATGGAATATTACAAAACGTTCTATGGTAATTGCTCAGGGTAAGAAAAAGTTCAGTTTATATTGGTTTCATGTTATTATTTTTGTGAATGGTGTTAATGCGGTTCAGAATGGGAGTTCTTCGAGCTTATGCCATAGGAGATTGAGTCACATTAGTGAGAAACGACTTGATACTTTGGCGAGAAAGAATTCACTCCTTGGTGTTAGACGTGCTCAGCTTGATAAGTGTTCAAATTGGCTTGTGGGAAAGCAAAGGCGGGTTTCCTTTGTTCATCACCCTCATACGAGGAAAAGAGACATTCTAGAATTGATCCATTCGGATGTGTTAGGTCCTTTGAAGGTAGAGTCATTCAGAGGTGTTTTTTGTTACCCTTATTGATGATCACTTAAGAAAATTATGGGTTCGAGTATTGAAATCCAATGATTAGGTTCTTGATGCTTTTGTTGAGTTTCATGTTTCTGTTGAGAGAGAAACATGTAAGAAATTAAAATGCATCAGGAGTGACAGTGGAGGGGAATATCAGGGACCGTTTGATGCTTATTGTCGAAAGCATGGTATTCGACATCAGAAGTTGCCTTATAAAACTCCACAATTAAATGGCTTGGCAGAAAGGATGAATAGAACGTTGATGGAGAGAGTCAGATGCGTGGTTTTGGATGCTAAATTGCCTCAACATTTCTGGGGTGAGGCTTTATATACAGTTGCTCGCATTATTACTCTGACTCCTACAGTGGCTTTGCAGAGAGATGTTCCTGAAAGATTTTGGTACGGAAAAAGAGTATCTTATGATCACATCAGAGTTTTTGGATACAAGTTTTTTGTTCATGTGCCTAAGGATGAGCAATCTAAGTTTTTTTTTTTTTGAAACTCTATAGCAGTGGCTGCGCCCGGGTGGGCTGCCTATGTACCCAAACGGGATCAAGCCATACGTAGTTCTAGATACAAACTATACAGTCTCAGTAAAGCAGACATACAAGACCAGCTAATAGTAAGTATCTAGCCTAAAACAATATGCCTAAGGCATAAATCAAATACTAAGTGATCAAGTCTAAGTAACAACAATCAATGCTAAGTCTAGAATCAAAGAGTAGGGAGAGGCCTACTACCTGAAACGGAAGGACGGAAGACTATCAGCGTCCGCTCGAAGGAGGCCTCGAAGCGACGAAGGACTATCTGGGGGGAGGAGCATCATGTCCATCGGGAGGGAAACTGTCAAAGTTGCTAAGGCATCTGCTATGCGGTTCCCCTCTTGATATATATGAGATATCCTCCAAGTCGAATCCCTGAGTCGTAGCCGAATACACATAAGGCATCGCTGGAGAGTCCAGTGGCTCGTCCCGGAGGAGATCAGAGATATGCATGCCGTCGAGTCTGTCTCGATCCACAACGGCATCAATCCTCGATCAATTGAAATCCCTACGCCAGTCTGGATCGCTGTCAGCTCTGCCAAAGTGTTCGTCGTCGCGGAATCGGAGTCTGAAAAGCAATGAGTACCGCCCCGGCTGAATCGCGGATAATACCAGCCGCGCCCGCTGCGCCAAGATTGCCAAGTGAAGCACCATCGGTGTTAAGCTTGAACCATCCCGGAGAGGGTGCCTCCAATCACACCATAATCGGAGGCCGAGGAATCGAAGGGGGGTATCAAAATCCAAGCCCCTCGGCTATATGAAAATCACCCGCCCAATGTCATCGTAAGAGGATCCTAGCTCGCCAAAGGGTCTGAAAATGTGTATGAATCCGTCAGATGATCCTCTCGGAAGATACACGAAGCCCCCTGTGCTTCGTGTCATTCCGAGCGGTCCAAAGGAACCAAAAAATCAACAATGGAACATACGCTCTGATACTATGAGGGTGCGCTGAGGAGAGCCGCCATGAAGACACAAGTAGATGCAGTGTATGTGTCTCCGGTAAAGATAGTCTGAATAGCACTGCGAAATGCTCCCACACTCATCGGGCAACCCCCGAACCAATAAAGAGATGTGGGATAGTCTCCATCTCCGTCCGACAACAATGACAACGTGAAACTATCGAGATGCCATAATGCTGAAGGATCTCATATATCGGTATCCATAGACGGAATAGCCTCCATAAGAAGACAGACATCATCGGGGTGAGAATGCGTGACCATAGTAGCCCTGAAAGCCAACTCCGTATCCCCGTGTCACCGCAGCGCTCCCAAGCCGAAGACGTCGTTAATGTGCCAGACGGCGCAGCCATCCAACTCATCCGATCCTCAGACTATCAATCGATAGGAACCTCCATAACACGCTAAACAAGAGACTCCAGGAGATAGGCACATAACCGCCCGACATCCCACGACCCCTCCATCCATATATCCTGAATTAGTATCGGCGGAAGGTCGAAAGGGGCTGCTCCCCGAGCCATCGATCCCCCCAAAAAGAGCACTCCCCTCAACCAAGAGTCCAAAAAATCTGCGACTGGACCTCCTCCCTAACGCGGCTCAAGCGTTTCCACACCGGGCTGTCGTATATCCGACAAGGGGCGCTACCTGGGAAAGAATCACGGAAATACTTGTGTCGCATCGCCCGTGCCCACAAAGAGGAACCCTCACGAAGCTTCCACCAAAGCTTCATAGAGAAAGCATGAACCATATCCGAAAGGCGCCGAACTCCCAAACCACTCTCGTCCTGTAGTCGTGCCGCATCCGCCCACGAGATCCAATGATGCTGACGATGACCATGATACGAGCCCCAAAAGAAGCGCGCACAGATCTGCTCAACCTCGTGAATGATCGATCGTGGAGGATGCAAGACCTGAAGTAAGTATAGTGGCAGGGGCAAAAGTGTGCTCCGGATAAGCTATAATCGACCGCCATGTGATAAGACAGCCCGATCCCAACGGCTCAAGTATCTCCAAAGCTTCCCCAAAAGCTCCTCATGTAAAAGGTTTCTCTGATTCCCCACATAGAGGGGCGCACCGAGGTAAGTAAGCGGGAAGTCATCCTTTCTAAAGCCCGTGACTGACTGAAGCTGCTCCCGAACCTCCCGCGGGCATCGTCGACTGAAAACGATCGAGCTCTTTTGACAGTTGACCTTTTGGCCGGTGATCCTCGTGTAATCAGCCAAAAAGGTCGTCAAATAGCTCATGTGCTCCCCGCAAGCACTCGCAAATATCAGCACGTCATCGGCGTATGCTAACTGAGTCAGCCGAAACCCTTCTCTACATCGGAAGTAAAGCTCTGGATGTCCCTGGTACAAACGCTCCAAACCCCTCGATAACAAGTCCGCCGCAAGCACAAAAAGAGTAGGCGACAACAGATCTCCCTGTCGGACCCCCTTGGAGGATTTAAAAAGTCCCCAAGGTCTCCGTTAATCAAAATGGAGTAATAGGCGTGCTCTACGCAATGCATCACCAATGTAATAAACTCCTCCACAAAACTGAACCTCAACAAGGCATGCCTCAGAAACTGCCAAGATACCCTATTATATGCCTTATTGAGATCCAGTTTCATAAGCACGTTATGCGACGTGCCTCGAAGGTTCAAGTCATGAACCATCTCGGATGCCATCAATATATTATCCGCAATCGCGTGCCCTCTCACAAACCCACTCTGATGTGGTGAAAGAAGGCACGGTAATAAAGACCCCAATCGCACCGTGAGCAACTTCGTAATGATCTTGTTGCTCACGTTGCAGACTAATGGGTCTGTTGTCTGCCCACGACTCTGTAGCATCCCTTTTCGGGATAAGGATAATAGTAGTGGCCGTGTAAAACTTCTGGAGCGGGACCCCCGAAAAGAACTCCAAAACAGCCGCTAACACATCCGGACCCACAATCTCCCAACACGCCCTATAAAAAGCCGACGAGAATCCATCCGGACCTGCCACACTATCTGGGTCAATCAAAAATACCGCCTCCCGAACCTCCGCCAATGTTGGTGGCGCCAAAAGCCGCCGGTTCTCCTCCGGTGGAACCTGCGGCGGCATATCCGCCAAATCATCCATACCCGAAGTATCTGCATCATCCGTCTCCCTGAACATCGAGGCAAAGTAAGATACGGTCGATGCCTTGATGTCCGAGTGCTCCACAAGCTCCTGGTTACCATCTCTCATGTAAAAGATAGAGGCGTGTCGACGGTGCTCCCAGACCATCGAGTGAAACATCCGGGAGTTCTTCTCCCCATCGACAGCCCATCTACACACGGCCTTCTGCCGCCAAAAACCTCCTCCAGCGCAATGGCATGTGTCAAGGCTGCCGCACTATGTTGTCGGCATAACAAGGTGGCCGTCGAAGGGTCCCTGTCATACTCTGCCTCACACTCTGCGGCCTCCCTCTCGGCCTCCGCCAGAATATGAAATACATCCTTGAAGACATGTCGATTCCACCATCTCAATGATTGCTTGAGCCGACCTAGCTTCAAGCGTAAGTTGAGAAGTCCCGACACTCCCGTCAGAACCTCCAAACTCTCCCGAACTCTGTCTATGAAAGAATGATGACGAATCCGTATGCTCTGAAATCTAAAACTTGACGAAACCCGATGGCGCTCATGTGAGACACGAACAAGAAGGGGCGCATGATCCGAACACATCCGCGGAAGGTGCCGAACCCACGTGCACTCTGCAAACTCCTCCCATGAATGGCTATAAAGTATCCGATCCAAGCGCTTCCACACCCGCCGGTTCGTCCAAGTATACTGAGGACCCTCATAACCGGCGTCTACCAATCCAGCATCAAGGAGAGCACTCGAGAAGTCCTGAATCAAACACAGTTGCGGCCGTCCCGAGCCCTTCCTCTCTGATATATCTGTGATGGCGTTAAAGTCGCCACCGACTATCCAAGGGGCCCCAACAGCTGAGACCGCAGTCTCCTCCAAGAATCCCCATATCTTTCAACGTCCGACGACACTACATCTCCCGTAGACCCCCGTCAGCAAGAAGGGTCGACGGATCTGCGGTGACAATATCTGCACGTGAAGCCACTGATCGGCACTCGCAAGCATCTGAGTCTGGAAGGAACTATCGACAAACAACCAAATCGTTCGCCTCGTTCCCTATCATCTGAGCGAACCCTAGACGCCGACAGAAATACTCCGGCGCAGCCTCAACCATAGGCTCCAATAGGATCAGAATACGCACCCGATGCTCCCGACATAAGTAGTGGATCTCCCGCTGGGCTCGGGGGTTCCCAGCCCCCCGAACGTTCCATACTAAGAACGAGTAACAGTCATCTAGGAACGTGGGGTGACGGAAGACCGCGCCTGAAGGCGGGCAATGCTACGAGTGATGCAGCGGCTCACCTCCAGAGGCGGCGGCCTGCTCTGTACCTGGACGCTCGAGGGAACCTCAGTCTCCTGGGGACGGCTCGTCCCCTCAGGCACCTCCTCCTCCAGCGGATCCATCGCTATAGGGGCCACCTCAGGAGGCAGCTCTGATGCAACGCGCTAGGAGTGTTAAAGATCCTCCACCTCCGACAAAGGCTCGGTGCTCTCCCAAAAACCCGAAACAATGCTTCCATCTCCACAGGGCGAAAGAGCTAACTCATCAAACAAGGATGGCGGGGTACTATCCTTGAGAAGCGGCGAATCCTCCAACTCCGCATCAAAGGATGAAGAATGCTCATCCCGACTAGAGTCAAGTCCGTGCGAGGACTCCGGGGTATCCTCAACCAACGCTGCCTTCCCTCGAGCCTGACGAAAAGGCAGCTTCTCCTATGCCACGGGGCTCGCTATGCGCAGGGAGCTCGAAGCCCGAACCTCCTCCTTCTCCACCAACAGAGGGGACGCGCCACCCGATAGATCCGGGATAGCAACAGGAGTGGGGGGTGCAACAACATAAGCACCCGGGGGAGTACACATGATGCCAGACGGTAGGGTCCTCTCAAAAGTATCTAAATATATGTCCTCCGGGACAACAGCACCCCCCGCAGGACCCTCCGAATCCAATCCAAAACTTGGCGCAGTAATCCGAATGCCCGACGCGAGAGCCCTCTCAACATCTGAGGTACTAGTACCCAGAGCAGGGACCCGGGTACCAGATGCATCAGCACCCTCAGCAGAGTCCGCTGAATCTAATCTAGTACTCGGAGCAGTAACCCGAATGCCCGATGAGAGAACCCTCCCAACCTCATCTGATGCTCTAGCACCCGGAGCAGTAACCCGGATGCCGGATGCAAGAACTTTGTCAACTCTGTCAATGCCAGCCTGGCCCTATCTACGCCTGCGCCTCCAGCGGTGCCTCCTACGGCCTGTCATCTCAGCCTCTGTAGCATCTCGCTCCTCAATAGGAGGCACAACCGCCGGTCGGGGACTTCTCCTAGCCTCCATCGCTACCCGAGAAGGTCCCGACCGACGGCAATCGACAGCAGTGTGTCCCAAAGTGCGACAATAAGTGCAGTATCGAGGGAGCCTCTCGTATATCACTCTCTGCTCTACTCTGGCATCCCCCAACTCAATCAAGAATCTATCAACCAATGGTTGTGATACGTTAATCTCAATGCAGACGCGTGCATGATAACACCTGTCTCTCCTAGCCGTCGTAGCATCAACTGTCAGAGGCGTACCGAGCCCCAAGGCGACCACAAACAGCATGTCCTGGTGATACATATGTACTGGTAACTGTGGGAAAGTCAGCCACACCGAGACAATAGAAGGATCCTCCGTGGCCTTAAAGCCTGGCGTCCATTTGAAGACGCGCAGTGATGCCCCCCGCACCATCCAAAGGCCACGGGTCAACATCGTAACATAATCATGGCTATCCGACAAACGAATGATAATATGTCTATGGCATAGACGATAAAGCTCATATTGCCCCACTAATCGAAAGCTAGTAAATGCAGCCACTATATCATGCCAAGATGAATAGCCTAACGGGAACCTCCCAACTAAAACATGCTTCCAAGAGGGATTAGCCATCACGTACCTCGACGTCTCCGCCGTAGTAAACCGGAGACATGAAACCCCATCCTCGGAGCTAGACCACGCACCAACAGCAGCTGGTCGAGGCCCTTCCATGAATGAAAAGGGACCATCGACAACCGATCGTAATCCCGACGGAGCTCCCGAAACAACATCGGCGAACGACCTCCCACCCCAAACACCGGTACGAGGGGATGGGGCCTCGGGCTGAAGTCCCGTCGGGGCCACAGCAGCAACTGTTGCCAGACGGGGGGCGGCGGACGGCGGCGGAGAGGACGGTGGCGGTGCCGGAGTGGCCGGAGGGTTCGAGTTCTCGGTAACGACGATCGGGAGGCGAGAGGAGGACTTGGCCAGCACTACCCTGGGGTTTTCGGGGGCTAGGAATTCTCCTGTGCCATCAGAACGGTGAGATTTCGGCCAGATCACCGGAGATAAAGGCGGCGACGTGGATCGGCACCGGGGGGGACCACCATTCAGCATGGGGGGCTATGAGGCGTGGGGACCACGACCTGGGGTTTTTTGGGGCCACCAGATCAGCTGGGACCACCATTCGACGAGCAGACGATGATCCTGGCCGGAAATCGGAGCTTCGACGAGAACTAAGGCCACGCACCACCGTCTCCACCTGAGTATCGTTCTCCGGCGAAGACTGGCTGGGATTTGGGGTTTTCAAGGGTGGAGAACCCATATTCAACGAAACTACGGTGATTGGAGAGCTAGAACGGCCGGAATCGGAGCCTCGACCATCACGTAGCTCCGCGAGGTGGCTGTTCCGGCGGGCATACAAAAACCAGCGGCGGCGAGGTTGGCCTGGGGGTTTTGGGGGTCTGCGAGCACCATGGTGGAATCAGATTGTGCAATCGAACGTCGGAACAGGGAGATTCGGATCACCGGCAACGGTTATGAAAACCCTAATTGACGGTTACGGCGCCTCCGGCGACCTAGGGTAGGTTTCCGACAACAAATATCACCATCTTGGGGCTTTCGGAGGCAAGGAACCCGAATCTGATGGAAGTAGAGCGATTGGACATCGGAATAGTTAAAACTCCGGCGTTGACTTTTCTAGAAAAACCCTCGATCGTCTTCTCCGGTGGGTTGGGCCCTGATCAGCGGCGAAAAAACACTCACCAGGGGGTTTTCGGGGGCGGCGAGATCAAGCACGGAGAGATATGGACGATTGAACGTCCAGATTGGAAGA
Organism: Andrographis paniculata; assembly: GCF_009805555.1. NCBI lineage: Eukaryota > Viridiplantae > Streptophyta > Magnoliopsida > Lamiales > Acanthaceae > Andrographis > Andrographis paniculata. The sequence goes on from NW_026137577.1 coordinate 336,831, forward strand.
ACAAGAGCTCACGTAACTCCGGCGAGAATCCACCGACAACTGGGGTGCTTTCCGGCACCGGCGCGGAGGGGTCTAAGGTTACTGAGGACGGCGAACACAGCCATGAAGAAACTTCCGTGATTGGACGTCCCAATCGCCGGCAACAGACTTCGATCGAAACCCAGTTGATGATGTCACTTTTAGATGAACGATTTCGGCGTCGGGGAGTTGTGTGCAGGGTTGTGGGACGGTGGCGAGGGCAGTCGTGGTGGAGATACGGCTGGAGGTCGACCGGAACAGTGGGTTTCCGGCGGCCGGTTATTTGGTGGTTTTGGGATCGGGCTGGGACTCCGGCGACAGGGGTGGCGGGATGGCGGTGCGAGTAACACGATTGGGGGTTTTTTAGGGTGGGGAAGCCAATTCGGTGAAGATCCCGGCAATCGGATGTCGGAATCGAAGGTTTTTTGGACGTTGACTTCAGGACAGAATTCCGACAACCTTCCTCCGGTAAGCAGCAGCGAGTTCCAATGACGAGGGGGTGGTGTCGGGGGTTTTCGGGGAAGGGGAGATCGATGGCAGTGGTTTCGTGGCCGGAAGTTGATCGGAGATGGGAGAAAGGTGGGTGGGGGTCTGGGCATTGATTTATAGACGGCGGTTCGGCAGCGAGAATGGAGGATGGCTAGTCGGAGGCGGGGATTATGGAGGTGGGGAAGCTCGTCGTCGGCTCAAAGTCGCCGTCCGGCGGTCAGGGCGGCCGGGGGCGATGAACCGACGAAACAAGAAGGGGAATTGCTAGAGAGCAATTCAAGTTGGATGCTAGACTCGATAGTGCAGTTTTATTGGCTATGGTGATGATGAATTTGGCTATAGGTGTTACGATCCTACTGAGAAAAAGCTTGTCAGAAGCCGTGATGTTGTATTCATAGAGTATGAAACGATTGAGGACATTAAGATGAACCATAATCCAAATGTTCAAAATAAAGACTTGATTTATTTGGATAGAGTTCTTACACCAAAATTGGGTGGTGATGAACATCAATCTATTGGCGATGATGCCATTGATAATGTTGATGTTGGTCTAGATTATTCTGAGAATTCAATGGATATGGCAGAATCTTCGTTAAGAAGGTCTACCCGGGACAGACAACCCTCCACTAGGTATCCATCTACGGAGTATGTGCTCTTGAACGAGAATGGAGAGCCTGGGGATTATGAAGAAGCCATCCAGAGTCCTCAAAAAGAAAAGTGGATTGTTGCTATGAAGGATGAGATGTAATCCCGACATGGTAATGACACGTATGAGTTGGTTGAGCTTCCAAGTGATAGAAGGACCTTAAAAAATAGGTGGATCTATAAGGTGAAGCATGAAAAACACTCATCCTTTCCTCGATATAAAGCCAGAATTGTTCTGAAGGGCTTTAGTAAAAAACATGGTGTTGATTTTGAGGAGATATTTTCACCGGTTATCTTGAGTTTGGTTGTTTTTCTTGACTTAGAAGTGGAGCAAATGGATGTCAAGATGACGTTTCTTCACGGTGACCTCAAAGAAGAAATTTATATGGAGCAACCTAGGTTTTTTGGTGAAAGGGAAGGAGAACCATGTATGTCGATTGAAAAAGAGCTTGTATGTATGGGCTTAAACAGGCTCCGAGGCAGTGGTATAAGAAATTTGAATCTGTTATGATCAAACAAGGGTACAAAAAGACTGATGTTGAGCCTTGTGTTTTCGTGCAGTGGTTCTCAGGTACTGATGTTATCATTTTACTTATTTATGTAGATGATATGCTCATAGTAGGCTTTTCAGCCTCGGAAATAATTGATTTGAAGAAAGAGTTGAGCAAGCATTTTGCGATGAAGGATTTGGGGATAGCTAGAAGTATTCTTGGGATGTATATTTCTTGGAATAGGGAAGAGAAAGAGTTATGATTATCCTAAGAAAAATATATCGAAAAAGTGTTGCAGCGGTTCAACATAGACAAGGCCAAAGCTACTTCTACCTTGCTTGCTGCTTCGTTTGAATTAAGTTTCAAGCAGTGTCCTTCTAATGAAAAAGAAAAGGAAAATATGCAGTTGATTTCTTATGACTCAGCAGTTGGAAGTTTGATGTACACCATGATGTGTACTCGGCCGGACATAGCTCACGCAATTGATGTTGTCAGCCAATTCATGTCGAATCTGGGCAAAGGAGCATTGGAGTTTAGTGAAGTGGATTCTGAAATATCTTCAGGGAACTTCGAGTATGAGGTTGTGCTTTGATACTGGGAAGCTGGAGCTTGTTGGTTATACAGATTATGATATGGCCAGAGATATTGATAATAGGAAGTCTAATTCTGGATACTTGATAGCTAATGCAGAGGGAGCTATTTCATGGCAATCCCGATTGCAGAAATATGTTGCAATTTCTTCCACAGAGGCAGAGTTTATTGCTGCTACCGAAGCTTGCGAGGAGTTATTATGGTTGAAGACTTTTGTGAGTGAAATCGGCTTTGCTCAACAAAAGTATATTTTTTATTGCGACAATCAAAGTGCGATCCATCTTAGCAAGAATCTGACATTTCATGGGAGACCGAAACAAAATTATACAGAGTATCATAGGATTCGAGAGGTTTTGGATTCTAAGTTGATTGCAGTTGATAAAATCCACACGGATGAAAATGGCGCGGATATGTGCTCTAAAAGTCATCCAAGAGACAAGTTCGAGCTCGGAAGGATGGCTTCAAGGATGGTTGCCTCCTCCACATAGTTGGAAGCGGGAGAATTTTTGGGTTTGGATTCCTTCTATTTGTGGAGGTCCAACAATTTAAGTTAGCCCAAAAAAGAGTTAAAGCCCATTTTGGGCCAATGGTTGCCCTAGCCTTCATAGTTGGGAGATGAGTCATTGAGATTTTGAGAGACAGTAACAATCGTTATCCACGCACATGAAAGAATCGACTAGCAAGAGATAATTTCTTCAACTCGGTTCCGATCAACAGTCTCATCATGCTTGGATGTTTTTTTGGTATCGTTGATTTATCACTATATACTTGTTTGGGTTTGATTTGAATCTTATTGGTTGAAGATTGGAATGGGTTGTTAATAGTTGGGAGATCTCTTGTGGTTGGGGTTTGATTCTTGTGATTGGGTGTGGAGTTTTATAATCCTTTTGGTTGTAATTATCTTTAATTGTACGAACCTTTTGATATAGTGGATTTTTCCTTGGGTCGGGTGATACCCTTCGTGGTTTTTATCCTTCACTTTGAAGAAGTTTTCCATGTTAAAAACTTTGGTGTCTCATATTGTTATTTCTATTGTTTATTGTTGTTATCATTCATCGTATTTTGGTAGTAAGAATAATTGATTGAAGGAAAAGGTTTCGGTGGAATAGTTTGAATACCCTGCTTAGGCGTGACCACGCTGAAGGAGTACATCGAATCTAATTTTTGTTTGCATTTTGATCTTCTTCCGGTATTCTCCCAACACTTTCTATGCTCGAGCAATTTAATTTTGGCTGAGGCCAGGTTGGCAACAGTTCAAATGCCTTCGTTGTCGATAGCCTCCGCTGTTGGTTTGACAACAGTTTTGTTTCCTCCATATCTCCCAATCATGCCAAGATACAATAGTTTTGATCTTTTTGTTGTAAGGTTCTTCTACTTCAATTGTCTTATCCTCAAAATCTTTTCCTGATTACTTTGTAAGGCTTAGGGGATCATTTTTTGTCAGAGAAAGAGAAGGTTTAGTACGTTCAACAATATCCCCATTTAGACTGCCTTCATCATCTTCAGTATGTTCCTGCTTTTTGCACGGAGTTTTAGAAATATTAGTATTATGTGATATAAAGGTAATGACATTTGTGTAATATATTGTAAATTATAATGATATTTTTAATGTTAGGTAGATAGTACAGTTACTAAAGAAAATAAACATTTTGTTATGGGATAGACTAAAATAGAAAATTGATAATTTGTTATTGGACAAAGGGAGTAATAATAATAATAATAATAACAATAATAATAATAATAATAATAATAATAATAATAATAAATACAATACTATAATATATAATAAAAATAATTAATTTATATTAAATTTTTTAAAAAATAAAAAATACTATATTATTATTTTTAATTTATATATTATACTTGAATTGAAATTTAAAATTATAATTTACATATCAAATTTAAATAGTAGTATATAATTTTTTAATTATGCTAAAATTATTAAATATAAGTTATAAAATTTTAAAATAAATTGGAAAATACAAATAATTTAATACTCCTATTATATTGTAATTTTATTTTTAATTTATGTATTTTCTTTAAATTAAAATTTTAAAATATAAATAGTTAAATTTTAAAAAATATTTTTATACTTTTATTCAAAATATTTAAATATAATTAAAAAAATTAAAAAATATTATAATTTTTATAAAAAAATACAATTATATTAGCATCATGTCCTTTTTAGTAATTTTAATAATTTAAAAGCACTCACAACTCTATTACATGTAAACATCTTTTTATGGAAAGTTATTTTTAAAATGATTCATCCAAACAAAAAGTTGATCTGCTTCTGCTTTTGACTTCTGCTTCTGCTTATCTTCTAAACCAATCCAAACGGGCCCTAAGCTGGGCTAAGAGACACAAGCTTCATAACAAAAATGGATTGAAAAATATATACATGCCGTCAAAAACCTTGGAAAAAAATAGTTTCCAATTTTCATAGGATGATCACAATCTCACTGCCCATTTTTCCATATTGGTTATTGTAATCACCCTTGCCCTTTCGGAAAAAATTGCTAAACTCTATAAATGATTCTTAGATACTCTTAGGCAATAACTCATGAAATCCAATGGGAAATAAACCGCTGCATAAAAACATAGAAGTCATGGCTTTTTATGTTAAACATTCTATGTTTGGTCATGTTTATTTATCTTTTAAGGTTTGACATGTACCTCTTGGGGATCTTTAACTTCTCAACCTAATTCCGGAGCTCCTTCTGGTAGGCATTGTCCAAAAGGTACATTGTTGTAGGATAGCTTTTGCAGACCACATCTTACTTCAATTATTCTCTATAACAATAAATTATCATCTCCGCCCGTGCTTTTGCATTATCTTTTGTTTTTCCTTAAAATCCATTAATTCACTGAAAACATTATCGATATATTGTTCCTGATTTGCTTGTTGATAACATAACTTGGGGAAATATGGACAATGAAGTAATAGAATGCACATTTGGCTATTGGTAGTGAGATATATTGATAAAAGTGAAGTTGAAGTTGAAGTTGAAGTTGTAGCCTATCTCAAATGATATCAAATAAAATCTATACTATTTGACTAGTGAGCTTCTAGGTCGAACTCAAGAATTTTAAAGTTGAGATATAATTCAATGAATTTCTTCGTTGAGTATGAAAATTCTAAGAGCCAAGTTGAATTTGCAATTAATTGTAAAATGTTAAATTTATACTATGAAAGAGAAAGTAAAGAGAGATATAATGGGTGAATGCTTCGTAAAATTAGCGTCATGGTAAGCGAAGCATTCAATGAATATGTAAGAAGTTATGTGAATCAATGAGTATAGTGAGTGCTACTGTGTCAGTGAGATTATATATATATAATGGGATAGAATCTGAATGGCATAATGGATACATATGATTGCAAATATGAGGAAGATATTTCATATGTAATATGTGACAAAAGTGCCGTGTGAACAAACTCCATGTGGCGCAACGAGGATAGAAGTGGTGCGACATGAGTGGTGTATGTGCTGATAGTCTTTGTGAAATTATATTTATGGGAGCAAAAATGATAACACTTGTTCACTTAAGGTCTGTTTGGTTTGAGGAATTTGTAGGAAAAGGGAGGAGAGGGAATGACAAAAATTACAATTACCTTGTTTGGTTCAATTTTTTTAAAGGGGAGGGGAATGGAGTGGAGAGAATATAAAATGAATTTTTGTTTTTTCCGCTCAAAATTGAGGGAATTTGGAGGATTGAGAAATATGTATATGTTTTTATTTTACAAAATTACTATTATATCCTTAATATTATATATTACTTTATCCGTATTTAATTATACATAAATTATATTATACGTATTTTATAATAAATAATTAGTTATAATATTTTTAAATCTTATAATGTAATTAAATTATAAAACAAAATTTTATATAAATTAAATTAAATTAATTTTATTTTAATTATTCAATTAAACCCTTAAAAGTTAGGTTTTAATTAATAAAATAAATTCATATCTATTATATTTCTTTAACACTCACTACAAAAAAATAGTTTATTTGTAACGAAATTCCGTTACTAAAGTTCACGTAGCTAACGTAATTCCATCTCAAATTCCGTCTCTAATATCATTAGTAACAGAAAAAGTGGATTTAACAACGAAAAAATCTTGTTACAAAATTGATATTTTTTTGTAGTGACTATAAACAACATTTATGTTGTAATTTATTCTAGATAAATAAAATTTATGTTAGAATGATTATTTTGTTATTAATTGATTCAATTTTCTTATATATAATTTACTTTTTATTTATGTTTTATTTACATAATATAAATATATATATAGATTTATTTTAAAACATACTACATCATTCTTTTATGAAAATTGATGTTTTATTAATAAATTAATAAAATTTTATTAAATACTTCTATTTTTATTTATTTATACCATAAAAACAATAAAATTATTATATTTTTCTTTTCCTCGTTGTTTAATCAAATACAAAAATACTATTTTCCCTAGCATCCCCTCTCTTCCTTTTAATATGAACCAAACATACTATTACAATTTTAATATTCCGCCGCCTCCCTCTCTTCCATTAAAATCTCTCCTCTCCCTTACCTTTACCTTCGTTTGAACCGAACAGACCCTTAAGAAGTAAAACTATTAGTTCCATTGGTACTTACCTTAGGGATTAAAATGGATCATTTAACTCACAACTAATACTATTATGAGACAGCAAAGCTACTGTCACTCGAATGGCTACAACCTTGTAGACAAATGCATGGATCAAATTAAATGCCACATAGTTGTTTCACTTTATGCATATACATCTTATTAATCTATATTGAATTATGATTGTAAAATTTTTGAGGTTATCATCTCTACCATTCCGTATTTGCTACGGACCATCTAGACACCGTTATCAACGTTTGAAAATACATTGATAGCCAATCTAAATGACTTTCTTAGAATTTGTGTTTTGAAGTCTTTTCATATCACATCAATTCTGATATTAAAATTTTATGTATAAATATAATTACATTTAATCCTGAAGGCGGTCTTTGTTGTTAATTACAAAGATTTGAATGATTTAGATTTTAAAAGCACCGTAATGAAATGTTATTATTATTATTAGTATTAGTATTATTAGGCAAAATTTATTCAAATGAAAACTCAAGTCCATATTGATATATTACAAAAAAGAACATACACTTATAAACCAAGTGAACTCCACTAGTACGAGGTTCTCTGCGGGCTTAGAGGAAATTGCTTTATACAATCGTTTGTGTTTATGTCATATCTTAGAAAAAATAAATTGCGTAACATTTCTTTTTTTGTGACAGACCGTTCTTTTTCTATTTTTGGACTTAAATTTGAATATATTGCAATCGGTATATTTCAAGATAACAACTTATATTCGAATTTTAAGTTATGTTGAATTTTAGTAATTGCTTAATAGAAATTTCTTTTTCTATAAATTTAGATTATTATTATTATAACATATATATAAGATAAATAATAAAAAATTATATTGAAAAGACACCAAGTGACATAAAAGTTGAAGAAGTGTCTAGAATTAGTATAAATAAATAAAAAAGATATTTAAAAATTAGAACAAAAATGAAAAATTAACCATGTAGAAAATTTTGTGAAATAAGGTATATTTAGAAGAGCTTAGAATAAATAAAAGATATATAATTAAAAAAAAAAAAAAGCTAACTATCTAGAAAGTTTTGTTGAACATTATAACAAAAAAAATAATAAATTCAACTATCTAAGTTCAAGGTTGCGCCACCTAGCTTCTCGCTTAAATATACAATTGGTTGGCGATTCTGTATTAGAACACCTTCAATGCCCACACCTGAAGCATCACATTCAAGTTCAAATGTTAGTTCAAAATTCGGGAGTTTAAGAAATGGGGCATGAGTTAACAAATATTTCAGCTTGTCGAAGGCTTGTTGTTGCGCTTCTCCCCAACTAAACAGTTCATCCTTGTGAATAACAATAGTGAGAGTGCAATAGTGCTGAAATCACAAATAACCCTTTGGTAGATCCCGCCAAGCCATGCAAACTATGAACTTCACAAATAGTAGTAGGGACAAGCCACTCCTGGATGGCTCTTATCTTCTCTTCATCAACTTGTATTCCCTGTGCGCTAACAAAATAGCCAAGGAATAGACAACTAGAAACATAAAATGCACATTTTTCAAAATTCGCATATAGTTTGTTATGCCGCAATAAAGTGAACACTTCTCTCACATGCTCAATGTGTGCAGGCAAATCCTTACTATAGATCAACATATCATCAAAGTAAACAACTACAAACTTTTCTATGCAAGATCTAAGAACATGATTCATCAATCTCATAAAGGTACTAGGGCATTAGTTAAACCAAATGGCATGACAATCCACTCATACACCCCTAACTTAGTTTTGAAAGTAGTTTTCCACTCATCTCTTTCTCTCATTCTTATCTGATGGTAACCACTTTTAAGATTAATTTTTATAAAAAAAGCAGCACCCTGAAGTTCATCAAGCATATCTTCTAATCTAGGGATAGGATGTCTATACTTAATGGTAACCGTATTTATTGCTCTACAATCTACACACATACACCATTTACCATCCTTCTTTGGAATGAGAAGTATCGATACAGAACATGGACTAAGGTTCTCAGGCACCCAACCTTTATCTAACAAGTCTTGGACTTGCCTTTAGATCTCTTTGGTCTCATTTGGGTTAGCCCTATATGTCGGCCTATTAGGCAATTGAGCACCAGGTATAAAATCAATTTGATGTTCAATACCACAAAATGGGGGCAACTTGCTTGGTAGTTCCTTAGGCAATACATCATAAAATTCCTGCAAAATAGGATAGAACTCTAGAGGCAGGTTAGATTGCAAATCATAAGTTGTAAGACAATTAAACTTACAAAGCAAAATGTAAATCCTATGACTCTCATTCTCTCCAATGGATCTAATATCCTTTCAAGTAAGAAATATGGTCTAATCACTGTTCCTTCCCATTTTGGAAATGGTATCTTTGGTAGGTACTCCCTTACTTTTCTCTCATTTTTCTGAGGGGATCACTCTTGGAACTTGCAATGGGACGGTCGTAGACAAACTTTCCATGATATTTATGTCTGCCTCTTGTACTGGGCTTTTAGTTCCCGTTGATTTTGAGACGTTCTTCATAGTCATCATATCTTGAACATGGTTCCTTTGTATCACTTCCTGATCCGTATGGGCTTCTTGTGGGGTAAATGGAGTCAAAGTGATCTTTTTGTCCTCATGTGTGAGCGTAAAAGTATTCTCCTTCCCAAAGTAGGTGACACTGTGATCGTTACCAAGGCATCCAATTAGTATGTGGCAAGCCTGCATCGGCACAACATCACATACTACCTGGTCTATATAACCACGAATTTCGAAGGTTACCTCAAATTGTTTATTTACTCGTAGTTCCCCATTATTGGTCAACCACTGCAATCGATAGGGTCGCGGGTGGGGCTTGGTAACAAGATTCAAATTTTTGACCAATGTCTCACTAACCACATTGGTGCAACTTTCGTTATCAATTATCATGCTGCAAATCTTGCCTTCGATTTTGTAATAACAATGGAAGATGTTCTCCCTTTGCATTTGGGTTGGTTCCTCCTTTTGAAATGTACTTAGAGACCGCAGAGTTACCACCATGATTTTGGAATATTCATCATCTTCTGCAGCAGCACTTTCCTCACATTCAAGAATTTGCTCACCGTCTATATCTCCTTCATCATCGGTGACGACTTCACCAACATCCGTCAAGATCATGGCCTTCTTGTTCGGACACTCAGAGGCATAGTGTCCTTTTCCTTGACACCGAAAACAAGTAATTTCACCGTTTTGGGGATTCTTGCCATGGACATATTTCTTTTAGGGGTTCTGAGTTGTTCCAGCATGCACAACACCTTTTTATTTGTCAATATTAGAAAAATTATTGACGTTAGTAGTAAATACCTCGGGGCTCCAGGATAGTTTGGGTTGACCGGGGTGGTGGTCGGTTGAAAGAATCAACTCACCCCTTTCGCTTGCATTGTTTCTCCAATAAAATCACACATTGGAGCAATTCCGACAAGTCGACATAAGGGTGTACCTCTAGAGTATCCCTCAAATCTTGGTTGATTCTTCCATGAATCGAGCCATGGTTGCTTAAGGGTCCTCCACAATATCAGCCTGCATCATGGCTATCTCAAACTCTTTGTAATACTCCTCTACACTTCTATTACCTTGAGACATTTGTTGAACTCGTTCGTGCAGCTCCCTCCTATACCAGGATGGTACGAATCGTTTTCTCATAGCCTTTTGAGCCCATCCCAAGTGGTGATCCGGGCCTTCCCTTCTTGCATTCGTTTTGTACTCAGTTGTTCCCACCAATTAAGGATATAATTGGTGAACTCCATTACAACAATCCTCGTCCATTGCTCATCATCATATGAAAAGCAATCTCGAATCAACTCCATCTTCCTCTCCCAATCAAGATAAACATCCGGGTCAAAACTTCCATTGAAAGGAGAGATGCTAATCTTCAAGTTCCTCACAGGATCTTGATTTCGGTTGTCTCTATTTGGAGGGGGTGGCTCCCATTCTTCATCAAAATTTTAAAAAGAGTCTTCCCTACCTCGGTATATAGGATTCCTCCTTGCAGATCAACTAGCGTCGGGGGCGGGTCGGCCCTGTTGATGCTCAGTTGTCAATTCCCGAATAGACTGAGTAAGATCAGCCAATATCGAGTGTACGGTGTCCATCTCGTTAGTAAGTTGCTTCATGAATCGTGCTTCCAATGCTTTGGATAGCATTGCGATTTAAGGATTAGGGCGCTCGTGTGGGTGTCCTTCACCTACCGTCAAAGAAAAAATGTAAAATAAAAAGTGTAATATCCACACACAGGTTTCTCCTCTCTTAAATCGCACTCTCTGGTATGTAATGATCTCGCCACAAACACTCTTTCACTCCGCTCGTGTTTCACTCACTCAAATAAAACTGGCAACGACCCAATGCAATTCTCAAATAAAAAAAATTCAAGTAAAAATCAGACCTTTAGATAATCGAATAGAAAAATGAGAAATATTATAAACATTTTTTTTCGGATTTTTTTTGGAACTTTTTTTTTCGGACTTTTTTTTTTCAAATAAAAACTTTGATATCAATCAAGAAATTGTATCAACTAGCTCTGATACCAGATGATGCAAACTTGCTAAGGATGACAGTTCAGATCGAATTCCACAGGAATATGTATTAACAACTTTGGAAAGATTTGGATAGAACAAGGGATGGATGGATAGATATATATATATCTATATTAATAGGGATAAATTGGACTCTCTTGAATTAAGGGGTAGTCGGGAAGGCAACATGAGAGATCAAGCTCACGTCTCACAATCCTCTAAACAAACCGACAATAGCTAAGGCAAGAATAGTTCAGTACTATTCGAGAGGCCACGACTTGTTTCAAATCACTCAAAACAACTCGATTTGGGAATATGACGATGTAACCGAATCACTCAAGCTTACACTTAAAAAATGCACAAGAATCGCTCTTGAAATTAAAACCAGATTATAAAATATATTTGTTGAATGAATAATCCTTACAATGATAATCATGGGACCTTTTATAGAGGATCCATGGAAATTAAAACAAGAAATTATACTCCTAAAGGAAATAAAATCATATAAATTATAATCAGCTTTATTTAGTATTATTGACCCATAATTCTGGCAATCCCATGATTATTGGTAATCCCTTGATCTATGGAATTCTTTTATTTAGGGGATATTGATTCATGGGATCCTTTCAATTAGGGATAGTAATTTAGGGGAGGTCCGATGTCTTGTAAGGTGCTCCTGGCCTTATGGTCCTTGGGACTTGTGGTCGAGTTCCAGAAGAACGCATGGCTTTTTTCATCCCCGGTGTAGAGTTCAGCAGTGGTATCCATTTAAAGTTTGGCATACTTTATAATTGCCAATTGAAATTTACATGCTCGGCTCCTAGTGATTGGTCCAGATGGAATTATGATTGAGTCTGATTTTGTCATGATGGTCACATCAATATGAAATCTGGGTCCTTAGTAATAGAGGGTGAAGGTGGGATCCTCAATCCTTGAGATACCCTCACTTTGCCGTCTACTTGTCATAGCAAAGAGCCTTTTGGTATGAAGTGGCAAGTGAATTCTAGTTCGAGCTTGAATCCTAGTTTGAGAATCAACCAGTCAAAGCAAAATGGATTTTACGATGTGGCTGCCCCCGGCTCCAAAGGATTACCGGTTGAATATGCTAATCATCTTTTTGAGAAATTTCCGAAGGGACTTCGTGAAGCTGAATCAAAGCATGTGGTCGATATTAATTTGAATGAAGGCTCTTCAGATGAGGTTGTGATCCTGTAGGATCTTAATAAGGCCAAAAAAGAAAAGCTCGAAGATCATCCGCCAGTATTGTCATGTCTTAAACTGAATTTGACTTGTGTTAATGTGAATGCTGGGAATCTCAGTCAGCATTTTACTCTGAAAGTGCATTTGCTTCAAGTGGCTCCGAAACTGCAGGAAAAAATGAGATCGTTGAGACTGAGACTGGAATAGTAAAGAAGCTTCTTGGGTTCACCATATTCGAAACCTTTGTTCCAGAAAACAAGTTGTCCTTCATTGCTTCGACTTCAGAAAACTTTGGTTGCCAGCCTAAAGAAAAGAATGCCAACATTGAAAGATTTAAGAGAATGATCGACATAAATGTAGCCTGCAAACCATATCAAGATTCTGCTAACGAACTGAATGTCGATAATCAGGAGAAACAAGACCAGGGTGCCTGGGTCAGAGGCTTCATTGATTTGAGACTACCGTACTGTATTAAAGAGCATCCATTTGTGGAAACTTATGGTGTTGACATTTCTGCTAAACTATGGAAAAGTGTTGGGGATATTATTCTCATCGGCCTGATTGCAACACATTTATTACATTGGTGGATGAATGCAGCTATAGCGTGTACTTATATTTTATATAGTTATGTTTCAACTTTGCAAGTGCTTTGTGTAGATATATATAGGAAAGAAGGCTTTGGCTAAATGTGTTATGCATGTCTGAGTATGCGGTTGATCAACCTAAAGTTATTTATGCAATCCTGATAAAAATTATTAAGTCCTTCTAGAGGAAAAATTGTTTAATGCGCCAAACGATGTAAATTTAAATATGCAGTACAATTGTCTTAAAATTGGTTGTTTCAATTTGGATAACAAATTCTTCTTGTAGAACCTTATTATGTGACTCAATTTTGAATGATTGGCTGCATTAGATAGTTTTCTTATTTTGTCGTTAAGTTAGTTTCTGCTCCAAATTAAATGTTTTTCCCTTTTGTGCAGACTGTTCATTGATTTCTTTGTTGGAATTCTATGCATGATGCAAGCAGTCTTGTCGGTTGTATCAAATGCCAGTATCCTACAAATGATTACAACCGATAAGCCAAACTATTTTGGTGTGTTATTTCAAAAACCATCAAACTAGAATAAACTCTAAGAGAATATAAAATTCTTTTAATTACAAAAAGTACAATGCTCGTCCTCATTTTTACATTATCTTAATAGCTAAAATCTTCATGACATAATTGGACTTCTAGAAGGCGGGCCGGGTTAGACAGCACACCTTATATAACTATACTTTTTTGAGAGGCATCAGTAAGGGGACGGAGCTAGAAGGTTGCATTCTGGTGCTGGCATACTTCTCCATGCCACATTATAGTCTCTACCACCACACCTTGTCATAATGGTTCGATAGCATCCATCTACACAACCAAAAACTTACATTTGTTGCATGGATCTATACATTTCTTGTGCTTTCATCATCGCCAATAGCAATTCTTTCAGTGCTTGTAGTTATAAGTCGTTGCCGTTTTGGATTCGCAATATTTATCGAAAGGAACTTCATCTTAAGCAACGGGTTCAAACATTGTTGGATTTTCCTATCAAACGAAACATGTTGGTCAAAACAATAATCTACATTGTTACATATATTGGGATAATTGATTTTATTTTAATAACAATAAAATATAATCATAATATTTTGAATAACAATATAAATTATTATTTAATATTATTCTTTGATTTGTTGCTTAATCTTTGATGGATGGATTTATCTAATTATAAAAATCAGCGGGTTACTATGACCTACTCTACATAAAAATAAAAATAAAAAGAAAAATTCCGATAAAAAAGAAAAATAAAAATGAAAACTACGCCGTGAGTTCGTAGAGCTAAGGTTTGGAACAAAAAAGAACATGCACACCGATCTACCTTATGGATACAACCAAAAAATTATTTCACGTTCTCTATTCAGGATTAACAATGACTAGATGTTTGAGATCTATTATTTATTTTTCCATAGCAATTATATGTTCCAATGGATATATTCTAACATCAAAATTATGCCAAATATGCCAAAAAAATCCTTATTAAGATTAGTGCCAAGAACACCAAATATCAATTCTCTACACTATATCTTCACCTTCAGACATTTAACCACCACTCTTCTATACTTCTCATGTTCATCTTCATCTCCTTCCAATTGATCTGCTAATGCCCTACCAGGAAAATAAAAAATAAATTGAATAACACCAACAACAGTGATGAACAGATTGAATTAATTCATTGCTTAAAACAGTAGACAGAGGAACCTAATAGGCAATTTCCGTCCGCGGTAACTTGGATTATCAATCTTCAATCCCGAAAGATCTAGATGGCTCCACAATTTTCACAGATTGCTTTGTTTCCCTCCATGCAGGCTGAATCCATTGAAGCGTATAGGGCAAACATAGTCGATTAGAGCTCTGACTGTGAGTGTGAGTGCATGGAGTGCCTCCGTCGCTGTCACTGTGATTGTGTGTATATGGAACAACAAAATCACATTTAAGTATCTAAAGGAATTAAGCTTCAAGAAAGCAGTATCAGCGATACACATCGCATCTCCACCACCACCATATTCTAATGGTTCAATAGCATCCATGACGCATAGAATCTACTCTCATAAGGTTAAAAAAAAAAAATGTTCTATTCATTTACAAAGAGTACAAATGACCTACTATAATGAAAAACAAAGAAGATTAATAACTAACATGCTTATGAAATTAATTACTAGAACGAAATAACATAAAACAATGAAGAAAATCGCTAATAACTCACTTGTGAAAATCGTCACCAAATATCATGAAAGGTGTTAGTTTTAGCAGTTAAAATACTAAATCGAAAAAAAGTTTGAAAGGAACTAAATAGAATTTCATTAAAGAACCAGAACAGGAAAAGTTTGAAATACAATCGAAACACACTATGTGGCTCAGATTTTTGTAAATCGGCCACTATTATCAAATAGGAGACCAAAATAGCGACGAACAACTCTGGCGCCGGCCAACAACACCCTAGCAACACCTATCTTCAACCCAAAGAAGCGAAACCACCCCACTCTAGCAATGGAAATGAAAAGAAACAGAGAAATTGAACAGTAAAAATTCTCACAAACACTCCCCAGAGCACACAACGGAAAGAACCTCTTAATTTCACGGTGAAAAATCACCGGAACCACTGGTATCGCAAGTGAGACAAAGTGACAGGGAAAGAACTAACGGCACACACATAGTATTGTGTGTATTGTGGTGTGGTGCAGCAATATATATTAAACGATGAGCGGTTCAAATTGAAGCCCTAGGATGGATGGCTAGGATTTGATTTGGGGAGACTGGGTCGCATGCGGGTTGGGTCAGCGCAGGGTTTGGATTGGGTTGCAGCTCACAGAAAGACAATAATAAGGAGTCGGTGTTGTGTAACTTCCCATATTCCACATAGGAAAAGTGATGAAAAAAAGTTGGAGCATTGACTCCTATAAATTGACACATTTGGGTCTTGTTTTAAGATACGACAACAAGCATTGTTTCCAAGTAACTAGAGAGAGTCAAATTGAGATTTGGTGAGTTGTTGTGAGGAGGGTATTAAAAAAATTTTTGTGCAAAAATTGTAATAAATATTTTAGTGGATTATTCCATTTTGGGATAGTGGATGTAGGTCTATTGTGAGACCAAACCACGTTAAATTGTCGTGTCTTGTTATTTATTTTTCCCTCTCTTCCCTTGTGTGTTTCCAACAATTGGTATCAGAGCGAGGTCATTTTTTAGCGAGGTCTTGGTGAAGGGAGGAGAGAAGGAGCAATAGGTGTTTCGAGAGAAGTTGACGCCACACCAAGAATCCAGGTTGCAGTTCCGCAGCAGGTTTCGGCAACACACCAGATTTCTGCCAGAAAGGTCGGTTCTACCTAATTTGTGTTCCTGGTTTTATTTTTGAGCCTCAGTTTATTTGGTTGTTGGAAGTGCTTGTTTATTGAAGAGTGATTAAGCACTATGTCCTCTACCTTGAAATATGAGGTTCCGCTCTTTGATGGAAAAACTGATTTTACTAGGTGGCAAAGCACAAGTCAAGACTATTTAGTGCAACAAGGTCTTAATGTTGCCTCGAAAGATGTAAAGCTAGAATGTAAGAAAGATGGTGATTGGAGTTATCCGGAAAAAGACTGTTAGCACAATTCAATTGACACTCACCCCGCAAATAAAGGCTACTATATTGACGGAAACATGGCCAAAGAGGTTATGGGATACTTTGAAGAGTAAATTTTCCATGAAGACGGTGACTAACCGCCTGATTATGAAGATGGATCTACACTCTTTGAAGATGGATGAAAGAGGTAATATAATTTACCATACTAACAAGTTTAATGAGCTAGTATGTTGACTGTTGAATGCAGGAGAGGAAATTAAAGAGGAAGAGCAAGCGTTGCTCTTGTTAGCTTTATTGCCCAAATCCTACAAGCCGTTGGTGCAGTCAATGTTGGTTGAGAAAAATAAATTGAAATTAAATGAGACGATAACGGTTTTGAAGGAGAATGACAAGATAATGGGAAATGAAGACGCTTTAAAGGAGAGTCAAATACTAGTTGCGGAGGGTTCTGAAAGAAGAAGGAAAATGAAGAGTGACTGTGGTGAAAGATCGAAATCTCGGCCGAGAGATTACAACTCTATTAAGTGTCATTATTGTGAAGAGTTTGGTCACATTCAAAATCACTGTCAACTTTTTAAAGAAGACTTGAGAAGTGTGAGAAATTTGAAGGGTAAGTCGAAAGTTGAGAACTTCGCGAACGTGATTCGTTATGAAGGTGATTTACTTCTCTTAAATACAAATCTTGTTGATAATTTTAATTGGGTGATGGATTCTGCTGGCGATGTCTGACCTGTCGCGCAGTCAATCAAATATTTCACCCAATCCGTGATCACAATTTAATGTAATACAAGGGAATGGATCGTCTCCACAAGGATTGTGTGATTCACTCTTTCGTATTTTAATGCAGTAAATAAAGGGGCATTTTTTTTATTATCTAATGAAAATAAAATAACAAAGCAATTAAATTAAGGGGGAACTGACTATCAAGGGGATGTCTGGCTCAAGGGATGATGCAGTTATGGCAATTGTATTTTATCATTAATTCAATAAAATTAATTCTTATTAAAGTATCAAAAAATTGGTTATAGTTATCAACAAGCTCTGACAATCAATTTTTCCTTACAGTGTAGGTAATTAAGGTACGACCGTTAACTACCCCTAATTAAGCAAATAAACCTAGGTGCGCCCATAAGAATATTGCCTAACCGCATTGTAATCTAGAAAAACCCAATTCAAAACAATTACTACCTAGGAGGAGCAATTAGATTTGATTGTCTAACCCCCGGGAATGAACTATTCAACCCGGTTATCACCTATTCAAGTGCGAATACAATTACGGATATCCTACCTGAATTGACTTTAGATTATCAGACTAATTTAAATATCGGTACCAAAATATTCAATCAATCTAACAATCACAAACGCTATTCTCAGAATTACACAAATATTGATAATCAAAAAGAACTTTTATAAAGAAAATCAAGAATCTCCAAAACAAAAGAACCAAAACATTATCACCCCTCAAACCAGAAAAGTATCTACTCCATAATCAAATAAAAAAGAATAAAAGAGAAAGATGAAGTCATAGTGGGAGGGGGAAATCTTCTCTGTCGATTTGCTCCTGCGCGATCTATGAATCTGTCAGTCTCCTGCTCCTGTGCGTTTCTACCCTAATCGTTCTCTCTTGCCAAAATAGGCGTGTCTCTTTCTTTTTATTTGATTTTTGCCCGAATTATTTTGTAGATGGGCTTTTGGGCCTTTAATTAATTTTATTTCCTTTTTTCTGCCAATTATGCCAAATTGAATCTTTGCCCTCTGCACACAGCAAATAAACAATTCGCATATAAATTAGGTAGAATCCAATCAAAATCACCCAAATATCGCATATGATATGAATATAAAATGCATGCGATTTCTAACTATCAATTCTCCCCACACCTAGATCATGCTTGCCCTCAAGCATAAATTCGAAATAAGCCAAAGAAATCGCAGGCAACTCGATATGACAAGAGGGTCTAACACAACCAATTCAATCCGAATTTTAACACATCAAGCCAAATCAACCTCACAAGATAAAGTGTATTCGCACATGCTCTCTGAAGCAATTAAGTGTATAATTGGCTCAACACTCAGGTAGTGCAACAAAAGATTATTCTATAGGCTTGAGTAAAAATCAAATCTTCCTTGCTTAAAATATTCGAATCTAGCATAAAGAATCAAAGGGACTTTCAATAAGGGTTGTAACGGGGCTTATGGTCAGGGTAGGGAAAAGGATATACAAGGGCTAAAATATGTCAGAAAAGAACACAATAAGAACACGATGCTAGCATATGAAAAACAAATCGGCATAAACAATCAAATCCTTACTCTATTCACTACCCAAACTTTAATAATGAAATTAAATGAAAATACTTTATTAAGATAATTATTTATTTATTTATTTTTGTATTATTTTTTTGTTTCTTTTTTTGTTTTTTTTGTTTTTTTTATTTTTTATTTCTTGTTTTTTTTTTTTGATTTTTTGATTTTTTTGATTTTTGATTTTTTTTTTTGGGTTTTGCCTATATATATATATATACCTACACTACCCACAGTTATTCCTTCATGCTATGACTTATTCGTACCCAAAATTTGTTTCTAACTAGTGCCGAAGAAATAAAGTGCATCACAACATGGACTTAAAGTAATTCTTTCTAACATAGGGTTCAAATCGGAGAAGGCTCAATCGAAAGAAGGGTATGAGGCTAAAAAATAGTTTATTATAAAAGAAAAAATAGGCTAAGAAGGCTCAAATGGGCTAACTAGGGGAATAGATTGTGCTGGGTAATAAAGAAAGGCTTAATGGGTTACCTAATGCCCTTATCATTTTTAAAATGCAAGACCCGATAGTTGCAAGTTCAACATGCATAATCACTCAAGTTCTAGGTCATCTAATTGAGCACTACAAATCACACATGAAAAAAATTTCCAAAAGCTTGAATATATGCAATTTATTTTCTAATGTGACTTTTGGAACATAGGCTCAAATTCTCACAGGGTTCAAACGTCGACTTGACTCAACATATCACCAATCAAATGTCATTAGTCATGCCAAACTAACCTATCACACAAATCACCTTTGACTCACTTCAGACTAATCTCAAAAACATGCGAAAAGACAGCAAATCAGGCATAAAAATAGCACAAAAATAAAAATTTTGCCCAAAAATTTGCATAACTCTCCCCACACCAAAAGTATGCATTGTCCACAATGTAAATAAAGCAATAAAAGAAGAGAGAAACTTCCCTGGAGTCCATAGGGGGTGTAGTAGTTGGGAGCTTTTTTAACACCTCTCATTTGATCGTGATTTTTAGGGAGGCTTGAAGTTCTCCTGAGTCCTGCGAAAACAACTAACCAACGCAAGCCATTTAGAGTTGCGGATGTGGTGATCGGCGATGACTGAGCAGGGGAGGAAGAAGTCGACGACGCCAGAGGTTGGAGGCGGTGACTAAACCAAACAAAACTATCAAAAGTGTTATTAGCAATTAAACAATAAAAATAAATAAAATTAAAGAAAGCAATTAAATGATTTTGGGTCGTCTCCCAAAAAGCGCTTTTCTTTATAGTCTTTGAGCAAGACTTCGTCGCGTCTCAGTCCTCAACTTCGACATCAGCGAGAGACACCAACTCTACATATTCAAGTGGGAATCCCTCGTAATATGACTTAAGACGATGTCCATTGACCACAAACTTTTTCTCCATCCTTAAGCTCTGAATCTCCATTGCACCATAAGGAAAAAGTTTAGTAACGATAAAGGGCCCTATCCACCTAGAGCGCAGCTTTCCAGGGAAAAGCTTAAGACGAGAGTGATATAATAAGACTTTCTGTCCAATCTCAAAAGTTTTTCTGGAGATGTGATGATCATGAAAGGCTTTTGTCTTTTCCTTGTAGAGTATTGCATTCTCATATGCCTCTTGTCGAATCTCCTTCAGCTCTTGAATTTGCATTTTTTTATGGGCTCCGGCTTCTTGAAGATTCATATTGCACTTTTTCACTGCCCAAAATGCCTTGTGTTGAATTTCCACAGGTAAATGGCAAGGCTTTCCATACACCAATCGAAATGGTGACATCCCTATTGGTGTCTTGTATGCTGTTCGATATACCCACAGAGCATCATCGAGTCTCGAGCTCCAATCTTTTATGTTCGGTTGAACTGTTTTCTCCAAGATAGACTTGACTTCGCGGTTGGAGATTTCAGCTTGTCCATTCGTTTGAGGATGATATGAGGTTGACACCTTGTGAAGCACACCATATTTTCGAAAAAGTGCAGCCATGGTTTTGTTGCAAAAGTGAGTCCCTCTATCACTCACAATTGCCTTTGGCACTCCAACTCGAGAGAAGATATATGACTTAATGAATTCTGCAGTCACCTTAGAATCATTAGTTCGGGTGGCTCTTGCTTCCACCCATTTTGAGACATAATCAACAGCCAAGATAATATATAAACATCCATATGAATTAGGAAAAGGTCCCATAAAATCTATACCCCACACATCAAATATTTCGACAAACATCATAGGAGATTGAGGCATTTGATTACGGGAAAATAGATTACCTGTTCGTTGACATCTATCACAAGACTTACAAAACTCAAATGCGTCCTTGAAGAGAGTGGGCCAGTAAAGTCCACTGTCCAACACCTTTCTAGCTGTCTTCTTGGATCCAAAGTGTCCACCACATGCCATAGAGTGACAAAAGGTCAAAACAAAATGAAATTCACCTTCATTAACGCACCTTCGAATGATTTGATCAGAGCATCACTTCCAAAGGTAGGGGTCATCCCAAATGTAGTATTTTGCATCCCTGCGGAGCTTATCCCTTTTCGCCTTTGCCCAACCTGCAGGAAACGCGTTAGTGACTAAGTAATTAACAATATCAGCATACCAAGGGTGTGTAGTCGTAATAGAGAGAAGTTGTTCGTCAGGAAACGACTCTCAAACAGGAACTGCTTCTGACTCCACGGGTATACGACTCAAGTGGTCAGCTACCAAATTTTCAGTTCTTTTCTTGTTGCGAATCTCTATGTCGAACTCTTACAGAAGGAGCACCCATCAAATTAATCGAGGTTTGGCTTCCTTCTTTGCTATCAAGTAACGCAGAGCTGCATGGTAAGAGTACACAAACACTTTAGTGCCTAAAAGATAAGATCTAAATTTATCAAGAGCAAAAACAATAGCAAGCATCTCTTTCTCCGTGGTGGAGTAATTTAATTGAGCGCCATTCAGTGCTCGCGAAGCATAGTAGATGATATGAGAAGCTCTCCCAACTAGTTGCCCTAGAACGGCTCCCACTGCAGTATCGCTTGCATCACACATCAACTCGAATGGCAAGTCCCAATTCGGAGGTTGAATAATCGGTGGTGTTGTAAGGCGCTCCTTCAGTGCTCCAAATGCCTTCTTGCAATCGTCATTGAACTCATATGCTACATCTTTCTGCAGGAGGTGAAACAATGGTGCTCCGATCTTCGAGAAGTCCTTGATGAAGCGTCGGTAGAAACCTGCATGTCCTAAAAAACCATGCAGCTCTCGCATATAAGCAGGGTAAGGTAAAGCAGTGATTAGCTCAACTTTAGATTTATCTACTTCTATACCCTCATGTGACACCTTATGGCCTAAAACAATTCCTTGCTGAACCATCAGTTGACATTTCTCCTAATTGAGCACAAGGTTAGTTTCGATGCATCGTTTCAAGATTAAAGTCAAATTACCTAGACAATCATCAAAACTAGAGCCATATACACTAAATTCATCCATAAAAACTTCAATGATTCGCTCAATATACTCAGAGAAAATACTTACCATACATCTTTGGAATGTAGCAGGAGCGTTACACAAACCAAAAGGCATCCTTCTGTAGGCGAAAACTCCAAACGGACAAGTGAATGATGTTTTCTCCTGATCCTCGGGTGCTATCGCTATCTGAAAATAACCTGAAAATCCATCTAAAAAGCAGTAATATGCGCGACCAGCGAGTCGTTCAATCATTTGATCAATATAAGGGAGAGGAAAATGATCATTTTTTGTTACCGCATTCGGTAATCTATACATTGACGCCATCCAGTTTGTTTTCAAACCGGGAGCTTTTCTCCTTCTCGAGTCTCTTTCACCGTTACTCCAGCTTTCTTGGGAACCACTTGAACCGGACTCACCCACCTACTATTGGAGTTAGGGTAGATGATACCAGCTTCGAGAAGCTTTAACACTTCTTTCTTGACTACCTCAGTCATAATCGGGTTCAACTTCCTTTGAGCTTGTCTCACTGGTTTTGAATCCTCCTCGAGTGTGATCCTATGAGTACAGAACGAGGGATCAATACCTTTTATGTCAGCGATCGTCCATCCAATGGCGGTCTTGTGATCTTTTAGAACGTTAATCAATTTCTCTTCTTGTTCTGGTGTCAATTTTGCAGAGATGATCACCGGTAGAGTCTTATTCTCTCCCAAATAAGCGTACTTTAGACTCATGTATCAATTCCAATTCAGGTGCCTGCATCAAAGACGGTAATAAACATTGATTAGACTCATGTAAGAATATTGGACCTAATTCATACCTTGGTGACACTCTTGGAGTTGAGTTAAGCTCCTTGAGAACTTTTCTTATTCTCTTGTCTACGGCTATCTCTCTCCCATGTTCTTTCTCCAGATGTTCCATTAACACGATATTCAATTCGTCGGAACCACTTAATCCAAATGTGTCCTACACCAAAGGATCAATGATATCAATTGCATATAATGTTTCAAAATCAATAGGATGTTTCACAGCATCAAAAATATTGAAATGGACTTCTTCTCCATCAAAAATATTGAAATAGATTTAAAGGGTCGTATATTGATCGTGGCATGACATTAATAGCAGCTCCTAAGTCTAGCATAGTCTTAGTTATCTCAGTTTTTCCAATCTTACAAGGGATAGAAAACATACCTGGATCACCTGTTTTAGGTGGTACATTTCTTTTAATAACAACAGAAACATTCTCACCCGCTATAATATGCTCGTCCCCTCGCAATTTTATTTTGTTGGTGCACAGTTCTTTCAAAAACTTTGCGTACTTGGGGATTTGGTTGATAGCTTCCAGGAGGGGGATACTAAGTTCCACTTTCTTGAATATTTCCATCATCTCTTTTCGTTTGTTTGCCTTTTGCGGTTTCTTCAACCTGTCAAGAAAAGGAGCTGATTTAGTTTCAGTAGGAGGAACAGAGTTAGGAAGTACCTTTTCATGAAGTTCAACTTGTTTTTCAATCTCCATCTTAATCTGATCCTCATTTTGTTCCTTCGAGATAGGAGGTGGACCTTCCAATTCCTTTCCGCTGCGAAGAGTTATGGCACTGATGTTCTTCGGGTTTTGCTCTGGTTGCGCAGGCCACTTTCCTCTTTCTCGTAGCTGTTTTACCTCTTCTAAAACTTGGCTAATCTGACTTTGTAGCTTGTCAACAGTTGACTTCATCTCTTGCTGGAATTGCAGGGTACTGGTAGCCATAGACTTCACCAAGTCTTCCAAGGACGGACATGAGTTGTTTGTGGGTGCTTGGGGGAGCTGTTTCTCATAAGGGCGAGGCTGTTGCATCTGATGTGTGGCTCCAAATGGTTGAGGACCATGATTCTGGTGTGCGTTTCCATAGCGCAGGTTTGGATGATCTCTCCAGCCTGGATTGTAGGTGTTGGAGTATGGATTGTACGCTGGAGGTCTATTCATACCGTAGTTTGCAGCGTTCACATCCACTGCACATTCTTCTTGGAGGGTCGGACATGCATCTGTAGGGTGTCCTGCACTCGTGCATATTCCACACACCTTGACCTGGACACTCGGGTTGGATTTTTCCACGACCATCTTGCGAACAAAGCTCGTCAACTCAGAAAGTTGTTGTTGCATCGATTGGATGGCATGGTCACTGTTGTTTCCGCTCATCTGTCCAACATCCCTTGAACCAAATTGTTGCGTGTTTTCAGCCATCCTCGCAATAAGATCCCAAGCTTGTGTCGGCGTCTTATTTAATAGAACTCCACCACTTGCAGCGTCGATGATGTTCCTGTCCATCAATGATAAACCATCATAAAAATATTGAATCAATAGTTGAGGGGGAATTTGATGTTGTGGACATTTAATGATAAGCTTATTAAATCGCTCCCAATATTCATGGAGCGTTTCACCTGATTGTTGTTTGATGCCACATATCTTCTTCCTCAGGATCGCAGCTCTGGAAGCTGGAAAGTACTTCTCCAAAAATTTCTTTTTCATGTCGTTCCACGTGTCAATGCTTCCAGGTGGGAGATAGTAGAGCCAATCCTTTGCAGCATCTTTAAGTGAGAATGGGAAGGCTTTGAGTTTGATCTGTTCATCAGTAACACCTGGTGGTTTCATGCTGGAGCACACCACGTCGAACTCTTGCAAGTGTTTGTGAGGTTCTTCACCTGCAAGTCCATGAAAAGAAGGCAGTAAATGGATTAAGCCAGATTTCAGTTCAAAAGCAATAGTGTTATTCAGAGTTGGGAAGTTAATGCATAAGGGCTGCTGCGCCAAGTTGGGAGCAGCCAAGTCCCTTAGAGTGCGAGTATCCTCAACCATGACAGTCTCTTGATCACTTTCAGAGTCGCCAGAGCTAGAGATTCTGAGGTAGTTTAAAGATTCTTCCAGCTTCGCAACCTGAGCAGCCTTTCGTTGCTTGGTTTCCTTTCGTAGCTTTCGCTCAACCTTCTCGATCTCAAGATTAAATATCAGTTCACCTGTACGAGAAGAACGGGGCATAAACAGGAGGATAAATTAAAATAACACAAAAGAGTAAAACAAAGTGCCAATCCCCGGCAACGGCACCAAAAATTGACCTGTCGCGCAGTCAATCAAATATTTCACCTAATCCGTGATCACAATTTAATGTAATACAGGGGAAGGGATCGTCTCCACAGGGATTGTGTGATTCACTCTTTCATATTCTAATGCAGTAAATAAAGGGGGATTTTTCTTTTATTATCTAATGAAAATAAAATAACAAAGCAATTAAATTAAGGGGGAACTGACTATCAAGGGGATGCCTGGCTCAAGGGATGATGCAGTTATGGCACTTGTATTTTATCATTAATTCAATAAAATTAATTCTTATTAAAGTATCAACAAATTGGTTATAGTTATCAACAAGCTCTGACAATCAATTTTTCCCTACAGTGTAGGTAATTAAGGTACGACCGTTAACTACGCCTAATTAAGCAAATAAACCTAGGTGCGCCCATAAGAATATTGCCTAACCGCATTGTAATCTAGAAAAACCCAATTCAAAACAATTACTACCTAGGATGAGCAATTAGATTTGATTGTCTAACCCCCGGGAAGGAACTATTCAACCTGGTTATCGCCTATTCAAGTGCGAATATAATTACGGATATCCTACCTGAATTGACTTTAGATTATCAGACTAATTTAAATATCGGTACCAAAATATTCAATCAATCTAACAATCACAAACGCTATTCTCAAAATTAGACAAATATTGAGAATCAAAAAGAACTTTTATAAAGAAAATCAAGAATCTCCAAAACAAAAGAACCAAAACATTATCACCCTCAAACTAGAAAAATATCTACTCCATAATCAAATGACAAAGAATAAAAGAGAAAAATGAAGTCATAGTGGGAGGGGGAAATCTTCTCTGTCGATTTGCTCCTGCGCGATCTATGAATCTGTCAGTCTCCTGCTCCTGTGCGTTTCTGCCCTAGCCATTCTCTCTTGCCAAAATAGGCGTGTCTCTTTCTTCTTATTTGATTTTTGCCCTAATTATTTTGTAGATGGGCTTTTGGGCCTTTAATTAATTTTATTTTCTTTTTTCTGCCAATTATGCCAAATTTAATATTTGCCCTCTGCACACAACAAATAAAAAATTAGCATATAAATTAGGTAGAATCCAATCAAAATCACCCAAATATCGCATATGATATGAATATAAAACGCATGTGATTTCAAACTATCAATGTCCATATATGTAAAGATCAAGCTTTATTTGATACTTTGCATACAAAGGGAGATTTTTGGTATAACAATGTGGGGAATAAGATGAAGCAGGGAAGTGAAGGCATTGGAAGAGTTCGCTTGAAGCTCCACAATGGTAATGTCAAAATAATTTTTAATGTGAGGTACGTGCCTACTGTTGGAGCTAATGTTATTTCATTGGGTGAGTTGGCTTCATATGGGTATAGATATGTTGACACTAAAAATCTATGCAAAGTGTACAAGGGTGGCAACTTGATTATGCAAGGGAGGAAGAAACAAAACATCTATTATCTAGATGGATATGCCTTGCGAATAAATGTAGAGAGCAGCAATGATATGAAGAATCAGAAAATCGAGAAGATAGTTTATTTTTCTGACAGGGTCGAAATATGTGAGACTATGGGAAGATGGAGGATTTATTGTGTAACTTCTCAAATCCCACATAGGAAAAGTGATAAAAAAAAACACTGGGGCATTGACTCCTATAAATTGACCAATTTGGGTCTTGTTTTAAGATAAGACAACAAGCCTTTTTTCCTGGTAACTAAAGAGAGTGGAATTGAGATTTGGTGAGTTGTTGTGATGAGGGTTTTTTAATTTTGTCCGTACAAAATTTGTAATAATACCGAACCACGTTAAATTCTCGTGTCTTTTATTTATTTTTCCCTCTCTTCCCTTATTTGTTCCCAACAAGCGGATCAAACGGGTCAGATCTACGGACCAAAATACAACAAAAGGCTTTGCAAAACTTTCTTTTGGTTATCAAGAAGAGAGGCAGACCAATATGATATTTATTAACTAACGATGGTGAACACATGGGTGGTCCGCTACATGCACGAAATTAGTGTGTGAAGCATGTTGAGATACATGTCAGACACTATTATGAACACGTGATTGATTTGCTTCATGCACAAAATTAATGTGTGATTCATATTGAGATGCGTGTTAGACATTATTTTGGTGAACACGTTGTGGATCCACTTCATGTACGAAATTAGTACGAGAGACATATTGAGATACATGTCAAATACTATTTCGATATTTTCTTTCTTATGGTGAGTAGTACTATTATGTCAATTTTCTTCTTTTTATTATTATTAGTAATAAGAGTTTTCAAATTTAACTCCTAATTTAATATACAAATATTTTGTCAAAATAGAATCTTCAAAATTAATTAAGTGAATTAATTAGTATCTATACATAAAATAAATATCTTTTAAAAAAATAAATAAATAAAATTTATGTGTAATAAAAAAAATACTTAGATAATATCGTCACATGCCATTTATGGACATAGTGCACAATAAAATGAGCATAGCAACTACAAAAGACCTATTTTATGCCTACAATCTGATTTAACTAAAAAAATACTCATTGAATTTAAATATATTTTGAAAATATTTTAGAGTTATAAATTAGTTTTAAAATAATAAGAAATGGACATTTGATATAATTTGTCTTGAATGTAATATTTTAAATTAGAAAATATGGGTTTGTTTGGTTTTTCCTTGAGTTTTAGTTTTTTATTTAAATTTTAATTTTAAATTGGAAAATATGGGTTTGTTAGGTTCTTAGCTTGAGTTTTAGTTTTTTATTTATATTTTAATTTTAATAGTATTTTGATATCAATTTTTATAAGAATAAAAATTTTGTACTCCCTCCGTTCCATAACTAGATATCCATTTGCTTTTTGCACATAGTTTTAAAAATACTTTCAAGGGTATTTGTAATATTAGGTAGATAGTACAGTTACTAAAACAAAGGAAATGGATCCCTTGTTATGGGACGGACTAAAATGAAAAAATTGATATTTTATTATGGGACGGAATGAGCATAACTTTTTTGAGAATTATATGGAACAAATACCAATAATTTTAGTTTGAAACGAAATTAAATATAAACAAACCCTATGTTTTTAGTATAATCATTGTTTTATGAAGAATCTAGTACTTTTAACGGTCTATTTAACATAAAAATATTTTGTCAATATAGAATTTTCATATTCAATCTAGTACATATATTAATATCTATAGAACAACCTAAACAGAAGTGTGTTTCTTTTTCTTTTCTTTTTTATTTTAGATTTGAATTTTGATTTAAATAGTATTATGATATAAGTGTTTGTAAGAGATAATAGTGTATTTTTATGAATAATTGTAAATATTAAAAATAAAATAAAATAAAATACAAAGTAAACAACTTCATTTTTTTTTTACAAAAAAAATAAAACTAAATGAATTTAGGTGCAAAAACAAAAACACTTCCATAACATCACCATGAGTATATATCAACATTGGGCACAAAAATATGAGTGTAGCAACTACAAAAAATAATTAATATTGCCACATACTATTTCTCAATACGGGGCACGAAAAAATGTGTATCCAACTACAAAAAAAACCCTATTTTATGTCTCATGTATATCTCTGTAACTTAAAATAATCATATTTTATTCTGATTTAGTCTTTTTTTAGTTTGCTTGTTTTGCTCTAACACGACTTTTTAAATGTATTTTGTGTGTAAAAGTAAATATGTTTTGCCTATAAACAAAATTGCTTAGATAATATCGTCACACACTATTTATCAACATAAAGCACGAGAAAATAAATGTACCCACAAAAGGCCTATTTTATGCATAATATATATCTTTTTAACCTAAAAAGACTTGTACTTTATTCTAACTATATACTCCCTCTGTCATATGAAATTAGTCCAGTTTCTTTTGGGCACGCAATTTAAGAAATATTGTGTTAGGTAATTAATTAGTTTGATTGGATTTAATAAAGTGTTATATTAAATATTTTTTATTTGATAAAATATTAAATAAAAAGTTAAAATATTTTTTATTTTAATTTAAAATACTGAATTTTTTATTTACTGATATTATTTAAAAATAATAATAATAATTGTATTTATTGTAAATCAATATATGCATTTAGATTTTAAAAAAAAATTATTTTAATAACTTAAATGTAATTTATACAATAAAAAATATTATATAAACAATACATAAAATTTTTCGAATTTGGTGGTTGTTAGAGATAGTTCGTTATGACGTACCAAATTTAATACCGCATCGCATATGTACGGTACAAATTTTTTGGTATGATATTTTACCGTACCGTACAAATATTTTGGTATACCGAATTTGCGAATAAAAAATACTGAATTACGGAAATAACATGCATACTCGTAAAAAAAATACCGAAAAAATTTTAAAATTTCGATACAATATGACTTTTTTTGTGTGATAACGATATAGAATAAGATATTTTCAGTGTATATAGATAATTTTTAAAAATTGGTATTTTTGTATATACTAATTATTTGATATAATATCGATATATTTTTTTAATAAATTAAAAGATTTGGTACGGTATACAATATATTTTGATATTTTTGGTATACTATCTCAAACCATCTCTAACTGAATTGTATACACGGTATTAGAATATAATATTTTACGTCAAATACCGAAATTAAAAATAAGTTTATAATTTTGCATTATAAATAAGTTCTATTTTTTTTAACAAAGAAAGAAAAACCAATATCAAATCTACTTTTGATTAATTTTTTAGCCATAAATTTTCAAATCAACACCAAATTTTTATTATATATTGCATTAAAATTTAATTTTAAAATTAAATGAATATTTATTTATATAATATTAAATATTTATTATTTTTATTATTCAAAATTTTAGCCAAACTTCTAAATTTACAATTAACAAATAATAAAACTAAAAATATTAATAAGTTAATAAAATATAGTTAAGTTTTTTTAATTAAAAGTATTAGTTATTAATTATTACTATAATAGGAAAGTAGACTAATTTCGTGGGACGGCTAAAAAAGAAAAAATTGACTAATTTCGTGGAACGGAGAGAGTAGTTTTTTTGTTTTATTTTTTGCTTTTAGTATGACTTTCTAAATATATTTTACATGTAATTGTATTTGAAAAGATACATGTAGTTTTAAATTTTAAAAAAATATATATTTAAATTTCTAGACATTTCTAATAAAAAATAATAAACTAATGGCCGACTCTTGAGGGAGCAATATGAGCAAGTGCTCGAGGCCCCTAGTGTCAGAGGGCCCATAATTTTAGAAATTAGACAATTACTTTTATTAGATTAGATGTAGTAAATTTTAAATTAGATTTTAGATTTTAATTACTTATATGATAGTTATCCAATTCAATTCAAATTCTAAAATTAAAATGTAACAATTTTTTTTTTCTCTTTCATATTCCCCACCTATTAAAAATTTACTTGAATTTATTTTTATTTGCCTTTATTTGTAAAAAGATTTTGCAATGAAAAATACATTTGGAGTTCATAGTATTATTATTAGTGCTGTTATTATTATTATTATTATTATTATTATACTATTGGTTTTATAATAATCATGATATTATTTATTTTTCAGTGATGATACACTTTATGCTTATGCCTTTTTATTGGATATATGATTAAAATACTTTTTATTTTTGTAGAATTTATTATTATATTTATGGTCAGTATTATTTTAAAAATAAATTTAATAATATGTTTACAGGGCCTATAATTTAATTTTTTTCTCAGGGCCTAAAAAAACTCCGAACGGCTTGGGAGAGAGTAATACATATTATAAGGGGAAAGAATCCATTATTTAATGATCTATTTAATTTGATGGAATCATAAATTTAGAAGACATTTATTTTCCTTTCAATTCGATACCTATAAAATATCATAAACGATCTTTTTGTCATTGCAAAAAAAAAAAATCAAAATCAAACGTCAGAGTTTGCTTTGATATTGGAATGCATATGATTGTAATGTCGAGTGTGAAGTCGAATGTTTAATTCAAACGATAACTATCTCCTATTAATAAATTAAATGGAAATTGAGGGTGTATTTACTTTACAATTTTTTTCATATTTTATTCTTCAATGTTTACTATTCCTGTAAACATATATTGTTTTCATAATATCGATATTTTGTATCGATGCCGGATAATCACTACCAAAAAAATATTTTTGACTTCATAAAAATGGTCTTGGAATTTGAATTAGATCAAAAACCATTTGCTTAAAGCTTTGGAATTTGCTTCAGAATAGTGTCCGAAGAGTAAAATTTGTTGCCGTTTCAGAGGTCTCAAAATTCTCGAGACCAAATCCGAAGCTGCAGGCATCATAGGTTAATATGGTTCCTAGTTGTCTTGGAATTTTCGAGACCACTTTTTTTGGGTTTCGAATTTCCGAAGCAATTATCTTATTCTTACTTTTCAATTATACATCAAGATATATGATCATTTAATATTAAATCTATGGATAAATATAATCATTCAAGGAAGCACTTAAAATTTATTCGAAACGATAAATTAACATAAACAAAATCACTTGACGAGTGCAATTTCCATTCAACAATGTTGGCGAGAAAATAAGAATGTGTCTCTGTAACTCAAATTTATTTTCACATTATTCATACTGCAATCGCATCCAAAATTCACAAATTACATTCTAAAACATCACATCAATATATATTTTTTGAATTAAAAAATATTCCAACAATTCATTGATCTTGAACCACCAAAACAATCCTAGTGGATGGAGCATTGCCGACTCTTAGGTGGAGCAACATGAGCGCTCAGGGCCCCTAGTGTAAGAGGGCCCATAATTTTAGAATTTAGACTATTACTGTTATTAAATTAGATGTATTAAATTTTAAATTAGATTTTAGATTTTAATTGTTTTATATATATATAGTTATCCAATTCAATTCAAATTCTAAAATTAAATTTTAACAATTTTTTTTGCTCTTCATATCCATTATTTTTCACCCGCACACCCTACCTGTTAAAATTTAACTTAAATTTATTTTTATTTTTCTTTATTTATAAAAAGATTTTGCAATAAAAATACATTTGGAGTTCATAATAATATTATTAGTGTTGTTATTATTATTATTATACCACTATTGGTTTTACAATAATCATGATATTATTTATTTTTATGATACACTTTGTGCTTATGCTTTTTTATTAGATATATGATTAAATAATTTTTATTTTTGTAGAATTTATTATTATATTTATCATCAGTATTATTTTAAAAATAAATTTAATAATATGTTTAGGGGCCTATAATTTAATTTTTTTGCTTAGGGCCTAAGACAACTCCGAGATGGCCCTGGGATGGAGTTTAAGCAGATTTCGAGATCCATTCGAGTAGAAAGTCTGGTTCGGGTTTATATCGATGGAGTAACATCTTTAAGCCCCATGCTTCCTCGTTAAGCCCTTTAGAACCACATCGTAATAGTTCGATAGCATCCACCTACAACATGATTATATCGTCGATTGTAAGTAACGGCGCGAATGAAAACAACAGGCTATGCAAAATTGGGCGGGGGAGGGGGGGGAGGCAGGATAAAGAGAAATACAAAAAAACTCACAGGCTGCCATCGAACGCGAGCATCTTCATTAGAAAAGCTTGCGAAAGACAGATGGATCAAATCCATGGTTCTTGCTCAACTTCTATTTATGTAACTCCATGTTCAGTTCATAATAGGATTCACTACATTGAATCCACGCTCTCCGACCGTACAATCTTCTGCGAACAAGAAGATCTAATGGCTTAGTATCCTAAAAGATCGCACAAATAAATAATGTTTTCAATGGCGATAATAACTAGAGGGAAGCATAGACAAAAAGGAAATCTGTAAATAACTTAGATGCTGAACCTGAAAAGACTCTTGCGAAACATTGATCATCAACAACCGACAGAGTTGCTAGTGAAAAAAGAGAACATAAATCTTCTTGCTGCTCCCAGATACAATTTGTGTGTGTGTGTGTGTGTGTGAGCAAGAAAGGGAGGATGTGGGGTCTATTTATTGAGAGCCAACGTCGCTGGACACGTGGTCGATCCATTTCATGCACGAAACCAGAGCCCAACACTTACCCCACTATGTGTCGAGCAGTGGTGGATCTGTCTCATGCATAAAACCAGAGCACGACGCGTACCCCACTACGTGACGAGCATTGGTCGATCGGTTTGATTCATAAAACCAGAGCAAGACACGTACCCACTACGTGCCGAGCATTGGTCGATCTATTTCAAGCATGAAACCAGAGTGCGACACGTACTCCAATTACGCATCGAGCCTCCTTCTATGTGAATTTGATTTAACTTTAAACTTAGCAACTGGTCTTTTCTTTTTAATCTAATGGTCCCTCCGTCCGGTAAAATTAGCACACTTGATTTCAGCACGTAGATTAAAAACTGATAATATTTTATTAAAAATGTGATAAAAAATAGTTGTATGTATTTTGAAATTTTAAGTAAAAATTAAAGAAAATAAAGAGAGTATATAATAAAGATAGTAATAGTTGTAAATAAATATTATTTGTTGACTTTGCTAAAATTAGTAATAAGTAAATTGAGTGGACATACTAAAAGGACATTTGAAAATAACTTTAGGAGATGGATGAAGTTTTAATTCCTAAAACAAATTGGCAATGTATCACAATTGTATTCAATTGTTAATCTACATTGAATCAATGAATTTTCAAGCAGATCCGATCAATGCAACAATTATACTCTCACATAAATTTTTTAGCGCAAAAGCTCAGCTAAAAGAAGACATATTGAGTATAAATCAGTCAAACTCATTGTTCATTTAATCTTGTTAAGTTACTCAATTAATCAAAGCTTTGAATTATTTGATAACTTTTTATTCTGATTCACTTTCTATCCGGGACCGCTAACTAAGGCCATACAAAAATATAGTACTAAAACATGATAGTTTTGTTTGAATTTCATTGCCAAAATGTACACATTAAAGCCAACAATATATATAATCAAGTTCAAGTTTGATATATTAGAAATTATTTATATAGAGACCAAAATTGAAAATAAAAAAATAAAAATTATTTTAATGGACCAATATTGATTTTTTCCTTAAAAGAAAATATTAATTTTTTTTTATTATTTTGAAATTAAGAAACTTTGGATTAACTCACAGTTATAATTCTTTACTTGATGACAAATTCGACCAAAAAAATGCCTGATAAAATTGAAGCTAATCACTTCACCAAATCAACAACTCTTACGTGTAAATTTGATAAAAGACTGAGTTGACTCGATCAAGAAGAAATTGGTAAGTTCCATTGGCCCTTCTCAACTCTGTAAATCTTGTATTCTTAAAATAAAGTTTAAGTAACAAGAATTAACCTAGAAAAAATACAGAAGCCACCAAACAACAAAAGAAAGAGTTAACGTGGAAAGGTCCCGTTCAAATGCCGGGATTTTATTATAAGTAAAGTAGAATTACATCTCAATTAATATCGACCATACATGCATCCATAATTCTCACAACACTTGTGTTTACCAAAGTCGCCAATATCCAATAAACCTTAATATATATATATATATATAGCTGATCACATACTAGAACGGCAATTTTGATAAGGCCCTCCACCTTCAAAAAGATGAAATACGTCGCGACCATTTTAACATCCTTACTGCTATCACTCTCGCCAGCATAGCTGATACAAATTAAACACCCTCTAATGATCTCCCAGGAGTGAAGCCACCACCATCAGATCCGCCCTATGGACATCTGCCTACAACACAAAAGAATCACATTAGTCGTTTAAGTGAATGGATTTAAAATAAAATGTCGAATGTCCTTAACAAGATTGCAACATTTGTGAATTTACCACACATTGGCATGCCAAGAAATCTTTGTTAGAAAGCCTTGCCAAAGATAGAGACGTCCACATGCCATCTGGGAGTGTGATTAGAAAAGCTCGCCAAAGATACGAAGTCGCATAAAATGCACACAAGGGATCCCACGCACTCTCGAGAATTATTGTTTTCTTGAGAAGAGTGATTAATGTCAATTTTATGTGCACAACATCACCTATAATCTCCGAAAT
The DNA here is from genome assembly GCF_009805555.1 of Andrographis paniculata. Classification (NCBI taxonomy): domain Eukaryota; kingdom Viridiplantae; phylum Streptophyta; class Magnoliopsida; order Lamiales; family Acanthaceae; genus Andrographis; species Andrographis paniculata. The sequence continues at coordinate 372,451 of NW_026137577.1, forward strand.
TTTATGTCCTCCAACTGGTCTCTCATTGCGCATACATAGAACATCACAATGCATCCTCTACATGAACAAAATAAGAAAATAGCATTGGTTATTACACAAAAATAATCATGTTGTGAAATATCATTTTAAGCTTGAGAATAACTATTGCTCTAAGAAAATTATTAACCATTAAAAAAAAATAGTGTTGATGTAATTTTTCAACAAAAATAAAGTAAAATTCAAAGATATAGAAAATATCCTTAAACTTGATTAGTGCCTGAGATTAGGAATCTCTAAACACTGTAGAATACAGAAAATAAACTGGAAAATAAAAGACTGAAATTTAAAGTGGTGATCCCCAAATCTGACTTTGCTTTGTTGAAGTTGATTGAAGATCCTTTGCCAAATGATTATCCAAGCCTTTAAATATTCTCTGGGAAACCGTACCGAAAACCGTCACCCGAACGGTTACAACGTCTCTTTCCTAACCGTCTTCCAACCCTTCTCATGCTGACACGCGTCCCCAGCAGACCAAAATTATCCCTATATTTCACTCTTTGAGCCGACCACAAACCTTCCGCTCTTTTGGCCCGACTGCCGATTATACAATAGTATGGGTCCGACTGCCAATCCTCCCGACTTGAGATCTGTCCGTCTTGAGGACCTCCCGACCTGAAAACCTTCCGACTTGAGGTCTTTCCGCCTTGAGGACTTCCCGACCTGAAAACCTTCCGACTTGAGGTCTTTCCGTCTTGAGGACCTACCGACCTGAGGTCCTTCCGTCCTGATGACTTTCCGTCTTGAGGACCTCCCGACCTGAAGACCTTCCGGCCTGAGGTCCTTCCGTCTTGAGGACCTACCGACCTGAGGTCCTTCCGTCCTGAAGACCTTCCGACCTGAGGTCCTTCCGTCTTGAGGACCTACCGACCTGAGGTCCTTCCGTCCTGATGACCTACCGACCTGAGGTCCTTCCGACCTGAGGGCTTTCCTTAGTAATAAACCTATTTTTCCTTGATTTCCTCATGGTGCCCTTCAGTCAGTTCAATCAACTCTATTTCCAGGCCCACTATTCTTTTTACCTTGGGCTTTTAACCTAATTCTAAATTTCGTACGTAACAAACCTAATTCTAAATTTCGTACGTAACAACTTGCCCGCCGCCAAGGGACTTTCAAACGCCATTTAACAATCAATGTTTGGAAGTTCATAAATCACCACCCTCTTGAAAAACTCCCTTAGCAACTGCACCAGTTACTGCAACACTCCTGATTAACTTCCTTCTCCGCCATACAAACTTTTGTGAATCACAATCCCAAAGCACTCTAACCATGGCGAATCAATACATTCCTGCCCTTCCCTTCGACGGAACCCTCCCGGGGGGCCCATTTTCAGCCTCGAAAGTACTAACTCCGACGATCCGTCCATATTGCATTAATCCTGAAGATTCAAATCGGATGAGGGAAGTCTTGGAATCCCGAAATCTCTTGGCTATCAACAACCCTAACTACCAAGCACTTCGCATTCGAGACAGCATCAAAACCCATCTGACGGACCCAAAAGATCCTTACCGCGCTTGGTATCGACGGGTAGCAGAACACTTCCAAACCCAATGGCGTTCCCAAAAGATCGACCAAGCAATACTACTGTCCACCATGCCTATCAACCTGCATGAGAAGGTGTTGTTGGCCATGTCTGCCTTCTGGAATGCGGAAAATGGGACTTTCCTCCTCCCATCAGGCCCCTTTGGCCCAACTCTTATGGACGTTGCAATGATCGCGCATCTCCCAGTCGTGGGTGAAGACCCTGTAATGGGAGCCCTAGATGGGCAGGAGCCATCAGAAGACCATCCAGGGTGGTCTTTACAAGGTGTGAAGGAATGGGGTTGGACAAAGTTCGCAACCGACCAGCAAGGGGCTCCAGGGACCCCTGTAACCGACCGGGAGCATACTGCCTTTATCCTTTTCTGGCTTTGTAGGTACGTCATTGTTTCCCCTTCCAAATGTGTTCTTCCTTCTCATCTCGACCTAGCCATTCATATCGCGTCAGGTCGTTTTTTCTCTCTTGGCACCCTGTTTTTAGCCAATCTGTTTGAAGGACTCACTAGAGTTAGCCTTCGTTTAACAGATAATGATAATAGGAAATTAGATACTGCCGCGTCGGGTCCTTTTTGGTTTTTAGAACTTTGGTTCCGGCTCTACTTCCCCAATGCGTTTAACTTAGGATCTCCGCCCACTATGCCAACAGCTGAAAAACATTTGGGATTAGCCCTTAACCGACTCTGCTCAGGACGCAATAACCTCCAATCTTCCGATCCGATAATAATCGCAGTTTTAACAGATACCCGCAGTAACTCTCGATTTTCTATGTATAAAAAATATGCGGGCTATGCTCCCGACCATTTTTGGCCTTTTCCAGTACCAAATCCGCTTCCGACTCCTGAGCCTTGTCCTCATTCCACTTATCCTTTTGCCTGGGACGTTGCCCTCAAACCCAGGTCTCTTTTTAGTAGCAAAAAACTTGATAAAAAGGGGCAGAAAACCTTTTACACTTTTAATTATGAACCTCAATTCATGGCGCGCCAGTTCGGCTGTTGCCAAGGTATCCCTGGACCCGTCGCTTGTCCTCATATAATTTTTCAAAGTCCCGACCGACGAGTCCTACCAAATTCAATCCCTTCTTATATCTCCCAGCTCACCACGTATATAACTTCCAATTCTTATATTCCTTTCCGCTCCAACCCTGAGACTGTAGATACTTTCAATGATGGTGGTCGGTTGTATGGCCCCTGATATCCCCTGATGAGGGTCGGTTGCTGAACACACTCCTTCCACCCCAAGGATTGGTTCTAGGGGCGGCTAGACATACTAGCACGCAACAACCAACAGCCGCCCCGGGGACCGGGTCTATTGCTCCAACGCGAAAAAGGAAGGCGTCCCGGCTGCCGACACCCCCGACCTCTGGGGCCGACCAGCAAGCACCAGCGGACCTTGGAACTACGAAAACATCAGCAAGGATCCGACCCCGAATAGGTAATTTTTCTTAAAACCGTGAATCAATTCACTATATCTTAACTTTGATTTCACATATCATTCACCAGAACCGACCTTGGCAGCACCGACCACACAACCGACGCCAACCCCAGCCGACCAACCTTTGGTCCCGACTGAGGCAGTTCCTCTCCAAACCCCTACTCCACTTCTCACTTCGCCAATGAGCAGTCGGACGGAGGACCCGACGAGGAGGCAAACTCTTCCTCCCGTACCGAGGAGTGGTCGGGCCAGGCACCCGACCAGGAGGCAATCTTTACAAGAACTGCCTATAGAACCAGTAAGTCCTCTTATCAGCAATACTTAGGATTTCAATGACCAACCTTGATATATTCAATCAGCAACACTCCCATGATTTTTCACAGACACCTTCACCCATCGGATCAGCAGCAGGGGTCTCTTCTGACAGCGAGGGAACTACTTCCCAGATGGGTCGACCGCCATACATAGCATCAGACTCATCCATGTCGAAGGAAACACCAGCTGCCCTTGCCGAAGCTGACCCTCCATACGACGTCCCGGAAGCTGCTGATCCCGAAACCGTTCAATCGGGTGCAGCCGTGCTGGAGACTGAAAATGCCTCAGCTGCAGTGGCTCTAGATGCAGCCGTCCACCCTGCAGCCGTCCAGCCAGCAGCGGCGCTCCCACCAGCAATCGAGGGGCAGGCAGAAGAACCACCTGTGGCAGCCCAACCTCCAGAAATGGAAGAAGTGTCTTCATCCGATTCGGAGACTTCTGTGAATTTGGTAAGATTAAACCAATCCACGCTACAATGTTTCCTTCAGAAAACACTAACTGTTCTATATACTACTTTCCATAGGGACCCAGGTCGGCACCTCAGCGACCATTCGCAGCAGCCGACAAGTCGGCTGCTATTATACCAGCTGTCTGCCCTACTCGACCGACCTCATTGCTGCCCCCCTCACTGACAGCGGTCCGCCCAGAGGTAACACATATCTGATCTGAATAAATTGGCACCTTCCTTGGAATACTTATTGACATTGTAGGACTTGCAGGGGCCTTCGGACTTAGCTGTCCTATCGACTGTCCCGGTTCCAGCGGAGGCCCGAACCATATTCACTGAGGCCATTAACCATCCCTTGTCAGAATTGAGATCCGACTTATTGGACAGACTCATTCAGACAGTTGGTGGCCTTCTTTTTTACACTCCAACGGAATCGCCAGCCGTCCCCATTCTGCATCGGCTGATGGAAAGACTTACAGAGCTCAAGACTGAAGTGCTAGTCATTGGACTCTTATCAGCCGAAACCCCCCAGCCCGACTTCGATCAAACAACGCTGGAGAATTCTTTGGCTAAAACCCGAGAATCTCTTCAGCAGACTACTGGAAGGCTGGGTGGTCTCCTTAGCACGAAAGCTCAAGTAGATGAAGCTATTCAGAAAAAGGAGGCAGAATTACGGGAGCTGAGGAAAGAACAGTCTACCCTGGATAAGCAAATTACCAATGAACAGCGTCTGCTTGAGAAGTATACCAAAAATGAGGCTGAATTGGATCAAGAGCTGAAAACCCAAGCCCGATCCCAATTCATCATAAGATATCAGACGGCTGCCAATACCAGAAGGCTATCCAGGGATGAAATCAAATGGACCCATATAAAAACTGCCCTAGGGGCATTGTTGTAATATTTCCCCCTCTGTAACAACGTTTGACTTAGTAATCCATTTTTTCTTTCGTCTCTCAAAACAAGGATCACCTTTCAATTTCCAACTTTGTAGGAATAGAAACAAACTCCTTCTTTAAAAGAACATTGTTTCTCACATTTTAAGAAACACATTCCAAGGCATATTTTGAAAATCACAACACTTAAAGTGTTAACAAACATGGCGAATGACCGACCTTATGTTCCATCAAACAACTGGCAGGGTGTTCTTCAACCCTTCTTTGTGGGTAATCACCCTATTGGAGGCCATGCAGAAGACTTGTTACATATACTCAAGCAACTAGACTTCAAATTCCGATTCTCCCAACAAGGAAGAAGAACCATTCATCGCGTCATCCGCCTGATGGAAAAAATCATTGAGGGGTATGAACCTCTTCGTGACATCCTTAGCCGCATTCCTGATCTCCATCACCACATGGAAATGATAGAAAATCACGCAGCAACTATACTTCCAGATCTTGGTTGGGATAACATCTTTTCCAACCAACGAAAAGTCTTCTCAAGATTACGGACCATTGTTGATCGTGAACATCAAGCCATAACAGACATGCAAGCACGTACCCATCAAGACTTAGACGAAATGCAAAGCCAATGGGAAAGGTGCCGACCAGATTTGGAAGATCTTATTGAAGAAGAACCAGAGCTAATATCCACTCACTGGGATGAAAAGTCTGATTCAGAGGCAGAAAATTTCTCACAACTACACGATGACTAACAGAAATGAACCTTTCCGTAGGTTCGAACCCCATAAATGGGTTCTGAATAATATTTTGTTTCAGGCAGTTTTGTTATCTGAAAAGGCAGGATAATACCTCTTCAGATATTTAGCATTAATACAATCATGTACTCTTCTACCTTCATGATTTACAATAATGAACGCGCCATTTCCAATATCTTTTTGAACAATGTATGGTCCTTCTCAATTCGGTGACCACTTTCCCAATTGATCAGTTTTCTTATATGTAGGAAGAATGGTCTTCCAGACTAGGTCTCCTTTTTGGAATGTCCTGTGAAGAACTTTCTTTCCGTAACTCCTTGCTCTGATTTCACTCTGTTTCACACTTCGATCTATTGCATGGAGACGGTTAACATCCAAATCTTCTAACTGCTGCAACATAAGTTGTTGGTATTCCTCTGTAAGATCACTATCAGTAAATTCTGTTCGGCCAGATGATACTCGAATTTCGGCTGGTAAAACAGCATCTTGGCCAAACGTAAGTTGGTAAGGTGAGAACCCTGTGGCCGTATTTCTGGTATTTCTATGTGCCCATAAAGCCTGAGACAATAACAAATGCCACTTTCTTGGGTTCCCTTCAACCATCTTCTTTATAATCCCAATGATAATCTTATTTGCTGCTTCCGCCTGTCCATTGGCTTGGGGATAATAAGGTGAAGAATGATGTAATCGAACACCGAATTCTGCCAAAAAACTAGAAAACTTTTCCCCTATGAAGACCAAGCCTTGGTCGGTTGTTATAGACTGAGGAATGCCATATCTGTAAATAATTTGATTCAAAACGAAGTCTATCACTTCTTTCTGATCCACATTTTTCAAAGCAACTGCTTCTACCCATTTGGTAAAGTAGTCAGTCGCGACCAAAATGAAACAATGATGTTTCGATGAAGCAGGATGTATTTTACCAATAATATCCATAGCCCATGATTTAAAAGGCCATGGTTTTGCCAAGAATTGCAATTCGGTTACTGGCAAATGGTTTAAGTTTCCATGTCTTTGACATTCCTGGCAGCCCTTGGCAAATTGTATGCAATCTTCAAAAATCTTTGGCCAGAAAAAACCCAAACGATGAATGGCCCATCTCATATTTAGACCTGCCCGATGAGCTCCACATATCCCACCATGTACTTCTGTCATCACCTCTAGAGCTTCTTTAGATCCCAAGCATTTCAAAAGTAAACCTTCAAATGATCTCTTGTACAAAATTCCATTTATCAATTGGAAACGTAAAGCCTTCAATCGTGTCGCAATTGAAACACTCGCACCTGGATTCTGTAAATACAGGATAAGCTCTGTTCTCCAATCGGGCACTGTTTCGCCATCGGACTCCTGTCCGACAATAACTTCGCAATCGGGCTCCTGACCGACCGTCTCCTGCCCGACAGCCTCGCAGTCGGGCTCCTGTCCGACACTCTCCTGCCCGACCATAACTTCACAATCGGGCTCCTGTCCAATAGCCTCTTGCCCGACCGTAACTTCGCAGTCGGGCTCCTGTCCAATAGCCTCTTGCCCGACCGTAACTTCGCAGTCGGACTCCTGACCGACCGTCTCTTGCCCGACCATTCGGTCACATATTGGGTCTGTCTTTTCTTCTATGCCCGACTTGACCTCCGACCACATATCCTCCAGAATTCCTTTACAGGCCCTTTGAGCCAACTCATCGGCACGTTGGTTTTCTTTCCTCGGAATGAACTCAATTATTACTTCTGAGATTTTCGTCAGTAACCGACCCACAATGTCCCTATATCTGCGAAGATGAGGGTAATTGCAAACATATTGATTGTTTACCTGGTTGACTACTAATTGAGAATCCCCCCTTATGATTACAGACTGGACCTTCCTGGCTATTAAAGCCTCCAAACCCAAAATTAAAGCTTCATATTCTGCCGAATTATGGGTCATGGCTTCCAATCGTAGTTGCAAATTGATCTTTTGACCATCAGGTCCTTGCAAAAAGACCCCTGCCCCTGATTTGTTTCCAGAGGTAGAACCATCAAAGAACATCAACCATGTTCTGGTACTTATATAAGGTACACATCCGACCTGTAGATTATTCAAATATGATGAATGACCAAGTGGTCGGACGCTATCACAAAGAGAATACCCGACTTGTGAAAATTCTGCTAAGAAGTCGGCTACTGCTTGTCCCTTGATTGCCCTCAGAGGGGAATGTTGAAGATCAAAAGGAGCCAATTTGATGGCCCACTTCATGAGTCTGCCCTTCATAGTAGGTCTCTGTAAAATCAATTTGATGAGATCCACCTTTGATATGACCTCAACTCTTCTGGGCAGCAAGTAATGCTCGAGTTTAGTACAAGCAAAGACCAATGAATAACACATTTTCTCTGGCATAGTGTAATTCAGTTCTGGTCCTGTAAGGGTTTTACTGAGATAGTAGATTGCCCTTTCCTTCCCGTCATCACCATCCTGTGCCAATAAACAGCTAACCACTTCATATGTATTTGCCAAATAAAGTTTGAGTGGCCGACCTTGTTTAGGAGGTATCAAGACTGGAGGGTGAACCAATGCCTGCTTGATAGCATCTAAAGCCATCTGTTGATCGGGACCCCATTCGAAAGCATTTTTTCCAGCTTTCAACAATTTAGTGATGGGTCTGACCTTGCCAGCAGCATTAGAAATGAAACGCCTCAAATAGTTCACCTTACCCAAAAGACTTTGGATTTCTTTAATCGTCCTGGGTGGCCGACTATCAAGAATGGCTTTAGCCTTGTTGGCATCAATTTCAATTCCTCTCTCATGAACTAAAAATCCTAAAAAGCTCCCGGCTGATATTCCAAAGGCACATTTGGTTGGATTCATCTTTAAATTGTACTTCTTCATTCTTTCAAATGCCTCTTCAAGATTTCTCAAATGTTCATCAAAACTGGCAGATTTAACAATAACATCATCAATATACACTTCCATAGATCTGCCAATTAAATCATGAAAGATTGAATTCATGGCTCTTTGGTAAGTTGCCCCTGCATTCTTTAACCCGAATGGCATGACTGTCCATTCATAAATACCTAAAGCCCCTGGGCATCTGAATGCTGTCTTAGGAATGTCTTCTTCTGCCAAGAATATTTGGTTATAACCTGCATAACCATCCATCAGACTAAGGATTTTATGCCCTGCTGCTGCATCTATCAACATGTCGGCCATAGGCATCACATATTCGTCCTTAGGGATAGCTAGATTCAAATCCCTGAAGTCGATGCATATCCTTATCTTACCATTTTTCTTGACCACTGGCACAATGTTAGCCAGCCACTCCGCATAACGGCAAGGTTGAATGAAACCCACTTTGAGAAGTTTTTGGATTTCTTCCTTGATTTGAGGCATTAGATCCGGGCTCATTCGCCTTGGAGGTTGTTTGTAAGGTTTACAACCTTCTTTGATAGGCAATCGATGCTCTATTAGACTTCTTGTCAAACCAGGCATCTCTGAATAATCCCATGCTAAACAATCAATGTTGTTTCTAATAACTTCGAGCATCATTGTTTGTTGCTCTTTAGACAAATAACCACTTAACCTGATCACTTTTGGAACCAATTCGGTTCCTAAATTAAACTCCAATAATGGGTCTTGTGATGAAGCTGTTGGTTCTGTTTTTTCTAATAAGTCGGGCCAACGAAATTGTTCATCTTCTTGGAGGTGAACATCCAAAATTCTTTACTATTTTCTGCTTTATGTAATAACTGCTTTAAATAGAACTTATTTATAAGAGAACTACATACTTCTAAACTTGTATCATCCATTGCAAACAAATTATACGGGAATGGGTGTGGCTTTATCATGAGCCATACAATAAAGGTGTTCTTTTAATAGAACATCGAGTTCTGGCCAGTAACTTTATAACCCTTGTATGGGTACTCCCTGGCCATATACAACTGAGACATCGGAGCCAAATGACTGGAATAAAACACTGACTCTTCAACTTGTTCTGATACATCGAATGGGTTGTCATTCGCTTCCATTTTGAAGACCTGATTTCCTTCCCAGAACATTAATTGTTGGTGCAGGGTTGAAGGCACACATTGAGAGGCATGAATCCAGTCTCTTCCCAGCAAGAGAGAGTATGTAGTATCTGCGTCCACAATAAAGAAAACAGTGGAAATCTTCTTTGGTCCGACTTCAATGGTGGCAACCATCATCCCTTCAGGCTTAGTCGGCTGCCCTGTAAAACTTGTCATTTCGAATTCCACAGGAGACAGATCATGAATTCCTTTCCCTAGCTTCTTGAGAGTCTTCAATGGCATAACATTAAAGACTGCTCCATTATCCACGAAAACCTTTGTGATTGGTTTCCCACAAATGTGAGCATTAACATACAGAGGTTTCAAATGGGAAATCGCACCCTCTGGAATAGGAGGAAACACTATCGAAGGTGTTTCTGACTGAGGCTCAGAATCTGAAGTCTTTGCCCACTCTGTTTCCTCTAATTCATCATCTGCCAAGAATGCCCATAACGGTTCGTCCATAGTATCATCTACCAGACTCGCCCATATCGGTTCATCTCTCATCTGATTAACCTCTGTCATCCGACAAGGGATGCGTGGTCCCAGACGAGATTTAACAGATCTTGAACTTTCCTCTGTAGTTATAACTTCTTCCTTCGTCTTGTTCTGAGGTTGAAGCGTCAAAGATTCTATACGGAAGTCTTCAAGAGATGGATTGATGTTGATCCGTTCACAATGTTGGCATCTAAAACCTTTAATTATTTCATCTGCCATTCCTTTACCTTTCCCCTGTCCCGGCGAACTTCTTTTGGTATGGTCGGAAGCGCCTGATTCGTCAGTCGGTTGCTTTCCTGACCAGACCCGACTGGACCGACCAATTGGAGACTGAATGGCTGCTCCCTGCTCGTTGGTCGGTTGTTCTGTGGAGACTCTAACGGACCGATCTCCTGCCAAGTAGTCGGCTGCTTTTGCTGAAGGGACTCGTTTCCCATACTTTGCAGCATACCTGCGTTTGGCATTGCGAATCTGTGTACGATTCATACCTGGGAAACGAGGATCTATATCAACTGGCAAAGGCTTTTTATTTCGAGCCCAATTGTTCCCGACTGACCCTGTTTTTTTGGTCGGGTGGTCACGCACTAACGCCCTTTCTTTCACCTCCACATTAAAAGAACCGTCTGGATGGTCCCATTTTTCAGCGACTGGTTTCTCACAAACTTTGAGTCGTTCTTCAGGTCGGCTGCTTTTTGGCTGATTTCCTTTCTTTGTTCCGGGGCTTGCCTGAGTTCGTTCCCCTGTTTGTCCATCATTGGCCGAACTTTTCCTTGTTTCCGAACTTGGTTGGATGTCAACCATTGCAGTTGTTACTTTCGGAAATGGTTGTTGATCTACACCTAGAGTGATGTATTTGAGCCGACCCGTCTTGATGGCCTTTTGAATTTCCTTCCTGAAATGAGTACACTGACTTGTAGTGTGCGTGAAAGAATTATGCCACTTACAATATGGTCTCCCTTTGATTTCTTCTTTAGTGGCAAGTCTTTGCCCCTTTGGAATACGGATCTGCCCATCAGTCAGCAAGATATCAAAAATTTCATCAGCTTTTGAACTATCAAACGTCGGTTGCTCTTTTCCTTCAGATCCTAGTACTGGCTTTAACTTAGGGCATACATAAGGTTTTCCAGAAAGGATTTCGGCTGCCATCTCTTCTGACTGATTAAAATCAAAGTCACATGTTTCCGTTCCCATACTCGCCATATGTTGGCCTCTATTACGCCTGTTATGCTGATCTTCCTCTCTAAACAAAGACTCTAGACGTCCTGCTTTGGATGCAAGACTTGCCAAATCCTCAACATCCAAGGCAGTGAGTGCCTTTCTTAAACGAGGATGCATATTCCGGACCACTAAATTGGTCATCTCTTTCTCACTGATTACCGTAGGACATCGTCCCTTCATCAATCACACCCTTTCTATAAACTGTGAAGCAGTTTCTTCTGGATACTGTCTCAATTCAAGTAAATCAGTTAAAGAAACAACTGGTAAAGGATTGAAAAATCTAGCGTGAAATGCCATCTCCAGTCCTTCCCACGTCTGAATTTGTCCAGGAGGCAGACTTACAAACCACGAAAACGCTGTTCTAGTAAGAGATAAACCAAACAGCTGTAACTTGTAAAAAGGGTTATTGCCAACTTCTCCTAATTGTGCTGTGAACCGACCAACATGTTCTATGGTGGAAGACCCATCCTCCCCTGAGAATGCATGAAAATCGGGTGGTCGAAAATTCCTTGGGAGAGGGTGTTCATTAATGATCCTTTCTGGGAAAGGTTTCTGATATGCAGGGCGGTTAACCATCTGAGGAGTTAATCCATACTGATCCCTTAATATATGTGCAAGCTCATCAGGATCTACATGAAAGCGTTGATGATCAGGAACATGGAACGGATCCTGCACAGGAATATGAATAGGATCATGTATATATCCTTCAGGCCTGTCCTCCCTTGTATTGTTCGTCTGCGGATTGGTAACCCTTGGTCCCAGTGGAACAGTGTTGGGAAAAGTCAGAGGAGATTTTCCCCTATCCATTCGGTTGGGATTAGTGGCACTTGGGAATGTACTATCCACGAATGATGGCCCTGCGAAATTTGCCTGTAGTCTGGACGGTGATATTCCTGGTGGAGTTTGAGTGGGTTGAAGACTAACCCTAGACAATGCTTGATCTATCATGGTCTGCATCATACTCTGTTGCTCACGCAACATGTTCGTTTGTTGCTCACGCAACATTTGTTGAACATAAGACCACCAATCTGTTGGTGGTTGTGGGATTTCCCCGGCATTTGGCACATTAGGTGGTGGAACGGATTCTCCCACCGGTGCCGACGATGATTGAGGTTGTGAACCTGCCATATGGACCCTTCCGATGATACGGCCGGATCTTAGACGTATGTAATTATCGCCGGAATTGGAATGAGCAATTTTGTCTTGCTCCCACTGTGGTCGCCAATTTGTTGATGTAATTTTTCAACAAAAATAAAGTAAAATTCAAAGATATAGAAAATATCCTTAAACTTGATTAATTAGTGCCTGAGATTAGGAATCTCTAAACACTGTAGAATACAGAAAATAAACTGGAAAATAAAAGACTGAAATTTAAAGTGGTGATCCCCAAATCTGACTTTGCTTTGTTGAAGTTGATTGAAGATCCTTTGCCAAATGATTATCCAAGCCTTTAAATATTCTCTGGGAAACCGTACCGAAAACCGTCACCCGAACGGTTACAACGTCTCTTTCCTAACCGTCTTCCAACCCTTCTCATGCTGACACGCGTCCCCAGCAGACCAAAATTATCCCTATATTTCACTCTTTGAGCCGACCACAAACCTTCCGCTCTTTTGGCCCGACTGCCAATCTACAATAGTATGGGTCCGACTGCCAATCCTCCCGACTTGAGATCTGTCCGTCTTGAGGACCTCCCGACCTGAAAACCTTCCGACTTGAGGTCTTTCCGCCTTGAGGACTTCCCGACCTGAAAACCTTCCGACTTGAGGTCTTTCCGTCTTGAGGACCTACCGACCTGAGGTCCTTCCGTCCTGATGACTTTCCGTCTTGAGGACCTCCCGACCTGAAGACCTTCCGGCCTGAGGTCCTTCCGTCTTGAGGACCTACCGACCTGAGGTCCTTCCGTCCTAAAGACCTTCCGACCTGAGGTCCTTCCGTCTTGAGGACCTACCGACCTGAGGTCCTTCCGTCCTGATGACCTACCGACCTGAGGTCCTTCCGACCTGAGGGCTTTCCTTAGTAATAAACCTATTTTTCCTTGATTTCCTCATGGTGCCCTTCAGTCAGTTCAATCAACTCTATTGCCAGGCCCACTATTCTTTTTACCTTGGGCTTTTAACCTAATTCTAAATTTCGTACGTAACAAACCTAATTCTAAATTTCGTACGTAACAAATAGATACAATAATAAAACATAACATACATAATTAAAAGCATAAATGTAAGTTTTGCGACTAGAGAAAGCCTCCAATGAAAGATAATGCAGCCAACACACAAAGGATAAAAAACATTATAAAAAAAACTATACTAAGAAACAAATAAGCATTAAAAATCACAAAATCGAGAGAAGCAAATGGAAATAAGCTACTATGAATGGAAGATATAGACTCCGCTTAGACAAAAAAAAAATATTTAAAAATGTCGAGTTTTAAAAAATTTGAAAATAGTAAAGTGTAATATTTGATGTGATAATTTGTAATATAAAATATACATTGGATGTGATGATTTTGAAAAGGCTGAAGAATGTTACACTTCCAAAAATATTGTGAAAACAAAACCATATAATCCTAAAGCATAAAGTTTATATAGAAAAAAAAAAAAAAACAATAATGCAAGTACAAACAGTAAAGAAATAATGAAAGAAAGAAAGAAGAAACATTAAAAAAATACATAATTAGGACAGGATACTACATAATTAAGAAAGAAAAGTACCTTTAAAATTGCCCAAACGCACATACAGCCCACTAAAGCTTCCTTCATTTTGTACGCTTAAGTTTATCAGCACCTATAGTATTTATAGCCAAGGAAGGATAAAAGCTTTTGGTAAAAAGTCGATGTGGGACTACGCCATGCCACCTTCGCATTTATATTCATCTAAAGAAAATAGAATATGTTGCAAAATCGATGTGGGACTAAGCCACACCATAACAATGTGAACTCATTAGTTTATGACTCACTAGAGTGAATTCTATGAGCAAATAAACTCTATTCATGTGGTAACAATGCCTAGGGAATTAACAAAGATACATCCAAGCGAAAAAGGATTTTTATCAACATGCAATACAAGTAAATGAAAATCCTATATGTTTCGCTACTAAGATTTTTCAAGACGTTAGGTTGTCTCTTACTTATTATCATCAAGAACAATGTCACATGATATTTAATGTTACATACCATACAAGGTTAACTTTTGGAAATCAAGTTAGTTGTGTTAACAAATTATCGACCAAAACACTCCACAATCATATGAAAACCAAAAACAAATTATAAAAACGAAGGTAGTCAGTTGCTGCATTTTTTTAGAAAAGCTGCATTATCGACCAAAGCATTCACATCTACTCAGTTGCTGCATTTTTTTTTTCATTCTTGACATTCATATAAATGTATTATCATGTATGTGTACACACACTTGTGTACCTTCAAATATTTTATTTCTTGCAATTGCGCCCAAAGTTAGGGGGCAAGAAAAACTTAAACAAAAAAACCTTACCGGGTAAATTGAGAATTTTGTTAGAAAAGCTTGCCAAGACAAATAAATGCAACTAATGCTTAGAACATACATAATGTCCATATTTGGTTTATAATAGAACTGTTGCATTCAATCCATGGCCTCTCGCTCTGCCCCCCAATGTTTCATCGACAACATGAGAATACGAACATTCCAATCGTTTCCACCTACAGAAAAATAAAATGAATGGATATATCACATAAATTAAAAATCACAATATTTAACATTTCCTCTTTGTGAATAGAAACCAAAAATAAAAGCTATTGTCCAGCTATTATCAAGTATTAATTGGCTTATGTCTCCTGGACTTATTGATTTCCTTTTAGAAGAAAGATTGAGTTCAAACAAATGAAAGTCTAAGAAATTCATTGCAATTTGTGATGGCCACGCTGACACGGCCTGACCGTGTATAATTATAACAAATATAATTTTCTTACCTACAAAGTTCAATAGAACAAATGGATTAAAAATATGTATAAAAGAAAAGAGAAGGAAGAAGAAAAGATAGTACAGAGAATGTGAATTAGTATGGATGATAACCAACCACGAGAATAAGTCTCGGACCTAAAATCAATCCATAGGTAAAACACAAACAATAGGCTAAATCCCGCTGCAAAGGATTGGAAGCCACGAACCGATGGAATAACTCCAAAGACCTGATTTGAGATTCTAAATGCGAGGAAATTACTCCCTAACACTGGAAAAATATAAAAGTGAAATTCGATTCAAGATGTAAAAGAAAGTTCCCATTACAATGATAGACAAGGACCTTATATAGAGGTCCTTGAGGATAATAAAAGGCAAAAAATAATAAATGAAACAAACCAAAAGGTAAGTCTAACTATAAGGAAATAAATAATTAGGAAAGTTTTAGATATGGAATTATATTATATGAAAACTTATAATAAAAGGAAATATATATTAAGGTAACTTCTAGAAGCCCCCATAAGTGATGATTCCCTTGATAATCTTCCATGATTAGCGATTCTCTCCATAAGTGATGATTCCCTTGATATACTTCCATGATTAGCGATTCTCTCCATAAGTGATTATTTCCTTGATAATCTTTCATGATTAGCGATTCTCTCAATAAGTGATGATTCCCTTGATAATCTTCCATGATTAGCGATTCTCTTGATCTTTCAATTGGGATTCTTGTGGGTCCCATTGAAGGAACATCAGGTGAAGGCTAAGTGGTCTCCAAGCATCATCCTTAAATTGATTCTTTATGAAAAATCGTCCGATCAATCAGTGACGGATTTTTGAACTGACGAGCTTGGCTTCGAGTGATGGGTCCCATGGGCATTTGAATGCTTGAAGATTAGACGTCCTCGTCACATGCCAAACAAGGTAATGCTGATTTCATAATCTCATGATTTTCGTATCAATTCATCTTCTTACCAATTTACACAACAAACAAAATTAAAGAGGAATTACCCACACATAAATCCCTACTTAGAAAAACCCGAAAACTCATAATCGCCACAATTGGAGAAGACCCAAAAGGCGAAACAACGATTAGGGTTTGCCACCACACACCGCGTGCACAGAATGAATCTAGGTTGGAAGTGTACTGGGAGCGCGGCGGAGAACCTTCCATCCCTAATTAGGGTTTCATCTTGGCATAGATTATTATTTTAGTTTTTCTTTTCTTTGCTTTTTGTCAAACACTTGTAAATTAAGTGAAGAGACGGTTTCGATTTCGATCCCGGGTGGATAAAAAAAATATTTTCTTTTAAGAGGGGAGATGGTTTCGATTTCGATCCCAAGTGGATAAAAAAAAATGTTTTCCTTTTTATTGTGCAGTATTTCTCCTGCCTTATAAATGTGTGTTCAAAATTTATTGGAACCTACTAAAACTTAAAAATATATATAGTATTTTAATACTTCATCCGTCCACCTCTAAAAGTCAAATTTATCTTTTGCGTCATTGTACTTAACATTAAAAATATCCTTATATTTGTAAAAAAAAATTGTACAAATGTTCTTCTATTAGTATTATAAGACACTAATTGAAGTATTTCTATAATTTTTTCTTAATATGTGCTACGTTTTGATATAATAATTAATATTCAAAAATCAACATACAAAAGTAAATGAGACTCTTAGAACCGAACAAATGTAGTATTATTTTTGTACTTTTTATAACTAAATCATTAAATCTTTTATAGAATTGATAATATAATTTATTTTTATTAAAGTAGAATACGTGTAAAAAATATATTGAGTTCATTTATAACACTTATATAAAAAATAGAAAAAAGTAAGCATAGATTTTAAATAAAGATTTTTTTTTTACTAAATACTTCATTCGTTTCAATTAGAAATATTAATTTTACCATTTTTGTATTTCTCATTCAAAAGGATTACTTTTCTTAGTAAAAATAATCATAAGTTAATATCAAAATACCTTTAAACTTAAATTACAAATATATCACTATAATGTTAGAAAAATAAACATATAATCAAATATGTTAACGGAAGCGAAATTTAAACAAACCTCCAGCCATTGCTAAAAATTAGATTTATTCTCACCATTCTCTTCTTCAAGCAAACGGTAGATTGGAACCGTGGGAAGATGGTGTTGTCAGACTTTGAAACCCTTGGGAGGATGTTGCCAAACTTTGGAAACCTCCGAAGATAGTGCCAGATCGTGGAACCCTAGGACGATGTTGCCAAACCCTGGCTCTCAAATAGCGACGGTGTATTCTGATTTTCTGAAAGTGAGTTTAGTAACCCGTATGTGAGAGTATTTATAATAAAAAAGAGAAACCGTCCATCACGATTTTTTTGCCACTTCTCACGTATATTTTGAATGTGATAGACTTAATGGGAGAAAAGTGGGCCACAATTTTAGGTTAGTTTAATTATATAAGATAATTATAAAATAATCAAAATTCAAATATGATTAATTAATTAATTAAACTAACATTCTCCCACTTGGCCCACTAAAACCATCACAATATAACGAGAAACCTTACATACGAATCATGGCGGTAGGTCTTCTATAAACGAATGTTACCTTTCATGTATTACGATATGTCAAGCATCTCAAACTAAATTCACAACTTAATGAATAAATCATATATTTATTCTGGGTTAAACTTAAGCGAGTTTTCTCAATAATAAACAAATATGTGCACAATAACGCGAGAAACATCAAGCTGAATAAGAGTCTCAAATAACAATGTGCGCAAATAAACTACATTGTAGAATCAAGTCTTATACTTGCTACGTGATCCCTCAAATTCTTTAGTGGCATGCCTTTAGTCAAGGGATCACAAGCATCAACTTTGTATTAACGTGTTCAATGACAACTTTATTTTCCTTGACACGTTATCTTAAGGTTAAATACTTGATGTCGATGTGTTTACTTCGACTCCCACTCTTATTGCTTTTAACCATAAACACCGCAGTAGAGTTGTCACAGTACAACTTGATCGGTCTAGAAATAGAGTCAACGACTCTAAGCTCAGATATGAAACTCTTCAACCATACACCATGCGAGCTAGTCTCGAAACATGAAACAAACTCAGCCTCCATAGTAGAAGTAGCAGTGATAGACTGATTTGCACTTCTCCAAGAGATAACTCCACCAGCCAACATGAACACATAATCCGATGTGGATTTCCGAGTGTCAATGCAGCCAATGTAGTCCGAATCGGAGTAGCCAATCACTTCCAAGACATCAGTTTGTCTATATGTGAGCATGAAGTCCTTCGTACCTTGAAGGTACCTCATATAACATCCTTTTATCATTAGTTACAAGCAAAATATCATCCACGTACAACTCAAGGAAGCAAATATGACTCCCACTAACCTTCTGGTATATATAGTGATCTATGACGTTTTCTTCAAAACCGAATGGAGAGATAACATCATGAAGTTTCAAATACCATTGGGGAGGCTTGCTTCAATCCATATATGGATTTATTAAGCTTACAGACTAAATTTTCTTACATTCCTCCATTAATAGTCTTTCATCCTCTTGAACACACACGGTCATCAATTCATTGATGGACCATTTATCTTTATGTGTATTGTAGGATAATGTCCCGCATTCGCATTATGTGCTCGCGCACACACCCTCACACCCGTGAATCTCATGGTGGAGAACTGAATGACTGACATAATCAATGTCCATCCAACCTAAATGAAGGAGGATCATTTCCTTCCAGATTTCGTAATTATCACCAGTCAATTCGGGGACATCACACTTAATGTCAGAGAAATTTATGGGATTAAATGCTCCAAAATTAAATATACATGCTCATCAATAAACGAGACAAGTGAATTACATGTTCTACCAATGTAAACATGTTAAAACATGAATCTAGAGACATAAAACTTGCCTGTGGGCTAAAGTTTTACTCAATTAGATTCAAACAAAAACTTAACAATAAAACTATCAAATTGTGTTCCTTTTATTAACTCCTGTAGGTAGATTAATAAATACAATTCGATATTTTATCCTAATTACTCATATAAATATAACAAGACTCCTGTGGGTAGATCTCATCACATTGTACATGATAATTACAATCGATGTCTATTAATGTGATTTCAAATAAATCATGAATAAATAATTAATCGAGGATACTGTGGCTATTCCCCAATTAAATAAAATTTAAAATAAATCACAAACATCACGAATATGCAATGTGAAGTACACATCTCTGTAAGCTATTGAGTGCTCTGTATGCGAATTTATAAAATAAATTAGCAATCTTATTACAAGTTATCGAGCAACGTCGGCAATTGTCTTTGGACAAATTATTGACTCGACAATGATAAATTTGTTTTGACAATCGAACGTTGACGATAAAGTAGTGTGTCAAACAATACTCCATCTTTGGACAAATCTATTGTTTACACGCAAATAACCAAATTATTATCACCATATTCAATGTCATTAAACATGCATGTAACTACTTAATCGCTGACTTGCCTTTGGGTCAATTAGTAGCCTTATAAATTACATACACAACTTTCTAACATATAAAATAAACAAATTTACACAGCATAGGTTGTTGTGGCAGCATAACTGTTTCAACCAATTCATAAAATATATTATATTATTTATTGAGAAATAAATTCACCTTAAAATAAGCTGATATGTAGATCTGATCTGATAGAAGCTATAACAATAACAATTAATTTTTGGACTCATTAAAATAATCAAGTAGTCCAGAAAGTACCAAATGCAGCGAAATTATATAGAAATATGCCACCCAAAGGACTATAATTTAATACACCAAATAATTATAATCGAATTTGAATAAATGGATATTACAGAGAACAAATACTATTGTATCTCAAATTTATATTAATCATAAACGGAATATAATGAATCTGATTTTAATAAAATCAGCAACCATGAATGAATAAATAAACATGTCTTCATGGATAAATATAGATTTCAATTGCACATATATGACATGCATACAATTATACTTGACAATTAAGTGTTCCGATGAAATAATCAAACCCATTTTGATTCCAAATATTGGAGATGTATAGTCGTAATTGTACATGCAAACAATTTTCTAAGGATGCGAAAATAATATATGGTTGCATACTGATCCCAATTAAATAAAATTGCACATATTTATACATTATTACAAACCCAATCAATAAATAAACAAATATGCACAGACATAATTAAACATGTCCTCTCAATTTGTACAATACAATATGATTACACGCGGACAGACACGCATATATGGATAAGAATGACATTTGACATTCTTTTCATTCACAAAATTAACAATAAAATAAATAATATACACTCGTGAAGGTATTGAATTTAATTATAGATACATCAATGCATATGCCAGTTCATATATGCTGACTTATTCTACAATTAAATAATCAAATGATGTAATCAAGATTTTAAACATTAAACAATGTAAAGTTTATACGCATGGTCTATTTGACCAGCCATTTCTTGGATAACAAAACCCATGATTATAAAACCAAAACTGGTAATTGCACATGAAAACCCTCACACAGATAAGCAAATAAATTACCATATCTATAGATGGACACAGATATGAAGTGCACAGAAGACCTTACAGAAGAATCGTTTTGCATACATTAATTTCAAAATAAAATTTAAAATTTTCCTCAAAGACAGAATGAAATTTCTCAAATCGCAGGATTGGATTTTGATCAAGAAAATATCGCAAAGCAATTGTTGAAAATAGAAAACCAAAATATTTTCAAATAAGAATTTAAAGCGAATCTTGATCAAGAATTTGATGAGAAGAAAATTCTAAGCAAGGCAGAGGAAAAAATTGCTCTGATACCAAATGTTAGAAAAATAAACATATAATCAAATATGTTAGCGGAAGCGGAATTTAAACAAACCTCCAGCCATTGCTAAAAATTAGATTTATTCTCACTATTCTCTTCTTCAAGCAAACGGTAGATTGGAACCGTGGGAAGATGGTGTTGTCAGACTTTGGAACCCTTGGGAGGATGTTGCCAAACTTTGGAAACCTCCGAAGATAGTGCCAGATCGTGGAACCCTAGGACGATGTTGCCAAACCCTGGCTCTCAAATAGCGATGGTGTATTCTGATTTTCTGAGAGTGAGTTTAGTAACCCGTATGTGAGAGTATTTATAATAAAAAAGAGAAACCGTCCATCACGATTTTTTTGCCACTTCTCACGTATATTTTGAATGTAATAGACTTAATGGGAGAAAAGTGGGCCACAATTTTAGGTTATTTTAATTATATAAGATAATTCAAAAATAATCAAAATTCAAATATGATTAATTAATTAATTAAACTAACATATACATACAATTACTTTATTCGAAACATAAAAAATCAAAACTTTTTAAATTCATATGAGACAGATGGACCGAAAGAGTATATAATAGTAGCACATTTTTGATAAATAGCCCTAAATCATAAAATTAGCATATTTTCAGTTGTGCCTTTTGTGAAAATGCATTATGGCAAATATTATAAAGTTTTATTTCCTAAAATTACCGCTGAAAATAAAGTTTTTTCAAGAGATATCTTGGAATATTTACCTGCTGATGCGTGGGGTCCTTCTAGTGATCCTATACATGATGAGAGTAGATACTTTCTCTATATAATTGATGATTTTTTAAAAAAAAAGTGTGGGTTTTCTTGATGAAGCAAAAATCCAATGTTTTTGAAACATTTAAAAAATGAAATATTTTGATTGAAAATCAAACGGGTAAAAAGATTAAATGGTTGAGAACCGCCAATGATTTAGAGTTTTGTAATGTTTGGTTTGACAACTTTTGTATAGAAAATGGAATAAAGCGTCAAAAAACCGTTCTTGATACACCCCAACAAAGTAGGGTTCTCGAACGGATGAACCGAACCCTATTAGAGAGGGTTAGAAGCATGCTTGCTTCCTCCGGATTGTCCAAATGATTTTGGGGAAAAGCCGTGGTCACGGCAGCCTATTTGATTAATAGGTCTCCGTTGGTCCCTTAGAAGGGAGCTTGCCCCGAATCGATTTGGTGTGGGAAGGATGTAGACATGTCCAACTTTAGAGTATTTGGTTGTTCCGCTTTTATTCATGTTTCTAGTGATAAATTGGAACCTAGAGACTCAAAATGCATTTTCTTAGGATACCTCGAGAAAGTTGAGGGGCATTGGTTGTGGCTAACTTCTAAACCGGGATTCAAAACTTCTGTGAGTCGGGATGTGATGTTTAATGAAAATGAAATGTCTTGTTTGATGAATAATGTGCCAAATAAGATAAATGGAACTCTTCGTGATTTAGATAACACCTCAAATGAGGTAGGGCATAATAAATATGTTATTCTTGAATTTGAAAATGTTCCAACATGCACAGAAACTGGAAATTTCCAGATTCTGTCCGGACCATATTTAGGGTCTGGAAATTCTGAAAATATGTCCACAAATATTTTAAATTATAAAATTTTGCATGAACAGTCCGATTTAGGTGAAAATTCTGATTGTTTAGTTTCGGATTTAAATGTAAAAAGCCCTGGATTGGAGAATTATCAGTTAAACACCGTCTACCATTGCTATATAGCCATTGAAAAAAAAAAAAAAAAAAACATTAGACACCATCTAGGTTAAATCCTTTTGATATATCCTCATTAGCTTATTCCATTAGTTGTTTGAGTCGTTATATGGCTAACCCTGGTGTGGAACATTGGAATACTTTAAAATGCGTGTTTAGGTATTTAATTGGTACTATTGATGTTGGTTTGGTGTTTGGTAAACACATTGGTGAGACTAAACTAACGGGGTATTATGCTAACGATAAAGATTCTAGGAAGTCCACTACATCTTATATCTTTATTTTATACTTTACGTGGTTCATCTTAGTTGGAAATCACAACTCCAATATATAGTTGCACTTTCTACTACAGAATCTGAATATGCGGCTATAACAAAGCTCTAAAAAAGGCTTTATGGTTAATGGGCCTGTTAAATGAAATTGATTATTTGCAAAATGATGTCATTGTTTTTTCAGATAGTCAATCTGGTATCCAACTGTATAAAAATCCAGTTTTTCAAGACCGAACCAAGCATAGAGGCGTTAGGTTTCACTTCATTCGTGATGTTGTGACTAAAGGTCTTTTGAAACTTGAAAAAAATTTCAACTGAATACAATCTTGAGGACATGGTAACTAAGGTTTTGTCGATTTAGAAATTCAACTTGTGTAAGAAAACTGTGTATATAGATACTTTTGATTAGAACTGTTTTAAATTGTAAGTTAATCACTGTTTTTCAAAATTCTGTGTGAAACTGTATTGTTTTCTTTCTGTGTGTGTTGTTGTTTTTGCTGTAAAAGTTGTTTTTCATATGTTGGTTAAAATTTGCGAATTATAATCATGTTAATAAGTTTGCAGGTTAAAAGACTAAAGTCATTGGTTGCTTGGATAGTGATCACACCCGCAAAGCACATTCTTCATACCACAAAAGGTGGAGATTTGTGATGTTTTTGGGTCAATGATTTGGAGGCCTAGTAATTCACAACCCGAACCCGCCCATTATGCAACTAGATCCTGCAACCTGCGGGTCGAACCCGGTCAATTGCGAGGCGTAATCTCAGCCGTTGGATTGAGGGTTTGATTCTCAACGCTTGGATGAGTCTCTGACATAGATCTTTATACACACTTTTGTGTATCTTTGATCCTCAGTCTCATTCACCGCGATTCTTCTCTCTAAAAAAGTCCTAGCATCCCGACGTTGCATTCGATCGATCTTCTCTTGAGTTTTTCGGTGATCTTGTCCGGCGAAGCTGTGGAATCGATTGTTGCCTTTCATGTTCAACTTGTTTTGAGGTTGTTAATCGGTTTGGTTTCTCCATTGTCTACCTACTTTGATTGTGTTATGTATTTGTTTGTTCGCTGTGAAGTTAGGCTTGAATTGTTAATATTTCATATATTTGAGTTCGATTCGTGTGTTGGTTGCGTTTCCTTAGCTTGGCAATAGGTCGTGTTGGGTCCGTGTTGGATTCATGTTGGGTCATTGTTGAATTGAGTTTTTAAATAGATTAAATGGTTCAACCCAAATTCAATCCAATTATTTAAATGGTTTAAAAGACTCGACATGAGCTTGACTCGCTCAAATCCGATAAATTCGAAAGTAACTCAGTTAATCCGTTTAATAGTTTTTCTTTAACCATATTAGATAATCCAACTCATTCAAAATCCGATCCAACTAACACGAAATCGACTTCTTTATACATTTAATAATAATAATAAGATTAAATTTTCACATATTAATCAGTAATCAAATAATCAAAATACAAAATAAAGTTTAAAAGTCACTAAATAGTCGCACACACAGACATAATAAATAGTAAAATATTTTAAAATATATATTATATTTAAATGACGCAAAAACTTCTTATGAATTCTCATATCATATCAGCTCTAACTAATATACATATTTTTTTATTTTATTATTACGGCCGTATTTATTTACATAATTAAATTTTTTATTATTAAAATACTAAAAAATAATATTTTACTTTACATATAAAAAATAAATATATAGTGGTTAAAGGAGTTTTTAATTTTTAAATTTTTGGCAATGGAAAACTGTTTAGATTAAGTTACAATTCTAATTTAAAATATGAATTTTACATAAAAATAACCGAGAAAGATAGTGGAAAGGTCTCCGACCAACGCCGGCGATTTTATTATAAGTAAAATAGAATAACATCTCGATTAATATGGACATCCAAAATTCTCTAAATACTTGCGTTTTCAAACTCGGGTGTCTTCATACATAACCAAAGATACAAATTTCTTGCGGTTCACCCAGTGCGCACTTTCCGGTAGCGACTACGGGTTCCCACGTCATCCAAAAGAAAAAGACACCAATTTCTAATAAACCTTAATAGAGCTTGATATCAATTAGAAAAGGTCATTAAGATATGTCCTCCACCTTCAAAAAGATCAAATACACTGCGCCATTTTTAACATCCTTACCACTCTAACTCTGAGGATGTGGATGCAGCATAGCTGCTACAAACACGCCCTCACCACCAATCATGCCACAGATCATGTCAACATCTCCGTCACGTCCCCGTCCTGGAATACAAAATAATCACATCAGCTGTTTAAATGAATGTCTTTAACTAAAACCTCGAATGTCCTTAAAAAGATTGCAACATTTGTGAACTTACAACTTTGGCACACCTAGAAATCCTTGTTAGAAGGGCTTGCCAAAGATAAGAGAGGATGTCCACATGCCGTATGGGAGTACAATTAGAAAAGCTTGCCAAAGATACGAAGTCGCCTAAATGGTACAGTAGACATCTAAAATCAAAGCACTCTCGAGAATTATTTTTCTTTTCGAGAGGCGTGATTAGTGTCATACATAATCTTCAAAATTTTATATCGTCCAACTGCTCTCTCATTGCCCATATAAAGAATATCGAAGTGCATCCTTTGCATAAACAAAAGAAAATAGAATTCGTATTAATACGGAAATAATCAAGTTGTTAGATGTCATCTTAAGTTTGAGAATAACTATTGTCCCCTTAAGAAAATTATGAAACATTTTTAGAAAAAAAAAAAGAATACAAGAATAAAACATAACAGACATAACTAAGAGCAAAAATGTAAGTTTCGCGAAAAGGTAAAACCTCCAATGAAAATAATGCACCCAAAACAAACAAAGGATTAAAACGTTATCCAAAAACTATACTATAATACAAAAAAGCATTAAAAACTACAATCTAAGGAAATGAAGATAAGATGCTATAAATGGAAGATATATAATTCTTAAGTCTAAAGCATATTTAAAACAAAAAAAAAAAATGCAAGCACAAACAGCTAAGAAACAATGAAAGAAAGAAAAAAGATACACAAAAAAGTACATAATTAAGAAAGAAAAGTATCTTTCGAATTGCCCAATCGAGCATACAGCCCACTAAAGCTCTCTTTATTTTGTATGCTGAAGTTTGTCAACACCTACTTTATTTGTAACACCCCGGCTGGATCACACCGGAGCGTCACCGTCACGCCACACCGGAAAGCTTGTTTATCAATCAACGAGCCCTACGTTGTGGCGCTAAGGCTAAAACAATAAATACAAACAACTAAATAGGAATTTAGAATTAAAGTGCACCGGATTATCAATTAAATAAGTAAAGTTCAATTCAAAAGTATAAATTGGAAATAGTTCAAAAGGCATTAGTATTTAAACATGATTAATGAATTTCAAAAGTATTTTAGAAGGTAAAGTAGTTCTAATTCCCCCGATGGACCATATGACGTGAATGCATCACATAAGTATAACGGAAGCATGATCACCTACAAAAAGATTGTAAGAAGAGGGTCAACACAACGGTTGAGTAAGCGCAATTAATCGAAGATAAATTAATACGGTATAATGCCACAAAATCATTTGAAGAAGATAATATAAAAAGATGACACGTTTCATGTAAGGGGAAACTCACACACGCAAGTCGTTTAGCGCCTCCCTTATATCTCTTTTTCATTCTCAAACAATAATGATGAGCACATCACAAAGGAAACTCCACTAGGCTTTAATCAAGGCCGGCTCGACCCGGTTTTTCAACCTTATTATTTCGTAAGACACGTCACATAGTTTCCAATAACAACCATAAGGTCATAATCTTTAAGGGAAACTCCACAATGTGTACATAAAGGTTCGAAAACCAAAGTGCACGTAAATTAATTTATTAATTAGTTTGCGAGGGGCGCCAAACGGCTCACAACCCTCTAGTCTCCAATATAACATACTAAGAGGGGATTGTACGCAATCCATCCCTCCATCACGGATGACGGTCTAAAGACCTTTTCATCGTGAATGACGGGGCACCTCGGAATCACCCAAAAAGGGAACCCGCCATCTCGATCCCTCGACCTAGCCCATTCGGGATCTAGTTCAAGGTTAGCTAGTTATCCTAAAATACCGGTATACCCTCACGTGTTTGCAAGGCACAGAGGTGGAAGCTTATGCCTTATCATCCAAACAATCGACGAGTTGATCGGGCTCGACGGGTAGTTTCAATTACCAACTTGACCAAATACTCAACATGCTCTTAGGCAAATAGAGTGTTTTGAACTCAAAATATTCTGATTGTCAATATTTAACCAATTAAAAGTAGGATACTAGACCCAACAAGTTCGCTATAATCTATTTATTTCACCAAATAACATTTGAATAATATGTCAATCACAATAGGCATGGTCTAACTCCAAAAAAAATCATAATATTTAAATATAATCGTAAATCGTTTTTCCAAAAACCATAACTAGGTTAGGGCAAAACTAGACTTTCAAACCCATCACATAAATTCTACGATTTTCAATTTAAAATACAATAATAACCTTCACATAAGCTTTAGATGACATTATAATCAACTTTCTAGAAGAAATTGACAAAACCTAACACTTTTAGGGCAAACCCATTTGACAATAAATTTGAAAAAATATCGTAGAAGGGGTCTAGGGATTAGAACATATCATCTATCTAAGATTAATCCCACTTACCTTGAGAGAAGAGACCAAAATGAAGAGTTTTGGAGAAAAAGAATTCCAAGGAAGAAGAGGGGAGAGGCTGGCGGCGGCGTGCGTGTTGTTCCTTTTCTTTTTATTTTATTTTTTATTTTTTAATTTAATTAAACATAACATACTTAGGCTTTTATTAATTATTTTACCCTACTTGAACCCAAATTCAATTTTTACTCCTAATTTAAACCCAATTCTTCAATTTATTACACTAAAAGCCCAAAATACATTAGGCCGAAAATAAAATTTGTCCGACTCCGGAAAATTTATGGCGATTATTTTATGTGGTATTACAGTATTTATATCCAACAAAGGAAAAATGAGTCTGGCGATGTGGGACTACACCACCTCCGTATTTATATCCAACTAAATGAAATAGACTCTGTTGCAAAATCGGTGTGGGACTACGCCACATCCGTATTTATATCCAACTAAAGGAAATAGACTGGCGATGTGGGACTACACCACCTCCGTATTTATATCCAACTAAATGAAATAGACTCTGTTGCAAAATCGGTGTGGGACTACGCCACATCCATATTTATATCCAACTAAAGGAAATAGACTATGTTGCAAAATCAATGTGGGACTACCCTACCTCCGTATTTATATCCAACTAAAGGAAATAGACTCTGTTGCAAAATCAATGTGGGACTAAGCCACACCATAACAATGTGAACTCGTTAGTTGATGACTAATTAAATTGAATTCTTGAATTCTTAGAACAAACTTCTATGGTCATGCGGTAACATGCCTTGGGAATCAACAATCCTCTTAAGGTATGTTGGGAATAATATTGTTAGAGAACTTGTCAATGACAAATGTATGCATTGAATGCATAACATAAATAATGTCCATATTTTGTTCATAATAGAATCCGCTTCATTCAATCCATCCCATTTCCCACTGACCTCCAAATGTTTCATCAACGAATACGGACATTCCAATCGTTTCCACCTATAGAAAAATAAAATGAATAGATATATCACAGAGATATCACAATGTTTAACTGCCGATCCACTTTGTCAACAGAAACCAAGAATAAAAGCTATTATCCAGTTATTTTTTTTTTCTATATGTGTGTGCATTGGAACATCTAGGGTAACACGTGCAAGTATTGGCTTATGATTCCTATATTGATTGATTATCTTTCACAAAAAAAGATTGAGTTTAGACCAATGCAAGCCTAAGATAAAAACTAGTATTGCGTAACTATAAATTTTACATAAATTATGTAATTAACTTCATGTGATTTAGACAAAACTTTAACACATCCATTGATAATATAAAGCATCTTCACGGCAATAAAGCATTCATAAGCACACACTACAAAAAAATATCAATTTTGTAACAAGATTTTTTCGTTCTTAAATCTACTTTTTCCATTACTAATGATATTAGAGACGGAATTATGAATGAAATTACGTTAGCTACGTGAACTTTATGAACGGAATTCTGTTACAAATATACTATTTTTTTTTTTGTAGTGTTTATAGGCATTCAGATCTATGGTCATAGCTCTATCATATTGATCTATATATGTCTTGCGTTGAATGGGAATAATTAAAGCAAGCACCTAACTCAATGCAAGGTGGCATAATAACCTTGACTATAACGTGTACATACGACAATAATAATTGGAAGTATCTATCTCTATGTCACACATTTATTTGGTATGTACTATCATGTATGTCAAATTACGTTTTAGATGACTATTACCCTTTCAATACTTGTACTTATTAAAAACTGAGATCATATTAGCTAGCGAAGTAGAGCGTAATTCTTCCAAACTAAGGCCATACACAAATCTAATACTAAAACATGATAGTTGTATTTGAATTTCATTGTCAATGTACACATTAAAGCCATAAGGTTCTAACATAGTCCAATCAAGGAGTCAGTAAGCCTTGTTTGATACAAACGAGCTCAGGTTTGAGCAACCTATGTACATGCTCACCATCAAATTGAATTTCTGATATATCAAACTTGTCGAATTAACTTATTTGTCTGATAGAATCTGCAATCTTACCACTAAAAAATAGTGTTTTATGAGAATAGAGAATCAATGATCAAAACGTTATTTAATTCATCCATACATATATTAGCTGTTATTATATAAGATCTCTTCTATAGTTCCAATCTCCATCACTATTCAAGCAATCATTGCAATATTTTACCTACGCCACAAGTATTACTGATTTCATAATTTCATATTTTTCACAGCAATTCCTTCTCTTACCAATTTACACAAAACAAAATTGAAGAGGAATTAGCTACACATTAATAGCCAATAAAAAAACCCCTAAAACTCAGAATCGTCAGAATTGGAGAAGACTGAAACAGGGGATTAGGGTTGGCCCCACTCTCACTTCGTGCGCAGAGTCAAGATTGTTAGCGGCCGGAACGTCCCTCCCTAATTAGGGTTCCACCTGGGCGCGGCACGGAAGCAATTGGGTTAAGAAACCATTGGGCTACTTTACAATTTTACAGCCCATAATATTATTTTATATATATATAAAAGAAAATACTCCATCAATAATTCAATATACATATTTTCATTTCATTTCATAATATTGAATTATCATATTATTTTGATTTGTACTATATTAAATGATTATTTTGATTTGTGATGATATTTCAGATAATAAAATCTAATTATTTAATAACATTGAATTATCATATTATTTTATGTGGATAATATTGTTAATAGGTTTAAAATAAAAATTAATAAATATAATTAAAAAAATTAAGAATATGTATAATATTTTAAAAAATATCTTAATAAAATTTGATATAGTACAAATAATATAAAATATATTTATTTATTTATAATTAGCATAAATTAATTTAAAAAATATAAAGAATTTTAAATATAAATAAAAAAATTTATTTATTAAGAAGAAATATATAAATAAAAGGATTTTGAGTGCCATATATTATGTATGATATAACAGAGTTAATTAATTTACATTTTTTAATAAATTTTGAATTAATAAATTTTGTCAAATATAAAAAATATAAAAATAACAAATATGCCATTTGTTTTGAAACCAATAAAGTATTAATTAATTTTTTTGTTTAGCGATTAAGAAACCTTTGAATTAGCTCACAATTAAAATCCTTTAGTTTTTTCTTTTATTTTTCATTCAAATGTATACTAGATGGACATCATGTCGAGCTCAATTTTCAGAGTGTAATTCGATCAAAAAGAATATCATTGAATAACAGAGAAAGATCAGAAACCACGAAATAACAAAAAGAAAAAAATAACGTGGAAAGTCCCGTACAAATGCCGGGAATTTTATTATAATTTAATATCAGCCAAAAAGTCTCGCAACACATCGTGCCTACAAACTCAGGGAGATTTCATACATAACCAAACACACCAAATTTCCAATAAATCTTAATCGAACTTGATCAGTTAGAGAAGCAACTTAGATGAGGCTCCTCTACCTCCAATATACGAGATCGAATATGTCTGCCATTTTTAACATCCTTACCACTCTCTTGGGAGATGTTGACACCGCCATAGCAGCTACAAACACCCTTATAATGGTCGCACGGGAGTGAAGCCATCACCACCGTCACGCGGACATCTTCTTGCAATAAAATATAATCATATTAGTCATTTAAATGAATGGCTTTGAATAAAATCTCGGATGTCCTTAAATATATTGCAACATTTGTGAACTTACATCTAGGCACGCCAAGAAGTCCATGTTAGAAAGGCTTGCCAAAGATAGAGCCGTCCGCATGAGAGCTGGGGCTCAAATTAGAAATGCTTGCCAAAGATACAAGTACACCTAAAATGCACATAAGACATCTAAAATCAATGCACTCTTGAGAATTATTGTTTTTTTCAAGAGGCATGGTTAGTGTCAATTTTATGTGCACAGCGTCATCCATTATCTTTGAAGTTTTATGCCATCCGACTACTCTCTCATTGTGCATAAAATGAACATCGTAGTGCATCCTCTGCATAAACAAAATAAGAAAATAACATTAGAATTATGTGATTATACAAAAATAATCAAGTTGTTAGATATCATCTTAAGCTCGAGAATAACTATTCTCTCTAAGAAAATTATGAACCATTTAGAAAAATAGATACAATAATTAAACTTAACAGTCATAATTAAGAGCGAAAATGTAAGTTTTATGAAGGGGAAGGCCTCCGATGAAACCAAAACACACAAATGATCAAAAACATTATCCAAAAACTATACTAAGATAAAAATAAGCATTAAAAACAACAATCCAGAGAAACTAAATAAGATAAGTCACTATGTATGGAAGATATATAATCCTAAAGTATAAAAGCATATTTAGCACAAAATAATAATGGAAGGACAAACAGTAAGGAAATAATCAAACAAAGAAAGAAGATACACAAAAAAGTACATAATTAAGAAAGAAAGTACCTTTAGAATTGATAAGATACACAGAAAAGTACATAATTAAGAAAGAAAGTACCTTTAGAATTGCCCAAAAGTGAATCAGCCGACGAAGGCTCTCTTGATTTTGTGTGCTTAAGTTTATCAGCACCTACCGTATTTATAGCCAATTAAAGAAGAGAGCATTTGTTAAGAAGTCGATGTGGGAGTAAGCCACTTCCGTATTTATATCCAGCTAAAGGAAATAGATTTTGTTGAAAAGTCGATGTGGGACTACGCCACACCATAACAATGTGAACCCGGTAGGATTCATGTGTGATTACACAAACTTGTATCTCTCTAAACATCCTCGTGGATGAAGACAGTCATGTGGTATCTCCAAGTATCGATTCAAGTTTTCTTACTACATAGCAATTTGGAATTTAATCTTAGGTGACTCTGGTTAACAAGTCTGGGCGCAAACCACAGACCTATGTATTTAGGCAATTAAAGTTCGCTTCTAAAATCGGTTCATTTGACAAGTCATAGTTTAGAAACTCACATTTTGGCTTTGCCTGGCTTGAGTTGGTTAGTTGTTGTAATCCTCTGTCTTCCTATTACATTCTTTATTCGCCTCCGTGTGCACTCCTGAGCAAATCATTGGACGGAGGTAGTTCATCTGGGTCATAAATGATCTCCAAATTTAGTAACTGGAAACAATTTTTCATATCATCATAAAATATGGGCTAAATCATCTCATGTCCTAAGTTCTACACTTTCGAGCTCCTGTATTATATTTCTTAAGATTACACGCATAGTTAGGGGGCAAAAAAAAAGCTAAAAAACTTACCGGATATTGTCGTAAACTGGGAATATTGTTAGAAAATCTTTCCAAAGACAAATATATGCAATGAATGCATAGAAAAAAATTATCTCCACATTTGGTTCATATCAGAATTCGCTGCATTCAATCGACGCCCTCTCCCTCTGACCTTCAATTGCTTCGTCAACAGCATGAGAGTACTGACATGAATTGTTTCTACCTACAGAAAAATAAAATAAATTGATATATCATAGAAAGATCACAACATTTAAAAGTTACTCTTTGTGAATAGAAACAAAAAATAAAAACCATTTTCCAGTTATTTCTTCTTTACGAATGTGTGTGCATTGGTCTAGGGTAACACATGCAAGTCTAAGATAAAACTAGTACAATATAACTATAAAATTTACACATTATAATTAATTTTATGTAATTTAGATAACACCTTAACACTTCCATTGATAATATAAAGCATCTTCATGACAAGAATGCA
The DNA here is from genome assembly GCF_009805555.1 of Andrographis paniculata. Classification (NCBI taxonomy): domain Eukaryota; kingdom Viridiplantae; phylum Streptophyta; class Magnoliopsida; order Lamiales; family Acanthaceae; genus Andrographis; species Andrographis paniculata. The sequence continues at coordinate 405,838 of NW_026137577.1, forward strand.
TTCATAAGCACATTACATACTCATTAATAAAATAAATCTAAACCCTACGAAGACAGCCGCTCACAATCATCAGTAGCCTAGAAAATGGCTGATGATTTGAGAGTAAATCCGGGATTCTTGCTATCATTTACTTTTTGTGGAAGGTAAAATGTATATTAGAGTTATATTTATAGACATTCATATCCATGGACATAACTCGATGCAAGGGGCATGATAACCTTGGCTGTATTGTGTATATATGAAAAAAACATAATAATTGGAAGTATCGACCTACATGTGACACATTTATTCAGTATTTACTCCCATATGTCAAATTACGTCTTAGATGATTATTACCTTCTCAATACTTGTAATTAATTAAAACTGAGAGTATATTTGCTAGTGAAGCGGAGCCTAATTCTTTAAAACTAGAGCCATACGAAACTCTAATACTACAACATGATAGTCGTGTTTATTAGTTTATATGATAAAAATAAGCAACCAAGTAATTTAGTTAACTAAGTATCAATGCACTCCCAATCCTTTATAAACTAAAATTTAACTACAGAGCAGGGTTCAGTTCAATAAAACTGTTTTGACATTGCACTTTCATACTCAATAATACCATAGCCAAGAAATTTATCTACATGTTCTCATGTGTCTCCAAGCAATCTGCTAGAAATGTAACTGACGACAATGTGATGTAATTTGGCTCTCAAAATAACCAAACTATGCACCCAAAAACTCCATCCTCAATGAGTCCATACTATATTTGTTAACATTTATATGAAAGAATCAAGTTATATTAACCATACACACAAAGAAGAACTAATATACATACATATATATATATAACACAATGATACTACTTACAAGGTACCATATACCCAATCACCAAATGAGTCTATTCTTGTGAAAACATAAATAGCAAAAACTAATAAGGTGTGATAGTGCTCAACATTGAAAGGAACCTGTGTCATTTCAAATTTTATAAAAGCTCCTGAAAATTGATTTTGTTGAGCGAGCAAAACCAATGCGTAGGATTTTTAAGAATAGGCTTCTTCAAGAGGACCTTCGGATAGGTGATCGGTTAACACGTAGGTTGGACAAAGGGAAAGCTAACATTAGGTGTTTTGGTCGGGTGATGTGAAGGTCGGACAAAAGGAACTCGGCCGAAGGAAGAGAAGGCGGAGGTGTTTAGGCTAGTCGATATGAGAGTCGGACAAATGGAAGTCGGGCGAAGGAAGACGAGGCAGTGGGTGTTTAGGTCGGTTGAATAGCAGTTCTGGAGCGGTTAGAAGAAGTTGCAACCGGTGAGCGGATATGGAGGCACGACCTGATAACTACATTAGGGTGGTTGACATGGGTTTAAATAGGCCTTTTCACGACACGGAAAAAGGATCTTCAATCGACATAAAATTTAATGAACTTTTTTTGGGGATCATCCTTTACTTTTTCAGTCTTTTAGAGTTCTTTTAAATTTTCTTATGTTTTGTATGGTGTCTAGGAATTTTCAATTTTAGACATATTTTTAGTCAAATTCGAAGATAATTTCTATTTTTGGATTTTATTATTTTTTTTGTTGAAAATCTGCATAAACAATTTGGTGACCACAGTGGGAGTCAGACAAGATTGCTGATCCTACATCAAGAGAAAATTTCATACGACTGAGATCCGGCCGAATCATCGGAAGGATCCATATGGCAGGCTCACAACCCTAAGTTTCTTCAACACCGGCGAGAGAAACAATTTCACCACCCGCTAGGTCAAATGCAGGGGAAGTGCCCCAAGCACCCGCCGATTGGGTGTCTTATGTTCAACATTTGAACAATCAGCATACTTTGGCTATGCAAAACATGTTGCGAGAGCAACAAAATCTTATGCAGAACATGCTAGATCAGGCTTTATTGAGGGTTACTATGGAACCCAATCCATTGCCCTCAGGGATGTCACCATCCAGATTACAAGCAAATTTTGCGGGGCCATCATACGTAGACAGCACCCTTCCAAGTGCCACTACTAGGGTCGATAGAGGAAAGACCCCTCTAACATACCCAAATAATGTTCCATTGGGTGTCAGAGCCGAGCCAACCTTCCCTAGAGAAGAAAGAATGGGAGGACATGCTCACAATCCCATTCCTGTCTTCGACCCTATTCCACCCTGAGTGGATCTGGAGGACATCGCTCAAGTTTTGCGAGTGCATTTCGGAATGAATCCTCAAACGGTGAATAGGCCGGCTTATCAGAGGCTTTTTCCAGAAAGAATCATCAATGAGCATCCTCTCCCGAGGAATTATAGGCCACCTGATTTCCACTCATTCTCGGGAGAAGATGGAGCTTCAACCATTGAGCATGTGGGGTATTTCACGGCTCAACTAGGGGAAGTTGGCAATAATCCTTTTCACAAATTACAGTTGTTTGGGTTGTCTCTCACAAGAACAACTTTTTCTTGGTTTGCCAATCTTCTGCCAGGACAGTTGCAGACCTTGGAGGGTTTGGAAGCGGCTTTTCATGCAAGGTTTTTTAATCCTCTTCCGATAATCTTACTTACCGACCTTCTAGAGATTAGGCAAATGCCAGATAAAACTGCCTACCAGTTCATAGAGCGGATACGACTGATGAAATGACGTTGCCCAACAATCATTGAGGAGAGCGAAATGACCAATTTGGTGGTCAGGAATATGCATACACGGCTGCGAGAGGCTTTGACAGCCCATGGTGTCGGAGATTTGGCCAGTTTAGCATTCAAAGCAGGGAGACTAAAGACCCTCTTTAGAGAGAAGGACCACAACTTCCGGCGGAACAAGGTCCAACAGATGGCCAGTGTTGATACAGAGATGTATGCACCTGATAATGAACAAGGGAAAGGTGTTGAAGAAATGGCGGCAGAGATTGTGAATGGCAAGCCTTATGTATGTATGTTCCAAACTGAAACCCCTCCTAAGGGCGGAAGAGCGGGAGCAACCAACGTTTGACGCATCTAAAGCAGACGAGATCTTTGATATTCTGCTAGTGGATGGTCAAATTCGCATTCCTAAGGGACAACAGTTGGTGACAAAGAAAGAAATAAAGGGAAGTCCGTACTACAAGTGGTATAACTTCTTTACGCATTACACTAACCAATGTACGCACTTCCGGAAGGAAATTTAGAGAGCCATCAAAGCTGGACGGTTTAAATACGTGACGATAGGGGTAGAGCAGCAGCCCTTCCCGTAAGTAACTACTACAATAATCTCTATGTGTTCTTCACAAGATACACAAAGAGATGATGAAGGAAACGCCAAACGGAAGGAGCGTAAGCCAAATGAGTGAGAGCTTGATCAGGAGGACAAGTTCAAGATCTGCGAACCAGGGTGGCAGAGAAATGGGACAAAAAGGATGGATCCTTCGAAGTGGAATTGAAAGACAAAGTGGTAGTTCCAGATCAACCAACACGCAAGCCACAACCAATTCATGGCAAATTGAGTCGGAATAGAAAGCCTTTACCCGTAGATATAGATCCCCGGGTTCCAGGTATGACTCGTACGTAAATCCGTAATGCTAAACGCAGGTATGTAGCTCGGCACGGGAAGCGAACAGACAAAGGGAAGGAGAAAAAGGAGGCGTCACCTAAAAGGAAAAACTCAAGAGACCAACTACAGGTGCACTGGGAGATCGGGAGGCCTATGAACAAGGCCAGGTGTTTCCGATGTCAATTCTGCAGATGGATCAACATTGATCCCAAGATAGAAGCTGCCGAAGAGGAGGCTCCTGATATAATCTTTGGGACGTTTGCTCCAGAGGAGACGAGGACTATACGTAGCAAGATAGTAAAGGCCGACAAAACCATGTTCGAAGTCAGGATGACTAGTATGCGATGGTTCGAGGCAGAAGAAGAGCCTATCTGGGCAAGTTTGAAAGACGAGGAACCAGAGTGGCCGGCAAAGGCTGGCAGTCCTGGACATACGCACAACAGTTCTCCACCTATGGTTTTTTCACCTATACCAGAATGAGCGATTCCGCACTTGAAACCATTATATGTTAACGCTCACATTTGTGGCAAGCCGATTAACAAGGTTTTCATTGATACTGGAGTCGTTTTCAATGTTATGCCTCTCAAAACTTTGAAGAAATTGATAAAAGGATTTGGCGATCTGTCTCCAGTTGATATCGAGATGACAAGCTTCACAGGGCAACCGACGAAACTAGAGGGGATGGTGGTGGCTCTTATTGAGGTAGAGCCGAAGGTGATTTCAACGGTGTTCTTTATGGTGGATGCCAACACCACTTACTCGGTTTTTTTGGGACGAGATTGGATTCACGCTTCCAAGTGTGTGCCTTCTTCTCTTCATCAGCAGATCATGTTCTGGGAAGGAGATCAGGTGTTCAGAATGGATGCCAGCACTAATCCGTCCGGCTCCACAGAGATTGTGGAAGAATCCGTACTTTACTCTGAATATGTACCTCCGATTTCATAGACAGTTGTGGTGGATAAGTGTCCCTGGAAGAGCTGCAAGCTCACTGCGCAGGGGTATGTGTTTCATTATAAATATTTTTTTTCTTATGGCTCTTTTGTTAGCCAAAAATGTTAAATTGGGTGTGTTTGTTTGAAGGATTTTGGTGGATTTCCACTATTCATCCAATTTTTTCCCCCCAAAAACATCAAATCAAACACCTATTTTTCATTTTTTATATTATACTAAAAATCAATTTTACATTCAAAACATCACATCAAATCCTATTTATATCACATCATACAACTATTCAAATTCAAAATTTTTACTATTCAAATCCCAACTCAAAATCCAAACCCCCAAACAAACACACCCTTAATAAATTTTAATTATGGAAGAGATAGGTGAATGCGACTGGTTGATTAGACAGTTTTATTTAAACCAATTAATGGTTAGACTAAATGGCGAGGAAGGTTCCAACAATAATGTTGACGAAGGAGAAGGCTTTCGCTGGCCTGACCTGCTGGAGAAAACAGAACATTCCTTATCAACTCAAGATCCGCTCATTGAATACAATGTAGGAACCGAACAGATACCCAAGATGGTTAGGGTTAGTGGTTTGTTGATTAAAAACCAGCAGAAGCAAATGGTGATGGTAATTCAGGATCATATGGAGTGTCTGGCATGGGATTATTCCGAAATGCCCGGATTGGCAAGCGATTTAATAGAGCATAGGTTGCCCATTAAAAAGGGGTTCAAGCTATATAAGCAACCACCAAGAAGGATTAGCCCAGAGTTACTTCCACAAATCAAAGAAGAAATTGAGAAATTGTTGAAAGTAGGGTTCATTCGATCCTGTCAATATGCAGAATGGTTAGCCAACATTGTCCCGGTAACCAAAAAGAATAAAAAGATTCGGATCTGCATTGACTTCAGAGATCTCAATCTAGCTACTCCTAAAGATGAGTATGTAATGCCCACAGCTGATATGTTGATCGATTCGGCATCAGGACACCGAATTTTAAGCTTGATGGACGGTTATGCAGGGTATAATAAGATCTCGTTGGCGGAAAAAGATATCCCAAAAACCACGTTCAGGTGCCCAAGAGCTCTGGGGATCTACGAATGGACGGTTATGCCGTTTGGTTTAAAGAACGTTGGGGCAACCTACCAGCGGGCAATGAATACTATCTTTCACGATTTGATTGGGCAGTCAATTGAGGTATACATTGATGATGTGATCATTAAGTCTACTGACTTTGATACATATTTAGGCGACCTAAGAAATGCTTTCCTACGGATGAAGCGGTACAACCTAAAAATGAACCCAACAAAATGCGCCTTTGGAGTTTCGGCAGGAAATATTTTGGGGTTTTTAGTGCATAAAAAGGGAATAGAGGTTGATACAAACAAAACTAAAGCTATTCTGACAATGCGACCCCCTCGGTCGGTCAAAGAAGTGCAAAGTTTGTTGGGTAAAGTAAATTACCTGAGGAGGTTCATATCAAATGTTGCAGGAAAGTTAAAACCCATCACAAGGTTGCTAAATAATAAAGCAACTGATTTCTCTTGGGGTCCGGAGCAGCATGAGTCATTAGAAGAGATTAAGTAAGCATTAACAAAACCACCAGTGCTCGTTCCCCCAAGAGGAGACCGACCTCTTAGACTGTATGTGGCAAACAGTTTCGATGTGATAAGTAGTTTGCTGGCACAAGAATGGGAGGACGGTAAAGAAAAGGGTATTTACTACTTAAGTAAAACTTTGGCAGGCCCGGAGCTGAATTATACCATGCCCGAAATAATGTGTTATTCTCTAGTCTTCGCATGTACTCGATTAGAGCATTATATTTTGCCAAGAGAAACCGATGTGGTTTCCAAGGTGGATCTGATTAGATTAATTCTGCACAGACCGACCATGCAGGGAAGGTTAATGAAATGGGCAATAAGGTTGGCTCCCTTTGCGCTGCAACATCGACCTATCAAGGCAATAAAAGGGCAGGTAGTGGCCGACTTATTGGCTGAATTAACGAACAGCGAACCAGTGGAAGACCTGATGGTACCCTATATAGGTACCAGCCCTTGGAAAATATTTTGTGATGGTTCTCATTCAAAAGGGAGGTCAGCAGCAGGAGTTATATTGGAGGGACCAGGAGCCCGGAAGATCAGTCTGCAACTTCAAATGGAGGAGATGACTCATAACTCTGCGGAATATGAAGCACTGACTTTGGGTCTTGAGGCACTCGTGGCTAAAGGAGCGCAGACGGTTATGATTTGTGGAGATTCTCAATTGGTCATCAATCAAGTGTTAAGACGGTACACTTGTAATTATCCTCATTTACGTCAATATCGAGATTGGTATATCACATGTTACATAGAATTGCGGAGGTAGTTATTGAGCATGTATCGAGAACAGAGAATCGACAAGCAGATAATTTGGCTCAGAATGCGTGCCAGCAAATTGTTGGTAACATTGATACGATTACCGATTAGAGAACATAAATTATGGTCTATTTGGAAACACCAAGTTCTGCAACTCCTGTGGGTATCGGGTTGAAAGCATTACGTTTTCAACTTATCGAAACGGTTCTATATAAGAGAACCTTCGAAGGAATGTTGTTGAGGTGTTTAGGACTAGGAGAATCCATCAAAGTGATGGAAGAATTTCATGGTAGAATTTGTAGAACACATCGAGCAGGATTTAACATGCGATGGGCTATTCATAGATTGGGGTTCTATTGGCCGAAAATATTTGATGATTGTATCAAATTTTCTAGAGGATGTCAGGATTGTCAGAGGCATGGCCCGTTAAACCATCTGCCACCAGTGGAACTCCAAACGATGATCAAACTATGGCCATTCAAAGCCTGGGCATTGGATGTAATAGGGAAAATTCATCCGGCTTCCTCCAAGCAACATTCGTTCATCTTGGTAGCAACTGATTACTTCAACAAATGGGTAGAGGAAATCCCTTTGAAGAATGCGACACAGAAAGAAGTGATTGAGTTCGTACTGAATCACATTATTTATCGGTTTGGAATTCCTTACACTCTTACAACTGATCAGGTTTTGATGTTCACTGGGGAAAAATTTATCGATTTTTTGGCCGAGTTCAACATCAAACTGCATCATTCTTCACCTTATTACCCACAGGCTAATGGGTTGGCCGAAGCCACAAATAAAATTGTCATCGGCATCATCCGGAAAATAGTGGAGGGAAATCCAAGGAAATGGCATACATTGCTGCCTCAGACATTGTGGGCCCACCGAAATAGTAGGAACACTTCTACTGGATTTTCCCCTACCAATTAACATTCGGGCAAGATGCTGTAATTTCTGCCGAATTTGTTGTATCTTCACCAAGAGTAATTAGTACAACGAGGAATAATGATGAAGCGTATCTATAAAAGGGATGTGGCGACAATTGGAGGAAGTAGACACCGATCGATTGAATGCTCTGGATTGAGTGGTTAAACAAAATGAAATAAGAGCTAAATATTATGGAAAAAGAGTATCTCCTAAGCGTTATGCAGAAGGAGATTTGGTGTGGAAAACGATTCTGCCTACATATAAGAAAGTGGATCAGTTAGGGAAGTGGTCTCCCAATTGGGAATGTCCTTTCATCATTCACAAATTAATTGGAAATGGAGCTTTTATTATTGTGAATCAGGAAGGAAGATTGGTACGTGAGAATATTAATGCTAAGTATCTGAAGAGGTATTTTCCTATCTTTTCAAAACATTGTCATTAACTCTTATTACAAGAGACCTAAGAACCCTTTTAAGGGTTCGAACCCATAGAAAGGGGTTTTATTCATCATCTGAAAGGGTGACACAAACATGATCATCCTCTGGTTCAGAAACTTCATCCCAATTCGCAGAAACCATCTCAGGTTCTTCATCCAGAAGATCTTCTAAATCCGGAAGATAGCGATCCAATTGATCTTGCAGTTCTTGAAGGTCTTCTTCGGTGCAAACTTTCATATCTTGTAGAGAATGACATTCTCGTTCAGCAACTACACGCAGCCTGGAAAGTGTTGATCTTTGCTGGCAGAAGATGTTGTTTCAACTAAGGTCAGGAAGAATGGCCAAAACATGATGGTTTATCATATCCATGTGATGATCCAGGTCAAATATGCGGGTAAGAATGTTAGTGAGGGGTTCGTAGATGGTAGACACACGTTCCATCAGGCGAATCGTACGATGTATAATCTTCCTACCTCTGCCAGAGAACTTAAATTTAAAGTCAAGCTGTTTCAGTACCTATATCAGGTCCTCGGCATGATGGCCTATGGGGTGTTTTCCCACAAGGAATGGTTGCAAAGAACCTTCCCAATTGGTGGCAGGAACACGAACGCAAGGAGAAACCATTTGAGCGTAAGTGCAAGATTGTGAGTATTGGTGATGTTCGTAGTGGAGAAATATGAATTATATATATACATGCTGTGGTGCTCAAGATTGCTGACTTAGTAAAAGTTAAAAAATCATGAATCTAAGTTCTGAAAAATAGATTACAAGACTAAGTCTCCAAACTATATACAAGGTTATGGGGAAAAGAGGGCCCGAAGGGCGGTTCAGAGGTCGGCCCACTTCAGCTCCGACTGGGTTTCCTGACGATGCTAGTAGGCCTCCTGGTGTCCTCTAACGAGTCTCATTCGTATGCTCGATTAGAGTTGATCGTAGAGACTCATTTGTGTTTGGCGATGTTCCTGCACTAGGTGACCTCCTTTCTGGATGTTGTCATCCAGGGACTCCAACTGTTGTTGAAGGCGTCTGAGCCCTTCCGTCTTTTGAGAGATCTCAGCCGCCAGCGTTTGTCGCGCTTGTTGGAATTCATCCAGCGTAGCCTTGGCAAGATCAAGGTCTTCATTGACCTTTTTCAAGGATACTTCAAGGCTAGCCGGATCAGCGTCGGTTGAGATGACTTGGCCTTGGATAACAGAGGTCGGATCAGAGGCAGTTCGGCCTAGAGCTCTGTGATCTTCTCCATCATCCGATCGAGGATGGGAGTAGCTTCAGACTCCATTGGATGCTGTACCAACAAGTTTATCACGACCTGAACCAAAGACTCAAGGTCGGCTGGACTCAGGTCGGCGAAAGACAAGTCAGCACAGCGTGCTCTGATAGGTCGGGCAGGAGTCGGGAGATTTATTCGGGCCAGCATGCTCATCTCTTGGGCAGTCTGAAACAGAAGGTGTTAAAGTATGAAGGAAGAAAAATGAACTCATGAAAAATGATATAAAGTTGAAATCTACCTGATTGAAAATGGCGGTTGCCTCGGAAGGAGCCATGATCCGAAACGCCATAGGAGTACCTTGGCGAGTCGTTAGGCCAATGACCGACTCGTCTGCTGGTTGCAGACGATGGGCAGTGATCAGCTCCATACCCTGAAAGGAAATGTTAGTTAAGGAAAAGAAACAAAGGAATCAAAGGGTATAGGTGAATGAATAGTAACCAAGCCCCTTGGGATAAAATTTACTGAAACTTCGCCCAACTTCGAAGAAGAGATCTCCTCAATGTCGTGAGGCTGTGGGATCGGTTGGACTAGTTGGGCCGCTGCGGGAGGTCCCTCGCCCATGGGCTGGGCGGGATGGCTGCAAAGGCAGCGCAGCAACTTGGTCGGGCGGTGCCGCAACTTGGTCGGGCAATGCGGCAATTTGGTCGGGCACCGCCGCGACCGCTTTAGGTTCCTAGTTGAAAGTACGAGTTAGAGATTTATAAAAGGAATCATGTGGAAATACTTTAGCAGATACCTATGATGGTTGGGGAACATGTGAAGGCGAAACTTGAGGAGAAGTTTGCCTCCCCGCCGGTTCCTCCAGCCAGCGGATTATCGGCAGTTCCCCCTCTGCAGTAAGAGGGGTCAGTTGAGGAGCAACCGACGAAGGACTCGGGTTGTCCTATGGAAAGGATAATTGAAGTTAGTAAGAATGTTGAATAAGTATTTCCTTAGAGGTATTAGGAAATAACTTACCTCAACCGGCAGAGGGGTCGGCAATATAGTGGTCGGTCGCCCTGCGGTCGGAGAGTCTCCCGACGGACCAGCCAGCTGAGTTGTCGGTTGTTCAATGGGTATGTCGGCTGGAGCAACAATTGGTTGAATAGCAATCGGGGTTGCGGTTGGCTGAGGAGAAGTCAGAGTAATGGTCGGTTGAGCTGCGCTCGGCTGAGGGTCGGTCGGCTGGGCTGCGGTTGGCTGAGAGATAGTCGGAGCAGTGGTCAGTGGCAGCGAAGAGGTCTTTGAATAAGAAATTTTAAAGTGAAAAAAGGCATACATTGGAAAAAAGAAACACTTGAAGGGGAAAGAACTTACCGAATTGCTCTCTCAAGTATTTTGGCAGTCCACTTGTGTCCACTGGCAGAGACACCAGGTACTCCTCGATTGCATGTCTGTCGATGGCGGGGGCGTTCTTCTTTTTCTTCTGTTGTGCTCCAGACCCGCCTTCGGCTGGAGCAGACCTCTTTCTTCTAGGAGTAGAGGCTAGTCGGGGAGAACCTAACGCCAATGCTAGGGGCGGAATGAGTTTTCCAACCAACTGGTCGGTTGGGGGAGCAATAAGAGACCAAGTGGCTGACCACCAGTTTGGGAAGGCCTCAGCCGCCGAAGGTTTAAGACGGAAAGGTAAGTAAGAATTGGAGGTAATGTAGTCGGTGAGTTGGGAAAGGTAAGGTGGTATGAGCTCGAGGATCACCATCCCTTCTGGGCTTTGAGGTATAAGGTGAGGTCAGGCCAGTGGTCCTGGTAAGCTCTGACAGCAACCGAACTGTCGGGCCAAAAATTGGGGTTGATAGTTAAAAGTATAAAAGGATCTATAATTTTTCTTGTCCGACCTCTTACTTGAAAATAGAGATCGGGGTTTCAAAGCAGAATCCCATGAGAAGGGATAGGTCGGATGGGGAAGAGGATCGGTATAAGAGCGGGGATACGGAGTGTCAGGATAGAGCCAAAAAAGGTCGGTGGCATATTGGGCAAGAGTTTCATAAACATAATAACGGGAGTTGCTTCGGTCCTCGGTCAAAATTTGGGTGATGACGGGATCGGATGGATGTAGATTAGAGGAACTAGGAGTTAATTGGGCTAAAGCAAAACCTATCGATCTTTGAGGGTTCGGGCTAATAGAAAGTCGGCCAAAAAATGCATTCGGGAAGTATAGGCGAAGCCACAGCTCCAGGAACCAAAATGGTCCCGAAGCAGCTGTGTCCACTTTTTTGGTGTCGGTTAGGCGGGCGCTCACTCGGGATAAACCCTCAAAAAGGTTAGCTATAAATAAGGTCCTAAAGAGAAAAACTGGCCACTGGCCAGATGAATGGCCAGATCGACCTGGGAAGAAAGAACAAGCTTCGAGGGAGAAAGAATTATATATTTGTGAAGAAAGAGGAAACCTGGCTAAATATCCAACTTTAAGTTTATATGGGGAAGCATAAGGTAAAGAAAATGTACTGCATAGCCAAAAAATAAGGAAAGTTGTGTGTTCCAACTCGGAGATAGGGGTGCCTTCCTCGCCCAAAAACTTGGTGACAAAGCTGGTCCAGCCTCTCTTTTTCTCGGCAAGTTTGGCGAGGGCCCAACCAGTGTGGTCGGGCGAGGGCTCCCGACCCTCAAAAGAGACCAGGACAGGATCGTCATCCACTATAGGTAAGTGGGCGATGAGGGCCACGTCCATGACGGTCGGGCAAATGGGACTAGAAGGGAGAAAGAAAACTCTCATCTGTGCATGCCAGAAGGCCGCCATCACCAACAGGGCCTTATCATGGAGGTGAAGAGGTTGGGTTGACAGGAGGATGGCCTTGTCAATGCCCTGCCTCCTCCATTGTTCTTGATAGTAGGGGCGCAGTCTCGCATGCCACTTACGGTAGGCATCTTTAGGATCGGTGAGGTGAGTCCTGATGTTGTCCAAAAGTCGTTCCGGCTTGAAAGAAGCATCATTTATGGTCATCGGAGAAACTTGAGAGATGAATGATTTCATACGATTGGCATCTTCGTTGGTGGTGCAATAGGGGCGAACGGTGGGAGTGAGAATTATTGAAGCTACAAAAGGGACTGATGGGTCAGTCCTGTCGAAAGGTAAGGCAGGAACGTATTGATTGGCCATTGCGAAAGGTGTGCATAAAGCAAAAGAGAAGAGGTTTTGGAGGATGTTTGCTAGAGAGGGAAGAAAGGATTTTAGGATTCTTAGTGCGTGAATATGGAAGGGTGAGAGAAGGGTTTTACATAAACCCCACGATGTGACATAAAACAATGTAATGATAGCACTGTAACATGCTACAAACCCCTAAGCGTCACGTCTCATGCAATCCGAGAAGTGACGCTTAGGAGTCGGGCGGGAGGAGGCAAGTTGTTGAGCGAAGAAAACCAATGCGTAGGGTTTTTAAGAATAGGCTTCTTCGAGAGGACCTTCGGATAGGTGATCGGTTGACACGAAGGTCAGAGAAAGGGAGGTCGGACAAAGGGAAAGATAACATTAGGTGTTTTAGGTTGGGTGGTGTGAAGGTCGGACAAAAGGAAATCTGGCGAAGGAAGAGAAGGTGGAGGTGTTTAGGCCAGTCGATACGAAAGTCAGACAAATGGAAGTCGGGCGAAGGAAGACGAGGCAGTGGGTGGTTAGGTCGGGTGAATAGCAATTCTGGAATGGGTAGAAGAAGTTGCAACCGGTGAACGGATATGGAGGGACAACCTGATAACTAAATTAGGGTGGTTGACATGGGTTTAAATAGGCCTATTCACGACACGGAAAAGGATCTTCAATCGACATCAAATTTAGTGAATTTCTTTTGGGGATCATCCTTTACTTTTTCAGTATTTTAGAATTCTTTTAAATTTTCTTAGGTATTGTATGGTGTCTAGGGATTTTCAATTTCAGACATCTTTTTAGTCAAATTCGAAGATAATTTCTATTTTTGGATTTCACTTTTTTTTGTTGAAAATCTGCATCAACAGATTTCATGGAAAAGGTTAAAAAATATGGGTTTCTCCATCACCACACAAGGAATCAGTACAAAACATGTTAAACTAACCAAACGAAGGAAGAGAGAATTAATTTCATTAAAAGTTCGTCCCCTGGTCGAATCACCAATGAATCTGTTAATTGGAAAGCTACGAGGAATTTCTTTAGCTATTAGAAACTGCACGCACATGAATTCGTGTAAAAACAATAGTGGAGTTCAACTGCAGAAACCGAATAAATCGAATGACGATGCCGGAATTATATTTTTATATGGAACAAAATTGCAGCATCATCAGAAGCACGGTACCCCCGGCGCCGGCTACTCCCTTCGCCGAAATGAGGGGATAATATTGGTAAGCGAATTGATTCCAATTTTTATATTTTCTAATTTCAGTAATTAACTAAAAATAAAAAATAATAAGCAGAACTTAAAAATATAGGGACACTTGGATTTAAATACCTATCAGTTAAAAAAGATTTAAGTTCAATCCCTCTCTATTTTGAAAAACAGTGCACTCCTTACTTTTCATTTCAGTTTACACTTGACTCTCTAGTACCAATTTTACCCCTGAATCATCATATAATGTAACGGATATTGCATGTACTCTATTATTTTTATATAAACCTACATTATTTAATTACGTACTCCAAAATTATTCCACTGCACAAAGAAAATGTCAGAGTAATGTGCCTCGAATTTTTATTTATGTACTAGAATTAGTTACAGTAATTTAAACCTAAAAATAAAATAAAACCCTAATAAAATTCACCATCCGACTTTGTAGATGAGTTATTCTTCCAAAATCTTTTCATTCCACGCTGCCCTCGTCGTCGAAGCCCCCTAGCGAAATAATTGCCGCGGAGCTTTCCTACAGAAACCTCCACGACCGTCGGAAGTCTTCCCTCACCGCCGAGTGATCATATCCCAGTCGAGATGTCGAAATAAACTTCATTCCCAAGGCGGAGTTGGAAAAATTAATTTAAGTTTATGGTAGAATCGATTGTTTGAGTTCACAGTGTACTTGGATATATTTTATTTGTCCCTCGGTTGGATTTGTGCAAGCCTCGGTGACGGATAATCTTACTTTGACAGTCTGAAACGATAATATAGCCATTCATGAATTTTTCAGACTACATACTTTATTTTTTTTGTCAACATTTTGTTTACAACCATAAACTATCGGGTTCAAATATTTTTATTATGATATTTTGATGACTTGAAGTCGTTGAGTGACTACGCTTGGGAAACTACATACCATCAGTACCTACTGAAGTTTATGCAGGACTTCAAATCTGGGAAGATTTACTTGATTGGATTCACCATGGGTTTGTTAGTACACATTTAGTTTATGTATTTAGGTGAGAAAAAATTGAGATAGTCTATGCTTATTGAAATAATTGGTTTTCTTCATTGCATGCTTGGATTAACGAGCGTACTCCGACACTCAACAAAGCAAGAGAACTACCTACAGTACCCCGTTGCTTCAGATGGCTTCGTAGTAGGCTTGTATGCATATGCACTGAGAGCTACACTTTAGAAGATATAGACTGTTACTCAGTAAGCGGCTGGATAACCGAATTCAATGATGTCAAGGCTTAAAGGGCAAAAATTGCTGCAAGAATTTTTAGCAGGGCACCTCAGAGGGTCTGTCTAGTTCAATTTGAATGATTGAGGTGTAATTTATTACAATAACATTGATGAATAACTAAGATTTGTGGCCAAATAGGGGTACTTATCCGTTTATGTTATAGGTTGACGTAGAAACTTTACTGATTATCGGCTATTTTAAACTAACATATTATATTTTAAGAGGTTGTCTATATATAATTGCATTATGATCATGTATATGTTTGTATACATGATATGTTGGCAAGATATCATGATTGAATGTCAACAAGCCCTAGGCCGAGACGATATACTCCCAATGATAATATTTATACTTTTATTTCACTAATTTATATACCTTTGTACGTAATTTAGACAGTCATATCACGTGCATAGATATACTAGAAGAGAACAAGTACCTATAGAAGTAAATAATATACTTTAATATTCCGGAATCGGGTATCGAAAAATCCCTAAGCTGAGACCACATACCCTCAATGATGATATTTATACTTTTATTTCACTAATTTTTATACATCTTAACTAATTGAATCCATTTGTATAAGGAATATGATATCTAAGTAACTCTAAACGTAATCGATGTATATTGAGAAGACGTGTACTCACTAAATTATTTTGAAAGAACCGGTTGACTGGTAACATATACGCATCAATGACTAAGATGTTCCCTACAGTGTGGGAAAATTCAATATGTCTCATAACTAATACTTTATATCCCTTCTACCCCATTTACTATTGTTGGATGTTACATCTCATTTTCAGAAATTTTTGGGCAAACAATCACAATACAAATAACATGTTAGGTCATCAGTTATGCACTGACTTTCATATATCTATTACTTTTTGTCTCCTCAATATATTTATTTTATATCTAATCTAATTGACATTCTCATCCACCCTTGAATGTGTTGATAGGTTCTTTCGTATGTCATCTCGGGAGTATCTCCTGTTACACACTCTCTGTCTGAAAAATGGGTATAATGTTATCAACTCGTAGTTGTTTGATCCAACAAAAATCATTGACAAATTCTACTCATATTACTTGAATACTCGTGTTCCCATTAATAATACTTGCACACAATTATAAATACTTCCATACACAAAGACGCACCCTCTAACTCGGATATGTATATACTTGATATTAACGAATATACTCCCTGAACGTCACAATATAGTCGTATTTTCATTGCAACAACTCCTTCAACAATATTAACTACCTCCATAAATAAATTTAATATATATATTAATATAATTTCAGATAAACAATAGGGTAACACTATGGGTCATGTTATAACGTAACGAGTACTTATGGAACATAAAAGACCTAAAGTATTATGTAGAATTTATAAAGCAAATTCCTGCGTAATATATTGTTGTTGTTGATAGCTATTACTCATGATCATATTTAATATAATTACAATAACATGTAACGTAATTTCGTTATGAATTCATGTACCCTTGTTTTATACTTTGGAAGAATTATTTTAGACTAATATGTACCCCGGAAAATAGTTGTGTATGTCCAGTAATATGCAGTGGAATATCATCGAATTCTCAAATCATTCAATAGTGGTCTCATACATAAATTACGTTCAATGTACAATCTTTCATAAACAAAAAATAAAATAAAATTCCTGCCATAAGACACACACAAGAAATACCTACGATAAAATCTCCTTGCAATTTCTTCGTTTGTGTCATGACGACCAAAGCGATCATATTTTTAATTTGTTTCGCCTACTGTGATTCAAATCGCATTTTGCTTTGGCCAGCCTGGTTGGAAAAATGATGTGTGAGAAATTATCTTTGTCTACAGGTTGTTATGCCATATCCATATCACGGGTCTACACAGGGTTAATGGATTCATCATAGACATCACATGTTGCCGGATAGAATCAAACATCCCAACAAAATGTAATGACCTTGTTGAGCGCACCAAACTATTCAACGACTCAGCTATATTGTTATTTATTATTCTCCAACGAGTCTCTTAGAGTAGATAATTTGTCTGACACTAGTATTGTAATTATGCAATGAAGTTTCAGGTAAGTGACGTGGCTTCCACAACATACGTTATATGCTGCTCAAAATCCTTCTATAAAGGGGCATAACCGGCTTTGTTGAAAATGGACGTCCATCATTTCTTGTTGTGTATCAGATATCTCTGCACTACTTATATGAAATATAATTACCTTGTTGTACATAATATAATAAATAAACATATATTCTATACATAACTAAGTCCGAAAGTTGCTCATTAGGTGTCGGAGACAATATGTGTGGTGGGCTCCGAAAATACGGCAGGAATGAACATTAGAAGTTTCAAGCGTTTATCCAAAAAAATATGTATTCTTTCCAGTTATCGACCATCAATGTGAATAACAAACCTTAACCTTTAGCAAAATCATTTTCAATCATTTTCGGCAGACACTGCTGCATAGCTACAAGATTTAAACATTATCTAATACAAGCATATAAAATAAACACGAAGGTTTATAATGTATAATTGGTAGTATACACCAACAAAACCAAGGTACTTTTAAACAAATGCATCATACGATATAAAAAAATATAGGTATAAGATTAATAAATATAGGTATATTACACTGTAAAAATGTATCCGTGAAAATACTCACGCATATTAGTAGGAAATCGCAACAGCTCCTACAAAGATTTTTTCCAATATATACCCTTTTAATGAAAGGTCATATACAATTAGAAACTACTGCAATCATAATCGCAAACAAGACAACAATCGTCGAAGAAATAGTGAAATACTTACCAAAATCGATTGTAAATCCTACCAGCACTATCACAATCAACCAACAAAATCATCACACCAAAAGAACATCGCAAGCTGAGGAATCAAACATCCATCTTACCCGTTTCTCCCTTGCGCAAAATAAGCCTAAAATATTGAATTTAGATTCGAAATCCATCACAGATTCAGCATCGATCGTAGACTTTCACCGCGAACAAAACCGAACGATGTAGACAATTTTTCCTTTGCGCGAATGAAACCAAAGGTTGGATACAATCTTTTTCACTCCTGCGAAAAATACCTAACAAATAGAGAGAGAAATTTTAAATTTTAATTCATGTAAAATATATAAATTAAAAATAATAATGATATTTTTTATAATTTTTCTTAAAATATAATACTCCCTCCGTTTTATAAGAAGGGTTCCATTTTCTATTTTTGTCCGAGAATATAATTTTTTAGTTTAATATAGTAATTGTATCATTACCTACCTAATATAATAAATATCCTTCCAATTTTTAATATATTACAAAAATGTTATTATTTTTTATTAAACAATACTAATGGAAGTATTTTTGTTCTTTTCACTACAATACAGATAAAAACTAATATTAAAAAATCTACTTGCAAACAATAAGTATTACTATTTTATTGGGACGGAGATAGTATATAAATTAATTATTTTTTACATCATAATATTATATTTATTTGATATATTTTATAATATTAGTTTATTTATTAATATAATTAAATAGATATATGTTATAATATTAGTTTTTTTTAATGTCAAGAGTGATTTTGATATTTTTAAAATAAAAAATAGTATTTAGAAAATATATATTTTAAATATTCTAAATCTCATATATATATATAAGTTAAATATATACAATATGGATACTATTTTGTAAGAATTGTTGTTATATAATAGTATAATTAAATAAAACTATTTTTATTAATTTATAATTAATATAAGCTATTTTTATAAAATACATAAAATTTTAAATACAAATAAAAATATTTGTTTATTGGGAAGAAAAAATAAAAAGAATTTGAATGGATCATATGTGTAAGAGATTAAAAATTTAATGAAGTTGATTTACGAGAGACATAAAAAATAATGGAGTTTTGTGTGAGTCCTTCATATAAGGTATTAAATTTTAATTAAGTTGATTTATACCACATTCGTCCCATATCTATCAATCCTTTTTTTTTTTTTTGCAGGAAGATTTAGAAATGTTATTATTATATTGGAATGTAGTTGAAATAAAGGTAAAAAGACTAAACTAACATTATTAGTATTGTGTGATATAAAGGTAATGACATTTCTGTAGTATATTGTAGATTAAAGGGTATTTGTAATGTTAGGTAGATAGTACAATTACTGAAAATAGAAATGAATACTTTGTTATGAGATACGTCAAGAATAGAAAACGGCATATGATGGAAAAGGAAATATTATAAAATCTTTTTATTGGTCAATCAGTATGCGCCACGTGGCACCATCCGAAAAGGAAGCCAATGCCACCTTCCCCTATAAATAGGAGCCTTGGCCAATTCATTACACATCGAAGTTCATTTGAAGACTCGAGCAAGGGTAAGTCTCTCTAAACTCTCTGCAATGTTCTTCATTGTTTTTCATATCCTTCGAAGCGTTCTTCGTCGAAAAGTCACCGATTTGGACAAATAATCCAATATTGGTTGACGAATCGATGAAGTTAACGTTCTTCTTCGTATGCCCGAGCCGGAGGAAGGATCAAAGCTCCCAAAGCCATCGAGGAATCCATCAAAGCCAAGAAGAGCCTCCAAAGTCGTTCCCAAAGCTTCAAGATGTTCGTCGCGTTCTTCATAAAAGGCGCAAACTTGACCCTCTTTGATCCAAAAGTCAAAGGGACACGCAACCAAAAGCGTTATGGAGCATCAAATCTACCTCCTCAAAGATCAAATTCCCTCGGATCATCCAAATGAGACATCGAAATCCAGAGCCGATAATCAAATCGCCAATACGGATATATCAAAGTCCTCCAAAAGGCGGAAAAGCCAAACCGAAAACCAAATCCCTTCGGATCAAAGGAGCCATTCAAATTCAAGTCGGAAAAATGAATCGACCCGGGAAGAGAATCAAAGGATCTGAATAGAGAATAGACCCCGCATATATTTAAATTAAATGTAATTTGTACGATTTTGTATTTATAAAAATACAACACAATTTTTTCTACAAATATTAATATTATTTTATTTTTTATTTTTTAAATTCAATAGTACATAAAAATCTTTAACTATAAATATAAAATACATTTTGTCCTAATATATAATTTACACATTGAGAGCCAGACTCTACAGCCGCCGCACTGACGTATCCCACTAATTCTTTTCTTTGTTCTTCTCTTTCATTTTTTTATCTTTTTTTTCCTCTTCCTTTTTCTCCTCTCCTTCTTTTTTTTTTGTTCTTTACCTCACATACCCTCTCCAGTGTGAACTGTTGAATTTAGGATCAAATATGTGAATCGAATATGTTGTTAAAGTCATTACTTTATTCAATCTTATTATTTAAGTCGTCTAATTAATATAATTAATTATTGACTGATAGGTTTGATTGTTATGGAATGAAAGTGCAGCTACCCATATAATATTATTATTTTGGTGACATGACAAATTAATAATATTAATTAAGAGCATAATTGTAATTGCAATTATGTTTGCCCTATTATAAATAGGCTAGGGTTAGGTCCCCAGGATTAGCGCGCCGTAAAAGAGATCTGATTCTCCCTGCAGTTTCTGCTCCTCATCCGTTAAGGACAGAAAGGAAGTCGGTTCTCTGATCTTGGAAGACCAAACCTTTAATCACCCAAGATTTGTATATGGCTTCATCAGGTACGCTTCCGCTTTAAGAATCGGACATTTAAATTCAACAATTGGTATCAGAGCATGTTGAATTATTTGGATGTTCTGTCAGATCAATCGAACATATTAGTGTCGATTTAGGGTTTCTTCGTCGCATGAAGTAAGTGTTAATTAAATTAATTAAATGTATATATGATTGAATTCGATAGACTACTATTCCTATATGTCGTGATTATTCGAGTAAATCTTGAAGATTTAAATCTGCAGAGTTCATTGCCTATAATGTTGATTGGTGTAGCATAATTGTACTTTCATTTATATTTAATTGTTGGAAGTACATAAAAGGCATGATGTGTGTGCAGACGTGTTTATGTTTATATATTTACATGGTTATGAGTCTTGAAAGTACACATATTTATTTAATTATTAATTTTCATATTTAGCATATTATAAAGACTTGCAATTTGGCAACATGTGTATATATAATATGATGTATGTGTGCATACGTGTTCAAACGCAATTAATCATGCAATCTTGATTAGACATCTCGGTTATTTATTTTATTTTATTTTGTGGAATAAAATATATTGAAAGCATGTATGTATATATATATATATTGTAATGTATCATCAGAATATGCCTCGGTCTCCGTACATACATGTGTTTTGTATATGTTAGTGTACGTACAATCAAATACATATACGCGTGGACATTCATTAATTCATTTATTTATTGATTTATTTATGTATTGAATACATGTCATGAATTCATGTTTATTTGTTTGTAAATTTATCATCAATATTTTGGAATATATTATTTATGAAATTGATGTATGCATCTTCAGAAATTAATTTTGCTTATATTGCAAATATTTCAACCTTCAGAATTGGAAACTCATTAATAATACTTGCTGCGTTTTGACGGTGAAAATCTAGTATTTGAAGTTTTCAAAGTAACCTCTCTTATATGAAATTTTTACTTGATAACGTAAGTGTTTACATGTGTATTTTAATTCATGTGATTATTCTTCGGCCCAAAGGCAGTCGATAATTGACTGAATAAAATATACAAATGCGATAATATGTGTGGGACAATTATATAGATTTAACTTATATGAATAGTAAATCAGTCCAAAGATTGATTACTGTTTGACATTACCTTATTATCCGTATATGATTATTGCAACAAGATGACTGCTTGCAATTAATGGCATTGATCCAAAGATTAAACATTAATGTTGCGTTTAGTGTCTTGAGATGGGATTGCATTATTTTATTTTGAGTTTCATTATGCTACTTGAGTACTTATGTGTATATTTATTCCTTTTTTATCTTCAGGATCGAATCTTATGGTATCTTTTAATTATTCAGTCCCAATACTGTCTGGGGACAACTATCTGCACTGGAAAGAATCAATATTGATTCATTTGGGCTGTATGGATCTAGATTTGGCATTAAGGATAGACCAACCCCCTTCTCTTACGGAAGAAAGCACTGCAGATGAAAAGCAGTTGTTTGAGAACTGGGATAGGTCTAATCGCCTTAGTCTAATGATCATAAAGAAAAGCATTCCAGAAATCTTTAGGAGCACGATATCTGATGATATCATTACTGCCAATGATTTCCTTGTCGAAATTGAGAAACACTTTACCAAAAGCGATAAGGTGGTAATGAGACTCTTCTCAAGAGTCTCATTACCATGAGGTATAACGGCAAAGGAAATATAAGGGAATACATCCTGAACATGTCTAATACTGCTTCTAAGTTGAGAGCACTTAAGTTAGACCTTTCAGATGACATGTTAGTCCTATTGGTTTTGCTCTCATTTCCTACTCAATACGATCAGTTTAAAGTCAGTTATAACTGTCAAAAGGAGAAGTGGACTCTTAATGAGCTCATCTCTCACTGTGTTGAGGAAGAAGAAAGGATGAAGCGTAATAAGACTGAAAAGGTACATGTGATGGATACCTCACAGGATGCAGGCGGCAAGAAGAGAAAATATAAGGCCGTTAAGGTTGAGACTGCTAAGGCTCATGTTCCAGCTCCAGCTCCTCGGGCTCGTCCTAAAAAGACTTGCTTCTTTTACAAGAAACCTGGACATGAGAAAAAGAATTGTACTAAGTTTCACGATTGGCACGTGAAGAAGGGTACGTTTCTTACTTTGGTTTGTTCTGAGGTTAATTTAGCTTCAGTACCTCGAAATACTTGGTGGTTAGACTCTGGATCAACTACTAACATCAGTGTTTCAATGCAGGGTTGCCTGAGCTATCGAAACCCAACTGATGCTGAAAGACGCATTTACTTTGGAAATGGGGACTTAGTAGATGTGGAAGCCGTGGGCATTTTCAAGTTTTTATTGAGTGCTGGACATTTTCTTGAATTGCAAGACACTTTTATTATACCATAATTTAGACGAAATTTGGTTTATGTTTCTTATTTGGACAAATTCGGTTATCATTGTTCTTTTGGAAACAATAAAGTTAAGTTGTCTTTTAATTCATGTTTGGTTTGTTTTGGTACTTTTATGGTGAATGACAGTTTATATATGCTCGATATTTTGGTTTCCTATAATGAGGCACTTAATATGGAATCAGAAGGTACTAAGCGAAAATTGCATGACTCTAGTTTATTGTGGCACAAACGTTTAGGTCATATTTCAAGAAACGGATTTGAAAGACTCATTAAGGATGGAATCCTTGATTCCATAAATTTTTCAGACTTTGACGTTTGTGTCGATTGCATTAAGGGTAAACAAACCAAGGTTAAAAGGATAGGTGTTTATCGAGCTACGGATGTCCTAGAATTGATACATACAGACATTTGTGGGCCTTTTCCCACTTCTTCGTGGAACGGTCAACAATATTTTGTGTCATTCATAGACGATTATTCTCGATATGGTCATCTGTACCTTATTAAGGAAAAGTCTGAGGCACTGGACATGTTCAAAGCATTTAAGGCTGAAGTTGAAAATCAACTAAGCAAATGCATTAAGACTGTCAGATCTGACCGTGGAGGAGAATATTACGGCAGCAATGATGGCTCGGGTGAACAACGTCCAGGTCTTTTTGCTGACTTCCTTAAGGAGTGTGGAATCGTCCCTCAATACACCATGCCCGGTTCACCTAGCATGAACGGTGTTGCTGAGAGACGAAACCGCACATTAAAGGATATGGTTCGAAGTATGATTAGCCAATCTACTTTGCCACCATCATTATGGGGAGAAGCATTAAAGACAGCAGTCTACATCCTTAATCGAGTGCCAACTAAGGCAACTGCCAAAACACCCTATGAACTCTGGATTAGGCACAAGCCTAGCTTAAATCATCTTAGGGTGTGGGGTTGTCCAGCTGAGGCGAAGGCCTATAGGCCAAATGAACCAAAGCTAGCACCTCGTACAGTGAGCAGTTATTTTATTGGCTACTCGGAACAGTCAAGGGGGTATAAATTTTATGATCCCACATCAAGAACTATTTTTGAGACGGCTACTACCAAGTTCTTTGAAGATGTTGAGTTTAGGGGGAGAAATACAGTTTTAGACTTTACTTTTGAGGATCAAGAAATCACTGATGTGATTGATCAAACACCTCATGAGTTAGCAGTCATTCCAGCTCCCATAGAGTTTCAAAGTGCGACTGAGGAATCCGTTCGTATAGAACAGAAACCTATGCTTATAGAACAAACTCAACAAACTCAAGAACATACAGTTCAAGAGCCAATGGAATTGCGTAGATCCACTAGAGAGCGAAGAAATGCCATTCCGGATGATTATGTTACATTTCTTCAAGAAAATGAGGACGATGATGACATGATTGATGATGATCCAATTAATATTTATCATGCCATGAAGGGTCCTTATTCAGATAAATGGATTGATGCGATGCGTGATGAGTACAAGTCAATGCAAGACAATAAAGTTTGGGAACTTGTCCCATTGCCAGAAGGTGCAAAACTCGTAGGTTGCAAATGGATTTTTAAAACCAAACGGGATGCAAATGGTAATGTGGAGAGGTATAAGGCACGTCCTGTAGCTAAAGGCTATACTCAGAAAAAAGGGATTGATTATAAAGGGACTTTCTCTCCGGTTTCTTCAAAGGACTCTTTTAGGACAATCATGGCTCTTGTGGCATACTTTGATTTAGATCTCCATCAAATGGATGTTAAGACGGCGTTTCTGAATGGTGACATTGATGAAACGATCTATATGGTACAACCAGAAACTTTTGAGGTCGGTGACCCAAAGCAAATGGTTTGTAAATTAAGAAAATCCATCTATGGGCTCAAACAAACGTCTCGACAGTGGTATCACAAGTTTCATCAAGTAATTCTCTCATATGGTTTTGAGATGAATGTGGTTGATGATTGTGTTTATCACAAGTTCAGTGGGAGCAAGTTTATTTTCTTGGTTTTGTATGTGGATGACATTTTGCTTGCCACAAATAATGTGAGCATGTTGCACGAAACTAAGAAATTTCTCTCGAGTAACTTTGAAATGAAAGATCTTGGTGAAGCATCTTTTGTATTAGGGATCCAAATATATCGTGATAGATCTCGGTGTATTCTTGGATTATCTCAAAAGAGCTATATTGATAAAATACTCGAGCGATTCAGCATGCAGAAATGCAAGCCGGGAGATACCCCTATAGCTAAAGGAGAGAAATTAAGTCTCAGCCAATGCCCTAAAGTAAATCTGGAAATTGAGAAGATGGAAAAGATCCCCTATGCTTCGGCAGTTGGGAGCCTCATGTATACACAAGTATGTACGCGTCCAGATATTACGTACATAGTCGGTGTGTTAAGCAGATACCTCAGTAATCCTGGATTGGATCAGTGGAAGGCAGCCAAGAGGGTGATGAGATACCTGAAGAGAACTAGTAATCACATGCTCACATATAGGAGGTCAGACCAATTGGAGATTGTTGGATACTCTGACTCCGACTTTGCAGGATGCCAAGATAGTAGGAAATCTACATCTGGCTATGTTTATATGTTGGTTGGCAGGGCCATCGCTTGGCGCAGTGCCAAACAGACACTCGTTACCAGTTCCACGATGGAAGCTGAGTTCGTGGCGTGTTTTGAGACATCACAGCAAGCGATTTGGCTAAAGAACTTTGTCGCTGGGCTGCGAATCATTCCGATGGTTGAAAAACCCATTAAAATTTTCTGTGACAACAATTCAGCCGTTGAATACTCCAATAACAATAGGAGTTCATCCAGGTCAAAGCATATTGACATTAAGTTCCTAGTTGTGAATGAGAGAGTAAAAGATCATCAGATTTCGATCGAGCACTTAGGGACAAAATCCATGTTAGCAGACCCCCTAACTAAAGGTATAACGCCTAAGGTCTTCCATGAGCATACTGCTCATATGGGTGTGTTACAATTTGAAGAAGCTTCACTGTAGTGGGAGTATGCATTTATATTCTTTTGTCGTTCACTTGATATTTGTTTTATACTCTTTTGATCATTATTTTGGTTATGATGTTTTGGACATTATGATTAAGTAATTTACGATCTCATTCAGTTTAGACCAGTAGAAAATTGACATATTCAGATCACACTTATGTAATTTTCTCTCTGCATATTCCATGATTGATCTTTGTCATTTGATTACACTGATATTCGTGATTACTGTGAGTTTAGCTGTTGATATGGCGAATGCTTCTTTAGTCCTATATTGTTGTGATTGATGGACCAGATTGTTGCAAGCCTTGTTTTATAATGACTGAAAATTGAGCTCATAAGGAACAATATGTACATTCAAACAAATACTAGATCCAGTGGGAGATTGTTGGATTTGGGATCAAATATGTGTATCGAATATGTTGTTAAAGTTATTATTTTATTCAGTCTTATTATTTAAGTGGTCTAATTAATATAATTAATTATTGACTTATAGGTTTGATTGTTATGGAATGAAAGTGCAGCTACCCGTATAATATTATTATTTTGGTGACGTGACAAATTAATAATATTAATTAAGGGCATAATTGTAATTGCAATTATGTTTGCTCTATTATAAATAGGCTAGGGTTAGGTCCCCAGGATCAGCGCGCCGTAAAAGATCTCTGATTCTCCCTGCAGTTTCTGCTCCTCACTCGTCAAGGACAGAAAGGAAGCCGGCTCTCTGATCTTGGAAGACCAAACCTTTAATCACCCAAGATTTGTATATGGCTTCATCAGGTACGCTTCCGCTTTAAGAATCGGGCATTTAAATTCAACATGAACCACTGCGCTGCGCCATACTGTAAGATTAAAAAATATATATATATATCGAACCGCCTGTTCAAACCGTAAACCGGTAGTTTGAACCGGCGGTTCACGGTTTGATTAAATCACAAACCGAAACCGAACCGTCGTTCTGACGGTTTCGGTTCGGTTTGTGTCCGGTTAAGGTTCGAACCGTAATCGCCGGTTCAAAAACCGACAAACCGGCGGTTCCAAACCGAATGGGCAAGTTTGTGTTTGCTCATTGTTGAAGTATATATATGATTGCATCTGAATACTGTGCCAAAACACAAAATTATAGATTTTTATTTTCAAATACAAATTTTTACGAGTACAAGTACAAGTGTAAGCAGAGTCAAGTACAATCTAATTCCTATGAAAGTGCAATATTGAGTTTATGTAGGTATAGTCAAGCCCGGCCCTGACCCAGAGCCCATTCTCTCTAGGGGCCATAAAGGGCCCCAATAATATATATACTCCTATATATTAATATAATATTATTATTATTATTATTAATTTTCTTTATAGAATATACAAAATAAAATTTTAAATAAAAATAAATTTTTATTTTATAATTATTTTTTAAATAAATGATTTCTACATTATTTTTTAAATTATTTATTTGTATGTTTTAGTGTGTTTATTTAATAGTATGATTTTATATATTTTTGTGAATTATGTAAAATTAAGAAGATATGATGGAGTAATATTTTGTGTGTTCTTGTTATGTTTATTTTTATGTTTATATATTTAAATTTGTATATGTTATTATATTTTTTAGTAGTACTTTTAAAAATTTGTGTATTATCTGAACACGGGGTTTGTTTTTTTAATTAAAACTTTCTAATTTTTACTATTAAGACTGTATTTTTTGAAAAAAATATATTTTTCTCTCTCGCAAACATCCCATTAAATATTATTTTAATCTCAAATTCAAATCAAACTTTTCCCTAAACCAATCAAAAGAAAAAAACCATTAATAAACATTGTTGTTTGCACAAAATTTTTTAAAGATTTTGATTGTTTATAAAAATATTATATAAAAAATATTAAATCAAATATTTTTTTTTATTTTTTATATTATACAAAATATGTCACATTAATATTATATTTATATTTTTATCTTTTAATATATAAAAAAATATTTTAGTAATACATTTATATTAAAAAAATATATAAAATTATTATATTATTATTATAATAATATAAAAAATATATTTAAAAGCTCAATATTCTAATTTTACCCCAAGCCTAATAAAGGTCAGTTACAGGCCTGGGTATAATATCTACTATTGTAGGTACAATCTACCGCGTACCATTTTTCGATGTGATTACAACATACATATATATTAATATATACAATACTTATAAAAATATTTTATGAATAGATATATATTTACATATATATTACATCCGTACGCAACAATCCAATTATTTCTCCGGGTGAAAAATATTAGACATTCCATCTTCTAATTTACATTTGACTAACATTTATAAGCAACAGTTACATATACATTTATATATACAATTACAACATTTAAATATACATTTACACCTTGCATGGAAAATAACGTTGTATAGTTAAGAAATTTTTCTTGTAATTTATAGGATGTGTATGTGTGTGTTTTTTTCTTATTTAAGTATATGCACGATTGCATTTGAATATAATAACAAAATCCAAAAATCTTGACTTTGATCTCGAAGTACAAATTTTTTCTAATATAAATACAAGCCTAGCGATGGCGAAGTGGAACATAATTCTCATGTAGGTACAACTTGTGTAGTATATTGTCTTTTATTTCTTTTGTAGGTACAATTATCTTCAAAATTCATCATTTCTCGTAGAAACATATTCTCGTGGAAACACTTATGTTTCCACAATATTTCCGCGAGCTCACAGAAACATCCTGATTTCTGCTGAAAATAAAAATTAAAAAATCAATCAATTAAATTAAAAATAAACAAATCAATATATATATATATATATATATATACATACTGATGCTCCTCTTCAGTCCAAGGAACTCCACTCCGCCTCGGCTGCGACGGTGGCAGTGGCTTGCTGCGGCTCTCCATTCTCTCCTGCACAGCAGCAGCAGCACCTTCACCCACAACTTGCACAACATTTGCACCAGGAACAACAGCAGCAGAAGAAGATCCTCCTCCCTGTTCGTGCAGATTGTCGTTCTCCTGATCTTCCTCATTGGCCACCTCCTCCTCACCCTCTCCATCCTCCATTTTCATCGTTCTCACTTTCGACATCGTCCTTGTAGCGGGGCAGCGGAATGTGCCCGGTGTGAATAAGCTCCACGTCCTCCACCAGGGCCTGGAAATGCTCCTTCACCTCCTCCGTATGTTAACCTTAAAAAATATCAACCACGTATTAAAACACATTATAAGTTACAATTTCAAATGTAAAGCGTACCCGCTTGATGAGAGAAAAATTGAACTACGAATTTGTAGCAAAAATTTTAAGCCAATCGGACACCCAACACATGCGATTATCATAAGTGAGATTGGTAGAAAAGTGTCATAAATTTTATGTTTGTTAAAATTTTTAATTCTAAGGGCATATAAATAATTTAACGTGATAGAGATATTAGTGTATTTTTAATGATCATCATAGAAGTCGGAAGGAATAAGTAATTTAGAACTATTAACACAAGATAGAAATTAGTAGTGGAAAGTTATAAGAAATTGACTTAGTCAAAAGAATTTATATAAAGTGTCCCATATATATATATATTAGGTCCGCACTATATCTATTTTATATAGTTTATAATACGATTTTATAAATAAGAATTTTGACTTCTACTTTTAAAAAGAGTAGTTTGTATATGTTTGAATTGACTTTTGTTCAAAGCAGAAGCAGCTTCTGAAGCTGAAAAAATATATATATTTTTTTTCAAAAGCATATTAGGATAGTTTCTGAAATAAGTAGAAGTGTTTTTATTTAAAATTAATATTTTATTTTTAATAATAATAATAATAATAATAATACTCTCTCCGTCCAACATTGTATGTCCGGATTACTATAGATACTAGAATTTAGCATAAATATAATTAGTAGATAATTAAAAATATATTAGTAAAAATAATTATCCTATAATATAAATAATTATAAATTAAGATTAATATAACGGATTAGTTTAATTAAAATTTAAAAAAATATAAATTAGAAAATTTTAAATGAGATCAAAGTGTATATTTATTTTAAAAAAAAAAGAGTAACCTGAGATATGGGACATATATAAATGACATTTTAACATGGTAGATGAGACAGAGGGAGTAATAAATACAATACTATACTATAATATGATATAAAAATAATTAATTTATATATTATATTTTAATAAAAGTTAAAAAATACTATTATATTATTATTTATAATTTATATATTATACTTAGATTAAAATATAAAATTGAGATACCAAATTTAAATAAGAGTATATAAATTTTATAATTATACTAAAATTACTAAATATAATTTATAAAATTTTAAAATAAATTATGAAATATAAATAATTTAATATTATATTATAATTTTATTTGTAATTGTTATATTATACTTAAATTAAAATTTTAAAATATGAATAATCAAATTTTTAAAATATATTTTTTATACTTTAATATAAATATGTGTTTGAAAATTTAAAAAGCATTTTAACAACAAAGAAAGTATTACTTACAAAAAAATTAAGCACAAAACACTCAATATGTATGGATACATACTTCTTAATTGAGTTGAGAGTTTGATTCTTTATTATAATAATATTTGATAAGATAATTTATGAGAAAAATAGAATATATATATATATTTTATTTTTTTTTCTGAGAGTGCAAAATGAAAATACTAAAATTGAATATAAAAATTGAAAAGAAATAAACCTATATTATTAAGATTTAAAGTTGAAGAAGAAAAGAATAAAACAGTCAGATGTGTTTTTTTTAGTAATTCAAATGTAATTTTATATTCTTTTCTGAAAAAAGATTACATTTGATAGTGGTAAAAAAGATTAGTGGTAAAGGTACAAGACAAGGTCACCCTAATTATTACTAAATGATAGCATAAATTGTATGCGCTAAATATTTATATTATTTGCGATATTTAATTGTTTTTTATTAGATTCTACCTGATTTTAGTATATATTATTTATTTATAATTTGCAGGGGAAAAATAATAAAATTGATATAATTAGTGGGAAAAAAGAACAAAAAGACCCAAAGCTCAATTGTTACAAAATTAGGGCAAATATAAAGGAAAGTAAGAAGGAGGAGGCGCCACTTTATGCCACTTGCCGAGGAGAACATAGTGCAGAAGAGTCCTAGAGAGAAACCGTGCAAGGACAAGAAGGAGAAATATTCTTCCAAGAAGATTTCGAATTCTACCCCTACCAACATTATTCTCAGACGATGTTTCTCTTTGTTTCCTTTTTCTTTGTTCTTCCTCCTATGATTAGCAAATAGTTTACTTTTCTAGTCTATGAGTGGAAAACAACTAGTATGGATTTGGAATATTAGATTTGTTTTGATTTATGAGATTTCTTTGGTTCCTAAGTATTTATGTGGTTTCTGATTTCTTTGAGTTATAATCTTTTATTTGCATGGGTATTGTGGCCAGGTATTCAATCGGATTAAGGATTAATTACTAAACTAAATTAGGCGTCCGTAATTGCGTTTTAATTTGGTTCAAGTAGCAACTAGTGGGAGACACCATTTGTGGCGGCCAGACTCTTCTAGTTCGCAAGGCGGTTAGACTAGTAAATTCTTTGTGGCGTCACCAGGGTTCTAGTCTAACTAAGGAAGCAGTTGACGGGTGTACCTAGACTGTCAAGAAATTAAAGTCTAACTAAGGAAGCAGTTGACGAGTGTACCTAGACTGTCAAGAAATTAAGGAAGAGTTGGTTATTAGACGCGTGTCGGTAACTATTACTAATTTATTTAGAAATCAATAAGATTAAATATTTATCGATGATCAAATCCACTAAAGTTGTCATTTCATTCCTAGATTGGAAACTTATTTTTATTGAATTTATCTTTTTAGTTGTAGAATTTTTAGTTTGATATTATATTTTTATTTCCAACTTCCAAAATCCCCCTTTTATTATATTTATAAATCAAATAATAAAAAATAAAACATTTTTAATTTCCTGAAAAGACGATCCTACTTCATCTATACTATGTAATTTTTATTGCAGAAGTAGATTTATTTTATTTTAAATCGACTGTCACTAAATCAAGAGAAGATGGAGAAGATAAAGTAGATCAATATTGAAAAAAACTTAAAAAAAAGTAGATAAATATTCAAAAAATCCAAGGAAAAAAAAAGCTTGAGAAGATATATATATATATATATATATAAGCCAAAATGACTGAATATGAAATCCAAGACAAAAAATGGATAAGTTGATTGGCTTTGTTATTCTTGCCCTCCGTCTCTCTTGGCACTACAAAAAAATAATATATTTGTAACGGAATTTCGTCCCTAAAGTTCACGTAGCTAACGTAATTCCATTACTAATTCCGTCTCTAATGTCATTAGTAACGGAAAAAGTAGATTTAGAGACAAAAAAATTTTGCTACAAAAATGATTTTTTCTTGTAGTATGGTAGTTAGGTTGAGAATCCTTTTTGTTTTTACTTTTTTTTAGAGGATAATCATGTAAATTGTATGTGTGAGGGGAAATACATAGTAGTTTTTTTTTCTCCAAAATTCTCTAATAAGGAGTATCTTTTAGAAGACGATAACAATCAAAGAAACTGAAGGGTAATGAAAATGGTAATTACTACGATAGCAGTAACAAAGATAACAAAAAAGGAATTTCCAATACATAATACAAAAAAAATATACTTCTTCTAAGTCTAGTTTCATTCTTCTCTATGCCATTTTTCTAGGGTTCTTTTTGTTGAATTAAAAATTCCATTGTTGGTTAAATATAATTTGGATTATCAGTCAGATTAAACTATATTAAGTGGTCTATTAAATTTTGTTAGGCTTAAATATATTTAGTAAATGAGGGCCTCATATGTTCAAAAACTCGTCAACTTATTAATTAAATGATAGAGCTAATTAATAATAAGAGATATATATTAAAATTATGATCTCAGGTTTAAACGCAATATTCATTACTCTTGATATCTCATCGTGGAAGCAATGGTAAAAATCCTAGTGGTTTTCTCAAAAGGATTTGCTTCATAGCTTGAAAAATACAAAACTCTCAATTAATTTGTAGTTCCGAATTCGATTGCGCTAATAGAATCAGGTCCGATTTATTTGTCTTATTTTTTTATCTCAATTATTTTAACACGACAAATTTTTTGTTTAGGGTCTGTTTTATGTTTGGTTCAATTTTTTTGAGAGGAGAGGGAAGGGGAGGGGAGTTAATCTCTTTAGATTTTTATTCCCCTCCAATTTGGGAGAATTTAGAGGGAAGAAATTTTATTAAACACTTCTTTTTATTTGATTGCTTATTATACAATTTTTTAATATTTTATTAAAAATTTTATAACATTTATAAATTTCAATATTTACTTATTTATTTTTAAATTATGAAATAAATATTAATGTATATTGAATTGATATGGATTTTCATTATCTGTTGTCGATTTATCATAATCAACTTCCGCTGCATTTATATTAATCGAACCCATTGCTACTTTATTTGTGCGACTCTCTTTCTTAAAAGAAAGTACTGCTTGAATTCGAAACCAAGTGAAGATGCATATATTAATTGACGTATTTGGAATGAACGCTGCTTCGAGATTCAAACAGCTATTGAATTATCTTGTCTTTAATGACTAATTTTGACCTACTTAGGATAGCAATGGGAATAAAGTATGAGTGGGTTTCTTGTGTGCTACGATAATGAATATGCTCAAATAATGAGTTTATAATATATTATTATATATATATAAGAGATCGGTGTGAGGTTCATCATACCAATTTTTCTTTTTTTTTTCCTAATTTTTTTAATAAAATAAATATATATTAATGTTATTACGTATATCATAATTAATAAAATTATATATATATATAAGAGATCGGTGTAGGGTCCATCACACCAAATTTTTTTTCTCATTTTTTAAAATCTTTTTAATAAAATAAATATGTATTAAATATTATTAAGTATATCATAATTAATAAAATTATAATTAATACATGTTTAAAGATAATTTATGATTAAAATAAATTACTACATAATTTTATGATTAAAGTAAATTCTAATAATTACTATTATTATTATAATATTAATAATAATATTATTATTATTATTTATCTATATATATAAAAGAGATCGGTGTGGGGTCTATCACACTAAATTTTTTTTCTCATTTTTTTAATTTTTTTAATAAAATAAATATGTATAAATATTATTAAGTATATTATAATTAATACATTTTTAAAGATAATTTATGATTAAAATAAATTACTACATTGATTAAAGTAAATTATAATAATTACTATTATTATTATTGTTATTATAACTGAAATCGGTGGGTCCATTTCACCATTTTTTTGATTTTTTTAATAAAATAAAAAATATATTAAATACTATTAACTTTATTATAATTAATAAAATTATAATTATCACATTTTAAAAGATAATAAAATAATTTATTTAATTTTATGATTAAACACTAAAAAAAAATAGTATATTTGTAACGGAATTCTGTCCCTAAAGATCACGATCACGTAGCTAACGTAGTTCCATCATTAATTCCGTCTCTAATATCATTAGTAACAAAAAAAGTGACTTTAAAGATGAAAAAATCTCGTTATCAAAATGATATTTCTTGTAGTGTAAAGTAAATTATAATATAATTTATGTTTATTTATACCCTTAATTAAGAGTAATTAAAATTTAATAATTTTAAAATAAATTTTTTATTATATTATCTGTATATAAAATAGAGCCGCATAACTATTTTCTTTTTCTCTTTTTTCGAAATTTCTAATAAATTAAATTTAAATTAAATACTAACCATTAATAAAATTAAAATTAATATACTTAATAATATTATAACTAATACAATTAATAAATATATTAATAATTAAAAGAATTAATAATATTATTAAAACTATTGTATAATACTTCATCCGTCCAGAATATTTTGTCCGTTTTACTGTAGGCACTAAAATTTAGGAAGTATATAATTAGTAAATAATTAAAAATATATTAGTGAAATCATATAATAAAAATAATTATAAAGTAAGATTTAGATAATTGATTAGTATAATTAAAATTTATAAATTTATAAATTAAATTTTTTAAAATAAAATTAAAGTGTATAATTCTTTTTAAAAAATGAAACTGACAAAATAAATGAAATTGACGAAAATAGAAAGATGGACATGAGAAGTGGAATAGAGAGAGTACTATATAGCAATTCTTTATATATTTTAAAATTGAATGATTTATTTTATTTTACAAATATATATATATTATATTATACACATATATTTATATAAAAAATTATATAATTATTATTAAGTAATTTTTAATATATAACTATTATATTATAATTATATGTTAACTAGATAATTTTAAGAGAATTTTGACATTTTAATATTTTTATTCTAATATTTTTAAATAAAAATAATTATTAATAATATATTTTACATAAAATATAATTGAAATCTTAATTTTGCAATATTATTTGAATAATTTTTTAATTAAAAAAATTGATAATATTATTAAAACTATTATATAATACTATATAATAATTATTTTTTTATTTTAAAATTAAATAATTTATTTTAGTTTAAAGTATTTTAATTTATTTTACAAATATATGTTCTATTATACAGATATATTTATATAAAAATTATATAATTATTATTAAGTAATTTTTAATATATAATTATTATATTATGATTATATATTAACTAGATAATTTCAGAGAATTTTGATATTTCAAACATTTTTATTTTAATATTTTTAAATAAAATTAATTATTAATATTTCTTTGGTTCCATAATTAGGTATCCATTTGCTTTTTGCTCATAGTTTTAGAAATATTAGTATTATATTGGGATGTAGTAGGAATAAAGTAGAAATAACTAAAATAATCTTATTAGTATTATATGATATAAATGTAGAAGTGAGATCAGATGCTCAATCAAATTGTTCAGCATGAATGCTTAACGCATTAAGCTTAATTATTTTATTTTATATAATTAAATTTTATTATTATTATAATCATGTAAATTAATTTTAATGAGCACCGGATCTCCTCCGATAAATGTAATGAAATTTTTATAATATATTGTAAGTTGTAATGGTATTTGTAATGTTAGGTAGATAGTACAGTTATTAAAAAGGAAATAGATACTTTGTTATGAGACGGACTAAAATAAAAAAAATGGATAGTTTATTATGAGACGGGAGAAGTAATATATTTTACATAAAATATAATTGAAATGTTAATTTTGCAATATTATTTGAATAAATTTTTAATTATTACAATTAAATACAAAATATAATAATTATTATTATATTAATTTCTATAATTAATATATTACCATTAACATTATATAATTATAGTCGATATAATTAATGCAATCATAATTAATAAATATATTTACTAAAATTTAAAAGTTAAAATACTTATAAAAATTATATATTTGTCATATCAGTCTATTTTATATTTTTAATTTATTTAATAAATTAATAAATATTCTTAAAAAATAAAAAATTTGATATAATTATTAAATCTATAGTATAATAGTACTTTTTTCATTTTAAAATTAAATAACATGTTTTAATTAAAAAAATCTATTTAATAAATAATAAAATTTGTTACAATTAAATAATAAAATTTATCATAAATATATATAAATTTTAATAATTATGAATGAAATAAATTTTAATATTTATGGAAAGAGGTTAATGAATATTAAATATATGATTACGTCTAATTAACGTCGATATTAACAACGAATTTGATGACAATTCTCATTTCAATGCCTATAAAAAAAGATTTCTAGCCACCCATTTTATACGCACCATGAATATTTTTTCTCCCTCATATTCCTTTATTATTTTTTTCTCCTTTTTCGGCATTATTTCCGGCGAGTCTCCGGTTGATATTCCGGCAATTCTCACTTCTTGCAATACAGCTCTGTTGTTCCCCTTTTAGTTTGTCTAAGTTCTAGAATATTGGAATATCATATAATTTGGAGACGATAAGTTACTATACATTTGGGATCAATGCGCCACAAATTGGAGATATCACAGATGATATTTGTTACGTACATTTTGTGGTATTAGATTGATACTAAGATGTTAATTTTTTATTAACAATAATTATATATTCTAAAATTCCATTTTATGTAAAATATACATGATCTTATATTTTTATTTATAATAGTTTTTTTTGTCGATTATGGTATTTATGGTATTATCATTAATAGATTTGTTTGATTTTGTAATTGCTTTCGAACATGAACATATGTTTTAGATATATATATATATAAATTTATAGATTTCAATTTCATATTAATT
This sequence comes from Andrographis paniculata, assembly GCF_009805555.1. Classification (NCBI taxonomy): domain Eukaryota; kingdom Viridiplantae; phylum Streptophyta; class Magnoliopsida; order Lamiales; family Acanthaceae; genus Andrographis; species Andrographis paniculata. The sequence continues at coordinate 443,148 of NW_026137577.1, forward strand.
TTATTTATTTCTCTTTAAATGTATTATTTGTAGACTGTTGTTGTATTGAAAGAATCTCGATTAAAAAAATTACAATCTTAAGTTCTTATATTTGTGCAAATTATGATTTTTTTTTATTATTTATCAATTTTTCCACCGAGTTAGAAGAATTATCAAAATATTTCATAGCAATCAATCGTGTATATATATATATAAATTTATTTATATTTTTTGAATTATATATGAATAAGTTTATTCAAATTTTCTTTTTATAATTTTAAAAATATAATTATGATATAATAATCGACTTAAATAGTATATAATAATATAATATTAAGTTAAATATAATTATATATATAATAATTGCTTAATTAAAAATATTATAAATTTAATTACATAAAAATTATTAGTTAAAAGATATTGGATGTTATATACATTTAATAAATTATGCTAAATCAACTAATAAATTCAATTGACGTAAATTATGGAATAATAATTAAAATAAATAATAGTAGATGATAATATAAATTTAAATTCAATATAATTATATAAAAATGGATTACTTAATAAAAAAATATAAATATAAAATATAAAAATATTTTAACACAATTTGATTATCTTTATTCTACGAAAAGTAAATAATTTTATTTAAAATATATAGCTACTTAAATAAATATTGATGTCAATGATGACAATATTATTATTCCAAGTACGTTCCGTAGTATATTTTACAACATCGATGAATGAAATAAATTATATAATGGGAGTACATTCAATAGTTAATAGAATATGTTCATATATTTAAACTACCGATTATTTATTCGTAAAAAAAAATAAATAAATAAATCAAAGAGAACGTATTTATATAATATTTTGTAGTAATGATTAATTGATTCGAAATATATTTTTATTTTTTGATATTTTTCATTATAATAAATTATTTATATGATATAAATTTAATAATTTATAAAATCCGTGCAACGCACGGGTCAACAAACTAGCTGGTATTAATTTTGAGTAGATCAAGTGGAACAAGATCTCTTCATTATTTGTTCTTTATATGGCACTTTATTGATAATTAAATAAATTATTTAATTGTAAATTTAATTTATTATTTCATGGAAATTCTTCGATTGGAATAATATGTGTGAATATATATATATGTATATATACACGCAAATCATAAGTATATGTGCTTGCAAATGAAGTTAGATTTCATCTGAATATTTGTTTACATTTGCGATTAATTGACCATTATTTATTAATTTTCTAGAATCATTCGTGGAGTTTGTAATTATTTAATCTACCGGTCATTTATTACGATTATTATGTTAGTTTTCTTCTCAATTTGATTATTTTATCGGAACAATAAATGATTCGATTAGAACTTCAGATATGTGAATATATATATATATATACATATATATAAATATATATTGATGGCATAAATGAGATCAAACGTTGAGACGGTTTGGTATATCATGCTATATTTATGTATTTATTTCTTACGCACTACCAAAAAAAGGGATATTCACCACGGGTTGAGAGTCCGTAACAATAAAATCGTAACAAATAGATATATTAGTTACGACAAAATCCGTGACGAAAAAAAAAAAAACCCGGTCAACGTTTTAGGTTCTGTCGTTACGCAAAAAATATCGTAACAAATAATGAGATGGTAGAATTTGGTCAAAATAACATTAGTTACGTAAAGTGTTCGTAACTACTGGTATTTAATTTTTTATTTTTGGAAAAGTTAAATTAAAAAAAAAAAAAAAAAAAAGTAAAATACTGGATTGACGCTTTCATTCCAGAAACGATCAAAATGGACAAAAACGCTATATCATCCCACACTTAGACAAATTAGGGCATCTGGTTCATTTCCCTCGTTCGCTTCTCACAGTCGCCCGCGATCCGATTTCCTGTAGCTGCCGACGACGACGCGCGAGGTGAAATCGATCCGTCCCTGGGATCTACTCCGGCGCACCTCACCCAGGTAAGGTTTTGAAGGTAGCTCGAAAAAGATTTTGTATTACGCGAGGTATCTTCGACAAATTAGGGCATAATCTCATTTCTCCCTTGTAGAAAACTCGATCGAGTTTCCTTCCTCTGAACCTGCAGGACGACGAGCATTGTGAAATCAACGGAAACGAGGGATCTACTCCGGCATCTAGGTAAGGTTTTTAAGTTTTCTCCCGAAAGATTTGGTATTACTCCAAAGTTCTTCGCCTCTTTCTCGGTATGGATATAGTCTTACATTTTAACTCCATTTGTTTGGGCTTTATCGTGTGTTACATTTGAGGTGAATTTGTATTCCTTTGTCCAGAAGGAGAGTTTTTTTGGTTGAATTTATTTTTTTGATATTTATCTTTAATTTATAGTTAAACACCAAGTGCAATGCTTTACTGTATGTTAAATTTATGAGGTATTTCTTTGTTCTGGTAGCTTAAATGTTAGATTAAAACATATTAGCTCAATCCTCTTGCTAATTTGTTCAGAATACAAAGTAACACATTACGTCAGGAAACTTAATTCGGCTGTTGGGAAGCATTTAACAAGATTTATGAATTGCGAAATACCTCAAGTTGCATGCTTCTTGAATTGCAGTTCAGTTTTCTGATCGTAGGTAATTTAATATCAGATTTCGTTATCCTGCATTTGTAGTATGCGTATACACATACAGTCACCCATACATATATTCATTATAGCATTTCTATAAATTAAGGATAAAATCCAGGGCTTATTTACACTTTGCATTGAGAGTAGGGAGTAGAGAGTAGAGAGTAAAGGATGAGGGCGAGAGTAGTAATGTGAGAAGAAGATGATGCAAATGCAGTTTTGGTGGAAACAGATACAGTGAATCTTGTGGCTTTGGTGCTGTGTACTATTCCTATTTGTATCCCTCTAATTGGGGTAGAGAGCCATTTCTGTACCTCTATATATATATATGTATATCTATCTCAAAATTCTTATAGTACACGTCTTCCATCTCAATCTCCATCTTCCAGTCCCATATAGATAGATAGATAGATAGATATAGTGGTTGCAGCATACACACGGATGTCACCCCCATGCTCCCCATGTCTTGTCAATGTCAGAAACTTTTTCACTTCTTTCTCACTCTCTCTTGCTGCTGATGTGTCTATTTGTGACGGCCCAGCATTTGTGACGGGAAATATATCCATATAATACTATTTACATTGCATCTATGGAAGATTTTTAAGTGGTGAGGGCTGCTGATTTTGGTCCATGTGCCTTAATGTTGTGATAAATTATAATGCTAGCGTCATGAAGAGCATCCATGTTTCCTATTATATCGGTGAAGGTTATGTTGTACTTATATGTTTTTGGTTGCATGTTTTGTTGATGGAATCGCATGTATATTATATTGCTAGATGGATAGGAGTTGGATAGACGATGCGAACCATATCTCCGCTCAATATTTGGACGGGGTCAGGGCTTTCTTAGATTTCGCATTTAAAGATCGTAGCTCTGAATCTTGCATCTATTGCCCCTGTACATCTTGCGGAAATCGCTTAACAAAATCTCGTAGAGATGTCTTGCTCCATTGTATTCGTTATGGATTCGACCAAACCTACAAGGTTTGGACTTGCCACGGAGAAGGAGAGGTGAACCATGCTGTTGCAAACGACAATATGCCAATGCGTTGGGAGGAGGAACTAGAACTTCTATTGCGAGAGTGTGCATATACAGAGCACACCGATCCGGGGCCCAGTGGAAATGAACCTCATAGGGATGACGAAAATGAACATATACATCATGGCAGTAAGGGGTATAGAAAGATGTTAGAAGATGTAGAGAAAGAGCTCATACCAGGGTGCAAGAAGATGAGTAGACTCTCGTTTATCGCACGGCTTTTGCACTTGAAGGTTTTGTGCCACTGGTCTAATAATTCTATTGATTTGCTGTTAGAGCTGTTACGGGATGCACTTCCAGACGATGTTGTCCTTCCGAAGAACTTCTATGAGGCTAATAAGCTGACCAAGGACTTGGGGTTCACATGCAAGACTATCCATGCGTGCATCAACAATTGCATGTTGTTTACTGGGGAAGATGTTGACCGTGAGGTTTGTGTTGTGTGTGGGGAAAAGCGATTTACACAGGGTAAAGATAGATCTCCAGTGAAGAAGTTAAGGTACTTTCCATTAATTCCGCGATTGCAGCGATGGTACGTATCTTCCAAAACTGCATCTTCTATGAGATGGCATGCCGAAGGGCGTGTAGACGATGGCAAGATGCGTCATCCAGCAGATAGTCCTGCGTGGAAGAGTTTCGATCATCGGTACCCGACGTTCTCTGAGGAGATTCGCAACGTACGCCTCGGTCTGGCCACTGACGGTTTCAACCCTTTTGGGAATATGAGTGTGAGTTATAGTATTTGGCCCGTCGTACTTGTGATATATAACCTACCTCCGTGGCTGTGCATGAAGCAACCATCGTTCATCCTCTCTACGATTATAGACGGCCCGCATGGCCCGGGGGATCGGATTGATGTCTTCCTTCAACCTTTGATCGATGAGCTTAAGGAGCTTTGGTATGATGGTGTTCGGACGTACGATGCGAGTACTAAGGAGGATTTCCAGATGCGAGCTGCATTGCTGTGGACTATTAGTGATTTTCCCGGTTACGGTATGTTGTCAGGGTGGCCGACTCGTGGGGCGAATGCATGCCCTGTTTGTGGTTTAAAAACTCATTCCAGATACCTGAAAAATGGACATAAGTATAGCTATTGCGGGCATCGACGGTTCCTGCCGGCTGGGCATAGAATGCGCTTTGATAAACATGCATTTGACGGTTCGATGAGCTTTGACGGAAAGCCTTCTCGCTTGACCGGCGCTGAACTTCTGCAGCAGCTTCAGGATATGCCTACTGAGTATCGTACGGTTGACTTGATTGAGAAACGCATTGCACAGGGGTCTCGCAAGCGTCGCCGGGGGGTGGACGGGCAGCAACAGGTGTGGAAAAAAAAGAGCATATTCTTTCAGCTCCCTTATTGGTCTGAGAATGAGGTACGTCACAACCTCGACTTGATGCACATTGAAAAGAATGTGTGTGAGAATGTACTGTATACATTGTTGGGAACTAAGGGGAAAACAAAGGACAATCTGAACACGAGGAAAGACTTACAGTTGATGCAAATACGTAGTTCTTTACACCCGGTATCGGGTCCTAGGGGCGCTATATATTTGCCGGCAGCTACGTACACCATGAGTAACCCCGAAAAACGGATATTCCTATCTGTGTTGAAGGACCTCCGACCACCTCATGGGTTCAGTTCAAACTTATCGTGTCGTGTGAAGGTAGAACAACAACTAATATGGGGACTTAAGAGCCACGATTGCCATGTTCTTATGCAACGAATTCTACCTATTGCTGCCCGACGGTATACCCTTGAAACGCAATTATTTTAATTAACATGATATATGCCTCCTCTAAATATAACTGAAGGTGCTGATTCAACACTTCCTGTAGGCATCTTCCCAAAAATGTTGTGCTCGTGTTGATTGAACTTTGTAACTTCTTCAATTCGATGTGCTCAGCTCATAACACAGTTCGTGAACTGGAGCGAATAAATTACACATCTCAACAGATGGTCATCTATGTGGGGAGGGGGGGTCGGTGATTGAAGTACGTAATAGGTAACCACTTTCGGACATGCATGCCATCGTTCATAGGCCCTGTTTTCGCTTGATTTGCTGAAGCACTTTGCATCCATTATGCGCGCGCAGGATGTTATGATTTTTTCCGAATATGTCAACGCGGATAAGCTCTTTACCCCCGTTTGCGTATGCTGAAGCAATTTACCCTGATTAATTGCAGTAACTATTATGTGAATTTCTCGTAATATGTCACTTCATAAGCTTTGTTGTGATAAGTGTGTTTTGATTTTCTCCTAATATACGTTTTCATACTGCCAACTAACACTGGTGTCTTGCAGGTTATGGGCAAATCTCAACGTACTGCCGTTGGAGGGTCACAGGATCCGGCAGTCTCTCCCGCAAGACGTTTTACCCGGGCATCCGCACGTAACAACCCCCTAGAGGCAACTCATCCCGCAAGCAGGAATCCATCGCCCATCCGCAATCCCACAAAGAAAGTGACAAAACGGAAGGGATCTCGGGTCTCGCCACTGCTCCAGCGACTCCGGTCCATCACATCAGAGTGGGAGAAAGAGCGCGATGCTCGTGGTCAAAGCATGAAGCCAACATCTTCCACTCGAAGGGCAGTGCTTCAGGATTCAGAGGGCCCTTTGGAGGTAATGTGGTTCCTTTGCCGAAAGCATGTCCTTATTTGAACTCTCAGTATAACACTACAATAGGCTGACACTGTTAACCCCAACAGGAACATGATGATAGGGATGTTCCATCACTTTTTGATCCGACGGCACTGACACAGGATGACGATGATACAATCCCCCCCACACAAGCAGATGACGAGACACTTCCGCCGACGCAGGACATGGAGACTGCAGAGAGTGATATGCCACTCTTGGATGAAGGGCCAGGCTCCGACCCCACTCTGATGACAGGAACAGAGGCGGGCAATATGGCACCATTGGACGAGATGACATCGCACGACGGTTTGGAAATTAGCCTTCAAAGATTACCGATTACATTTAGTGACTTCATATTTTGCATGTAATATCCTTATTAGAACATGTAATCTCCTGTTTGTGTCAGCTGGTTCGTCAAAGAAAAAGCAGGGGAGAGGGGCGGCACGAATGCCGCGTGGATGGGGAAAAGATCACAGGATGCTTGTATGCACATCGCCGGATGGTAAAAGCATCGTCGGACCCGACGTAAACGAGTACAAGACAGCCATTGGGGTCATTGCACGCAACGGAGCTCGACTTCCTCTACATTACCCCACGTTCGCTGAGATACCGGAGACGAAGAGACAGGGTGCATGGATGAAGGTTCAGGTGATGCAAACTTCATTAAATTGAAAGTTCTTTTATTTCATATAGATTCTTATATATGGCCCTACCATCTTCTCCGGACCTGGTGGAAACCGTGTGAAACGGCATTCCAGAGTAACAGCGGATTACCAGACTCAGCGGAGAAAGTGGTCTTGGCTGACCTAAGGGAAGTTTGGAGGCACTGGAAATACAGCATCAAATCAACTTACTTCAATCCGATCGAGGACGATGAAGAAGCACTGAAGAAGGTTCCCTCAAGCAGGATTGTGCCCGATCAGTGGCCGAAGTTGGTTGAGTATTGGCGCGACGAGAAGGTGAAGGTACGCATAGGGACATGCCAAATTAATATACGTTAAATCTGCACGGGCATGGACTGAGAACTAAATAACTTTGATTGACGTAGCTTCAATCCAAGAAAAATGCGTCGAACGTAGCGAAAAGAAGCTTTCCACATCGTACTGGGCGGAAGTCATTCACGACTCTGGCAGAGGAGGTACCTTTTATTACAATTAAGTAATTAGTCATGTCATGCTCCATCCCCATATTTTCCTCTCCTGTATTTCATTATGTTTTCGATGACAGAAGGCCTTGTATTGCTGCAGATCAAGGCAAAGGGGAAGGACCCCGACAATCTGGAGATTTGGATTTCCAGTCGCACACAAGGCAAGGGAAAGGATGACCAAGAAACCGAGGAGATATTGGTAGAATAAATTCGTTCCCAACTTAGTTACAATTCAGTCAGTATTTACATCTCTAACAACAAGAGCAAGTTCGGCCTCACTTAAATCTTTCCTGTAGACTTATTTACAGAATGAGCTAAACAAGGTTCCCCCTGAAGGGCGGACTCCCTCTGTTCGGGAGACTCTGTACCGACGGGCCCTTGGGGGAAAGATTAAGAAGCGGTCAAAGGTCGACAGTGCGGCAAGTTCAGCTCATCCCCGCAGCGAGTCAACTGGTTTAACAGACAGTGTAGCATTCCAGCATGGGTGGGAACAACTATAGAATGGAATGGAGGAGCTGAAGGCAATGATGGATGAGTTCAAAACCATCAAGGCTGATGTGTATGCATTCATGCACAGAAACTCCGGAGCGGTTACTGGCCAGGCAGTAAGTATTCATAATCCCTGACCTGTTTGGTATGAGTATCCCATGAGATTTGGATGGCGAAGGAATTTACCATCCCCGGCATGTTATATGATAGGGCACATCTCGTATTGATTCAGTCCCTGAGATTCCCAGGCCTGTGTCCGAGCCAAGCATGACGGTATGATTCCGTGACGCCCTGGAGTTTCTTAGAAATCAGTGCAGTGTCTAATTTAGGCTACTCTTGACTGCGTACTACCTTATCCAACTCATATGCCCTGTCTGTTGTAGGTCGGCACACATGTGCTTCTATTATCCCGCACCGGTGAGAAAAAAGTTGTTGCAGAGGGACTTCTGCTCTGCCCCCCTGGGCCAGGTTGGTCCGGTATCTTTGAGGATGTTTAATTAAACTTTTAATATGCCTCAGCGAGATATCGTAGGTTTTCGTGACTGTTCAGGCCTCATATTGCGTATTAGCATGGATTCACTAAGTGTAGAAGTATACAATGATACGATCCGTGGATTTCCAAAGCGATGTAGACTGTTAATGTAGGGGTGGTAAAATAACTGCTATTATGACGACCCATGTTTATTGAAGGATGTTTGGTTTAAAGATCAAGCTGCAATTACATAGGAAATTAGGGTATAATGTGCTTCGCTACCTAACTCATGAATGTAATACCATGTACTGTACGACATGTCTGAATGTACGTACTCCTCTTGTTCTAGTTCCAAAGTATTACACTTATAATGTCTGTGTTATGACATGTTATATATACAGTTCGAACGTCTGTTGATATATATGCTTGAATGTAATCAAAAATTGCTCTTGTGAATGCTGTAGGTGACACACTTTCCTTGGTCAAGGTCTTCGTGACATCCGCGTCAGTCCCGGACACACCCCTTATTTTGCCGACCATTTCTGGGGCGACTACCCTTCGCGATGTCGTCGGCGAAGATCCTATTGAGTGGAGCTACAAGGACGTAAGGATCTACTTTAATACCTTTCTTGTATTGCCTTCCGAAATTTATAAGAAGTATGACTTAAAGTAATCTCTGTGTTGGCAATTGCAGCTCATGCGCCGGGCTTGAAATGTTGGTACCGATACACCCATGTTAATTGCCCCGTTTGTCATATGGATTGAATGTCGAACCTGTCTTTGGATGGATTGTGTTGAGTTTTTGTTGAACTATGTCTGGAATTGATGCGTAGACCTTTGTGGTTTGAATTCGTATGGTGAAAAATGTGCCTAATGGGATTGATGGATAACCGTATTTGCTTATTGCGTTGTTTACTTGTGTTTGAACTGTTAAGCACGTTTTGCGGAACAGGTTGTTGATGTGTAGATACTGGTAGGCTTGTTCTATGGGTTGCTTTACTTTGTTGGTAGGTATGGAATTCAGATTTTAATATGAATTAATGTTTGCGCGGGGCGTAATGATGATGATGTTTATAGCAATCTTTGTATTCGTAATTTATTTTCGTATCATACGCATCACAGCAGGTCCATTTGTTACGAACAATTTCAATTGCAGCGTACCCCCTGTTTTTCACAATACGCTATTTTTCCGTAACAAAAGGCCAGAAAATCGTTACAAAAAGTGGTCTTTGGATATTTGTTGTTACAGACGGTTTCGTGACTATAAGTAGGTAATATTTTTTTTACGGGGTTCAATGCCGTTACAAATAGTCGTAACAAAAACCAAGTTCTGACAACCGGTCAATGGAAAACACTTGTAACGCGAGGAACTTCCGTAACAAATACCGTAACTAAAAGTCCTGCCACACGCGCGGAAGGATCTACCTTTCGTTACGAGAGAAAATTCGTAACAAACATCGTAACAAATACCATACTTCAGGGAGCGTTGACCGATCGTAATAGTTACGAAAAGTGGCGTGGCAAAAAACATTCGTTACGCGAGTACACATTACGGAAAAAAGTCGTAACAAAGGCGTAGCAAATACGCAAATTGCACGAAATATGGCTTTTTGTTACGATTTTCCGGCCGTAATAGAAAACAGTTTTTTTGGTAGTGACGGCTGATTTTGTAAACAGAAATCAAATTCCCTATATTCCGTTTTGAGATCCAATTCAATTTGGAATACAATAGTATGTATTTTTTATCGTATGCATTTGTTCAAATTTGACTATAACTTTGGGTGACATATTTTTGTATGTGTAATTCTATTGCATATATATATATATTGTCTTCTTGGACTACTTAATTATTTTAATAAGTCCATAAATTAATTGCTACTACTATGACTTTCATATATATTAGACATACATATTTATTTTAAGGTGAATTTAATTAGCAATAATAAATATAATATATTTTATGAATTGATTTAAACAGTTATGTTGCCAAAGCAACATATGTTGTGTAAATCAGTTTATTTTATATATTAGAAGGTTGTGTGTGTGGCTTATAAGATTGTTGATTGACCCAAAGACAAATCAACAATTAAGTAGTTACATACATGCTTAGGGACAATGAATATAGTGATAGTAATTTAGCTATTTGTGTGTAAATAATAGATTTTTTCAAAGACGGAGTATTGTTCAAAACACTATTTTATTGTCAATATTCGATTGTCAAAACAAGTTTATCATTGGCGAGTAAGTAATTTGTTTAAAGACAATTGCTGATGTTGTATGATAACTCATGATTTAATTGCAAATTTATTTTACAAATTCACATACGGAACATTCAGTTGCTTATAGACATGTGCATTCAGTCGCTTATACATATTCTTTATTTTTATGGAATAGACTTGTATGCATTGAACGTAATTATGATTCTAATTTGGTTTAAGAAAATTGAAAATTTATTAATAATGCTTGCTGCGTTTTGACGGTGAAAATTAAATATTTGAAGTTGCCAAAGTAACTCCTCTTTATATGAGATTTTTTCTTGATAACGTAAGTGTTTATGTGTATTTTAATTCATGTGATTATTCTTCGGCCCAAAGACAGTTGGTAATTGACAGAATGAAATATACATCTGCGATAATATGTATGAGATGATTATATGATTTTATCTTATGTGAATAGTGAACCAGTCCAAAAAATGGTTTACTATTTGACATTACATATTATCCGTATATGATTAGTGCAACAAGATGATTGCTAGTAAGCAATGTTATTTATCCAAATATTGATAATTGATGTTGCACTTAGTGTCTTGGGATGAGAATGCGTTATTCTTAAACTTCATTATAATTCATGAATGTTTATGTGTATATTTATTTGGTCTCAACACAGCCTGGGAACAAATTTAGGCACTGGAAAGAATCAATATTGATTCATTTGGGCTGCATGAATCTTGACTTAACATTAAGAATAGACCAACCCATTTATACGGCGAAAAATATTGTAGATGAAAAACAGTTGTTGGAGAAGTGGGATATGTCCAACGCCTAAGTTTGATGATCATTGAGAAAAACACTCTATAAATTTTTTAGAGTACAATATTCGATAATATCACTATTGCCAAGGGATTTCTTGTCCAAATTAAGAAACGTTTTACCAAAGGCGATAAGACATAAATGAGTACTCTTCTTAAGGGTCTCATTTTCATGTGGTATAACGACAAATGTAACATAAGAGAGTGCATCATAAATATGGTCAATATTGTTGTTGAAATCGAGGCATTTAAGTTAGATCTTTTGAAGGATATTTTGGTCTTATTGGTCTTGATCTTACTTCCATCTCCAGCTCATCATGCTCGTCCTGAGCAGAAGACTTGTTTCTTTTGTAAGAAGACTGGACTTGAGAGAAGAATTGTGTTGAGTATCACGAATGATGTGTGATGAAAGACACTTTTCTTACTTTGGGTTGTTATGAATTTAGTTTAATTTCAGTTCATAGACACACCAGGGGGTGAATTTTGGTGTAACAACTCACATCAGTGTGTCTATGCAAGATTATTTCAATTGCCGAAAATCAATTGATGGTGAAAAATATATCTATATGAGTGATGACAAGAAAATATTAGTTGAAGTCATTGAAAATTATACATTATTATTGAGTACTAGTTATTGTTTGGATTTGGATGAGAATTTTTCTTTTTTTTTTTTTTGTACCATTTCGAGTCAAAATTTAATTTCAATTTATGTTTTGGACAATTTCGATGATTATTGTTCATTAAGATATAAAGTTTTATTCTCTTCCAAAATTCAAAATTAGTTGAAACTAGTAACTTATTTGATAATAATAATCACTATTTACTTAATAGTGTGGCATCATATTATGTATTAACTATTGAATATATTCATACAGCTTTCATGATTACGGGTCTGCTTAATTACTAAGGGATTTCCACATAAGTTCTATAGTGAGCATGTTGCTCGAATGAGAGTGGAACCATATATTCATATTTCGATCTAGTGAGAACTAATTAGTAATGTTCAAATACAGTTAAGGTTTATGTTATACTACAGTATTCAATATGCATTGTTCCACAGTCAGTTTTTATTTAGTATTCAGTTGTTTTGAATTAAAGTTAAGGTGGAGCTGTCTCACCAGCTCTTTTCGATAAATTCACTTCTTTGACATGTTGCACACATATTGCACGGTTTATCGGTTATATTTTATGGATCTATCATTTAGTCGTCGACTCATCGTGTGCAGTAGTGCTAAGCGAGGGCATCATCTGGGGTTAGGATATTCGACCCCGATGTACCATAACACTTTGGCGATAGTGGACGCTAGTAGTCGGACAACTGGGTGACTTAGTCGCACGGTCATTCAGGGATTAGACCCATGGTAGTTGAGACGTATTTGGTCTAATCATTCGTGTTAGGTGTTGTTCCAGTCATTGGGCTGGCCACTGGTGAGGTCTACCGGTAGTTTAGGATCATATGCCAAACTCCAAACGTGATCCCGTTATGGCGCGCGAGGAGTAGAGTTTTCGGATTCCCTTGGGTGATTCCAGGTTGCACGGATTCTACTATATTACACAGGATAGGGCTAGTTAGTGGGGGTCCTATCTTCGCTATCACAGACTATGGGGCGTCTTGTGGTTAATGGCGACAACGTTCGGCTATCCATGTATTGATTGTGGGAGTCGTATGGTGGGTATATAGAAGTGACCGGATGACCGTTATATTATTATGGGTTTATCAGGTCCTTCTTTGAGCCGAGGATTTTCTGGCTATTTATTGATGATAGTCTAGTGAGCTTGTTATTACGGGGCCTAGGTTATTCTGGCTGCTCAATTAAATAGATGCAGTGAGCCTATTATTATGAAGCCGAGGTTATTCCGGCTGCTCACTTCGCGGATGAAAAATTGCATCAACAACATCTCAAAAAATCCAGTTCAATATGGTCGAACGAAGCACATAGAAATTCGATATCATTTTATCCGAGCGCTTGTGGAAGCTGAAGTGTGCAAATTGCAGCACATTGGAACAAGTTTTCAAAAGGAAACATCTTTACCAAAGCATTGGATTCATAAAGTTTTGAGAAATTGAGAAGAGAATTAGGTATGTGTTCATACCTTAACGAATTCGGATTATTGAAGGTTTTAAATCCAATATACATGGGATTTTATTTGGATATATTTTGGAATATTGGATAAATATAAGGAAAGGAGAAATACGTGGCGTAATATTATTGGAAGGGAAATTTATAGGCTTTTTAGGTTGCAGAGTCTGCTGCTTTGGGCAGTGTCCCAACGTTGAAACGTCGCTCTGACATCCCACGCGCCTGGATTGATGGGAATTAATGAAGGTGGTGTGTGAAGGGTTTTTGATTCCCCTACATCTATATCTTCGGATCAAAGTGCACATACATCACTCATCCTCTTTCTCCAAATTCTAATTTCGACTCGTGAAGAAATTTTCTCTCAAAATCTCCAACCATGGTGAAAACTCATTCTGGTGGAGTTGTCAAGGATGTTAAGCCGAAATATGTTTCAAAGAGGAAAGTTGGAACTACAAAGAAAGGGAAGAAGTTGCTTGAACGCTTTTCCCCTGTTCTTAAAACTGTTCATGAACATGTGATGGAAGAACCATGATGAGGGAATCGTTGTCCTCACCTGCTGAAGATCATCGTACTTCTGAAGGACTTGAAGGTCATGTAGCGAAACATGATGTTGTGCACGGGATCGATCTAAATGAAGTTGCGCCCATGGAAACCGCAAATGAAGATGAAATCGTTGTTGCAATGGCTGGCGCACAAGAAGAAAATGCTGAGGAGAACCCTGTTGATGTTCAAGAAGTTGAAACTGTTGCTGGTGGTGATGCAGAGGTTGCTACAACCACATAAGAGGTTCCTTCTATTGATGAACTTGAAAGTGAGGTTGTGCATGAAGAGGTACCTGCTGAAAACACTGAAGGAGTTGGAACAGAAGTGCCCCAACCCGTGGATATGAATTTTGAAGCTACAGAAGCGGAACAAGTCATTCCTGAAAATATGGTTGAGGAAGGAGAAGTTCTTCCTGTGGAACCTCCCGAAATCGATGAAGAAGAAAAAGATGAGTTGGAATCTCTTCGTCTATCCTCTGCTTTGGACAGACTCCGAAAAAGAAAGTTTGGAAGTTCGTCTCGCAATGCCCCTGCCCCTGCTAAAAAGACTTTCAAAAGGACTAAGGCAAAGGCCCGAAAGTCTAAAGAAGTTCCTAATCCTCCTGCTGTTCGTGAAGATAAAACGTTGAATGAGACATATTATTATGTATCTGGGCATCGCTATGCTCAAGATTTTCTTGCTGGAAGGACTGTGATTTCAGAAGTTCAGTTCATTCGAATAGCGTATACCAATATCGGATTCCGTGCATTCCTTGAGGAAAGACATTTGTTGTTTTGGGTGACCGGATTGGAGCGTTACTATCCTCGCCTTGTCAAGGAGTTTTATGCCAATTTGAGTGGGAAGGTACTCGATCTGAACTCTCTCTGGTATCATAAGATATATATTCGTGGAAAAATTTGGAACTTAGTCCTGCAGTGATCAATGAGTTGTCACAACTGCCGCCGAATGACGAAAATAAGCTGGCATCTGAGCTGATTGATGAATCAACAAAGGAGGTTGCCAAAACCATATCTGTTGGAAATGCTTCGTCATTTGGACGTTTTGGAGTGACTGGAACAATGCTGACATGAAGTTTCAATGTCTCTTTCGACTTTGTGGATGCAATATTATACCAACCATAAAAAATACAAGTATCAACACTGATATGGGTACTCTCATCTTCTCTATTGATAAAAATTTTGAGCTAATTAATTTTGGCTATTTAGTAATCAAGAAGATGATTGACTTTTGTTCGGATTCAAAAATGGAATGGACACAATTGCCATATCCTGGTTTAATTTGTTTGTTCTTGAGTTCCAAGGGAATTCATCCAGAACCGGGTGAGGAGGTGTTTCCCATTCGATCTTTTATTGCCCAGTCCAACCTAAAAAAACTCCACAATGACTTTCTTCGCGGTGCCCACATGCCGATGCCCGCATAGAGAAGTGTAGGGCGCTACTGACTGAAGTCATGAGGGATCAATCTGCTCTGTTTGCTGCTCTCATTGCTCAGAATAGAAAAGTGGCATAGGCCATGGGGTTGATGCCTCGCAAACCTGGAAGCATAAATGATGAGGACGCTGATGAAGATGATGATGAAGATGGTGATGGTGCGGAGGAAGCCGACCCTTGACCACCTCTTTTTGGCCTCTGTTGCAATGCAAGGGGAGAATGCAGCAAGCCAGGGGGAGTGTGTGTTGTTGAGGAGGAGTTGGTATTACCATCTTCGATTTGCTGATTATGGTTTTTGTTTATTTTTTATAAAATGCCGATGTTTTTCTGTTGTTACAACATTTGGATGTTAAAGCTTTCTGTGGCTTGTTCGAATTGATGGCCTGTAATAACTCTGAACCGGATTGTGATTGTGGTGTGGATGTATGAATGGTGTGTGTGTTTGCTGCTTATTATACCGATGTTTTTCTGTTATAACATTTGGATGTTAAAGCTTTCTGTGGCTTTTTCGAATTGATGGTCTGTAATAACTCTGAACCGGATTGTGATTGTGGTGTGGATGTATGAATGGTGTGTGTGTTTGCTGCTTATTATGCTTTGCTACATATGCCAAAAAAGGGGAGATTGTCGGCATATTCAAAAATTCCAAATCCTTTTATTTCTACTTTTGGCATTTGAGCAAGTATGCAGGATGTTGTTGCAGTTTTTTATTAACACTATTTCTGGAAAC
The DNA here is from genome assembly GCF_009805555.1 of Andrographis paniculata. NCBI lineage: Eukaryota > Viridiplantae > Streptophyta > Magnoliopsida > Lamiales > Acanthaceae > Andrographis > Andrographis paniculata. Next base: position 459,342 of record NW_026137577.1, read on the forward strand.
CTCTCAATTGCACAAAGTTGACTGAGGTATTAAGTTTGAATGTATCTTGAGTGTCCTACACTCGATGGAATAGGACAAATGTATATGCATTGGACAGAGAAAATGCAGGAGATGCTGTATGTATTGACCTTTCATACTGCATGGCATTTATTGCCCTGATACACTGCCCCAAAAGTTGACACACAGTCAACTTTGTCTTTTATGTGCAGGATTTGTATTTATTGAAAGAGGATACATAACACTTCGAATTAGTATTCTATCCACCTGTTAGAGTGTTGAGAGAGCTCATTCATGAAGGATTGAAGACGAGAAAAAAGGATTCTTGGAGTCGAAGCCAAAGAAGATATTCATCCGGTAAACAACCTTATTCTTAGCTTGGTCGCTGGCCTGCTGGAGTTGTTGCGGTGGAGTAACAGCCAGTCCATGAGAGTTTGTAAAACTAAATGGAGTTTGGGTAGAAGATAGGTTGGATAGTTTGGTTTGGTGTCTTATATGGTGTAAACCAATTGTTTGGTTTAGTTAAGACTCCTGGATTGGAATCCCCCAGACGTAGATTGGAAAATCGAACTGGGTAAACAAACTTGGTGTGTGTGTTATTTTTCTTTCTGCACTTATTCAGCCATCGATTTGTGCATGAACACACACTTCTGTTATAACCGTAAGACAACTACGTTGCAAAGTTGTAATTATGTCGAATGTTTCACAGTTCCGCTGTGCAAGGTACTCGGAGGCGATGGACCTCTTACTCGCCCCTCTCCGCGACTTCCAACAACCGTTAATGCCGATTATCTCTATATAGGGTCATTGGGTGCGACAGCTGATTGGCGCAGGTTGTGACTCATAAGGGATTCACTTTTTTGCACCATCTCCACCTCCAGCATCAGTACTTGAAGCTTGTATTTCCACCGCTAAATCAGCCCCTCTTCAATAGTGCTTTGGTCATCTCTCTCTATCTAAGGGGATGCATATGATGTCTAAGTTGTTTTCATTGTCGACTTTAGAATATAAGTTGTGTCAGCTCGATTGACAACCCCGTGCATTGTTTTTAAAGAGAGTATTTTATCGGACTTCTGTGCCCTTTGATTTAGTCCACTTTGAGCTACACTCACCTTGCTTCTAGTCCACATTTTACAAACGCACAAAACATATTGTAATTGATTATTATTTTATTCAAGAAAAAAATTATTTGATGTTGTAGCATTGGGTATGTACATTCTGATGGTCAGCTTATCTTAACAAAATCTTTCAAGAATTTTGCACCAAATATTTTTGTGACAAGTTAGTGCATTTTATTTACATACTCCAACATAAAGGAGTGTCATATATTCATTGTTAGATAAGTTTAGAATTAAGCAGACTGGGTTTATTTGTATATACTAATAAAATTTAAAGAATATATTAACAGTATTCTTGATTTGTAGCAAAATATTAATGATGCTAAATTTTTTATATTCTTATTTTTATTTGTTTAATTGAGTGGGAAAAAAAATCTGCCTAATGAATATATGTAATCGAAAATAGGACCTAGCGCTTGTAGTTTAACAACAATCAAACACATATGAACCAAAGAACATCAAATCTTTTTTATATTCAAAATCGACGGAGTTCGGACTCAGTTTACCCAAAGTTCCAACCGAATAGCAACATATACACACAACCTCGACCCAAACACTACCGACATCCACAGAAACGCACAATCGGCGTGATTAACAACCTAATCGAAAGAAATCTCAAGATTCTAAGCCTAAATTATCGCGAAAATCAATTTACACCACGAACAGTACATAAAGGCATAATTGAGAAATCAAACCGAAGAACAGCTTTAGGACAAGCTGTAATACAATCACGATGGATGAACTTCAAGTTCCGATGGCCAAACTCGCCGGAATGCTAGGAACAGGTCGATCGCGTTCGTCGGGGAAGTTAGGGCTTCAGAGAGTGAAATCGCGATATGAAGGAGTGAGGAATCAATCTGTTCATCGAACAGGGGAAACCAATATATATTAAAACCCCTTGGACCGGTTTGAGGGCGGTCCAGGGTGGTTCAGGCCAAACGAACCCATCATCCAATTCATCACTCAATCGGATCGAACTGCGGGCACAAGATCCGGATTTCGATAGGCTGGGTTAAATCAAAGTGTAATATGCACAAAACATCACAATATACATAGTAGTTTCTTTATTACAAATATTCTATTAAATATTTATATTTATTAAATATATAGTTAGATTTTTTATTCAAGTTATACATGAAGTATTTATTAATATCATAATATATGATAAATTTGAACATTTATATATCCAATGGGAACGGATTGGGTGCCCATGCTGAATTTTGTAAAAATTAGTCATACTAATTTATTTTATTAAATTATATAATTAATGTAATTATATGTAATCACATTTACATTATCAGCCGAATCAGCACCCAACCCAAAACTCATATCGGAATATTCAATTTTCTAGTTATTTGATACGTACTGTATATAAAATTTAAGTACTATTTGATTTGATTTTTTTTTTTGAATTTTTTTTTATAATAAAAATCTGTAAAAGAAAATCCCAAACAAACATAATTTAGAATTTTAAGTTGATTTAAAAACTATAAAAAAATAGTTATAAAAGTGTTTGATGTGAGTATTATGTAATTGTTATTTAAAAAAAAATCTAACAGTAATAAAAAATATATTTTAATATGTTATTTAAATAAAAAATGAATTTATAATGTATTTTGTAGTATAAAAATTTTGAAAATGTAGAGCCTCATTGTTTTTCATAAAAAAATAAATATTATTTTTTATATAAAAATATTACATTAAAATGTTATTTAAATTAAGTTTCAAATTAAAATCTTTAAATCAAAACCAAATACACCAAAATAGACAACCTACGACACTAATTACTAACACAATTAAAATATATTGGGATCACTTTTTAAATGAACAATATTTATGTTTGTTTTATATTTTTAATTTGAAATATTTTTATACTCCCTCTATCATACTCCATTACACTACAAACTTTTTGGCACGATAATTAACAAAAAAAAAAAAAAATGTATTCAAAAATTAGTTTTTTGAATTTAGTTGATATGTTAGTTGTAATATGGAGATATATTTTTATTTATTTAATATTTTATGTATAAAATATATAAAAATTATTTTAACACAAATCATTTTTGAATTAAAAAACATTTTATGTATAATATATATTCTTTTATTTTTAACTTTAAATATTTGTAAATTATCTAAAATATAATTTAAAACTTTTATATTTGAGTAGATTTCCAAAAATTTTATTATTTAAGTATATTCCTTTTTAACAATATCAAATCAAATTTTTATTTTTTATTTTTGTATTATAAAATCAATTATACATTCACAATACCAATATTTATTATATTACATCAAATAATAATTAAAATAAAGAGTTTACTAAAAATGCGTTTATGACGTACTGAAATGCCGAGTTATATCATATAAAAATTTGAATTATAAGTTTATTCTTATTAAATGTAATTGAAAATAGAGATAATTCGTTATGATATACCGAAATATTGAATTATACTGTATATTGTTCTAAAATTTTCATTATGTTAAAAAACATACTAGTATCCTACTAGAAAATCAGTATGGTAAAAATTCGGAAACAAAATATATACGGTACCGTACTGATAATTTGGTATACTGAAATATCATATTAAAAATAATTTTATAATTTAGGAAAAATAAAAAAATAAATAAAAGCTTTGTATCAATCTTCCAAATTATCTCTCTCTCTATATATATATATATATAGATATATCGAATATTAAAATATCAACATAATACATGGTATTTAAATCTTATATCGAAATAATTTCGGTATTTAGAAATATATCGATAATGTAAAACTAGATATTGACACCGTATTGAAAAATTTTGGTACACGATTGAAATTTTTAATATACCGAATTTTTGAGATTTTTGATATTTTCGGTATGATATATGCGATATTTTGATAATTTGATATTTTTCTACCTTTAATTTAAAATAAATTATTAAAATAATTATGGATAGAAAATTTGGATGTGTTCACCCAATAAAATTTTTTCAATACATTTCACAATTAATATTATAAAAAATTACAGTATAACATACATTCACATAATATATAACATTTATTTTACACATTCATAAAAAGTTAATAATTCAATACAAAATATTATTTATTTTACCGACACATTATCACATACCTAATATAAACATACTTCAAATTATTACAAAAAAAAAACAACTACATCCTAAATAGATTAATTTTAATTAGTTAAAGATAAAATTGTTATTAAAATTGTTAATTTTTTTTTTAATAGAAAGTGGTATAATTTGATGGGTGTTACGTACGAAATTTAGAGTTAGGTTAAAAGCCCAAGGTAAAAAGAAGAATGGGCCTGGCAATAGAGTGGATTGAACTGGCTGAAGGACACCGTGAGGAAATCAAGGAAAATAGGTTTATTTCTAAGGAAAATACAAGATGGGAAGTCCCCAGGACGGAAAGACCTCAGGTCGGAAGGTTTTCAGGTCAGGAGGCCCTCAAGACGGGAGGTCCTCAAGACGGAAAGTCCTCAGGACGGAAGGACCTTAGGTCGGTAGGTCCTCAAGATGGAAAGACCTCAGTTCGGAAGGTCTTCAGGTCGGGAGGTCCTCAAGACGGGAGGCCCTCAGGACGGGAAGTGCGCAGGTCGGGAGGCCCTCAAGACGGAAAGTCATCAGGACGGGAAGTCCGCAGGTCGGGAGGTCCTCAAGACGGAAGGACCTTAGGTCGGTAGGTCCTCAAGACGGAAAGACCTCAGTTCGGAAGGTCTTCAGGTCGGGAGGTCCTCAAGACGGGAGGCCCTCAGGACGGGAAGTCCGCAGGTCGGGAGGCCCTCAAGACGGAAAGTCATCAGGACGGGAAGTCCGCAGGTCGGGAGGTCATCGGGACGGGAAGTCCGCAGGTCGGGAGGCCCTCAGGACGGGAAGTCCGCAGGTCGGGAAGTTCTCAGGTCGGGACTCTGCGGCAGGACCAACAAGTCAGATGTTTTGCAAGTCGGGAGGATTGGCAGCTGGACCAATACGGTCGTAGATTGGCAGTCGGGCCTAAAGGGCGGAAGGTATGTGGTCGGCTCAAAGAGTGAAATATAGGGATAATTTTGGTCTGCTAAGGACACGTGTCAGCATGAGAAGGGTTGGAAGACGGTTGGGAAGGAGACGTTGTAACCGTTCGGGTGACGGTTTTCAGTACGGTTTCCCAGAGAATATTTAAAGGTTTGGATAATCATTTGGCAGGGTATCTTCAATCAACTTCAACAAAGCAAAGTCAGATTTGGGGATCACCACTTTAAATTTCAGTCTTTTATTTTCCAGTTTATTTTCTGTACCATACAGTGTTTAGAGATTCCTAATCTCAGGCACTAATTAATCAAGTTTAAGGATATTTTCTATATCTTTGAATTTTACTTTATTTTTGTTGAAAAATTACATCAACAAATTGGCGACCACAGTGGGAGCAAGACAAAATTGCTCATTCCAATTCCGGCGATAATTTCATACGTCTTAGATCCGGCCGTATCATCGGAAGGGTCCATATGGCAGGTTCACAACCTCAATCATCTTCGGCACCGGTGGGAGAATCCGTTCCACCACCTATTGTGCCAAATGCCGGGGAAATCCCACAACCACCAACTGATTGGTGGTCTTATGTTCAACAAATGAACAACCAGCAAACTTTGGTTATGCAGAATATGTTGCGTGAGCAACAAACGAACATGTTGCGTGAGCAACAGAGTCTAATGCAGAACATGATAGATCAAGCACTGTCAAGGGTTAGTCTTCAACCTACTCAAACTCCACCAGGAGTATCACCATCCAGACTACAGGCAAATTTCGCAGGGCCATCATTCGTGGATAGTACATTCCCAAGTGCCACAAATCCCAACCGAATGGATAGGGGAAAATCTCCTCTGACTTTTCCCAACACTGTTCCACTGGGACCAAGGGTTACCAATCCGCAGCCGAACAATACAAGGGAGGACAGGCCTGAAGGATATATACATGATCCTATTCATATTCCTGTGCAGGATCCGTTCCATGTTCCTGATCATCAACGCTTTCATGTAGATCCTGATGAGATTGCACATATATTAAGGGATCAGTATGGATTAACTCCTCAGATGGCTAACCGCCCTGCATATCAGAGACCTTTCCCAGAAAGGATCATTAATGAACACCCTCTCCCAAGGAATTATCGACCACCCGATTTTCATGCATTCTCAGGGGAGGACGGATCTTCCACCATAGAACATGTTGGTCGGTTCACAGCACAATTAGGAGAAGTTGGCAATAACCCTTTTTATAAGTTGCAGCTGTTTGGTTTATCTCTTACTAGAACAGCGTTTTCGTGGTTTGCAAGTCTGCCTCCTGGACAAATTCAGACGTGGGAAGGACTGGAGATGGCATTTCATGCCAGATTCTTCAATCCTTTACCAACTGTTTCTTTAACTGATTTACTAGAATTGAGACAGTATCCAGAAGAATCTGCTTCACAGTTTATAGAAAGGGTGCGATTGATGAAGGGACGATGTCCTACGGTAATCAGTGAGAAAGAGATGACCAATTTAGTGGTCCGGAATATGCATACTCGCTTAAGAAAGGCACTCACTGCCCTGGATGTTGAGGATTTGGCAAGTCTTGCATCCAAGGCAGGACGTTTAGAGTCTTTGTTCAGAGAGGAAGATCAGCATAACAGGCGTAATAGAGGCCAACATATGGCGAGTATGGGAACAGAAACATGTGACTTTGATTTTAATCAGTCAGAAGAGATGGCAGCCGAAATCCTTTCTGGAAAACCTTATGTATGCCCTAAATTGAAGCCAGTACCAGGATCTGAAGGAAAGGAGCAACCGACGTTTGATAGTTCGAAAGCTGATGAAATCTTTGATATCCTACTGACTGATGGGCAGATCCGTATTCCAAAGGGGCAAAGATTGGCCACTAAAGAAGAAATCAAAGGGAGACCATATTGTAAGTGGCATAATTCTTTCACACACAATACAAGTCAGTGTACTCATTTCAGGAAGGAAATTCAAAAGGCCATCAAGACAGGTCGGCTCAAATACATCACTCTAGGTGTAGACCAGCAACCGTTTCCGAAAGTAACAACGGCAATGGTTGACATCCAACCAAGTTCGGAAACAGGGAAAAGTTCGGCCAATAGTGGACAAACAGGGGAACGAACTCAGGCAAGCCCCGGAACAAAGAAAGGAAATCAGCCAAACAGCAGCCGACCGGAAGAACGACTCAAAGTTTGTGAGAAGCCAGTCGCTGAAAAATGGGACCATCCAGACGGTTCTTTTAATGTGGAGGTGAAAGAAAAGGTTTTAGTACGTGATCACCCGACCAGAAAAACAGGGTCAGTCGGGAACAATTGGGCTCGAAATAAAAAGCCTTTACCAGTTGATATAGATCCTCGTTTCCCAGGTATGAATCGTACACAGATTCGCAATGCCAAACGAAGGTATGCTGCGAAGTATGGGAAACGAGTTCCTTCAGCAAAACAACTAACCGACGAGCAAAACGCAGCCGACTGCTTGGCAGGAGATCAGTCCTTTCGGGTCTTTACAGAACAAACAACCAACGAGTAGGGAGCAGCCATGCAATCTCCAAAAAGTCGGTCCAGTCGGGTCTGTTCAAGAAAGCAACCGAACGACGGATTAGACGCTTCAGATTATACTAAAGGAAGTTCGTCGGGACAGAGGAAAGGTAAAGGAATATCAGATGAAATAATTAGAGGTTTTAGATGCCAACATTGTGAACGGATCAACATCAATCCATCTCTTGAAGAATTCCGTATAGAATCTTTGACGGTTCAATCTCGGAATAAGACAAAGGAAGAAGTTGTAACTACAGAGGAAAATTTGAGATCTGTTAAATCTCGTCTGGGACCACGAATCCCTTGTCGAATGACAGAGATTAATCAGATTAGAGATGAACCGATGTGGGCGAGTCTGGTAGATGATACTATGGACGAACCTTTATGGGCATTCTTGGCAGATGACGAATTAGAGGAAACAGAGTGGGCAAAGACTTCAGATTCCGAGCCTCAGCCGGAGGCACCTTCGATTGTGTTTCCTCCTATTCCAGAGGGTGCGATCTCCCATTTGAAACCTCTGTATGTTAATGCTCACATTTGTGGGAAACCAATCACAAAGGTTTTCGTGGATAATGGAGCAGTCTTTAATGTTATGCCATTGAAGACTCTCAAGAAGCTAGGGAAAGGAATTCATGATCTGTCTCCTGTGGAATTCGAAATGACAAGTTTTACAGGGCAGCCGACTAAGCCTGAAGGCATGATGGTTGCCACAATCGAGGTTGGACCAAAGAAGATCTCCACTATTTTCTTTATTGTGGACGCAGATACTACATACTCTCTCTTGCTGGGAAGAGACTGGATTCATGCCTCTCAATGTGTGCCATCAACCTTGCACCAACAATTAATGTTCTGGGAAGGAAATCAGGTCTTCAAAATGGAAGCGAATGACAACCCATTCGATGTAACAGAACAAGTTGAAGAGTCAGTGTTTTATTCCAGTCATTTGGCTCCGATGTCTCAGTTGTATATGGCCAGGGAATACCCAAACAAGGGTTATAAAGTCACTGGCCAGAACTCGATGTTCTATTAAAAGAACACCTTTATTGTATGGCTCATGATAAAGCCACGCCCATTCCCATATAATTTGTTTGTTATGGATGATACAAGTTTAGAAGTATGTAGTTCTCTTATTAATAAGTTCTATTTAAAGCAGTTATTACATAAAGCAGAAAATAGTAAAGAGATTCTTGATGTTCACCTCCAAGAAGATGAACAATTTCGTTGGCCCGATTTATTAGAAAAAACAGAACCAACAGCTTCATCACAAGACCCATTATTGGAGTTTAATTTAGGAACCGAATTGGTTCCAAAAGTGATCAGGCTAAGTGGTTATTTGTCTAAAGAGCAACAGACAATGATGCTCGAAGTTATTAGAAACAACATTGATTGTTTAGCATGGGATTATTCAGAAATGCCTGGTTTGACAAGAAGTCTAATAGAGCATCGATTGCCTATCAAGGAAGGTTGCAAACCTTACAAACAACCTCCAAGGCGAATGAGCCCGGATTTGATGCCTCAAATCAAGGAAGAAATCCAAAAACTTCTCAAAGTGGGTTTCATTCAGCCTTGCCGTTACGCGGAGTGGCTGGCTAACATTGTGCCAGTGGTCAAGAAAAATGGTAAGATAAGGATATGCATCGATTTCAGGGATTTGAATCTAGCTACCCCTAAGGACGAATATGTGATGCCTATGGCCGACATGTTGATAGATGCAGCAGCAGGGCATAAAGTCCTTAGTCTGATGGATGGTTATGCAGGTTATAACCAAATATTTCTGGCAGAAGAAGACATTCCTAAGACAGCATTTAGGTGCCCAGGGGCTTTAGGTATTTATGAATGGACAGTCATGCCATTCGGGTTAAAGAATGCAGGGGCAACTTACCAAAGAGCCATGAATTCAATCTTTCATGATTTAATTGGCAGATCTATGGAAGTTTATATTGATGATGTTATTGTTAAATCTGCCAGTTTTGACGAACATTTGAGAAATCTTGAAGAGGCATTCGAAAGAATGAAGAAGTACAAGTTGAAGATGAATCCAACCAAATGTGCTTTTGGAATATCAGCCGGGAGCTTTTTAGGATTTTTAGTTCATGAGAGAGGAATTGAAATCGATGCCAATAAGGCTAAAGCCATTCTTGACAGTCGGCCACCCAAGACGGTTAAAGAAATCCAAAGTCTTTTGGGTAAGGTGAACTATTTGAGGCGTTTCATTTCTAATGCTGCTGGCAAGGTCAGACCCATTACTAAATTGTTGAAAGCTGGAAAAAATGCTTTTGAATGGGGTCCCGATCAACAGACGGCTTTAGATGCTATCAAGCAGGCATTGGTTCACCCTCCAGTCTTGATGCCTCCTAAACAAGGTCGGCCACTCAAACTTTATTTGGCAAATACATATGAAGTGGTTAGCTGTTTATTGGCACAGGATGGTGATGACGGGAAGGAAAGGGCAATCTACTATCTCAGTAAAACCCTTACAGGACCAGAACTGAATTACATTATGCCAGAGAAAATGTGTTATTCATTGGTCTTCGCTTGTACTAAACTCGAGCATTATTTGCTGCCCAGAAAAATTGAGGTCATATCAAAGGTGGATCTCATCAAATTGATTTTGCAGAGACCTACTATGAAGGGCAGACTCATGAAGTGGGCCATCAAATTGGCTCCTTTTGATCTTCAACATTCCCCTTTGAGGGCAATCAAGGGACAAACAGTAGCCGACTTCTTAGCAGAATTTTCACAAGTCGGGTATTCTCTTTGTGATAGCGTCCGACCACTTGGTTGTTCATCATATTTGAATAATCTACAGGTCGGATGTGTACCTTATATAAGTACCAGAACATGGTTGATGTTCTTTGATGGTTCTACCTCTGGAAACAAATCAGGGGCAGGGGTCTTTTTGCAAGGACCTGACGGTCAAAAGATCAACTTACAACTACGATTGGAAGCCATGACCCATAATTCGGCAGAATATGAAGCTTTAATTTTGGGTTTGGAGGCTTTAATAGCCAGGAAGGTCCAGTCTGTAATCATAAGAGGGGATTCTCAACTAGTAATCAACCAGGTAAACAATCAATATGTTTGCAATTACCCTCACCTTCGCAGATACAGGGACATTGTGGGTCGGTTACTGACAAAAATCTCAGAAGTAATAATTGAGTTCATTCCGAGGAAAGAAAACCAATGTGCTGATGAGTTGGCTCAAAGGGCCTGTAAAGGAATTTTGGAGGATATGTGGTCGGAGGTCAAGTCGGGCATAAAAGGAAAGACAGACCCAATATGTGATCGAATGGTCGGGCAAGAGACTGTCGGACAGGAGCCCGACTGCGTAGTTGCTGTCGGACAGGAGCCTGACTGCGTAGTTGCTGTCGGACAGGAGCCCGACTGCGTAGTTACTGTCGAACAGGAGCCCGACTGCGTAGTTGCTGTCGGACAGGAGCCCGACTGCGTAGTTACTGTCGAACAGGAGCCCGACTGCGTAGCTACTGTCGGGCATGAGCCCGACGGCGTAGGTACAGTCGGACAAGATGCCAGTGAAACAGTGACCGATTGGAGAACAGAGCTTATCATGTATTTACAGAATCCAGGTGCGAGTGTTTCAATTGCGACACGATTGAAGGCTTTACGTTTTCAATTGATAAATGGAATTTTGTATAAGAGATCATTTGAAGGTGTACTTTTAAAATGTTTGGGGTCTAAAGAAGCTCTAGAGGTAATGACAGAAGTACATGGCGGGATATGTGGAGCTCATCGGGCAGGTCTGAATATGAGATGGGCCATTCATCGTTTGGGTTTTTTCTGGCCAAAGATTTTTGAAGATTGTATACAATTTGCCAAAGGCTGCCAGGAATGTCAGAGACATGGAAACTTAAACTATTTGCCAGTAACCGAATTGCAATTTTTGGCAAAACCATGGCCTTTTAAATCATGGGCTATGGATATTATTGGTAAGATACATCCTGCTTCATCGAAACATCATTGTTTCATATTGGTCGCGACTGACTACTTTACCAAATGGGTAGAAGCGGTTGCTTTGAAAAATGTAGATCAGAAAGAGGTGATAGACTTCGTTTTGAATCAAATTATTTATAGATATGGCATTCCTCAGTCTATAACAACCGACCAAGGCCTGGTTTTCACAGGGGAAAAGTTCTCTAGTTTCTTGGCAGAATTCGGTGTTCGATTACATCATTCGTCACCTTATTATCCCCAAGCCAATGGACAAGCGGAAGCAGCAAATAAGATTATTATTGGGATTATAAAGAAGATGGTTGAAGGGAACCCAAGAAAGTGGCATTTGTTATTGTCTCAGGCTTTATGGGCACATAGGAATACCAGAAATACGGCCACAGGGTTCTCACCTTACCAACTCACGTTTGGCCAAGATGCTGTTTTACCAGCCGAAATCCGAGTATCATCTGGCCGAACAGAGTTTACTGATGGTGATCTTACAAAAGAATACCAACAACTTATGATGCAACAGTTGGAGGATTTGGATGTTAGCCGACTTCATGCAATAAGTCGAAGTGTGAAACAGAGTGAAATCAGAGCAAGGAATTACGGAAAGAAAGTTCTTCACAGGACATTCCAAAAAGGAGACCTAGTCTGGAAGACCATTCTTCCTACATATAAGAAAACTGACCAATTGGGGAAGTGGTCACCGAATTAGGAAGGACCATACATTGTTCAAAAAGATATTCGGAATGGCGCTTTCATTATTGTAAATCATGAAGGTAGAAGAGTACATGATTGTATTAATGCTAAATATCTGAAGAGGTATTATCCTGCCTTTTCAGATAACAAAACTGCCTGAAACAAAATATTATTCAGAACCCATTTGTGGGGTTCGAACCTATTTAAAGGTTCATTTCTGTTAGTCATCATGTATTTGTGAGAAATTTTCTGCCTCTGAATCAGAATTTTCATCCCAGTGAGTGGATATTAGTTCTGGTTCTTCTTCAATAAGATCTTCCAAATCTGGTCGGTACCTCTCCCATTGGCTTTGCATTTCATCTAAATCTTGATTGGTACGTGCTTGCATGTCTGTTATGGCTTGATATTCACGGTCAACAATGGTACGCAATCTTGAAAAGACTTTTCGTTGATTGGAAAAGATATTATCCCAACCAAGATCTGGAAGTATGGTTGCTGCGTGATTTTCAATCATTTCCATGTGATGATGGAGGTCAGGAATGCGACCAAGGATGTCACGAAGAGGTTCATACCCCTCAATGATTTTTTCCATTAGGCGGATGACGCGATGAATGGTTCTTCTACCTCGTTGGGAGAATCGGAATTTGAAGTCTAGTTGCTTGAGTATATGTAACAAGTCTTCTGCATGGCCTCCAATAGGGTGATTACCTACAAAGAAGGGTTGAAGAATACCCTCCCAGTTGCTTGATGGAACATGAGGTCGGTCATTCGCCATGTTTGTTAACACTTCAAGTGTTTTGGTTTTCAAAATATGCCTTGGAATGTGTTTCTTAAAATGTGAGAAACAGTGTTCTTTTAAAGAAGGAGTTTGTTTCGATTCCTACAAAGTTGGAAATTGAAAGGTGATCCTTGTTTTGAGAGAAGAAGGACAAATATATTACTAAGTCAAATGTTGTTACAGAGGGGGAAGTATTACAAAAGTGCCCCTAGGGCAGTTTTTATATGTGTCCATTTGATTTCATCCCTGGATAGCCTTCTGGTATTGGCAGCCGTCTGATATCTTCTGATGAATTGGGATCGAGCTTGGGTTTTCAGCTCTTGATCCAATTCAGCCTCGTTCTTTGTATACTTCTCAAGCAGACGTTGCTCATTGGTAATTTGATTATCCAGGATAGACTGTTCTTTCCTTAGTTCCCGCAATTCTGCCTCCTTTTTCTGGATGGATTCATCAACTTGAGCCTTCGTGCTAAGGAGACCGCCCAGCCTTCCAGTAGTCTGCTGAAGGGATTCTCGGGTTTTAGCCAAAGAATTCTCCAGTGTTGTTTGATCGAAGACAGGCTGGGGGGTTTCGGCTGACAGGAGTCCAATAACTAACACTTCAGTCTTGAGCTCCGTAAGTCTCTCCATCAGCCGATGCAGAATGGGGACGGCTGGTGATTCCGTCGGAGTGTAAAAAAGAAGGCCACCAACCGTCTGAATGAGTTTGTCCAATAAGTCGGATCTTAATTCTGAAAGTGGATGGTTAATGGCCTCAGTGAATATAGTTTGGGCCTCCGCTGGAACCGGAACAGTCGATAGGATGGCTAAGTCCGAAGGCCCCTGCAAGTCTTACAGTTTCAATAAGTATTCCAAGGAAGGTGCAAAATTATTCAGATAAGATATGTGTCACCTCTGGGTGAGCTGCTGTCAGTGAAGGGGGCAACAATGAGGTCGGTCGAGTAGGGCGGACAGCTGGTATAACAGCAGCCGACTCGTCGGCTGCTGCGAGTGGTCGCTGAGGTGCCGACCTGGGTCCCTATGGAAAGTAGTATATAAAACAGTTAGTGTTTTCCGAAAGAAACATTGTAGCATGGATTGGTTTAATCTTACCAAATTCACAGAAGTCTCCGAATCGGACGAAGACACTTCTTCCATTTCTGGAGGTTGGGCTGCCACAGGTGGTTCTTCTGCCTGCCATTCGATTGCTGGAGGGAGCGCCGCTGCTGGCTGGGCGGCTGCAGGTTGGGCAGCTGCGTCTAAAGCCACTGCAGCTGGTATCTCAGGAGCAAATGGGATAGCCGCAGCTGTGGCATTTTCGGTTTCCAGCGTGACTGCATCCGATTGGACGATTTCGGGATCAGCAGCATCAGGGATGTCGTTTTGAGGGTCAGCTTCGGCAAGGGCAGCTGGTTCTTCCTTCGAAATGGATGAGTCTGATGCCATGAATGGCGGTCGACCCATCTGGGAAGTAGTCCCCTCGCTGTCAGAAGAGACCCCTGCTGCTGATGCGATGGGTGAAGGTGTCTGTGAAAAATCATGGAAATGTTGTTGTTAAATATATCAAGGTTGATCATTAGAATCCTAAGTATTGCTGATGAGAGAACTTACTGGTTCTATAGGCACTGCTGGTAAAGATTGCCTTCTGGTCGGGTGCCTGGCCCGACCACTCCTCGGTACGGGAGGAAGAGTCTGCCTCCTTGTCGGGTCCTCCGCCCGACTGCTCATTGGCAAAGTGAGAAGTGGAGTAGGGGTTTGGAGAGGAAATGTCTCAGTCTGGACCAAAGGTACGTTTGAATGGTCGGCTGGGGGGGGCGTCGTTTGTGTGGTCGGTGTTACCAAGGCCGGTTCTGGTGAATGAAATGAGTGAAATCAAAGTTAAGATATAGTGAATTGGTTCACGGTTTTAAGAAAAATTACCTATTCGGGGTCGGGTCCTTGTTGATGTCTTAGTAGTTCCAAGGTCCGCTGGAGCTTGCTGGTCGGCCCCAGAGGTCGGGGGTGTTTGCAGCTGGGAAGCTTTCCTTTTTCGCATTGGAACACTAGATCCGATTCCCGGGGCGGCTGTTTGTTGCTGAGTGCTAGTATGTCTAGCCGCCCCTAGAACCAATCCTTGGGGGGGAAGGAGTATGTTCAGCAACCGATCCTCATCAGGGGAAATCAGGGGCCATACAACCGACCACCATTCATTGAATGTATCTACAGTCTCAGGGTTGGAGCGGAAAGGAATATAAGAATTGGAAATTATATACGTGGTGAGCTGGGAGATATAAGAAGGGATTGAATTAGGTAGGACTCGTCGGTCAGGACTTTGAAAAATTATATGCGGACAAGCGACGGGTCCAGGGATACCTTGGCAACAGCCGAACTGGCGTGCCATGAATTGAGGTTCATAATTAAAGGTGCAAAAAGTTTTCTGCCCTTTTTTATCAAGTTTTTTGCTGCTAAAAAGAGACCTGGGTTTGAGGGCAACGTCCCAGGCAAAAGGATAGGTGGGATGAGGACAAGGCTCAGGAGTCGGAAGAGGATTTGGTGCCGGGAAGGGCCAAAAATGGTCGGGAGCATAACCCGCATATTTTTTATACATTGAAAATCGAGAGTTACTACGGGTATCCGTTACAATTGAGGTTATTATTGGATCGGAAGATTGGAGTTTACTGCGTCCTGAGCAGAGTCGGTTGAGGGCTAATCCCAAATGTTTTTCGGATATTGGCATAGTGGGCGGAGATCCTAAGTTGAACGCGTTGGGGAAATAAAGACGGAACCAAAGTTCTAAAAACCAAAAAGGACCCGATGCGGCAGTGTCTAATTTTCTATTATCATTATCTATTAAATGAAGGCTAACTCTAGTAAGTCCTTCAAACAGATTGGCTAAAAACAGAGTGCCAAGGGAAAAGAACCGACCAGATGCGATATGAATGGCTAGGTCGAGATGAGAAGGAAGAACGCATTTAGAAGGGGAAACAATGACGTACCTACAAAGCCAAAAAAGGATAAAGGCAGTATGCTCCCGGTCAGTCACGGGGGTCCCTGGAGCCCCTTGCTGATCGGTTGCGAACTTAGTCCAGCCCCATTCCTTCACACCTTGTAAAGACCACCCTGGATGGTCTTCTGATGGCTCCTGCCCATTTAGGGCTCCCATCACAGGGTCTTCACCCACGACTGGGAGATGCGCGATCATTGCCACATCCATAAGAGTTGGACCAAAGGGGCCAGATGGTAAGAGAAAAGTCCCATTTTCCGCATTCCAGAAGGCAGACATGGCCAAGAGCACCTTCTCATGCAGGTTGATAGGCATGGTGGACAATAGTATTGCTTGGTCGATTTTTTGAGATCGCCATTGGGTCTGGAAGTGTTCTGCTACCCGTCGATACCAAGCGCGGTAAGGATCTTTTGGGTCCGTGAGATGGGTTTTGATGCTGTCTCGAATGCGAACTGCTTGGTAGTTAGGGTTGTTGATAGCCAAGGAATTTCGGGATTCCAAAATTTCCCTCATCCGGTTTGAGTCTTCAGGAGTCGTGCAGTATGGGCGGATCGTCGGAGTTAGTACTTTCGAGGCTGAAAATGGGCCCTCTGGGAGGGTTCCGTCGAAGGGAAGGGCAGGAATGTATCGATTCGCCATGGTTAGAATGGTTGAATTGTGATTCACAAAGGATCGTAGTGCGGAGAAGGAAGTTAATCAGGAGTGTTGCAGTAACTGGTGCAGTTGCTAAGGGAATTTTTCAAGAGGGTGATGATTTATGAACTTCCAAACATCGATTGTTAAATGGCGTTTGAAAGTCCCTTGGCGGCGGGCAAGTTGTTACGTACGAAATTTAGAGTTAGGTTAAAAGCCCAAGGTAAAAAGAAGAATGGGCCTGGCAATAGAGTGGATTGAACTGGCTGAAGGACACCGTGAGGAAATCAAGGAAAATAGGTTTATTTCTAAGGAAAATACAAGATGGGAAGTCCCCAGGACGGAAAGACCTCAGGTCGGAAGGTTTTCAGGTCAGGAGGCCCTCAAGACGGGAGGTCCTCAAGACGGAAAGTCCTCAGGACGGAAGGACCTTAGGTCGGTAGGTCCTCAAGACGGAAAGACCTCAGTTCGGAAGGTCTTCAGGTCGGGAGGTCCTCAAGACGGGAGGCCCTCAGGACGGGAAGTGCGCGGGTCGGGAGGCCCTCAAGACGGAAAGTCATCAGGACGGGAAGTCCGCAGGTCGGGAGGTCCTCAAGACGGAAGGACCTTAGGTCGGTAGGTCCTCAAGACGGAAAGACCTCAGTTCGGAAGGTCTTCAGGTCGGGAGGTCCTCAAGACGGGAGGCCCTCAGGACGGGAAGTCCGCAGGTCGGGAGGCCCTCAAGACGGAAAGTCATCAGGACGGGAAGTCCGCAGGTCGGGAGGTCATCGGGACGGGAAGTCCGCAGGTCGGGAGGCCCTCAGGACGGGAAGTCCGCAGGTCGGGAAGTTCTCAGGTCGGGACTCTGCGGCAGGACCAACAAGTCAGATGTTTTGCAAGTCGGGAGGATTGGCAGCTGGACCAATACGGTCGTAGATTGGCAGTCGGGCCTAAAGGGCGGAAGGTATGTGGTCGGCTCAAAGAGTGAAATATAGGGATAATTTTGGTCTGCTAAGGACACGTGTCAGCATGAGAAGGGTTGGAAGACGGTTGGGAAGGAGACGTTGTAACCGTTCGGGTGACGGTTTTCAGTACGGTTTCCCAGAGAATATTTAAAGGTTTGGATAATCATTTGGCAGGGTATCTTCAATCAACTTCAACAAAGCAAAGTCAGATTTGGGGATCACCACTTTAAATTTCAGTCTTTTATTTTCCAGTTTATTTTCTGTACCATACAGTGTTTAGAGATTCCTAATCTCAGGCACTAATTAATCAAGTTTAAGGATATTTTCTATATCTTTGAATTTTACTTTATTTTTGTTGAAAAATTACATCAACAATGGGACAAAACAAAAAGAAAAGTTGACATAATTTAGTGGGATGGAATGAGTATTAGATATAAAAAAAATATAATATATATTATAAATTGATAAAAATACATATATTATATTTCATCCGTCCAGTAATTACGTGTCCATTTACTTTTTGGATGTTAAACTTTAAATATTAATATTATAGTTATACATTGTACAAATTAATAGAAAAAATAAAATTACCTTAATTAGTGTTCTATAATATAAATGTAATAACATTTGTATACAATATTATACAAATATAATGTTAAGTACAATTACGCAAAATATAAATGAATACGTTGTTAAAAGACGAAGAAAATATATTTTGTGGGAGTATATGAAAATAGTATATATATTTTTTTTAAATTATGTGAACAGTGAGGCTTTGTTCTCAAGTACCATATTTGAATTGCGATTCCCAAAAATAATAATAATAAATATAAACTACTTTATAGAAAAGTCAAAAAGTGAAGAAAAAATTAAAATACTAGTTGCAAAAATTTCTAAAAAGATAAATACTCATTAAAAAATAGAAAAAAATCAAATATTCAATTTAAAATAATATTATATTTTATTAATTTTCACACAATTTCTTATAGTACATACAAAAAATTATTTCGTTTAAAAACACTGAAAAAGGGAACTGAATTTATCTAAGAAAAAAAAAATCCTAATTTGCCAAGATGGACAGTAAATTAAATTACAATTTCCCTGTGTTTACTTCATTTGTAAAATATAACTGTGCACATTTTTCTTATAAAATGAAGAGAGTATATATTTGTTTTGTAAAATAATTTGAAATAATATATTTAACGTGAATTATAGAAAATTATATAATAATATAAAAATAATAAATGTGTAATATATTAATTTTTCTTTAAAATATTTTGATTTGTTTTGATAAAAAGAACACAAGACTTGTTTATTGACGGATTTTTTTATGAATTATTTCTCATAAAAATTATTCAAAATTTAAAATACATATATATTATTTCTGTATATATATATATAAAAGAAATTAACAAATCAATTCATACATAGAAAAAAATAATTTCATTGAACAAACATCTTCATAGATACATATATATATATATATATCTTGAAACACATATATACGAGAAGCTGTACGGATGGCTACCTGTTTTTACTAAATTACCCTTGATACTAAAATAATATATTTTTACATCAGTTGTACGTACTGGTAATATTGTGGGCAAGTATGACTAAATTTGTCAATAAACCCCTCACGTTGTCAGTTATACTGAAGATATTAGATGTTCTTGAGAGTTGTGTTTTTTCAGTTCTATTTGCTATTTTGTAGTGATTTACTTGTACAAAATATATTGATATGGATATCATTTTGTAGATCGTAATGTTTTCTCTAATACAATAACTTAGTTACAATATTCTAATGCTATGATATATAAAAAAAAATGCATTTGAAACTAATGCAGGGGTTTTTGAATTTGTTGGGCACGCAAAACAAACATTTTTTTTTTTCTGACTGGTCGGCTGATCTTACAGAAATAGAAGACATCCGAATTGGGGTCAGTCTCAAGTGGTAACCGTCCAATTCCCTCAAATTCAAAAAATAATTAAATTAATTAAAAATTAATTAAAAAAATTTAATTTTTTTTTAAAAAATTAGTTGGTTGCAGTAACTTAGTTACAAAATTTCTTTATCTCATCTTTCTATTCCAACCGACTACCTACTGGACGGTTCTCCTCATTGTCATCCGACCAATTTAGTATATATATCATTTTGTAGAAAATAATTTTTTAATAAAATAAAAAAAATTATCCAAAGAAAAATATATATTTTTTTAAAATTGGTTGGTTGCACAAATATAAAAAATATATATTTATATAATTTATTATTGTTAAATAAAATAATAATAATAATACTAATAATAATAATAATGATGATGTATAGGGTGTATAAATTGGATTGATGTATAGTCCAAGGGTCCTGATACGGCAATTGGTCAGAAAAGGGATGAGACGGCAGACACAGAGGTCGGACAAGATAAGGTCGAGCACGGAGGTCGAACAAGATAAGGTCGGGCACAGAGGTCGGACAAGATAAGATCGGGCATGGAGGTCGGACAAGATAAGGTCGGGCATGGAGGTCGGACAAGATAAGGTACGACACGGAGGTCGGACAAGATAAGGTCGGGGCAAAGAAGGATGAGACGGCCGATATGGAGGTCGGTCAAAAGAGGAAGTCGGACGAAGAAGGATGAGACGGCCGATACGGAGGTCGGTCGAAAGAAGAAGTCGGGCGAAGAAGGATGAGACGGCCGACCTTATCTTGTCCGACCTCCGTGTCTGCCCTCTCATCTTTCTTCGTCCGACCTTATCTTGTCCGACCTCTGTGTCTGCCCTCTCGTCTTTCTTCGTCCGACCTTATCTTGTCCGACCTCTGTGTCTGCCCTCTCATCTTTCTTCGCCGAACTTTCTTTTGCTTGACCTGTATGTCACCCGACCTGAGTACATATTGTTTCCCTTTTTCATCTGACTTCCTCTTGTCCGACCTCTTAATCACAGTTATCTCCCGAGGAAACCTTTTCTTAATAGCGCTTGGACTTATATTTCGACCCTTTTTTAAGGTCCTACTATTATTAACAGGCCCATTAGACTCTACACCAATCCTTAACCCAATTTAATAGGCCCATTCTCGAAAACCCTACACATTGGTTTTTTCTTGCTCAACAACTTGCCTCCTCCCGCCCGACTCCTAAGCGTCACTTCTCGGACTGCGTGAGATGTGACGTTTAGGGGTTTGTAACACAATGCTATCATTACATTGTTTTATGTCACATCGCGGGGTTTATGTAAAACCCTTCTCATACTCTTCCATACTCACGCACTCAAAATCCTAAAACCCTCTTTTCTCTTCCCAGCGGTCATCTTCCAAAAAACCTCTGCTCCTTCGATCTCGTTATTTCCTCTTAAAATGGCCAATCAATATGTTCCCGCTCTCCCTTTTGACGGAACTGACCCCTCGGTGCCATTTGTGGCTTCGAGGGTTCTTACCCCCACCGTTCGGCTTATTGCACCACCAGTGAGGATGCAGATCGCATGAAATCTGTTATCTCTCAAGTTTCTCCGATAATCATCAACGATGCTGCCTTTAAGCCGGAATGTCTGCTAGACAACATCAGGACACACCTTACCGATCTTAAAGACGCCTATCGTAAATGGCACGCAAGACTTCTCCCTCATTTTGAAACGCAGTGGAGGAAGCAGGGCATAGACAAGGCCATCCTACTGTCAACCCAACCTCCTCACCTCCATAATAAAGCCCTGTTGGCGATGGCATCTCTCTGGCACGCACATATGAGAGTTTTCTTTCTCCCTTCTGGTCCCATAGGTCCGACCCTTATGGACGTGGCCCTCATCGCTCACTTACCCATAGTTGGCGATGATCTTGTTCTGGTCTTTTCGAGGGTCGGGAGCCCTCGCCCAACCATGCTGGTTGGGCCTTGGCTAAACTTGCCGAGAAGGAGAGAAGCTGAACCAACTTCGTCTCCAAATTTTTGGGCAAGGAGGGCACCCCTGTGTCCGAGTTGGAACACATGGCGTTTCTCCTTTTTTGGCTATGCAGGTACTATTTTTTTCCCTTAAACTTTTCTATGTAAACTCGAAGTCAGAACTTTAATTGAGCTTTTATCTCTTCACAGATATATAATTCTTTCTCCCTCCAAGCTTGTTCTTTCTTCCCAGGTCGATCTGGCCATTCATCTGGCCAGTGGCCAATTTTTCTCTCTAGGAACCCTGTTTTTAGCTAATCTTTTTGAGGGTTTATCCCGAGTGAGCACCCGCCTAACCGACACCAAAAAGGCGGACACAACAGTTTCGGTACCATTCTGGTTCCTAGAGCTGTGGCTCCGTCTTTATTTCCCGAATGCCTTTTTTGGCAGACTTCCTATCACCCCGAACCCCCAAAGGTCTATAGGTTTTGCCCTGGCCAGACTAACTCCTAGTGCTTCTAACCTTCATCCATCCGACCCTGTCATCAACCAAATTTTGACCAAAGACCATAGCAATTCTCGCTTTTACGTATATGAAACCCTTATACAGTATGATACCGAACTTTTTTGGCTTTTCTCTGACGCACCATATCCCTGACCTTATCCTGATCCTCTTCCCCATCCGACTTATCCCTTCTCCTGGGATTCCGCCATGAAACCCCGATCTCTATTTTCTGGTAAGAGGTCGGACAAGAAACATCATAGATCATTTTATACCTTTAATTATCAGCCCCAATTCTTCGCCCGACAATTTTGTTGATGTCAGGGTCTGCCGGGACCACTAGGCCGACCTCACCTTATACCTCAGAGCCCAGAAGGCCTGGTGATCCCTGAGTTCATCCCGACCTACTTTTCTCAACTCACCAACTACATTACATCCAACTCTTACTTGCCCTTTCTCCGTAAACCTTCGTCGGTTGAAGCCTTCCCAGCCTGGTGGTCGGCCACTTGGTCCCTAATTGCTCCTTCAATCGACCAGTTGCTTGGGAAACTTGTCCCGCCCCAAACCTTGGCGTTAGGTTCCCCTCGATTAGCCCGCTGCTTGGAGAAGGAAAAGGCAGGCACCTGCCGCAGACGGGTCCGGAACGAAAAAGAAGAAACAGAAGGGCGCCCCTGTCATCGACAGATAGGCCATCGAGGAGTACTTGGCATCTCTGCCAGTAGACACAAGCGGTCTACCGAAATACTTGAGGGAGCAATTTGGTAATTCTTTTTTCCTTCCATGTTTCCTTTTGAATGTATGCCCCTTTTAATTTTAATGGTTCCTATTCCATAGGATCCTTCATTGCCACCGACCACGGCCTCGACTATCTCCCAGCCGACCGAGACTCAGCCGACCACGGCTCAACCGACTGTGGCGCAACCGCCCATCACTCTGACTTCCTCTCAGTCAGGTGCGGTCCCGAAGACAAACCAACCGACCGCAGCCCCATCTGTAGTACTGCCAATGACCTGTCGGGGAGAGGACCCGACTGTGAGGCAAGTATCCTCATCCACTTCTACCCCGACTGCCAATCAACCGACAGCTGGACCACCGACCCCGGCCGAACAAGTATCCGCTCAATCGGTCGGTTCTCCAGAAAATGCCCTGACCGCTGGGCAACCGACCATCAAACAGCCGACCCCTCTGCTGGTTGAGGTAAAGTATTTCCTAATATACCTTTAAGAAAAAGAAAAATACTTACCCAACCACTAATTTCAATTCCCCTTTTTATAGGTCAACTTAAGTCTTTCATCGGTTGCTCCTCAACCGACCCCCATTGTCGCAGAGGGGGAACCGCCAATGATCCACCGGCCGGAGGAGCCGGCAGGGAGGCACATTTCTCCTCCGGTCTTGCCTTCACCTGATGTGGTCACGGCGGTGCCCGACCAACTTGTCGCCTTACCCGACCAGGTCGCGGAACTACCTGACCCAGTCGTGGCACTGGCCGACCCCGCTGCTGTGTTGCCTTTGCAGCCAGTCGCTCAGCCCGTGGGCGAGGTTCCTCCTGTCACTCTTCAACCAGTCCAACTGATCCCGCTGCCTCACGACATAAAAAAGATTTCTTCCTCGAAGTCGGGCGAGGCTTCAGTCAATTTTGCCCGAAGGGGTTCGGTTAGTATTCTCTCTCCTTTGTTTTCTAACTTTTCATCCCGTTCTGTAGTTTAATTTTTCTTTCAGGGCATGGAGCTGGCTGTCGCCCACCGTCTGCAACCGGGAGACAAGTCGGTTGCTAGCCCGACGACTCGTCATGGTGGCCCCACGATGTTCCGACTCATGGCCCCTTCTCAAGCCACAGCCGCTCTAGATCAGGTAAACCCTATATTTATATCGTAATGAGTTCACCACGTTTTTCCATACTTAACATTTTCCTTTTGTCTCAGACTGCCCAAGAGATGAACACTTTGGCCCGAGTGAACCTTCCGACTCCCTCCGATCTATCATAGAACGATGTGCCAACCTGTCTTTTGCCGACCTGAGTTTAGCCAACCTTGAAGCTTTAGTTCGGGTCGCGATAGACTTGCTGGTGCAGCCCACACTTGAGTCGGAAGCTCCTCCCGTCCTCGATCGGATGATGGCAAGGATCACCGAACTTCAAGCCGAGCTGCATCTGATCTGACCTCCATCGTCCGAAGCCAGGTCATCTCAACCGACCGCTGATCTAGCCAATCTTGAGGCAACCTTGAAGAAGGTCGATCAAGATATTAAACTTGCCAAGGCTACGCTGGAAGAACTCCAACAAGCGCGACACACGTTGGCGGCTGAGATCTCCCAAAAGACGGAAGAACTCAGACACCTTCAAGAACAGTTGGAGTCCCTGGGTGACAGCATCCAGGAAGGTGGCCGCCTGGTGGAGGCACATTGCCAGACCCAGATGAGTCTCTGCGAGCAACTCCAAACCAGCATACGAATGAGACTCGTCAAGGGACACCAGGAAGCATATCAGCGTCGGTGGGCCACACGGTCGGAGTTGTAATGGGCCGACCTCCGAACTGCCCTAAGGGCCTTGCTTTCTCTGTAACCCCGATGTAATTTGTATAAAATTCCCAGACTTAGTCTATACATCCTATTTTTCAGAACACAGATCCTATGTTCTTTGCACTTTACTAAGTCAGACATTAGAACACCAATCCATGTTTTTGCTCATTTACTAAGTCAATAATTAAACACCATAACACCTATATAAAACTCCATACCTCTTACTGCAAACATCATCAGCACCCACCACATCACGCTCAGAAATGGTTTCTCCTTGCATTCGTGTCCCTCCTTATAACTGGGAAGGTTCTTTGCAGCCATTCCTTATGGGTAAACACCCTATAGGCCATCATGCCGAAGGCCTGATACAGGTACACAAACCGATCGAGCAGTCCACCAGTCGACCCACCAGCCGCTGTACGAACCGACGGAGCAAACGACCGTCAAGCCCACCTACCAGCCGATCAATCAGCCATCCGATCACCCGAACGAACTGCCGATGACCCAGTCGAAGCGCTAATTTTCCAACTGTTCAACCTTCTTACGGATGGCTACCTGATTATACGTAAATGTCCTTATTACTGTAATATTTTTTATTTTAGGTGCTTATACTTTTGGGTAATATTGTAGTGGATATGATATACTATCATGTCATGGCCGTTCTCCTTAACCTTAGCTGGAACAACCTTTTTCTGTCAGAAGAGATCAACAATTTCAAGGAGAAACCTTGTCGTGTTTACAACCATCTGAAGAACTGTCTTTAGTGGGATTTATACTACCAGGTACTAGTCCCTTCAGACGGCCAAACAACCATCCGTCCAGCCCTTTTATTTCAAATGAGCCTCTAAAAGCCGACTTCCGTTTTTGGGGGTTTTATTTGTGGACCCAACTGTCAGGGTCTAATCATAGGCCCATAAAAACCCTAATTTTTTTCTAAAAAAGTAATTAAAATATTTATTTTTTAAATAAATTTTAACAAATAATTTTTTTTATTGAAATTCCTTTGCTTACACAGTTAAAAAAATATATATTTATATTTTTACATACTTCATCTTCTAAGTATAGATATATATATATATATGTCATTCTTGACATATTTGATTTATATTTAATGCATATACGTCCTCTATTGCTAACCTATAAAAGGAATGATAATTATAGCAGTCAGTTTTTACAGTTTTGAAATTTTGTATTCATTTCTACCATTCGTAGCTCACCAAATCCATAAATTACGCGTCCTCTTCGACTCCACCAACACGTTAGTTATTATTAATTTTTTTACCTCACGTACGAAGCATGCGCAAATTATACGGCAGCCATGTTTTTTAATGAGTACGTTAACTATGTTTGTCCAAAATTGTGTATCAATGTATATAGAAATTTAAAAATATTTTGGACAACTGTGTAGAAATAAAAAGAAGTACTTTTTTTAGGGTTTAGGGTTTATAATCAGCTTAAAAGTTTAAAACCAGAATATGTAAAAAAAAATTTATTTTACTTTCTATATTACAGAAACCATCGTACAGGGAAATACATTGTGAAAGGCTGTGATATTCGATATATCAAAAATGTAAGTCTAATACCCAACAAAAGGGTCACAAAGGCGTCAGTAGCTGCATAGTCAACTTGTTCGTCGGTCAGAAAATCTGAATCCCAGTTACTTAGGGTTACATGCAGTGGCTTGGGTAATTCTTTTCCCAAAACAGCTCCTACCATTGCCTTCAGCCCCCTATTAACATGTGCAGCCGGATCAGCATACACACAAGCTCTTTGGTGGAGTGTGTTGAGATCTACAAAATTACTGACAACAATACCGTACTGCCTATGCAGCTTGGCAACGTCTCCTTCTATACCAACACCGCAAAAAAGAAAAACAGGATCCAATAGGAATTGTAGTAGCGAAAAAGGGATATAATCGGCTTTTAAAATTTGAAAAACAAGACAATAGGATGATATACAAAGTTGTATGGTCGCGACGGGATTGTCCTCCCCAGGTTGAAGGTTAGGCCGCCATTCCATATCAAACCCAACAAGAGTGGGACCCCAAAAATAGTGAAAACGAACGACAAAACTTATCCACTGATCAAGTTCCCATCCTTTTTTTGTGACTGTGACTGCACACAATTCATCGTAAAAATGGATATTACGGAAACTAGAACCCATGGTCGGTAATGTTGTAGTTGCCATTAACGGTTTGCTATTTCTTTTTCAAACTAATTTGAGTGGAGAAGGCTTACAGAAAATGTAAAGACAGACAATTGCTTAAATTTTACCTCTTTTATTCGATTAGGAAACACAAAAATGAATGAGGATTGAACTGCAATCACTCATTATATAGACGGAAAGAAGGGGGACAATTCTGCACACAATATTTAATATGAGTTTCTTATAAATCACTTCAAGCTTTTAATACCTACTTTTCTGTATCAAACCACATTTAAATAAATCTTATGAGAAAAATGAACGAAGTTCTAATCAAATCTCTCTGTACACCTCCGATAAACAGTTTTAAGAAATCGTCCTGCAGCAAATAATTCGAATCCCCTACAACTTTATTAGTTAGATTCCATTTCTTGAGAGTAAAATAGTTTTGACATTTCTCAACTTCTCACTAATGTACTGATTTGTATGATAATAAAAATGATAAACGTCAAATCATTGGAGTAAAAGATTTTTTCAGTGGAATCATTGCCAAATTTTTTTGGTCAAATCAGTCGCTACGTTCTTGAAATTATGTACATACTTTGTATGTATTCCAACTTCCCACTTGGATATTATATATATATTATATATATATACACACTATAAGAAAATATCAGGGTTTCTCATTAATGTAACTTTGATCTCCAGATATATCTGTTGCAGACGATTGCCACCGCCAGTTTAGTGTGGATACGGAAGTTAGAAAGTTTAAAAGTATTTTTCAAGCCAAATTATTTAGAATAATAGTAAATTTTTCTTCAAATACTTCCAGTTCAGTCTTCACTGATAGTTCTAAATTTTTTCTCATATATAAAGAACCAAGAATATTTCAGCTGATTTATGATTTCACGTTGTTGATCTGTATCTATGCTACATATCATATTCATTTTATTTTTAACGTCCGATCATTGGTTACAATTTGTTCTTTGTTTACTAAATAATATTAAATATAATTCTTTTTTTTTCACCTGTCTGTCAATGGTGTAATATCTTCAATTAAATATATTTTGTTGTTTGTAATGTAGATTTAAAAATTTGCCCAAAAATTATTCTGATTATAAATATATATTCTTGGATCTGTTTATATCGGTTTAATTAACAAAGAACCCAAACCCAAAATCTATGAACTTTCGTCACACAATTTGTTGATGCTGATTTTCAACAATACAAAGTAAAATCCAAAAATAGAGATTATCTTCGAATTTGATAAAATAAATGCCTGAGATTAAGAATCTCTAGACACCGTACGATATATAAATAAAATAGAAACTAAATAATATAGACTGAAAAAGTAAATGGTGATCCCCAAAAGCAATTCACTTGAATTTGATGTCGATTGAATATGGTTTTTCAGAACAGACCCGAATCATTAAATGACCCCCTAAAGAAACGGTTTGAACCGTCGTATGGTCGGTTACAACAACCGTTGTCAACCGCCCATAAGGTCCTCCTCTGTCGAAACGTGTGTTAACCGACTCACCAACAGCCTGCGCCAGTTACAGCACTCAACTGGCTCGGCCGACCGCCTCTGAACACCTTACCGCCTTAAATGAGCAGCTGGCCCGACCGGCTACTCAGCCGCCCAAAATAACCCTTGACTCCTTAGACGAACCGCAGGCCCACCGACCAATCCGGATACTAACTGGTCGCTAGACCAAACGACTCATTGGTCGCCCAATCAAATGACCACCATCTGGTTCCTTCAATCGGCTGAACAACCATTCGTCCAGACGATTCATTGGTCGCCCAATCAAGCGACCACCATCTAGTCCCTTTAATCGGCTGAACAACCATTCGTCTGGATGATTCATTGGTCGCTTAATCAAGCGACCACCATCTGGTCCCTTCAAACAACCGAACAACCATTTGTCGAGACGATTCATTGGTTCCCCAATCAAGCGACCACCATCTAGTCCTTTCACTCGGCTGAACAACTATTCGTTCAGACCATTCATTGGTCGCCCAATAAAGTAACCACCATCCGGTCCCTTCAAACGGCCGAATAACCATTCGTCCAGACGATTCATTGGTCGTCCAATCAAGTGACCTACTGACCGCCCTTTCAAGCGACTGAACTACTCTTTGACCATGTGACCGGCAATTCGATCAGGCGATTAACAGGTCGCTTAATTAAGCGACCAATCAGTAGACCTTCCTCCGCCCGACCAATTAACAGACCTTTTCCTCTTGTCCGACCTCCGTTCGACCGACCTCCGTATCGACCGTCTCATCTTTCTTCGTGCGACTTCCTCTTTCGACCGACCTCCGTATCGACCGCCTCATCCTTCTTCGCCCGACCTTATCCTGTCCGACCTCCATATCAGCCCTTATCTTTCTTCGCCCGGCTTTGTCTTGTCTGACCTCTGTGCCGGACCTTATCTTGTCTGACCTCCGTGTCTGACCTTATCCTGTCCGACCTCCATGCCCTACCTTATCTTGTCCGACTTCCGGGCCCGACCTTATCTCATCGGACCTCTGTGCCCGACCTAATCTTGTCCGACTTTTGTGCCCGACCTCCGTGTCTGCCGATACGTCTTCTTTGCCCGACATTTGGGCCTTTTGGCTTATATCAGACCAATCCAGAATCCTACTGCCATTATTATTATTATTATTATTTGTGCTCAACAACTTGCCTCCTCCGCCCGACTTCTAAGCGTCACTTTTCATGATGTTTAGGAGTTTGCAGGCCGTCATCCGAGACCACGTCAGCCTTGGATCCGACCTCCATTGTCCGATGCTACATTAGCCTAAGATCCGATGTCCATCTATCGTGTACTGGTGGTGGCCTGCGCGTTGGTCGATCTCGCATTATAATTTCAGCCACCATTTCTTCAGCACCTTCCGTTTGTTCGTCGTTTGGTGCATGCATCTCTCTAAAAAAGGATTCTAACCTCCCCGCCTTGGATGCTAAATTGGCCAGATCTTTAACGTTGTGGGCCGTTAAAGCCTCCCGCAGTCCTGTATGCATATTCCTGACCACCAGGTTGGTCATCTCGCTCTCCTCAATGACTGTCGGGCAATGTCCCTTCATTAGACGTGTCCTTTCGATGAACTGTGAGGCTGACTCTTCTGGACATTGTTTCATTTCCAACAAATCGGAAAGAGAGATGGCTGGTAAAGGGTTAAAGAATCTAGCATGGAACGCCATCTCTAAACCTTCCCAAGTTTGTATTTGCCCAGGTGGTAGATTTACAAACCATGGAAAAGTTGTCATGGTAAGAGACAAACCAAATAGTTGTAGTTTATAAAAAGGGTTATTACCGACTTCTCCTAACTGTGCTGTGAACCGACCCACTTGCTCTATGGTGGAGGATCCGTCTTCTCCTGAGAAAGCATGAAAGCCTGGCGGTCGATAATTCCTTGGGAGAGGAAAATTGTTAATGATCCTTTCTGGAAAAGGTCTTTGATACACTGGCCTATTCACCGTTTGCGAATTCATTCCGAAATGCACCTGCAGGACTTGAGCGATGTCTTCTGGATCCACTCTAGGTGGAATAGGATCGAACACCGGAATGGGATTATGGGCCTGTCCCCCCAACCTCTCTTCCCTAGAGAAGGCTGGCTCGGCTGGGATGGGATTATAAGTCTGTTCCCCCAACCTCTCTTCCCTAGAGAAAATTGGTTCGGTTGGGATGGGATTATGAGTCTGTTCCCCTAACCTCTTTTCCCTAGAGAAGGCTGGTTCGGCTCTGACATCCAATGGAACATTATTTGGGTATGTTAGAGGAGTTTTTCCCCTGTCAACCCTAGTAGTGGCACTTTGAAGAGTGTTGTCTACATATGTAGGCCCCGAAAAATTTGCTTGTAATCTGGATGGTGACATCTCTGGCGGTGACTGAGTGGGTTGCAGAGTAATCCTTGATAAAGCCTGATCTAGCATATTTTGCATAAGGTTTTGTTGCTCATGCAACATGTTTTGTATAACCAGAGTATGCTGATTGTTCAATTGTTGAACATACGACACCCAATCGGCAGGTACTTGTGGTGCTTCTCCTGCATTCGGCATAGCAGGTGGTGAAATTTTTTCTCCCACCCGTGTTGAAGACACTTGGGGCTGTGAGCCTGCCATATGGATCCTTATGATGATTCGGCCGGACCTCAGTCGTATAAAATTCTCTCTTGACGTAGGATCAGCAATCTTGCCTTTCTCCCATTGTGGTCGCCAATTTGTTGATGCCGATTTTTAACAATACAAAGTAAAATCCGAAAATAGAAATTATCTTCGAATTTGATAAAATAAATGTCTGAGATTAAGAATCTCTAGACACCGTACGATACATAAATAAAATAGAAACTAAATACTATAGACTGAAAAAGTAAATGGTGATCCCCAAAAGTAATTCACTTGAATTTGATGTCGATTGAAGATGGTTTTTCAGAATAGACCCGAATCCTTAAATAACCCCTTAAAGAAACGATTTGAACCGTTGTCTGGTCGGTTA
The DNA here is from genome assembly GCF_009805555.1 of Andrographis paniculata. Taxonomy (NCBI): domain Eukaryota; kingdom Viridiplantae; phylum Streptophyta; class Magnoliopsida; order Lamiales; family Acanthaceae; genus Andrographis; species Andrographis paniculata. The sequence continues at coordinate 490,505 of NW_026137577.1, forward strand.
CAGCAACCGCTGCCAACCGCCCACAAGGTCCTCCTCTGTCGACACGTGTGTTAACCGACTCACCAACCGCTCGCGCCAGTTACAACACTCAACTGGCTCGGCCGACCGCCTCTGAACACCTTAACGCCTTAAATGGGCTGCTGGCCCGACCGGCTACTCAGCCGCCCAAAATAACCCCTGACTCCTTAGACGAACCTCAGGCCAAACCGACCAATCCGGATACTAACTGGTCGCTAGACCAAACGACTCATTGGTCGCCCAATCAAACGACCACCATCTGGTCCCTTCAATCGGCTGAACAACCATTCGTCCAGACGATTCATTGGTCGCCCAATCAAGTGACCGCCATCCAGTCCCTTTAATCGGTTGAACAACCATTCGTCTGGATGATTCATTGGTCGCCCAATCAAGCGACCACCATCCGGTCCCTTCAAACGGCCGAACAACCATTCGTCCAAACGATTCATTGGTCGCGCAATCAAGCGACCACCATCTAGTCCCTTCACTCGGTTGAACAACCATTCATTCAGCCGATTCATTGGTCGCCCAATCAAACAACCACCATCCGGTCCCTTCAAACGGCCGAACAACCATTCGTCCAGACGATTCATTGGTCGCCCAATCAAGCGATCAACTGACCGCCCTTTCAAGCGACTGAACTACTATTTGACCATGTGACCGGAAAATCGATCAGGCGATTAACAGGTTGCTTAATTAAGCGACCAATCAGCAGACCTTCCCCCGCCCGACCAATTAACAGACCTTTCCTCTTGTCCGACCTCCGTTCGACCAACCTCCGTATCGGCCGTCTCATCTTTCTTCACCCGACTTCCTCTTTCGACCGACCTCCGTATCGACCGCCTCATCCTTCTTCGTCCGACCTCATCCTGTCCGACCTCCATATCAGCCCTTATCTTTCTTTGCCCGGCTTTATCTTGTCTGACCTCCGTGCCCGACCTTATCTTGCCCGACCTCCGTGTCTGACCTTATCCTGTCCGACCTCCATGCCCGACCTTATCTTCTCCGACTTCCGTGCCCGACCTTATCTCATCTGACTTCCGTGCCCAACCTACTCTTGTCCGACTTCCGTACCCGACCTCCGTGCCTACCGATACTTCTTCTTTGCCCGACTTTTGGGCCTTTTGGCTTATATTCAGACCCATCCAAAATCCTACTGCCATTATTATTATTATTATTATTATTATTATTATTTGTGCTCAACACAGTTATTAAAAATAAAAATATATAAATATTTATATTTCGTTCTCGTTTGCCTTCTTTGCCAGCAGTCCTGACGCTGATCATATGTTCTCCCGACCCATTCTTGTACTTTCTTTTTTTCTTTAGGGAGAGTTTCAAAAAATTAATTTTTTTTACCAACAGAATCCAACCCGAACATCACGGAACTCTCCATTTAGGTCCGACCAAATGCAACTTAATTTGGTATTTACATCCGACGAGGTCGGACATTAATTTCCGCTTCACATCGTAACCGACCACCGGTGGATTCGTGTCCTTGTAATCCGACCTACTCCATCCCCGACGACACGATCCTCGTCATTCAGAGCCGACTTAGTAAGACCATTTATCTCATCTATTCATTGAACCCATCGCCAACCTTTTTTTTTCCGAAATATTTCTGCGTAGGTTTAAAATTAATAAATTTATTTTATTTATTTCAATTGTTTTGTTGTCCAGAACTGAAACACCTCCTCCACTGAAAGCTTACTTTTACCTGAGGAATCCGGCATTCCAGGTAAATAATCAAATTGCCACTATTACAATTGAATTGGGTTTCCAAAACATAGGCTAATCAAAGTTATTTAAACTTCATATATTGATTCCGATACTTAGGTTCTGATTGTAGCAATATATATTGATACGATAGTATATGAAGTAAGGTGTCTTTTTCTTTCGTACTTTTTCCTTTCCTAACACCATTAAAAGTGTCAAAATATGTCAAACAATACTAACTTACAGAGTGTTAGAAGAAGAATGATATGTGAGGATGCTATGCGACAATCTACACATACAAATACTAGCAATTCCACAACATGGAATCTACAGAGTGTGCCCCCATGTACTCATTGTGGTGCCATTCTTTTCTACCGTGAAACGATGACTTTTTGCTGTGGAAAAGGTGCATTTTCTCTTGAACCTCTTGATACACCTCTATACTTCACGATCTCATATTGTATAACCATAATATGTCTGAACAGTTCATGCCATATATTCGTACATATAACAACTCTTTTGCTTTCTCCACTCTTAGAGTAAAGTATGACGTAAATATGTGTCAAAACGAACATAATTTGTACATATTCCGAGTGAATGGAACAATGCATCATTTCATAAATTCACTAACTCCTACCATTGATAAGAAAAAAATTTGCAGCTCTATTACCACGACTCAAATACAGAACTTCAGACACGGTTGCAAAACTCGCCAAATCTATTACCTGAATTAGTCGCTATACTTATAAAGACCTATTACTTAAATCCATATGCATGCTTCTTTAGACAATTATATACAATGTCTTGCACGAATGGCTATAAGATTTTCTTGAGGACAAATGCATGTCTCAATCAAAAAGTTTACAATTGTCCCACTGTAAATGATATATCTATCATCTGGCAAGACGGAGATAATCCAGGTACAGATTTACATCATGATATTCATATATATCCTATTAAAGGAAATGTAAAAAAAGTTTCTTATTTTTCATTTGCTTATGACCCACTTCAATATCCATTGTTACATCCCTATAGCCAACCTGGTTGGCATACCGAATTACTCAAAAATAACGGAAGAGTAGTTACAGAATCTAATGTTTCTGCTGCGGATTTCTAAAATCAGGTCTCTACAGATGAGGAGAACAGTGCGAGTTCGATGAATCAAAGTATACACAATAATAAACGAAGTACTTATCTCCTTCAATTTCTGTAGAGTAATACAAATTCACTTTCTTTTCGTAGAATCAAAGAAAGCAAGAATGGATAAAGGACGAATATCTATGAGAGAGTACTATTCGTATCGGTTACAAGTAAGACCTTTTTGTCCAACTATTTTGCTACAAACAGGACGTTTACTTCAACAATACGTAGTTGATCAATACATTAAAATTGGAACTCAAAGACTTGACTTCTTTCAGACTCAACAATCGCAAAACACATTTCGCCAAGATATATATCAAGGTATTCTAGATGCTTACAACAACAATGGACTCGACAAGTTGTCTATGATAGGAAAGCCTCTGTTGTTACCTTCTTCTTTTATCGGTGGCCCCCGAGATATGCATCGTCGATATATGGACGCGATGGCACTTGTTCAGACCTTTGGAAAACCTGACTTCTTTGTTACAATGACTTGTAATCCACAATGGCCTGAAATTCAGTCTTACTTGTCCACTTCTAATAGTTCCACTAATCGCCCAGACATAGTTGCACGAGTTTTTAGAGCCAAAGTTGAAGAAATCAAGCATGATATACTTAAAAAAAATGTTCTCGGAATTGTTAAAGCTTATTCCTATGTAATTGAATTCCTAAAAAGAGGACTTCCTCATATGCATATGTTGCTGATCATGGATGTTAACTCAAAGTTAGTTGTGTATCTTCCTGTAACTTCTTTATTTCAGCTGAGTTGCCAGACCAGTATAAACAGCGTGCTTTGTACAATTTAGTTTGCAAGCATATGCTACATGGTCCTTGTGGAATATTGAATCCGAACAATGTATGCATGTCTGACGGAAATGTAAAAACCATTATCCAAAAGTTTTTGTCGAAGAAACAAGTCATACATATAATGGATTTCCAAAATATAGAAGACGAAATTGTGGATCTATTGCGTATGCACGTGGAAGAATATTGGATAATCGTTGGGTCGTACCTTACAGTCCTAAATTGCTAGAAAAAATCGACTGTCATATAAATGTTTAAGTTTGTTCAACTATTAAACTTGTTAAATATTTATATATATATATATGTCTACAAAGGTCATGACCGGGTAGCATACACAATTGACACTTCCACTGTTGAACACACCGTTGATGAGATCTCAGCATTCCAGGCAGGTCGTTGGGTGGCACCACCTGAAGCATGCTAGCGTATTTTTAGCTTCAAATTGAATGAAATGCAACCTCCAGTGCATGCTCTTCAACTACACATACCCAATTATCAATACACATCATTTAAAACAAACAATTCCGTATCAACTATAATAAATTCCACCCTGAATCAGAGAGCAATGCTAACAGAATTCTTTAACATAAATGCACATAACTCAAATGCTAGAGCCTTAAATTTATTGTACAGAGAAGTTTCACAGCACTTTGTATGGGATACCAATACACGTAGGTGGAATATTAGAAAACGTGGAATAGCTATTGGAAGAATTGTAACAGCTCGGCCAGCAGAGAATGAAAGATACTTTCTTCGTATGCTACTTCAATTTCGTCGAGCACCAACATCTTTCGAAGATCTGAAAACTGTTAATGGAATACAATATGAGAGTTTTAGGGCTGCATGTGTTGCATGCGATTTATTAGATAGTGACAGTGGAATAATTAATTCACTTCAAGAAGCATCTCAATGTCAGTTACCATAAGCATTTGCCCAACTGTTTGCTATAACACTCATTTTTTGTAGTCCAGCAGAACCTCAGATGTTGTGGAATAGATTCTACTCTTTCTGTTTAGCTGAAAATAATATAACTTCACAAAGAAATACCTCAAATTTAGAGACACAGGCTTCAGTTATTTTAAATGGTTTTTTAGCACCATTCGGAGCTAATTTACATGATTTTGGTATACAGCAATCACCAGGTGAAACATCTTACGAAAGTCAACAAATACAACAATAAAATTTCTGCCACAAATCTATTTCGACATCACAATTTCCATCACGAGAAAACCTTAATCCTGAACAACAATTAGTTTATGACGCAGTTATTGAAAAGTTAAACAATCACTTGTCTTTCGTTTGTTTTATTGACGGACCTGCTGGAACAGGAAAGACATTTCTGTATACCACTATACTTGCTTATGCAAATAATGCAAAACTTGTAGCAATCGTTGTGGCAACATCTGGGGGTAGCAACCTCTTTATTACCTAATGGACAAACAGCACATTCAAAATTCAAACTTCCATTAAACTTTACTGACAAGCAAGTATGCGACATACCAAAACAATCTAATCTTGCCCAAGAACTAAAGAAATGTTTATTGAGGCAAAAGAAATGTTTATTGAGGCAAGTGTGGTTTCTTCTTACCTATTTGAAAATGCAAGAAAATTCCATCTTACTACAAACATGCGAGCAAGATAGGATCCTGATTTTTGCAACTACTTAGAAATTATTGGCAACAATACATGTCCAAAAAACATTAATGGTGAGGTCAGACTTCCAAAGAAAATACTGCTGAAGTATGCCGACAGAAATTTGGAGTCTTTCATTGAAAATATCTATCCTACAACTCTCTTACACAATCCGTTATCAGACATATTTATAAATCGATCAATTCTTAGAACAACGAACCACCTTGTAGATGTTATTAACAATAACATTCTAAAGAAAATGTCTGGAAGAGAAATTACAGCTATAGTTCGTGATAAAACAAAAAGATAGTGAACAACAAGCTCATTACGAAGATTATCTTGCTTCTACGACACCAAATGGAATGCCACCACATACATTAAGCCTGAAAGTTGGGGCGCCAATAATGTTGCTTCTTAACCTTGATCCAACAAATGGCTTGTCAAACGGCACAAGAATGATATGCAAAAAACTAACAAGAAATCTACTACAGGCCCAAATAATGACTGGTCCTTGTTCGGGAAAGCTTTGTTTAATACCTCGTATTCCACTGCAGCCAAAGAATACAAATGTATCGTCTATAGAATTTACAAGGACACAGTTTCCTGTCAAACTTTGTTTTGCAATGACGATTAATAAAGCTCAAGGACAAACCTTAGAACACGTGGGTATATTCATAGCCGATCCTATTTTTATGCACGGACAGTTGTATGTTGGTTTATCCAAAGCAAAATCCTTCTCCTCATTACGTATTATGATCCGACCAAAAGAACCTTCAAACGGTTTTGACGAATGGACTAAGAATATAGTTTACGAAAAAATCCTACAACTTGCCGGCATAACATAAACAAGATTGTCATATTACTGGGACCCCCGCTGGCGGCGGAGTCGGCTGTTGGACAATCGGGGCAACATGCGGAGAAGGTCAGCACATATATTTTGTTACTGTGTAAAGTATCGGGTCAGCGCATAAATTCATTTACATGTATGTATGTATTAAAAAACCTCACTAACTAACTAACTCCAAACTGTATGTATTGCAGCAACCGTGTGGTTGATTTGATCAGGCACATTGCAAAGGCTGGCTGATAAACAAACCATTTTTTTTCTCTCTCTTCAACATCCCATCCCATCCCCTTGCCTTGGAATGAATAGTCGTAGCATATAGATAGATAGATAGATAGATGTTCCTTAATTTTGAAGAGCATTTGATAAACTTTTGGACGTAAAATAAGTTTCTGCACTCTACCTCTGCAATTTTTCTCAGCTATTTTCAGCCCCAGAGGAGAGAAAATTACAATTATCTACTTTACAATTTCAAATGTTTAGATGAATGTAATTTAATAAAAGAAAATATTAAATTAATATATATATTGATATATTGAAAACATCTAAATCAATTTCTAATATTACTGTTGAGTACAAAAATTAATAATAATAATCATAGTAGTAGCAACGTCTTAACGGAAGTCGGTCAAAAAAGATAAGGTCGGGCACGGAGGTCGGACAAGATAAAGTCGGACAAGATAAGGTCCGGCACAGAGGTCGGACAAGATAAGGTCAGACACGGAGGTCGGACAAGAAAAATTCGGACAAGATAAGGTCCGGCACGGAGGTCGGACAAGATAAGGTCAGACACGGAGGTCGGACAAGATAAGGTCGGGCACGGAGGTCGGACAAGATAAGGTCGGGCATGGAGGTCGGACCAGATAAAGTCAGACAAGATAAAGTCGCGCACGGAGGTCGGACAAGATAAGGTCAGACACGGAGGTCGGACAAGATAAGGTCGGACAAAGAAGGATGAGACGGCTGATACGGAGATCGGTCGAAAGAGGAAGTCGGGCGGTTGAGTAGTCTTTCAGGACTAGCTGTCCATTTAAGGAGGTAAGGTGCCCAGAGGCGGTCGGTCGAGCCAGTTAAGTTCTGTAACTGGTGGGAGCGGTTTGTGAAACGGTTAAAACGCGTGTCATTGGAGGAGGAATTAGTGGGTGGTTGACGGCGGTTGCTGTAATCGAACAGACGACGGTTCCAAAACGTTTCTTTAGGGAATATTTAAAGATGGATTTAGGGTTTAGCATTCGACTTTATATACTTAAACAACGAAATATAATATAAATTATATAAATATATATATTTTTTATAACGGGTGCAAACAACTCTTTTAAAAAAAAATTTATTTTTCATTTTGTAAAATTTTTTTTATTATATTTTTCCTTAGTTAATTTTGTTTTGTATTATTAAAAAAAAATTCTCTTTCAGAATATTTTTTGATATTATATTTTTTTTAGTTTATTTTTTCTCTTTTATTAAAAAAAATTGTTATCCATATATATGTTGATATATTTAAAAAAATTTAATTAAATTTTTAAAACTCAACCGTCCAGTCGGACTAATTTTTTTTTTGTTTTGCGTGCCCAACAAATTTGAAAATCCCTACATTACTTTCAAATGCATTTCTTTATATATGAGAACATTAGAATATTGTAAGTAAGTCATTGTATTAAAGAAAATGTCACGATCTACAAACTGAGATCCATATCAATATATTTTGCACAAGTAAATCAGTACAAAATATCAAATGAATTGGAATGATATATAAATATATATTTTTTATATCTGTGCAAACAACCAATTTAAAAAATATATATTTTTCTTTGGATAAATTTTTTCTATTTTATTAAAATATATATCGTACGGTGTCTAGGGATTCTTAAATCTCAGGTATCTTATTTTATCAGAAGATAATTTCTATTTTCGGATTTTACTTTTTATTGCTGAAAAAATCAATCAACAATTACATTCTATGAATATAATAGAAGTGTCAACCAATTATGTCATTCTCTTATCTCTCTCCCCGCTCGACCAATTGAACGACTTTTTCCCATCCCAACCGAAGTCATTCTGGTCTGACCAATTATGTCATTCTCTCTTCTCTCTGTTCCCTCCGACCAACTCAGCCACTTTTGTCATCCCAAATGACCTCCTTATGGTCCGACCAATTATGTCATTCTCTCTTCTCTCTCCCCGTCCGACCAAACGAGCGACTTTTCCATCCCTACCGACCTTATTCTAGTCCGACCAATGTCATTCTCTGTTCTCTCTGTCCCCTCGGACCAATTAACCCACTTCTTTCCATTCCTACCGACCTCATTCTGGTCAGACCAATTATCATTCTCTCTTCTCTCTCCCCACAACAAATTATTCCTCCTCCCTCTTTCTTTCTCCCACGCCGCCTCCAGCACCTTCCCTACCCATCCCTACCCAGCCGCGCCGAAGTTGGAAAAGAAGGCAATGAACGAATTGACAACCAGTATTTCTTTTTGTTGGAGTTTGTTGCTGCAGTTCTTCAGCGATGCCTTCACAGGAGAAACAACCGCGGTTCTTATTTAGAAATTATTATTCAACATTGTGAGAAAGAAATACTGAGAAACAATAAAAGTGTCTGACTCTCGTCGGTACAATAGGGGATAACGGTCCAGTAAGTAGTCTTCTGGGACAGAAATAACAGAAAAGTGAATATAATAAATTACATAAATAGATAGTTTGTTCTGTAACCGACCTCTTCCTCCCAATATAATATAATATAATATCAATATTGCTATTAACACCAACATCTTTTCAAATAACAATAATACAAAACTTTTTCTCCAAAAAAAAAAAGTCAAAAAAAATTTATAATAATTTTAAAATATTAATGCTACATTCATCAAATTTAAGGATCTCATATACTTTTTTTGTATTGTTCTTTCAATATTATAAGTAGCGATATAACAAAATCTTCCTTTAAAAAAATAAAAAAAATATATATATATTTAAACCCATAAATATATAGATATATGGCGTGATTTTAATACATTCCCTTCCATAAAATGCCCTCTTGTACTACTAATAACTTCATAAGTTTGTATCCAGAAAATCTTGAACTACAGTAACCTTTCGTACCTATTATTAGGTATTACCTAACAATAATGATAACATTCGGACATTGAGGTTCTAAAAAATTGTAATACTCTAAATACTCTATAACCTACCACAATCATATATTACACATACTGATCAATAACACTAACACGTTAGCTATCACCTCAATTAAATTAAAAAACCAAAATAACACGAAACAGAGGTACAAAACAATCAAGCACAATTTTAGTATAAAACAAGCTTTCTCTTATTCTTCTTCTCACAAACTTCTCTCTCAATAAATATTTCACCGTTACAATTCCTTTCCTAAATGGACGAAGAAGCAAATATGACTTCTGTTGCTGATCTATCAAACAAAATTTCTGAATGGGCAATTCAATTCGAGTAATACTACTCGAATGCTCAAATGAAAGAGTGTCCCCCCGAACAAATACAACATACAAGCGATTCATATTTGTGGATAAAAATGTTCGATTGACTATATTTTTGAAATTCAGAATACTTTTGCTTTCAATTTTATAGTCATTTATGTTTTCCAGTTGGGAACACCAGCTGGTGGTTACTAATTCATAAGGCTACAAATTAACATATTACCTTCTTTCATGCAGGGAACAAAACTGCAGGCCTGCGCTTTTGAGCCCGATATCGCCAAGTTAGATAAATGTCTGACTTTATTTCACACGTATGATATCTACGGAAATTATCTCAAACTTTTCACCACTACCCTGCCAAGATACAATTCAGAAATCCAGCTAATCCTCAACCAAAAGTCAAGTATAAGCCCTGTTATTGATCAACCGTTCAACATTCTCCTTGGGAAACCTTTATTTGTCAAGCTGTCAGGTCTACAACCGTCTCTCGAGTCCAAAGCTTTCATCGGTAATTTCTTTAACACACAACGATTATACATATCTAACCATTCTAATTTTTATGTCGTCTCCCACATTTTGGAATGAAAACATTACCTAACATTGCAATTATGTCGTAAAAATTGTTCTTCAAACTAAACATATTTTCTACTTTACAAAGACGTCATAGGTATAGCAATCGATGTTGGTCCAATAAAAAACAGAGAAACAGATAAACTCCAAGAGATCACAATCATTACATAGGAGTATTTACAATATTTTAGTTCACCATTTTTCCTTCCACTTTCTTACTTAAAACTAACATATTTACTTTTTTGCTATTTTTAGGAAAAAGTTCTAACATCATTAACAATATGGAATGATCTTGTTGAGGCAGAGGGATCAGAAATTGTGTCGCTTCTTGCCGAAAGACCAATTACAGCTGCCCTAAATATCAAAGCTTCATCTTTCAAAGGTCCAGCCTCATTACAATATACCTAACTACTACCTTTTTTTTGGTTCCTACTGATTATTAATAGAATTACCAATATTTTTTCTAAAATTTGAGACAAGAAGAAATGTTTGAGGTGTTAGAAAATTTCTTTCGAGTATAAACAGTTACAACGTTGTAGTTATTTCAACTCAGGAATCACCCTGTCAGCCATGTCGATGGCCCACATTCTATTCAATCCTCCTTGCCCCGAAAGTATACAACTTGAGCAATGGTAAAATCCCACAAACTTGAACCCTAAAAAGAAGGGTAATGCACCAACTTAAAATAACAACTTATGTACAGGAAACTGGACGAGAAAGAATATCTTGATGAGCTCATCCAAATGAAACAATCTGAAACACCTAGTCACCACCATTCTACAGACATGTTGCCTTTAACTACAGTCCAAGAAATGCGTCAGTCACATATTTTTCCACCGACCTATTCTGACGAAAATATATCTAATAATATTGTAAACTTACTAATTTGTAATAAATACACATACAGTTAGTGGATTGTAAATCACGAGCTTAATTTCAAATCTTACTGTCAACAAACATGAAATTCTCATACACTGCCTGTGAGAAATGTCATACGTCAACAAAAACACCTACCGCACGAACATTCTATTGCTTCAAGTGCTCGTGCGTTCAGACAAGCAAAGAAAGGTACAAAGATGTTTTCTAAACCTTTTACTTACAAAATATAACTTAACAAAAATATTGTTACCTTCCAGATACATGTTAACAGCAACGGTTTCTGACGACACCGGTTCCATAAAATGTGTTGCGTACGAGAAGGTTGTAAGTATGATTATCGGCTGCGAACTGGAGCTTCTGAAGGGAAAAAAGGAAAAGGTTATAACCCAAATTTACTACATTTACCTTTACAGCACATCTTTGCAATACTGTTTGTTATACAGGAGATGGCAAGCCTTTACGAATTGCGAAATAACGAAGTCAGGTGGAGCAAATTCATTTTCACAATCAAGAAAAAACTATCTGCGTCCATAAGATTTAACGCGGACAGCTACACAATCAACAACATGGAAACATGGATCTCAGGTTACAACAAAGACAAACCATGACTTTTTAAGCATCTAATAAATCATATCTCCATACGAATATTTATTTTACTACTCCGATTTCTCAGGCACAAATATAGAGGACCTGACCAACCATTCCCCAGATTCAACGTCTCCAAACACTATCACAAATTACAACTTCATCGTCATCGTTTACTGCAGGAAAAACAGGTAAGAAATGCTTCATAAACTACAAAAGAGTTCATAATCTATGCTATCATTAGACATTAACATTACCTTATCTATAATAGTTGGAATCCGAAAGAATCTATGGCCGTTACTACCAGATCCAGAAACTGGGATACCCACAGAAAAGAAGGTAAAGAAGCACAACCGGTCACGTCTGCAAAGAAGAAAAAATTAGCGACCAACAAATAAACATTCAGCCGCCATATTTATTCACCACCACAATGACTTTGGTCTGTAATTATTTAGTTAAAACCATCTTTAAGCACCCTCAACAGAGGAAACTGCTTTCGTCTCGTATACACAACCACTAACTTTATAACCAATCTCTCGTCAGCATCCTATCTCGGAATACATCTATTCATATATTTAAACAACGCTTCTACAAAATATTTGTGTGTATCTGCCTTTTCCATCTATTTATAGGTTACCAAAGTTGCATCTTTCTAGTATATAAGTTCTGAGGCAAAGAAAAAAAACAGCAACTTGACACGGCCAGGCCGCGTATAATTATAACCAACATAATTTTCTTACCCACAAGGTTCAATAGAACAAATGGATTAAGAATATGAATAAAAGAAAAGAGAAGGATGAAGAAAGATAGTGCAGAGAATGTGAATTAGTATAGATGATAACCAACCACGAGAATAAGTCTCGGACCTGAAATCAATCCATAGGTAAAACACAAACAATAGGCTAAATCCCACTGCAAAGGATTGGAAGCCACGAACCGATGGAATCACTCCAAAGACCCGATTTGAGATTCTAAATACGAGGAAATCACTCCCTAACACTAGAAAATATAAAAGTGAAATTCAATTCAAGATGTAAAAAAAGGTCCGCATTACAATGATAGGCAAGGACCTTATATAGAGGTCATTGAGGAAATAAAAGGCAACAAATAATAAAGGAAACAAACCAAAAGGTAAGTCTAACTATAAGGAAATAAATAATTAGGGAAGTTTTAGATATGGAATTATACTATATGGAAACTTATAATAAAAGGAAATAAGTGATGATTCCCTTGATATACTTCCATGATTTAGTGATTCTCTCCATAAGTGATGATTCCCTTGATATACTTCCATGATTAGTGATTCTCTCCATAAGTGAGGATTCTCTTGATATACTTCCATGATTAGTGATTCTCTCCATAAGTGATGATTCCCTTGATAACCTTCCATTATTAGCGATTCTCTTGATCTTTCAATTGGGATTCTTGCGGGTCCCATTGAAGGAGCGTCAGGTGAGGGCTAAGTGGTCTCCAAGCATCATCCTTAAATTGATTCTCCATGAAAAATCGTCTGATCAATGCAGTGACGGATTTTTGAAATTGACGAGCTCGACTTCGAGTGATGGGTCCCACGGACATTTGAATGCTTGAAGATTGGACGTCCTTGTCATTCCCTCATTCTTGAAAAGCTTTCTTGTTCTCCCGAACAAGATATTCATCCGCTGTATCAAAAAGGCTTAAGTCAGAAACATTAAAAGTAGCATGGACTTGGTACTCACCTGGGAGTTCAAGTTTGTAGGCATTATCATTAATGCGTTCCAACACTCGAAAAGGTCCATTGCCACGGGGAGTAAGTTTTGACTTTCGCAATTCTGGAAATCTTTCCTTCCTTAAGTGTAGCCAAACCCAATCTCCTATCTCAAAAACAACTTTCTTGCGCCCACGGTTAGCTTGTTTTGCGTGATTGTCAGCTGCCTTTCTTAGGTTATCCCGAACTTGAGAATGAAGTTGTTGTACAAATTCAGCCCTTTTTCTGCCATCCAAACTAACGTGCTCATTGCGTGGCAATGGCATAAGATCAAGAGGAGTTAATGGGTTAAAACCGTAAACAACCTCAAATGGAGAACAATTCGTAGAGCTATGAACCGTACGGTTATATGCAAATTCAGCATGAGCTAAACATTCTTCCCAACTCTTCAAATTCTCATTAACTAAGGCACGTAACAAGCTACCCACAGTTCGATTAACAACTTCTGTTTGACTATCAGTTTGAGGGTGGTGTGATGTGGAAAACATTAGTTTTGTACCTAATTTAGCCCAAAGTGTTTTCCAATGATAACTTAAAAATCGAGAATCCCTATCAAAAACAATGGATCGTGGAACACCATGCAATCTAAGAACCTCTTTGAAAAATAATGAAGCAACATGCAAAGCATCAGTGGTTTTTGTGCATGGAATAAAATGTGCCATTTTTTTAAAATCGATCAACCACAACAAATATTGAATCTTTACTAGACCTACTCCTAGGAAAACCTAATATGAAATCCATAGAAATATCAACCCAAGGGGATTCAGGAATAGGTACCGGAGTATACAAACCGTGTGGATGAACAATAGACTTCGACGAGAGGCACGTTGTACACCGACGAATTGCGGCTTCAACTTCGGCTTTCATTCGTGGCCAAAAAAATGTTCTTGCAGCAAGTTAAGTGTCTTGTTCCTACCAAAGTGTCCCATCAAACCCCCCGAATGACTTTCCCAAATCAACAATTCTCTCAAGGAGCATTAGGAACGCACAATTTATTTTCTCGCAGCAAATACCCCTCATGTACAAGATACCTTTCAAATGCATGAGAATTACACTTAGCAAATATATCGGAGAAATCAGGGTCAGTTGCATATAATTCTTTCAAATACGAAAAACCTAATAGCTTAGACTCAAGTGTGGTAACAAGTGCATACATGCGTGACAATGCATCCGCAACGATGTTTTCCTTACCCTTTTTGTATTTAACAACATAGGGGAAGGTGTCAATGAAGGAGATCCATCGGATGTGTCTCGTACTCAACTTACTTTGGGATTTGATATGCTTGAGGGATTCATGATCAGTATACACAACAACTCACGAGGGCGTAAGTAATGTTGCCATGTTTGCAGCGCCCGCACTAAGGAGTACAATTCCTTATCGTAGGTTGAGTAATTCAACGCAGCGCCATGTAGCTTTTCACTGAAAAATGCAACAAGTTTCTTTTCTTGCGAGAGGACGGCGCCAATACCTACACCAGAGGCATCACATCAAGTTCAAACGGTTTAGAGAAATCAGGTAAAGCAAGTACGGAGGAAACTGCTTTGGTCTGTAATTATTTAGTTAAAACCATCTTTAAGCACCCTCAACAGAGGAAACTGCTTTCGTCTCGTACGCACAACCACTAACTTTATAACCAATCTCTTGTCCGCATCCTATCCCGGAATACATCTATTCATATGTTTAAACAATGCTTCTACAAAATATTTGTGTGTATCTGCCTTTTCCATCTATTTATAGATTACCAAAGTTGCATCTTTCTGGTATATAAGTTCTGAGGCAAAGAAAAAAAGCAGCAACTACGGTCAACAGTGGAAACATGCAGGCTGCCATAACGCGGGAGTCATCTACATCCTCCAAATCTTGTACCCGTCCAAACGTCCTTCCGGCAAGACCAACTTCTCTGCAACTTTTTACAGAGTTAATGCCTCTGGCTTTCGCCCGACCGAGTACGGAGGAAGGCCCGGTCAGCACAGCAATGGGGAAACTTCATTACTACCGTCAGGAAGCTTCTTTGGTAAATGTTGGAATCCTTGTTACTGTACATTTTTGGGGAGGGGGGGCAGCTATCCTTTTGGGGAACATTGTAGTGGAGTATGGGTAATTTCGTCGTTGCAAACCAATGCTGTCAGGTATACTTGGGATATTTGGGGTTGTTGTCAGTTGTGTTTTTGTAAATATATTTGTTAATTTGAAGTGATTTACTTGTACAAAATATAAAGTTGCCAGTTCTAAAAAATATTTGCATTATAAAGTTAAAATACCATACCAAATTTTAAATTAAGCAATATAAAGAACACCGTGCAAAAATTAAAATATTTTTGGGACATACCTTGTCGGATAAAGGGAGCCAAAACAGGGGCCCTTAAATATACCCTACTTAAATATTATATATTAGATCATACTTTACTTGAATAGTTCGGGACGTCTCCGCTGCTTGGTCGGGGAGTCGTTCGGGCCGTAAATCGGGTGGTGGGTTTTTCAGCTGCTTACCCTAACGCAAGGGCTGGAGTGATAATAACTTTCCCCAACAGCTGGAGGACCCGCCCCACCAGCCGACCGATCAAACGAGCACAACGGCCACCCAACCGACCCCCAAAGCACACAAAAAGCCCTCCGATAACCCGCCCCACCAACCAACCTCCCACCAAACCGAACACCCGGAAACCCAGCCGACCCACCAACCACTCCAAATACCTAACCTCGATCCGACCCCCAAATCGGCCCACCGGCCCGCCGTCCACCGGCCACACCAGGCGACCTACCCCAGTCCGATAACGGGCCCCACCAAAGCGACAAAGCAAACGACCCAAATGACGAACTACAAAACGAGCTACAAAACGACTGACCACCCGACGTCCAAACCAAGGCGCATGCCGACTCAGGAGCTACATTGGTTTTCAAATCACTTTTATATTATTTATTAATACTATTTATTAAGATTATTTATTATGTTCTCAATTATCATTTCAAATTTCTTATCAAATTTTTTATTATAATTTTTTTTAAAAAAACGAAGTTTGTGAATATTTCAAATAATCAAGATTAAAAAAGTTTATTACTCCAAAATCAGGGATGAGATGATTGGTTATAGAAAGTCTGGTTATGATCAGTGAGGTCATTATTCAAAGAATCTTCCAAAAAAGGCAGAAAACTTTCTTCAAGAACCGACTAAGCAGGTCATCGAGATCCATTCATGGCTTCTTCTTCTTCGTCATCTAAACCTTCTTCACCTCGTCATCCCGTAAGTTATCTTCATTTCCTTACACTCTTATCTCCATATTTAGTTCTTTTGATCTTGGTAACTTTCAATACGTTGTATCCTTCTTCCAACCTGCACGTCTGACCTTATCTTGTCCGACCTCCGTGTCCGACCTTATCTTGTCCGACTTTATCTTGTCCGACCTCCATCCCGACCTTATTTTGTCCGATCTTATTTTGTCCGACCTTCGTATCTGACCTTTTCTTGTCCGACCTCCGTGCTCGACCTTATACCAACCGACCTACCCCAGTCCAATAACCGCCCCCACCAAAGCGACAAAACAAATGACCCAAATGACAAACTACAAAACTAGCTACAAAACTATCGACCACCCGACGTTCAAACCAAGGCGCATGCCAACTCAGGAGGTATACCTACCTATATAACAACTGCTTCCTTCGAAAAATATCAGACCAAAAAACAAGTGGCGTGGCGTAGGCACGCTTTCAGGAGTACTATATGTATCAATATTGTGTCTGGTCTTCATTGAAATGGTCGAAATCAAAGGCTACGGAAACGAGCTCATCGTCATGCAATTTTCCTTCTTCGGTTTTCCTTCGCAATTGCGACAATGGCTTCCACGAAATCATTTGGAAAGGCAATTTGAATCTTGGTGGCGATCATGGTGAACGACAATGCCGACTACCATATTTGGTTATTCAATAACAATAGAATAGAATGGTGACAACCTTCACAATTTTGGTAGCTTCTGCGTTTACGTGAAGCTCTTCCAAAGCCATTTGGATAATTCATCCTTCACGCCAAAGCAAGCTCTGCAATCAGGTACTTGTCATTTTATGATTTTTACTTTTTGCATATTCTTCTTCTGAGAAATCTTAGGAAGCTGTAATTTGGAATTCCTTTTATGCTTTCAATATTTGATGCGCTTCTTCCTTTTTGCTGCGATGATTAATTTTGTGTGGTCTTGCATATATAGAATTTTCTGACGCTGATTTTGATTTTGTTTGAGGATTCGATTGCCAATGTTCGTGAAATGTTTGGAGACGGATTTCGAGTCTATTCAATTACATATGTTTCGAATTTTGCTATGAACTGTGAGTTTGTGCATTCAAACTAGCAGTTGAGTCAGTATTCTGAAAATCTTTAATTGGTATATTTTGTTTTGAAAATTGTAACCCTAACTTGTGGAAATTTGAACAATTACTGAGTTCTTGAATATTAGAATTGACAAAGCCTTTTCAAATGTGCTTAATTTAACCATAGAAGGGTAGATGTGACTGAATATTGAATTAGGGATTGATGAAGTTAACAGTTCTCGCATGTATTTCCAGCAGCATTTTGGTCATGTTTGAACAGCTGAAGTAAGGTTGTGGAAAATCAAATGCTAATTGGATTTGATTCAATTATTGCAATAATGTGAGTTGAAGCTCTGTTTCTGCTTCAGCTACCAATGGGTATTATTTACCTTATGCTATTTTGAGGAATTAAGGTTCAAAATGATACATCATATATGATAAACACAGACCCTTTTAAATGGGGTTGCCTGTAGCCTCTGGTTTTCCTACTATGTTTGTAAGGATCTGCTTAGTATCTACTGCTGAATTAAGAACTTAGACATCTTAGCAGTACTTAACCCAGAGTTTAGGACCACTCTACAACTTAGTTGCACTAAATATCTTGAAGTTGCATTATGATCTAATTAATGGATAGCAACGAAAAACTTACCACCTACCCTGATGTTCAATGGCGAAAAGAAAGTCAGAGGAGCTGATGCATATAGTTTACTTACCAGATATGCTTCTCTGTTTTGCTTATGATATATTTGCATGTTGTAAGAATTTACATTTTTGTTGACAGAAGAAGAGAGAAGGCTTCGAGAATTATGAACATGGATGTGAAGAAGTCCACTCTTGATGGCGGTGAGAATTCCTTATCTTCAGAAGTGCATCAGGCTAAGGTATTTAGATTATTAGCTAACCAGTTGCAGTGAAAAATGTATAGATTGTATGTATGCCTGTATTTGGACTAAGGTGTCTGTTTCAGATTAAGGAGGTCAGAAAGCTGATTGGTACGCAGTCTGGAAAACTAGACTTGTTTTGTTCGGATGAGACTATATTGAGATACTTGAGAGCTCGGAATTGGAATGTCAAGAAAGCTAGTAAAATGCTTAAAGCAACTGTCAAGTGGAGGCTTGAGTTCAAGCCAGAAGAGATTGTTTGGGTACTTCCCCTAAACCTTTCGGAATAGTAAACACTGAAACTTTGTCTTGCTTAATTTTTTAAAATAACAAGAGTTGCCTTTTACACATTGTAGGGTATTGTACAGAAAAATTTGTCTCCATGAATTAGCAAAATGCAATAAGAATTTTAGATTCATGATTTGAAGCTGTAAATATTGATAGAAATTATCATGCAGAGTCTTTAATTATTTTCCCATCAATCTTAAAAAAACCCTGAAAACTAATAGTTAATTGAAACTTGTCTGTAACTGAATTCAAAATTTTTAATTGTAGAACTAAAAGTAACTTTTGCTATACCCTGAAACTAAACTAGACATATGCAGTTTCTCCAGGGCTAAATCTGCTCCTTTGCCTGCAATGGTTTTTCCATTACGTCTTTTGATATATTCTTCCTTCTGGAGTTCGGTGTTCTTCATCATTTCGACTCAAATATATTCATTAATATTGATGTCTTGAGAAGGTGTATTACAACTAGTAGTTTCATATCTCATTCACACTTTTTGGTGCATGTTCATCATTCACTTAGGATGACGTCGCAAAGGAAGCAGAAACTGGAAAAATTTACAGATCAAAGTATAAAGACAAGTATGGGAGGCCTGTTCTTGTCATGAGACCCCGGTGCCAGGTTAGACTCGAAAGTCACTCCAGTTTTCGAGCATTTCAATTACATCTCTGTGTTCTTCTTTACCCTAAAATTTCCATCATTGAACTGCAACTATTACACTGTTTTCAAATGCATCTGTCTTTACTTGTACCGATCATCTTAACTGAATAAATTTGCAAAGTTTGTTTGGCTTAACATGGTAGATGGACTTATTAGTGAGACATATCCACTCATTTTGTAATTTTAATACCTCTACAGAACTCGAAGTCCACAAGGGGCCAAATTAAGCATTTGGTTTACTGCATGGAGAATGCAATAGCCGATCTTCCCGAGGGTGAAGAGCAGATGGTTTGGTTGGTCGATTTCCGTGGATTTTCTATGTCAAATATATCAGCGAAGGCGACACGAGAGACAGCTAACATCCTGCAGGATCATTACCCGGAAAGACTCTGCCTTGCAATTCTGTATGATCCTCCCAAGATATTTGAACCATTCTGGAAGGTATTTATCTACTCACCGATCTCCTTGCACGCATGTGTCTCTGTGTTTAGGCATCTAATGAGTGAAATGTGCAACTTCATGCATATCTGTGCTAAGCTTTAAAGCATTTTCTCTTAAACCCAAGGTTCACACTAGTATGATGTCTTTCTTCCATAATGGAAAGTTGGATTCAATCGGATTCAAGAATCAATCCATTTCTTTTAGGATACGTCATTTGCTTTTTGGACTTCCCCAAAAGGCAATTTTGCTAGTCCACCAACTATTTTTTTTTTTTCAACTTACTCTGATACCAATTTGTTAGGAGTGGTCTAACTTCCACATTAGTATGATATTATCGTCCCACATTAGTATAATATTATGGGCCCGCATGAATTAATTTTTTAGAGTTCCCAAAAAGCCTCCTGTTACAAAATTGGATTAGACATTACTCCTTTCATTTATCAAAAGTCACGTCTTATTTTTTTTGTTGTCCACTATATTTATATAGTAAATAGCTTTTATAAGCTCATAAGTATATTATTTCATAATTTAGTAAATAATAGTCCATGTGCCATTCATTTCTATAGTTATCTTATTATCTTTATATCAATCTTTTAATAACTTTATTTCAATATCTCCGTTTTATCTATTACAATTTCATTTTTATAATAAAATATTGTTATTTCTTGATCTAATGTCCAAACAAACAATCATAATTTTGTGAACAGAAAGAGTATCTTATAATCATGACCTTATTTTTGTTCTTTTTTTCGATGTGTGGCTTTTTCAACACCATTAGTGGAAACACAATCACTAAATTGAACTCGGGTGAATTTTTTCAGATAGTGAAGCCCTTTCTCGATCCAAAGACAGCCAATAAAGTCAGATTCGTCTACTCCGGCGACTCCAGCACAAGCAAGTTCATGGAAGACATGTTCAACATGGAAATGGTTGAATCCGCCTTTGGTGGAAAGGACAGCTCCGAGTTTGACATCAACAAGTACGCCAAGGAAATGAGGGAAGACGACAATCGCAACACTGCTCATTCCATGATGGATACCAAGTCCCAAAGATCATCACAGCCCGCAGAAATGATGACAGAAGACAACAAACAAAACATGGCTCATTCAAAGATGGATACAGAAACAGAAAGATCGTCACAGCCCCCAGCAGTATCCGCTGCCAATTCAGATTCCAAGCTTCCTAACTCAAATTTAAATTCCAATTCGACAAATGAGAAGATAGACAAGGCGGAAATTACAGCTACAGCTACGGCTCATCATGAGGTTGATGACGAGGACTACAAATCGGTTGCGGATTTTTTCCAAGCGAACGATCATGATGTTGATGTTAATGTTGAGGTTGCGGGTAAGTTGAAATAAGCAAGTCTTTCCCTTGCATTTCCTTGGTAGCAAGAATGTGGTTTTTCATTCATATACTTTGTAAGCATACACATACATACACTAGTCCGACTTGCTATGCTGCCTATCGTCACTCAGTCAGTCTATCCCAAAATTTCTTTGGACTGATGCTCACATCTTTTGTTATTTTTATAAGATATTTATTTGCATATCATAATTGCAGTGAAGTACGATTATTTTTTTTTTTAATAAAAAGTACAAATAGTTAAATTTTCAGTTTGTTTTTCTCCTTTGAACTTTTAATATGAAAAAAATAATAATAATAATAACTTATACGTTTAGAAATAATCATATTTTTAAGGTCGGAATAAATCATTTTAATAGTAATTTTTTTATTAAATTAATGATAATAGCCAATTATCTAAATTTTAAAAATTATACATATATTACATAAAATTTTAAAAAAATAATAATTAAGAGTCCAACACTTTATCCCTTCGACTCCTCAGTTGAATAGATGTTAATGGAGAGAACTAAGCTAAATCCATATTCATATTAGAACATGTCCAACCAGTTCTATAACTGGAGTCACGTGGTGTAATTTCCTCCTTGTCTTTTGGAGAAGACTTTGCATTCTTTAAAAAGTGGAGCAATATTTTTTTTATCAAGAAAGTGTTATATAATAAATATTATATTCGGTAAGTATAATAGTATATATATATATAGTGTATATTATAGATACACTATATGTTGATGTAATGATTATATATATATATATGGTGATAGTAGTGTGTGAATGAAGTGTGTGTGTGTGAGAGTATATATATATATATATGTATGTAAGTAAGAAGGAAGAGAATGAAGTTTTGGGTGGGTAAATTGAGAAAGAGAAGGAAGAGAATGAAGTTTTTGGTGGGATGAGACTTCCGCTTGCGTATTTCATTACATTGAATTGGGTTTTTATAGCATAGTAATAAATGACATTTGTGGTTAATAATATACAACAACTTATCAACGCACTTACTATGTATATAGTATATAAAGCATCCAAATAACATCTACCTAGTTACTACGTGTACGCTTCATAACACTCATCTTTGGATGTTTTTATACGAAAAATGTGACTCGTTAAAACTTTACTATGAAAAAACCCTATGGGAAAAAATCATAGTGAAGGAAAAAGAGTACATCATTCTTATATTAATACGCTCCCCCTGTTTTGAAATTTATTTGATGTCTTACATCCGACGCATTCCAATTCCTTGCACCAGTTTGTTGAATGTTGCAGTCGGTAGCACCTTCGTAAATAAGTCTACAAAATTTTCAGAAGATCGAATTTGTTGCACATCAATTTCACCACTTTTTTTAAGATCATGAGTGAAAAAGAACTTCGGAGATATGTGCTTTGTCCGATCGCCTTTAATATACCCTCCTTTTAATTGAGCTATACAAGCTACATTATCTTCAAATAATATTGTAGGAAGTAATATATCATCGGTAATTAAGCCACAATTTTTCTGAATATGGTGAGTCATGGACCTTAACCAAACTCATTCACGACTGGCTTCGTGAATTGCTAAAACCTCAGCATGGTTTGAAGAAGTAGCTATTATCGTCTATTTAGCAGATCTTCAAGAGATCGCGGTTCCACCACAAGTAAACAAATAGCTAGTTTGAGATTTTGCTTTGGGAGGATCAGAAAGATAACCAGTATCAGCATAATCAATTAATTCATTTCGAGATTCACTCGAATAAAATAAACCGAGGTCATGAGTCCCCTGAAGGTAACGAAAAAATGTGCTTGATACCATTTTAATGGCGCTTTGTGGAGGATGCGCTAAACCTGGCCAGTAGATTTACTGAAAAAGATATATCTGGCCCGGTACAATTTGCGAGGTACATTAATGCGCCAATAGCGCTCAGATATGGTACCTTGGGACCAAGTATCTCTTCATTTTCTTCTCTTGGCCTAAATAGATCTTTACTGGGATCAAGGGATCTGACCACCATTGGTGAACTCAGAGAGTGAGATTTATCCATATAAAATTATTTTAATGCCTTTTGGGTATATGTGGATTGATGGATAAATATTCCATTGTTCGCATGATCCACTTGTAAACCCAGACAATATTTTGTCTTTCCAAAATCTTTGATCTCAAATTCTTTCTTTAAATATTCAACTACAATTTGAATCTCTTCAGGAGTTCCAATTAAATTGAGATCATCAACATATATAGCAATAATGACAAAATTTGATCCATTTTTCTTTATAAAGACGCATGGGCATATTGGATCATTAGTATAACCTTCTTTTATTAAACATTCGCTCAGACGGTTATACCATATTCGTCCTGATTGTTTAAGTCCATACAATGACTTTTTCAATTTGATGGAATATGATTCCCTTTGGTTTAATTTGTATGTTTTAGGCATATTGAATCCCTCAGGGACTTTCATATAAATATCAGTATCCAATGAGCCATAAAGATATGCAGTGACTATGTCTAAAAGACGCATATCGAGTTTTTCTCGCACTGCTAGGCTCACAAGGTATCGAAATGTTATTCCATCAACAACTGGAGAGTATGTTTCATCAAAATCTACTCCAGGCCTTTGTGAGAATCCCTGAGCTACAAGACGGGCTTTATATCTCACAATTTCATTATGCTCATTTCTTTTTCGTATAAACACTCATTTGTATCCAACTGGTTTTATACCATCTGGTGTTTGAACAATTGGTCCGAAGACCTCTCTTTTGTTTAATTAGTCAAGCTCTAATTGAATCGCATGTTCCCATTTTGGTCAGTCATTTCTTTGCCGACATTCATGAACCGATTTTGGCTCTGAATCCTCGTTTTCTTCCATTATATCAAGTGCTAAATTGTATGCGAAGGCATTATCAATAATTGTCTCTTTACGGTTCCAACATTTTCTTGAAGTAATATAGTTAATTGAGTTTTCAATAATCTCATCATGTTCTTCAAGATCGTGCTCTTCTGGAGCAATTATTTCAGCGTTGACTTCCTCGTTAGATTGAGGTTTATCAATGTCATTCCTGATATTTTCATGATTATCATCATTAATTCCTTTTTTTTAGGGTGTTTATCTTTGGAACCGAGTGGTCTACCACGCTTTAAGCGTGTCGCTGATTCATTAGCACTTGCAATTTGTCCATCAGGGACAATTATTTTAGCTGGAGCATTAGCAGCTTGGATATATGATCGAGTGACTTTGCTCAAGTCATTGAATGCATCTGGTAACTGATTTGCAATATTTTGCAAATGTATAATGCGTTGAACTTCTAGTTCACACTGCTTTGTACGAGGATCACAAAAATTCAAAGGGATTTTCCAATTAATATCCCTTTTCGGTTCGTTTTTGTCTCCCCCTAATGTCGGAAAATATGATTCGTCAAAATGACAATCTGCAAATCTTGCAGTGAATAAATCGCCCGTCATAGGTTCAAGATATTTTATAATTGACGGCGATTCATATCCGACATAAATGCCCAATCTACGTTGAGGATCCATTTTTGTACGTTTGGAGGGTGGAATAGGAACATAAACAGCACACCCAAAAAACGTAGATAAGATATATTTGGTTCGTGACCAAATACTAACTGCATTGGGGAATAACTATGATAGCTTGTTGGCTCATATTTATAAGTGTTCCTTCATGTAAGATTGCATGCCTCCAAGCTGAAACGGACAACATAGACCTCATCAATAATGATCTAGAAATCAATTGCATTATTTTAATAAATGATTCTGCCAGACCATTTTGTGTATGGACATGAGCAACTGGGTGTTCTACATTAATTCCAATCGACATGCAATAATCATCAAATGCATTCGATGTATATTCACCAGCATTATCCAGACGTATTGTCTTAATTGGATTATCGGGGAATTGTGCCCGTAATTTAATAATTTGGGCAAGCAATCTCGCAAATGCCACATTGCGAGTAGATAATAAACATACATGGGACCATCTCGTAGATGCATCAATAAACACCATAAAATATTTAAATGGCCCACACGGTAGGTCTATTGGTCCACATATATCCCCGTTTATTCTTTCCAAAAATGTAGGTGATTCAATACCTACTTTAGCTGGCGATAGCCTGATATCAATTTTCCCTGAGTGCAGGCAACACAGGTTAACTCATTTAAGTTTAACACTTTTTGATCTTTTAATGAATGGCCATGCGAATTCTAAATTATTTGCCTCATCATTATACTGCCAGGATGCCCAAGGCGATCATGCCATATTTGAAAATCAGTAGTCTTTTGATCTACCGTGAGGTGTGTTTCAACAACATCTAATCTGGCATAATATAAGCCAGTAGAGAGTGAGGGTAATCTGTCAATGATGCATTTCCTTTTATCAATGATATTGGTGATCAATAAAAATTCACCATCGGTATCACTCATAGTTTCAATGTGATAACCATTTTTCCGAATGTCATGAAAGCTCAGTAAATTTCTTCAAGCTTTAGTGGCCAATAGTGCATGCTGTATCACAATTTTCGTCCCCGCCGGAAGAAATATAATGGCTTCTCCAGAGCCTTCAATTAATTTTGAACTGCCACTTATTGTATTGATATTCATCTTTTCCCTTTTCAAATGGGAGAAATATTTTTCGTGTTTTAATATAGTATGTATCGTTGCACTGTCAATGAAACACATATTTGCATCATTTTGATTGACATCCATTTAACCTTCAAATATAAATAAACACAGTATTAATAAAGGCATATGTAAGTATTACAAAATGTATTATAAAAAGGTAATATGTGATAATTTAAATATTACAAAACATAATGTAAAATGACATAATATGTCTATCACTGGGGATTTGCTGGATCTACGACAAAATCCGCTATATCAAGATGCGTTGTGTCGTAATCCAAAAGATCATCATCGGGGTCGTCATCATTATCAACGTGATTAATCTTGATTTCCTTCCCTTTTTTTCTGCAGTGAGGCTTGATAAAGATCGGCTAGGTGTTTGGCTGTTCTACAGGTATTGGCCCAATGGCCTTCAATGCCACACCGATTACAACTGCCGATTTGTCTCTTTCCCTGTTTAGCCTTTTCGGCTATATCTCCATGTTGGGGTTTACTCTGCATCCTGTTAATGTCAAAACTGCGGCAATTGTAAGGGGTATATCAACCGTGTTGACTCTCACGACCGCGACCACGTCCACGGCCTCTACCACGTCCTCGACCTCGTTCAGAAAATGTCACGTTCGCTTCAGGGAATAGACTAGAACCAGTGGGCCGGGATTGATGATTTTTCATAAATAACTCATTATTTTGCTTAGCTAATAAAAGACATGCAATGAGCTGTGAGTAATTTTGAAAGTTTTTCTCACGATACTGCTGTTGCAGCACAACATTCAAAGCATGAAAGGTAGAGAAAGTCTTCTTCAATTTATCATTCTCAGTAACATTTTCTCAGCAGAGTTTCAACTGAGATGTAATCTGATGGATAGCAGAGTTGTACTCTGTAACAGTTTTAAAATCCTGCAACAGCAGGTTAAGCCAATCATGTTGGGCTTTCGGGAGAGTGATATATTTCAAGTGCCCAAATCTCTCCCTTAATTCATTTCACAAATCAAGTGGATCTTTCACCGTCAAATATTCAGACTGTAGAGGAATGTCCAAATGATGACGGATGAAAATAATAGTCTTAGCCCGATCTTGGCTTGTAGCCGCATTTTCACTGGCAATTGTATGGACAAGGCCCATAGAAACCAGATGCATTTCTACATCCAGGGGCCAAGTCAGAAAATTATTCCCGGTGAGAGACAGAGGTTTAAAAGAAAATTTTGCGAGATTTTCCATAGTTTAGAAAATAGATAATATAGATAGTATGAAAATAAAATTTGCCAAAAATCAAAATAGGCAAGAGCCTTCGTGCTGATAACGTGTTATATAATAAATATTATATTTGGTAAGTATAATAGTATATATATAGTGTATATTATAGATACAATACATGTTGATGTAATGATTATATATATATATATGGTGATAGTAGTGTGTGAATGAAGTGTGTGTGTGTGAGAGTATATATATATATATATATATGTATGTAAGTAAGAAGGAAGAGAATGAAGTTTTGGGTGGGTAAATTGAGAAAGAGAAGGAAGAGAATGAAGTTTTTGGTGGGATGAGACTTCCGCTTGCGTATTTCATTACATTGAATTGGGTTTTTATAGCATAGTAATAAATGACATTTGTGGTTAATAATATACAACAACTTATCAACGCACTTACTATGTATATAGTATATAAAGCATCCAAATAACATCTACCTAGTTACTACGTGTACGCTTCATAACACTCATCTTTGGATGTTTTTATACGAAGAATGTGACTCGTTAAAACTTTACTATGAAAAAACCCTATGGGAAAAAATCATAGTGAAGGAAAAAGAGTACATCATTCTTATATTAATACGCTCCCCCTGTTTTGAAATTTATTTGATGTCTTACATCCGACGCATTCCAATTCCTTGCACCAGTTTGTTGAATGTTGCAGTCGGTAGCACCTTCGTAAATAAGTCTACAAAATTTTCAGAAGATCGAATTTGTTGCACATCAATTTCACCACTTTTTTTAAGATCATGAGTGAAAAAGAACTTCGGAGATATGTGCTTTGTCCGATCGCCTTTAATATACCCTCCTTTTAATTGAGCTATACAAGCTACATTATCTTCAAATAATATTGTAGGAAGTAATATATCATCGGTAATTAAGCCACAATTTTTCTGAATATGGTGAGTCATGGACCTTAACCAAACTCATTCACGACTGGCTTCGTGAATTGCTAAAACCTCAGCATGGTTTGAAGAAGTAGCTATTATCGTCTATTTAGCAGATCTTCAAGAGATCGCGGTTCCACCACAAGTAAACAAATAGCTAGTTTGAGATTTTGCTTTGGGAGGATCAGAAAGATAACCAGCATCAGCATAATCAATTAATTCATTTCGAGATTCACTCGAATAAAATAAACCGAGGTCATGAGTCCCCTGAAGGTAACGAAAAAATGTGCTTGATACCATTTTAATGGCGCTTTGTGGAGGATGCGCTAAACCTGGCCAGTAGATTTACTGAAAAAGATATATCTGGCCCGGTACAATTTGCGAGGTACATTAATGCGCCAATAGCGCTCAGATATGGTACCTTGGGACCAAGTATCTCTTCATTTTCTTCTCTTGGCCTAAATAGATCTTTACTGGGATCAAGGGATCTGACCACCATTGGTGAACTCAGAGAGTGAGATTTATCCATATAAAATTATTTTAATGCCTTTTGGGTATATGTGGATTGATGGATAAATATTCCATTGTTCGCATGATCCACTTGTAAACCCAGACAATATTTTGTCTTTCCAAAATCTTTGATCTCAAATTCTTTCTTTAAATATTCAACTACAATTTGAATCTCTTCAGGAGTTCCAATTAAATTGAGATCATCAACATATATAGCAATAATGACAAAATTTGATCCATTTTTCTTTATAAAGACGCATGGGCATATTGGATCATTAGTATAACCTTCTTTTATTAAACATTCGCTCAGACGGTTATACCATATTCGTCCTGATTGTTTAAGTCCATACAATGACTTTTTCAATTTGATGGAATATGATTCCCTTTGGTTTAATTTGTATGTTTTAGGCATATTGAATCCCTCAGGGACTTTCATATAAATATCAGTATCCAATGAGCCATAAAGATATGCAGTGACTATGTCTAAAAGACGCATATCGAGTTTTTCTCGCACTGCTAGGCTCACAAGGTATCGAAATGTTATTCCATCAACAACTGGAGAGTATGTTTCATCAAAATCTACTCCAGGCCTTTGTGAGAATCCCTGAGCTACAAGACGGGCTTTATATCTCACAATTTCATTATGCTCATTTCTTTTTCGTATAAACACTCATTTGTATCCAACTGGTTTTATACCATCTGGTGTTTGAACAATTGGTCCGAAGACCTCTCTTTTGTTTAATTAGTCAAGCTCTAATTGAATCGCATGTTCCCATTTTGGCCAGTCATTTCTTTGCCGACATTCATGAACCGATTTTGGCTCTGAATCCTCGTTTTCTTCCATTATATCAAGTGCTAAATTGTATGCGAAGGCATTATCAATAATTGTCTCTTTACGGTTCCAACATTTTCTTGAAGTAATATAGTTAATTGAGTTTTCAATAATCTCATCATGTTCTTCAAGATCGTGCTCTTCTGGAGCAATTATTTCAGCGTTGACTTCCTCGTTAGATTGAGGTTTATCAATGTCATTCCTGATATTTTCATGATTATCATCATTAATTCCTTTTTTTTAGGGTGTTTATCTTTGGAACCGAGTGGTCTACCACGCTTTAAGCGTGTCGCTGATTCATTAGCACTTGCAATTTGTCCATCAGGGACAATTATTTTAGCTGGAGCATTAGCAGCTTGGATATATGATCGAGTGACTTTGCTCAAGTCATTGAATGCATCTGGTAACTGATTTGCAATATTTTGCAAATGTATAATGCGTTGAACTTCTAGTTCACACTGCTTTGTACGAGGATCACAAAAATTCAAAGGGATTTTCCAATTAATATCCCTTTTCGGTTCGTTTTTGTCTCCCCCTAATGTCGGAAAATATGATTCGTCAAAATGACAATCTGCAAATCTTGCAGTGAATAAATCGCCCGTCATAGGTTCAAGATATTTTATAATTGACGGCGATTCATATCCGACATAAATGCCCAATCTACGTTGAGGATCCATTTTTGTACGTTTGGAGGGTGGAATAGGAACATAAACAGCACACCCAAAAAACGTAGATAAGATATATTTGGTTCGTGACCAAATACTAACTGCATTGGGGAATAACTATGATAGCTTGTTGGCTCATATTTATAAGTGTTCCTTCATGTAAGATTGCATGCCTCCAAGCTGAAACGGACAACATAGACCTCATCAATAATGATCTAGAAATCAATTGCAATATTTTAATAAATAATTCTGCCAGACCATTTTGTGTATGGACATGAGCAACTGGGTGTTCTACATTAATTCCAATCGACATGCAATAATCATCAAATGCATTCGATGTATATTCACCAGCATTATCCAGACGTATTGTCTTAATTGGATTATCGGGGAATTGTGCCCGTAATTTAATAATTTGGGCAAGCAATCTCGCAAATGCCACATTGCGAGTAGATAATAAACATACATGGGACCATCTCGTAGATGCATCAATAAACACCATAAAATATTTAAATGGCCCACACGGTAGGTCTATTGGTCCACATATATCCCCGTTTATTCTTTCCAAAAATGTAGGTGATTCAATACCTACTTTAGCTGGCGATAGCCTGATATCAATTTTCCCTGAGTGCAGGCAACACAGGTTAACTCATTTAAGTTTAACACTTTTTGATCTTTTAATGAATGGCCATGCGAATTCTAAATTATTTGCCTCATCATTATACTGCCAGGATGCCCAAGGCGATCATGCCATATTTGAAAATCAGTAGTCTTTTGATCTACCGTGAGGTGTGTTTCAACAACATCTAATCTGGCATAATATAAGCCAGTAGAGAGTGAGGGTAATCTGTCAATGATGCATTTCCTTTTATCAATGATATTGGTGATCAATAAAAATTCACCATCGGTATCACTCATAGTTTCAATGTGATAACCATTTTTCCGAATGTCATGAAAGCTCAGTAAATTTCTTCAAGCTTTAGTGGCCAATAGTGCATGCTGTATCACAATTTTCGTCCCCGCCGGAAGAAATATAATGGCTTCTCCAGAGCCTTCAATTAATTTTGAACTGCCACTTATTGTATTGATATTCATCTTTTCCCTTTTCAAATGGGAGAAATATTTTTCGTGTTTTAATATAGTATGTATCGTTGCACTGTCAATGAAACACATATTTGCATCATTTTGATTGACATCCATTTAACCTTCAAATATAAATAAACACAGTATTAATAAAGGCATATGTAAGTATTACAAAATGTATTATAAAAAGGTAATATGTGATAATTTAAATATTACAAAACATAATGTAAAATGACATAATATGTCTATCACTGGGGATTTGCTGGATCTACGACAAAATCCGCTATATCAAGATGCGTTGTGTCGTAATCCAAAAGATCATCATCGGGGTCGTCATCATTATCAACGTGATTAATCTTGATTTCCTTCCCTTTTTTTCTGCAGTGAGGCTTGATAAAGATCGGCTAGGTGTTTGGCTGTTCTACAGGTATTGGCCCAATGGCCTTCAATGCCACACCGATTACAACTGCCGATTTGTCTCTTTCCCTGTTTAGCCTTTTCGGCTATATCTCCATGTTGGGGTTTACTCTGCATCCTGTTAATGTCAAAACTGCGGCAATTGTAAGGGGTATATCAACCGTGTTGACTCTCACGACCGC
This sequence comes from Andrographis paniculata, assembly GCF_009805555.1. NCBI lineage: Eukaryota > Viridiplantae > Streptophyta > Magnoliopsida > Lamiales > Acanthaceae > Andrographis > Andrographis paniculata. Next base: position 522,248 of record NW_026137577.1, read on the forward strand.
GACCACGTCCACGGCCTCTACCACGTCCTCGACCTCGTTCAGAAAATGTCACGTTCGCTTCAGGGAATAGACTAGAACCAGTGGGCCGGGATTGATGATTTTTCATAAATAACTCATTATTTTGCTTAGCTAATAAAAGACATGCAATGAGCTGTGAGTAATTTTGAAAGTTTTTCTCACGATACTGCTGTTGCAGCACAACATTCAAAGCATGAAAGGTAGAGAAAGTCTTCTTCAATTTATCATTCTCAGTAACATTTTCTCAGCAGAGTTTCAACTGAGATGTAATCTGATGGATAGCAGAGTTGTACTCTGTAACAGTTTTAAAATCCTGCAACAGCAGGTTAAGCCAATCATGTTGGGCTTTCGGGAGAGTGATATATTTCAAGTGCCCAAATCTCTCCCTTAATTCATTTCACAAATCAAGTGGATCTTTCACCGTCAAATATTCAGACTGTAGAGGAATGTCCAAATGATGACGGATGAAAATAATAGTCTTAGCCCGATCTTGGCTTGTAGCCGCATTTTCACTGGCAATTGTATGGACAAGGCCCATAGAAACCAGATGCATTTCTACATCCAGGGGCCAAGTCAGAAAATTATTCCCGGTGAGAGACAGAGGTTTAAAAGAAAATTTTGCGAGATTTTCCATAGTTTAGAAAATAGATAATATAGATAGTATGAAAATAAAATTTGCCAAAAATCAAAATAGGCAAGAGCCTTCGTGCTGATAACGTGTTATATAATAAATATTATATTTGGTAAGTATAATAGTATATATATAGTGTATATTATAGATACAATACATGTTGATGTAATGATTATATATATATATATGGTGATAGTAGTGTGTGAATGAAGTGTGTGTGTGTGAGAGTATATATATATATATATATATGTATGTAAGTAAGAAGGAAGAGAATGAAGTTTTGGGTGGGTAAATTGAGAAAGAGAAGGAAGAGAATGAAGTTTTTGGTGGGATGAGACTTCCGCTTGCGTATTTCATTACATTGAATTGGGTTTTTATAGCATAGTAATAAATGACATTTGTGGTTAATAATATACAACAACTTATCAACGCACTTACTATGTATATAGTATATAAAGCATCCAAATAACATCTACCTAGTTACTACGTGTACGCTTCATAACACTCATCTTTGGATGTTTTTATACGAAGAATGTGACTCGTTAAAACTTTACTATGAAAAAACCCTATGGGAAAAAATCATAGTGAAGGAAAAAGAGTACATCATTCTTATATTAATACGCTCCCCCTGTTTTGAAATTTATTTGATGTCTTACATCCGACGCATTCCAATTCCTTGCACCAGTTTGTTGAATGTTGCAGTCGGTAGCACCTTCGTAAATAAGTCTACAAAATTTTCAGAAGATCGAATTTGTTGCACATCAATTTCACCACTTTTTTTAAGATCATGAGTGAAAAAGAACTTCGGAGATATGTGCTTTGTCCGATCGCCTTTAATATACCCTCCTTTTAATTGAGCTATACAAGCTACATTATCTTCAAATAATATTGTAGGAAGTAATATATCATCGGTAATTAAGCCACAATTTTTCTGAATATGGTGAGTCATGGACCTTAACCAAACTCATTCACGACTGGCTTCGTGAATTGCTAAAACCTCAGCATGGTTTGAAGAAGTAGCTATTATCGTCTATTTAGCAGATCTTCAAGAGATCGCGGTTCCACCACAAGTAAACAAATAGCTAGTTTGAGATTTTGCTTTGGGAGGATCAGAAAGATAACCAGCATCAGCATAATCAATTAATTCATTTCGAGATTCACTCGAATAAAATAAACCGAGGTCATGAGTCCCCTGAAGGTAACGAAAAAATGTGCTTGATACCATTTTAATGGCGCTTTGTGGAGGATGCGCTAAACCTGGCCAGTAGATTTACTGAAAAAGATATATCTGGCCCGGTACAATTTGCGAGGTACATTAATGCGCCAATAGCGCTCAGATATGGTACATTGGGACCAAGTATCTCTTCATTTTCTTCTCTTGGCCTAAATAGATCTTTACTGGGATCAAGGGATCTGACCACCATTGGTGAACTCAGAGAGTGAGATTTATCCATATAAAATTATTTTAATGCCTTTTGGGTATATGTGGATTGATGGATAAATATTCCATTGTTCGCATGATCCACTTGTAAACCCAGACAATATTTTGTCTTTCCAAAATCTTTGATCTCAAATTCTTTCTTTAAATATTCAACTACAATTTGAATCTCTTCAGGAGTTCCAATTAAATTGAGATCATCAACATATATAGCAATAATGACAAAATTTGATCCATTTTTCTTTATAAAGACGCATGGGCATATTGGATCATTAGTATAACCTTCTTTTATTAAACATTCGCTCAGACGGTTATACCATATTCGTCCTGATTGTTTAAGTCCATACAATGACTTTTTCAATTTGATGGAATATGATTCCCTTTGGTTTAATTTGTATGTTTTAGGCATATTGAATCCCTCAGGGACTTTCATATAAATATCAGTATCCAATGAGCCATAAAGATATGCAGTGACTATGTCTAAAAGACGCATATCGAGTTTTTCTCGCACTGCTAGGCTCACAAGGTATCGAAATGTTATTCCATCAACAACTGGAGAGTATGTTTCATCAAAATCTACTCCAGGCCTTTGTGAGAATCCCTGAGCTACAAGACGGGCTTTATATCTCACAATTTCATTATGCTCATTTCTTTTTCGTATAAACACTCATTTGTATCCAACTGGTTTTATACCATCTGGTGTTTGAACAATTGGTCCGAAGACCTCTCTTTTGTTTAATTAGTCAAGCTCTAATTGAATCGCATGTTCCCATTTTGGCCAGTCATTTCTTTGCCGACATTCATGAACCGATTTTGGCTCTGAATCCTCGTTTTCTTCCATTATATCAAGTGCTAAATTGTATGCGAAGGCATTATCAATAATTGTCTCTTTACGGTTCCAACATTTTCTTGAAGTAATATAGTTAATTGAGTTTTCAATAATCTCATCATGTTCTTCAAGATCGTGCTCTTCTGGAGCAATTATTTCAGCGTTGACTTCCTCGTTAGATTGAGGTTTATCAATGTCATTCCTGATATTTTCATGATTATCATCATTAATTCCTTTTTTTTAGGGTGTTTATCTTTGGAACCGAGTGGTCTACCACGCTTTAAGCGTGTCGCTGATTCATTAGCACTTGCAATTTGTCCATCAGGGACAATTATTTTAGCTGGAGCATTAGCAGCTTGGATATATGATCGAGTGACTTTGCTCAAGTCATTGAATGCATCTGGTAACTGATTTGCAATATTTTGCAAATGTATAATGCGTTGAACTTCTAGTTCACACTGCTTTGTACGAGGATCACAAAAATTCAAAGGGATTTTCCAATTAATATCCCTTTTCGGTTCGTTTTTGTCTCCCCCTAATGTCGGAAAATATGATTCGTCAAAATGACAATCTGCAAATCTTGCAGTGAATAAATCGCCCGTCATAGGTTCAAGATATTTTATAATTGACGGCGATTCATATCCGACATAAATGCCCAATCTACGTTGAGGATCCATTTTTGTACGTTTGGAGGGTGGAATAGGAACATAAACAGCACACCCAAAAAACGTAGATAAGATATATTTGGTTCGTGACCAAATACTAACTGCATTGGGGAATAACTATGATAGCTTGTTGGCTCATATTTATAAGTGTTCCTTCATGTAAGATTGCATGCCTCCAAGCTGAAACGGACAACATAGACCTCATCAATAATGATCTAGAAATCAATTGCAATATTTTAATAAATGATTCTGCCAGACCATTTTGTGTATGGACATGAGCAACTGGGTGTTCTACATTAATTCCAATCGACATGCAATAATCATCAAATGCATTCGATGTATATTCACCAGCATTATCCAGACGTATTGTCTTAATTGGATTATCGGGGAATTGTGCCCGTAATTTAATAATTTGGGCAAGCAATCTCGCAAATGCCACATTGCGAGTAGATAATAAACATACATGGGACCATCTCGTAGATGCATCAATAAACACCATAAAATATTTAAATGGCCCACACGGTAGGTCTATTGGTCCACATATATCCCCGTTTATTCTTTCCAAAAATGTAGGTGATTCAATACCTACTTTAGCTGGCGATAGCCTGATATCAATTTTCCCTGAGTGCAGGCAACACAGGTTAACTCATTTAAGTTTAACACTTTTTGATCTTTTAATGAATGGCCATGCGAATTCTAAATTATTTGCCTCATCATTATACTGCCAGGATGCCCAAGGCGATCATGCCATATTTGAAAATCAGTAGTCTTTTGATCTACCGTGAGGTGTGTTTCAACAACATCTAATCTGGCATAATATAAGCCAGTAGAGAGTGAGGGTAATCTGTCAATGATGCATTTCCTTTTATCAATGATATTGGTGATCAATAAAAATTCACCATCGGTATCACTCATAGTTTCAATGTGATAACCATTTTTCCGAATGTCATGAAAGCTCAGTAAATTTCTTCAAGCTTTAGTGGCCAATAGTGCATGCTGTATCACAATTTTCGTCCCCGCCGGAAGAAATATAATGGCTTCTCCAGAGCCTTCAATTAATTTTGAACTGCCACTTATTGTATTGATATTCATCTTTTCCCTTTTCAAATGGGAGAAATATTTTTCGTGTTTTAATATAGTATGTATCGTTGCACTGTCAATGAAACACATATTTGCATCATTTTGATTGACATCCATTTAACCTTCAAATATAAATAAACACAGTATTAATAAAGGCATATGTAAGTATTACAAAATGTATTATAAAAAGGTAATATGTGATAATTTAAATATTACAAAACATAATGTAAAATGACATAATATGTCTATCACTGGGGATTTGCTGGATCTACGACAAAATCCGCTATATCAAGATGCGTTGTGTCGTAATCCAAAAGATCATCATCGGGGTCGTCATCATTATCAACGTGATTAATCTTGATTTCCTTCCCTTTTTTTCTGCAGTGAGGCTTGATAAAGATCGGCTAGGTGTTTGGCTGTTCTACAGGTATTGGCCCAATGGCCTTCAATGCCACACCGATTACAACTGCCGATTTGTCTCTTTCCCTGTTTAGCCTTTTCGGCTATATCTCCATGTTGGGGTTTACTCTGCATCCTGTTAATGTCAAAACTGCGGCAATTGTAAGGGGTATATCAACCGTGTTGACTCTCACGACCGCGACCACGTCCACGGCCTCTACCACGTCCTCGACCTCGTTCAGAAAATGTCACGTTCGCTTCAGGGAATAGACTAGAACCAGTGGGCCGAGATTGATGATTTTTCATAAATAACTCATTATTTTGCTTAGCTAATAAAAGACATGCAATGAGCTGTGAGTAATTTTGAAAGTTTTTCTCACGATACTGCTGTTGCAGCACAACATTCAAAGCATGAAAGGTAGAGAAAGTCTTCTTCAATTTATCATTCTCAGTAACATTTTCTCAGCAGAGTTTCAACTGAGATGTAATCTGATGGATAGCAGAGTTGTACTCTGTAACAGTTTTAAAATCCTGCAACAGCAGGTTAAGCCAATCATGTTGGGCTTTCGGGAGAGTGATATATTTCAAGTGCCCAAATCTCTCCCTTAATTCATTTCACAAATCAAGTGGATCTTTCACCGTCAAATATTCAGACTGTAGAGGAATGTCCAAATGATGACGGATGAAAATAATAGTCTTAGCCCGATCTTGGCTTGTAGCCGCATTTTCACTGGCAATTGTATGGACAAGGCCCATAGAAACCAGATGCATTTCTACATCCAGGGGCCAAGTCAGAAAATTATTCCCGGTGAGAGACAGAGGTTTAAAAGAAAATTTTGCGAGATTTTCCATAGTTTAGAAAATAGATAATATAGATAGTATGAAAATAAAATTTGCCAAAAATCAAAATAGGCAAGAGCCTTCGTGCTGATAACGTGTTATATAATAAATATTATATTTGGTAAGTATAATAGTATATATATAGTGTATATTATAGATACAATACATGTTGATGTAATGATTATATATATATATATGGTGATAGTAGTGTGTGAATGACGTGTGTGTGTGTGTGTGAGAGTATATATATATGTATGTAAGTAAATTGAGAGAGAGAAGGAAGAGAATGAAGTTTTTGGTGGGATGAGACTTCTGCTTGTGTATTTCATTACATTGAATTAGATATTTATAGCATAGTAATAAATCACATTTGTGGTTAATAATATACAACAACTTATCAATGCGCTTACTAAGTACTAAGTATATAGTATATAAAGCATCCAAATAACATCTACCTAGTTACTACGTGTACGCTTCATAACCCAAAGTTATATATTAGGCATTTTTAATTTTTTTTTATATTTTATATTATTTTAGAAGTTTTAAATTAGATATAAAATTCATATTGCAAAAAATACATATGTTATTCATAAAATATTGCAAATATTGCAAATAAATTAATATTATATTACAAAAATATTAAAATATAAAAGTAAAATAAAATAAAGTACAAATATTTTTTAAATATAATTGTGATTTTATCATAATTATTTATTTTATTTATTTTTTTAAGTCATAAAATATTTCAAATAAAATTAAATTAAATAATTTATTATTATTATTATTTAAAAATTTCCGATTTGGTATAATTTGAATTTATTAAGAAAATTTGAGGTTAATATGATGAATAAAAGTTATTTAATTGTTTAAATTTAAAGAATATATGTTAAATACATTTTTAAAAAGAAAAAATAAAGTTTTTTACAATTACAAAGTATAACTAATGGTGTGTTTGTAACTAATTTTGGGATGGAGAGAGTAGTTTTTTAATGCTATACATCTATATATATATAAAAGGAGAAAATGTAGGGTGTGTTTGTTTTGTAAAATAATTTGAAAAAATATATATATTTTTTTTTATGTGTAATATAGAAAATTATGTAGAAAATATAAGAATAATAAATATATGTAATATATTAATTATTTTGGAGAAATATGTAGAGTTTTTTTCACTAAAAGAACATAGCTCTAAATTTTGCCTTATATGTAGATTTAATTATTATTTTTAGATATATATATATATATACTAGTCGCTTATGGCACGCTACACCGGACATTTTTGTATCTGTATTTCAAAAAATTATATATGTTAACTATAACTTTTTAGGTTAACAAATAAACAATCGGAGTATTTGTGAAATGCAAAGAAATATGTTTGAACTTTTAGGTGATTTTTTTGGCTTATTTTTTGCCTTTTTTAAATTGAGTTTGCTGCCCCATATTCGAAACAAATAGTTCTTAGAAATCTAGCATGCATCGATCCTTCAATTCGAGTCTTCGACAGTATCTATTTGTAACCAATTTTTTGGGGTCATATCTAAATTTTATATATATAATTAATACGAACTTAGCTCTTCATTTTACATTAAATCATGTAAGTAAAGCATGTGTTTGTTCTTAGTTGTCAACTCTTTTGTCTGCAAGTATTATTGAGCTTTCTTAGCAGCATTTCAAATCAAGATCATGTATTTTTCAGTGATTTTAGTGATGTAACAAAGATGCTCAGAATATAAATTAGAATTGATAATGAGACAATAAATTCCATTTGCTAAATGTTCTTTCAAAGGAAGCCAACACATTTAATACAAAGAATGGTGAGAGTATGAAATTATCAGAGATAATTGACAAAAATTGAAACTGGAGTCACAATATTACACAATAAGAATTTTCGTTTAATCATCACTACCAAAACAATGGGCTATCATTACGGTACGAGGGGGCGTAACAATAACATCGATACAAATGACTATTTTCGTTACGATCTTATCCGTAACAAAAAGATTTTTTCTGGTCAAAGCCTGAGTTTCAATTGTTACGCAAAATTTTCCGTAACAATTACAAATATGGTAATATTTCAAAAAAAATAGCATTACTTACAATTAATTTCATAATATTTTTCAATTAAATATATTTTTTTCCTCTTAAATAACAAAAAAAAAAAAGAAGAACTCATTTTTACGCTTTCAACATAATGGGTTGGGACCATTTTTTACATCCTTAGACACCATTGCGATGGATCACTTTCAACACTACAAAATGTTAGGGCAAATAAATTTTCTCCCTTTTTCGTCTCATTCCCTTCTTCCGCCATGCGAAAGGGCCAACATCACCCTATACTTCTATCGGTGACAAGCTACTCCAGCGCCGGCCTTTAGGTAAGAATTTTGATGATTTCCCCTATCTGAATCTGTGCGTATGTTCTGGTTCTCAAAGCCCCATTCGATCTTCGGGTTTGTGTAAGAAAATGATTCTTGTATCGAGCCACTAGGGCTTCGGTGATTTAGTAGTTTTTGGGTCAAACAAAACTAATTCCTTACTCATTTATTGCTAGGAAATCCGGTTTGAAAGAAGATTGGCTTACGGGTTCATTTCTATGATTGTAAAGGCTATTATGTAAGTGGGTTTGTAGTTTTTCAATTTCTTCTTAATCGATCATGTTGTTAGTTGTTTAAGTAGTAGTAGTAGATGAGGAGAATTAAGGATTTACTAAACCCAGCTCTATGAATATTATTATATATTTATATAAATATCAATGTTTTACTGGTACGGGAGTGAATAGAAGTGGGTGTTTGTTACTTCTAGTTTTTGTCCTCATTTTAAGTGGTTTACTTGTTGCGAGAAAATAGAAAAAAAAAATTGAAAATCATTGATATCCAAACTTATGGTGAAATCAAGGTTGCGTCAAATATTTTTATCTAGTGCATCTTTAAAATATCTTTTCATTAAAATGAATTTGGGATATACATAGAGGCTGATGTCTTAGGCTTATTCCCATACCGACATGGAAATTAAGTGATTTAGATTTGAAATTGTGTAGTTACCTCAATATATTTTCAAATCGGAATGAGAGATGCTAGTATGTTTTCAATAGGTTAAATTATGGTGTGATTGCCCTTTTATAAGGTATTTACTACAAAAGGTTTGTTCTAATTCAATCCCAGAAGTGAGAATGCATATGGTGACTTAGTGCATGTTTATAGTGTTGTTGTAATTAATATATATATCACATTTTGGGTGTTGTAGCTTAAATTAAAGATGGGCAAAAAAAGAAGAGTGCCAGGTATCCAATTAAGGAGACAAACATCACAAGATTTCAATTATTTAAAGTATTGGAGATCAATGAAGTAATTTTTAGGTTATATTCGATGAGGTTGGTGATGGATGGATCGATGATGATGAGTTTGAATGTGTATATATATGTGTATAAATATTAATTCGATGATGAAGAAGAGTTATAATTAATCGTCTGTGGATATATTCAAAATAGAGAATGAGATTGAGGTTGAGATGGGATTATTTATTTATTTATTTATGCAATATCTGGGTGGTCTCCATCACCGGCGCTCCAATGTCTCCCTTTTTTTTTTCCAATCCTTTCTTAAAAGAAACTTGTTAGTGTTTGAGATCCTTCTATTTCTTTCAATGATTTCATCACACTTAACTTGTCTGTTCTATTGGACGTTTCTAAGATTGGAGCCTTTAGAATGATGAAATTGACGTTAATATATTGTGACCAACATTTTATCTTGAGAGCTGGTGGGGATCTGCTGCTGCAAAAAATTGGTCTGATAAATAGCTTGCTCTCGGGAGCTTTTAAGTATATTTATTTTTCTTTTTTCTTGTCTAATTTTTTTTAAAAATAAAAAATAAAAACGACTTTTAACATAATGTCAATGTTATATTATAAACTTCCTTTTCCATACGAAGTTGCTTACTCAGTTTGGTGCATTTTTGGATCTGGTGGCCGATAATGTAATGATTGTTAAATTAGTTTGTAGAGCATAGATGAAATAAGGTAATGATTGTTAAATTAGTTTGCACAATTAGGTTAAAATATATCCCCAATTATATCTTCTAAGTAATTGACCATTTGCTCTTAGGTTGCTACACTTGTTTTGAATGATTAATTTGGAAAATATCAACATGTGTTTTGCTTGTTATAGATTATGACATTTTGTGACTAATGAAATAAATTGAATGATTTTTTTTGTATCAATTAATCACTATATTTTTATTATTATTTGAACAAAATATTGCAAAAATATAAAATATAATTATGATATTTTGGGCGGACGTCGACGCCAGAAAATAAAAAATATATATATGTATATGGTGTGGCGCTAAAGGTGGCGCCAACATATATTTTATTTTTATTTTTATTTTGGTATCACTTTCGGCATCAATAAATTTTTTTTTACTTAGTTGTGGCACCACCTTCAATGTCTTTTTTTTTTTTTTCTTATTTATGGTTCCTATAATGGCACCAAGAGTTTTATTTTTGGTCCAGAAATCCGGCGCAAAGGAAATTGGAATCATAATTCTGTACCGGAGTAAAACCATGACACATGCCGCGCCATTTGAGCATAAAAGTTGTGGTTTTTGCGCAGTTCATTCCGCGCCAATTCCTCATTTTTCTGGTACTGTTATACTCTGAGTTTTCTTTTGCAACATTCCATTTTAAATTGTTCATGTTGCATCCCTTTTTTTTTTGTGTTTTTATTTTAATTTGAAGTTCACAGTTTCTCCCCTGTGAAGAGAGGTCAACATGATTTGTTATGCTTTCCTTCGAGATCGTATGTTAGTGATAAAGAATCAAAGTTACCAACACCCAAATTCTCTGTACAATTTTAAGCCCAATGTCAAATTTCTGCATGTTCTTCATGCTATTGATGTACTGTTCCATTTGCAATTAAATTTTATTTCCTGCCAAAGCCATAACACGTGAAGAATAAAAAATATGATGGATTTCACTTTTACGCATTTGGACTTTGTCTCTGCTCATCATCGGCTATTGGGTCTGATTTTACTTATTTTTACAGGTCTTTAATCAATTGCTATAAGGATAGGTCCGTGTTGTTTTTATTAGGTGAGTTATGTCCAAAGTTCTTGCTTGTCTTCAAGCTGGCTATGTGAAAACCTTACACTGTTTGAGTTTTTTTTTCAACTATAAATTTCCATGTGATCAAAATTTTGATGGTGTATTACAATACATGTGATTTAAGAAGAAGAATAATAATTTATAAGAACAAACGGAAATAAAATAACAAAAGACGCTTAATGATAGAGCCAAGACAAGAAAATTTTATGCATTAACCAAATGTAAAGCAACTTTTTTCCTTTTTTTCAGCTTCTGGTGATAATGGAATACTAGAAGTCATGGCTGATCCCCAAGGTGCAATTTCAAGAGAATTTCAGAATTTGGGTGTTTGTGTGGTGCAACAGTGTGCCAAAATTTATCAACTAGGCATGTCAATATTCTCGTCTTATAGTGTGGTTGTAAATTTATTTTCTAGAAAATGCATAAAACTCTGGGGTGCTTCATTAATGTTAGTTGAAAGCTTCTTATGCTTGTACTGTATAGTGTCAACGACAACCACTTATGATAAATTTATGAAGGAACCAATTCAAAGGTTTGTTCTACAGTTTCAGTCCCTCCATCATCATATAATACTAAAAGTGGTATATATGGTTTTAATTCAATCCTAAAATAGAGAATTGTGAGCTAGTGCGCGTTTAACTTATGTAGTAGTTTGCCCTATTTTTATGGAAAATTAGTGCATGTTTAACTTATGTTTTTTTTATAGGAAGTGGTCGTGTGTCAATGAAGGCATGAGTGAATTCAGGATAACCACATTTGAGTTTAAGTTATATTTTTTTATAGGAAGTGGCCGTGTGTCAACGAAGGCGCGCTATGTGAATCCAGGATAACCAAATTTGAGTTCAAGTTATGTTTTTTTATAGGAAGTGTCGTGTGTCAATGAAAGCGTGTTGTGTGAATCCAAGATAACTAGATTTGAGTTTATTCCTTATGTTGATACAATTTAGACATTAGGTACCTCTATAACAATACGTGCAAGGTTGGCCTTACTTGATTCCTTTGTTGTAGACATATTTACGAAATGAGCTAAACAAGATTCCCCCCGAAGGGTGGACTCCAGCTGTTCGGGTGACTCTGTACCGACAGACTCTTGGGGAAAAGAGCAAGAAGCGCTCGAAGGTTGACAGTGCTACGAGTTCAGGTCATCCCCTCAGTGAAGCAACTAGTTTAATAGATATTGTAGCATTCCAGCAAGGGTGGGAAAAAATGCATAATGGAATTGCAGAGTTGACAGCAACGATGACTGAATTCAAAACTATCAAGGCTGATGTGTATCCATTCATGCACAGAAACTCCAAAGCAGTTACTGGCCCATTTGAAGTAGTCGTAATATCCGTACTTTTCATAATTCTATCCTATGAGCTTTGGATGGCTTAGGAATTCACTATGATCTGTTTATTCTTGATAGGCCACAACTCGTATTGATACGGTCTCTGAGCTTATCAGGCCTATTTCCGAATCACCTATGATGGTATGATGTCTTCAAAACCTGAAGTTAACTAGTAATCAGTGCAGTGTCAACTTTAGGCCAATTCTCTTGGCCAACTATGTTTCTAACTTATTCGTAATGTCTATTGTAGGTTGGCACCTGTGTGCTTATATTATCTTATACTAGATAAAAGAAATTTTTTGCTAAGGGACTTTTGCTCTGCCCCCCTATGCCTGGTTCGTGGTATTGTGCCTTGAGTTTTTTTCTTTTAACTCCTTCAATATAATGTTCATACCGCATCATCGATATTGTGACCATTCAAGTCTCATAGTGCAGATGATCATGGTTTTATTGAGTTTGCCATATTCAGTTTGACATACGTGGCAGTTAGAATATTATGTATACGTAGGTTGTTAATGTACGGCAGTGGCTATGTTGGCATTATGCCAATTATGTGCTGATCTTATATTTTTTATCGTTCACATGACATTGTTTATGGCTATGCTCCTATTACACTATTTAGGTGCACATTGCAGTGCCAAAACTAATAAATGTTGGCCTTATTATTGAGTATCTTGTAGTTCCGAGCTGCCTACAATAGCTACTTATGTGATGAGGATCACTAACATATAATTTGATTTATTAGTCGTCGGTACTCTAAACTTGAACTCATCAGCGGGTGTATGCTCATATTTAATACATAAATGGTAATTAATCTCCATGGGACATGATAATACGACACATACATGGAGTAGTCCCATTTGGGGGTAACCATATGGATTTATTACTTATTGAAATTATTATTTGAATGTTGTACATGATCTACTGCTTTACTTAGGTTTTATTGGTGGATGAGTTGTTTATAGTTCGAGTTGCAATCACACAGGAAATTAGAAAGTACTGTTTTTTGGTGCCTAATTCATGAGTCGAATACCATGTATTGTAGTACATGTCTGAATGTACATACTCACGTTGTATGAGTTGGGAAGTTTATACTTCAAATGTGTTATGGCATGTTACATATACAGTTTGATTGTGTGTTGATATATATGGTAAACTACATACTCAACAATTGTACTTGTGAATGTTTTAGGTGACACATTTTTCTTGTCAAGGTTTTCATTACATTCGCCTCAGTCCCGGACACACCACTTATTTTTCCGACAATTGCTGGGGTGACTTCCATTCGCGATGTTGTCGGTGAAGATCCTATTGAGTGGAATTACAAGGATGTTCGGATATACTTTCATAACTTTCATTTATTGAATTCCAAAACTTAAAAGAAATATTACTTAAACTAAACCTTCTTCTGTTGATAATTGCAGCTCATGCCCACCCCTGAAGCATATCAACCGATTCCTTAATGTTTTGCCCCCGTTTGCCTTATGGATTGGATGTCGTAGATAAGTTTGGATGGTAGGTTGTTACGGCTATGTGAAATACCTATGGAATAAATACATAGACATTTGGAGTTATCTTTTGTGTGGTAAGAATTATTGCTATGGATTGATGGATTTCCCCACTTGCTTATTACTAGGTTGGATGTTTAAAATGCTTACGTTTTGCGGAACATAATTTCGAAGTGAAGATGTTGCTAGGCTTGTTTGATGGGTTACTTTATTTTGTTGTTTGGTGGTGAACATCGACTAGTAAATATTGTTATGTTAATATCCTATGTTGGGATTCCTTTATAGTGTTTATTGTTTGCAATTTTGGCTAATCGTAATATTTATAGCATGGTTTTATACAAAATTTCCTTTGGTGTAAGAAAGATCACAACAGGTTAATTTGTTACGCAATTTCAACTGTACCACAACTACTCTTTTTTACAAAACACTATTTTTCGTAACAAAAGGAAGAAATGACGTAACAAAATGTTGTTTTGGATGTTTGTTGTTACGACCGATTTTGTGACCATAAGAATGGATAGTTTTTTTAAGGTTCAATGACATAACAAAAAAAATAAAATGACGTAACAAAAAAATGAAATGAAGTAACAAAAAATGGTTTTTGGACGTAACAAATATAAAGGGATAATTTTGTTACGGCCGGTTTTGTGACCATAAGAAAATATATTGTTTATTACGGCTTCAATGACGTAACAAAAAATCGTAACAAAAAGCGTACTCTGACAAGCGGTCATAGTAAATTTTTGTAACGCGAGGAACTTTTGTAACAAATATCGTAACTAAAAGTCCTGGCACACGCGTGGGGAGCTCGACTGTTTATTACGAGAGAATATTTGTAACAAATATCGTAACAAAAACCTTTCCATAAGGAACGTTGACCGAGAGTAGTAGTTACGAAAATGTGCATGGCAAAAAACATTCGTTACGCGAGTACACATTACGGATAAAATTCGTCACTAAGGCGTAGCAAATACGCAAATTATACGAAAATTGGCTTTTTGTTATGAATTTCCGGCCATAGCAGAAAACTGTTTTTTTGGTAGTGCATGTACGTTTCAAAGTCCTGTGACAAAAGGAATGACTCAAAGAAATAGATCTTTCAACACATGAGGTACTTCCAGAGGGTAAGCGAGAAATTGCTGCCCAAACAACAAAATATACGGCATTTGCGGAAAAATAGTATAGCACCATAGCACACTCATGGTCGAAGAGAAACTAACTGCAGTTTTTTTAGGAACTGCGAAAATATCATTTTCCTTAATAATTTTTACAAACAAACAAACAAAAGAACATCTTTCCACATAAACCAAAATCAAAACCAACTTTCAAGATTCATAAAAAATAAGAAACAATTAGAAGTCACGAAAGCGCATGCAAACTCCCTAACACGAAATCCAGCCCCGATATCAAGAAGTAGCAAAAAAAAACTACCTATATAGAAAGAGGTATAGAATAAAATGGTTTTCCATCTGGGCAAGAATGAATCAAACTACGTGAAAAAAGGTTACGTGAATAGATTATGCATTATTATTAATATTATTATTATTAACATGGATTGATCTGCCACTAACAATGGAAGTGTATAATGAGATATCATTACTTTGATTGAAAAATCCCATAGAACTTGTAGTAGTATCTTGTAGCTAGAACAATAAACTATTATTTCACCAGAACATCCGACAAGAAAACATTCAGAATTCAAACATCATAACACAAGGAAAAATGCAAACAATTATCAATTTCCAATCAATTTTAATACCTAATTGACCACAAATTCTCTTAAATGAATATTCCAAACAAATCCAGAGCAGGACAATGAAACCAACTCATGATCTCACGTCAAGTAATTTAATTTAAAATCTTAAAAACAAAGAGCAATAAATTTGGCCATAGAAGAAATGGAAGCCGAAAAGAATGCAACTCCATTAAAGAAGTAAAAATCTCGAAAAACATATCTAAATGTGCATAAAATCCATAAATAAAATTAAACGATTGGAAATACTTGCCTATGGGGCTCGTCGTCACACCTCTTTCAACTGACACCCAAAACCCTGGCACTTGAATTTATGGTTGATCATCTCAAAACATAATTCCATATCAATACCACCTTTAAATCTCAGCGAATTAAATCAAAATTATTTATAATGAGCTAATTAAACCAATTGCACAAAATCACCTCAAATGAAAATGAGAAAGAAATCAGTTAATTAGGGAAACTTATCAAGTTAATATAGTTTCTCGATGGAAAAAAAAAATCAGTTAATTAAGGTAACTTTTCACCTCTCTAACATGGATATATAAATATTTTTTATTTTTCGTCAATCCAAAGCTAATAATACAGTTTCCAGTAAAATACAATTCCAAAAGCCAACACACAAACTATGATTTCAAAATGAATTGTGCAAACATTGCAATCAAATAAAATAGACCTAATTAAATGAATTAAATAGATATTGCACAAAATACCATAAACATCAAATACTTGTGAAGTAAAACTCTATAAATATCATGTTCAAAAGAACTATCGGTTCATTACACCGATATGTTTAATTTAAAGTATAAAATTGATGTAATAATGTACTCATAGATTAAGAGACACCACAAGAAGTGTTAAACACGAGAACAATACAACAAAAGTAATACGGTTAAGTAATAAAATTATTACACATTGACTGAGTTCAACTTGTAATTACGAACGGAAACAATATGTGTTAGCATTACCTCTAAGAAAATGCTTGATATCTACGCTCTTTCATCAACACTTGCAACCTTGCTCTTTTTCAATTTGGAACACTGAATGTTTCTATCAAAGAATCTAAATGTTCTATTTGTTTTGGAAGTAGTTGAATTGACTCCAGATGGATCATTGCCAGGCGTATATCAAAGCTAACAAAATTATGAACCATATTGAAATATTTCAAAGAAACAATGAAAAACATTATTCTGTTATACGATGTATGAACATATTTGTTTTCCACAGTGCCTTTATCAATTTAACTTTTAAAGAAATTGAAATATGAAAAAATCTCTAAAAGAGGTTTTGACAATTGCACACTCTCTACACTTTGAACAAGAATCTACTGTTGGTGTGTTTCAGCATCGACCCACACCCAGACTCAGACCCGACCCGACCCAAATTCGAACCGACCCGGTTTGTTTGATCTCCCTAAACCAGAACCGATCTAACCCCATTCTGTTCGAATTTTTGAACCCTTCCTAAATCTGTTCCGTCATTTACGGTGCTATCCCTATTTCTTCGAGATTGATCGAGTCCGTCTGGCTGTTGATAAGGTAAGGTTGTTCCCTACTCCTTTGGGTTCTATCCATCCACCTCTCCACTATATATATGGGTTTGGGATTTTGGGAAAAGGGAGTGACGTGTTCGCTATTCTGTTCTATTATGTGAGCGACGAACTTACTGCCTATGCCTATCGACTTCTCTCGTTACTTTTCCATCCTGATATTGCGTGTGCGAGGAACACTATAGGTTTCTTGGGTTACTTCGTCTTAGGAACCACCGCAATCGACACCTTTGTGGGTTACCTCGTAGGACGACTTGGAGTTGGCGAAGGAGTGGCTGCGATCTGAGCCTCCTTTACTGATTGATTAATTTTTCTTTCAATTCTTAATATATATTTTGTTTTATATTCTTAACCATTGAGTTTTATCCGCACTAATGATTTGGTTGAGAATCTATGCAGATCACCCAACGATCCGGAAGATCGAGAATCCCAACATTGGTATCAGAGCAAAGTTAAAAAGCTGAACGCGGGTTGAATTTGCAATCCTAGGTGCAAACAGAAATTGGAAAAAATTGCCCCAATCGGTAATGGGTGGCTAACCCTTGAACTTCTATGTGTTAGATAATATTTGGGTATTCGTGATTGTTTATATATGATTAATTGTGTGACACAACTATCACGTAACTGGCTGCTCCAAGAGCGAGTAAGTAGCTGACCACTGGTAGTTTGTGAATTCTTGTCTGACATACTTGGTTGTGTGTGTAAGTTGGCTATTACATACCAAACTGCTCCTAAAATGAGTAGGTAGTTGACCTCTAATAGCCACCTTATATGATTGTGTGAATTATTCGTTAATATGTCGTCTGTGTCTTCTTTCAATATTGCACCATTCCATGGAAAAATTGATTTTTCGATTTGGCAACAAAAAATGAAAGGACTTTTAGTAACTCAAAAAGTTTCCAAAGCAATATAATGCGTTAATGATTGACGAAAGAAAGGCTGAAGTAGATGAATGTGATTATTCTCTGATTATCTTGAACTTATCTAGGTAGGAAAACTAGACTCTACGAAAGAATTATGGGAAAGATTAGAAGAGCTTTAAATGGAAAAATCTTTGCCAAACAAACTGTTTTTACTTGAAATGTTTTTCTGTTTTAAACTTGATTTGAATCGAAACATTGATGAAAATTTAAATGTTTTTACAAGTTAGTTCAAGATATACAACAAACAGACGATAAGAATATTGATGAATATATCCCTATTGTTCTTTTGAATGCAATTCCTGACTCTTATTCAGATGTTAAGTCTGCTATCAAATATGTCAGAGATAGTATAAATCTTGAAACTGTCATAAATTGATTAAAAAGTAAAGAACTTGACTTGCATGCAAATAAAAGTAATAAACATGTCAGTGATGAAGTGATGTTTGCTAGGGGTAGGTCACAAGTTAGAAAAAACACAGAAAACCAAAAGAATAAGAGAAAGAGAAATGAGAGATCTAGGTCTAAGTCTAGACCTAAGAACAGAAAGTGTTACAACTGTGGGGAACCCAACCATTATGCTAAGCAATGTCCGCATCCTAAGAACTTTAAAAACCAACAAAATGAGCATGCTAATATGACTATAGGAAATGAATATGTAGGAGATGTTTTTATGGTTAAAGGAAATTGTGATGTTGTTAATACTATATATGCTAACGAGTGGTTGTTTGATTTTGCATGTATTTTTCACATGTCTCCTCTGAAAAACTTGTTTTCAAACTATAGGTCTATTTCGCATGCTAGTGTTTCAATGGCAAATGAAAAACTTTGTAAAGTTGTTGGTATAGGTGATATTTGTCTAAAGTTCGACTCTGGCTATATGTTAACCTTAAGGAATGTTAGGCATGTTCCTGATTTGTGCAATAACTTGATTTCATGTGCTGCACTAGATGAAAGTGGATTAATAGGAAAATGGGGAAATGGCATTATGAAAGTCTTAAAGGGTTCATTTATTGCGTTTAAGGCAGTTAGACAAAACAATTTGTACGTTGCTTATGCTAAACCAAATTGCATGCCAAATGTGAATTATGTTGTTAATGATAAAACTGAATTGTGGCATAGACGAGTAGGTCACCTTAGTGATAAAGGTCTTGAAATCTTAAAGAAAAATGGTCTTCTTGAAAATGATAAGATTATTGTTGTGCCTTTTTGTGACTCATGCGTTTATGGTAAGCAACATAGGGTAAAATTTGACTTGTCCCATGACCCTAAAGTGCCTAAATGTAAGGATGTACTTGAATATTTGCATGCTGATGTGTGGGGTCCAGCTCCTGTTCCTACTCAAGGTGGGAGTCGTTACTTTCTGTCGGTAATTGATGAATTTTCACGAAAATTTTGAATTTTTCTATTAGAACAAAAATTAGATTTTTTTTTTAAATTTTCAAGTATGGAAAAAGTTAATAGAAAATCAAACAGGTAAACGCATTAAATTTTTTAGAACAGATAATGGTCTTGAGTTTTGCAACAACTTGCTTGATTCATTATGTGCTAAATCAAGTATAACTAGACATAAGACAGTTCCCTATACACCCCAGCAAAATAGGGTGGCGGAACGAATGAATCGAACTCTCATTGAAAGGGTGAGGAGCATGTTAAACTCCTCGGGCCTTCCAAAGAGTTTTTGGGGGGAAGTGTGACTACGGCTGCATATTTGATTAATAGGTCTCCCTCTGTGCCACTTAGGGGTAAGTGTCCTGAATCTATATGGTCGGGTAAGAAACTTGATCTTTCCAATTTAAAAGTATTTGGGTGTACAACATATGCTTTATATAAAGGTGATAAACTTGAACCTAGAGCTGTGAAATGCATTTTTTTAGGTTATACTTTAGAAGTAAAAGGATATAGGCTATGGTTAAAAGATGAACCAGGTTTCAAAGTACTAATTAGTAGAGACGTCACCTTTAATGAAAATGAGATACTTTGTTTGAATGTGCCAAATACTGAAATAGATTTGACTTCTAATGAGGTAGAGCCAAATAAGGTGGAGCCAAATAAATTGGAAAGTTCTGAAAAGTTGCATGAAAAATCTAATTCTCATGATAAGTAGGTTGAAAATGACCTACCAAATGCTGAAAATTCTAAATCAAAATATGAGAACATAGAAAACTACCTATTTACGAGAGATAGGATTAAGAGAACCACTAAGCAACCATCTAGATTTGATGAATACGACTTGACTTCTTAAGCTTTTAGTGTGTTCAAGACATTAGATGGAAATGAACCTAAGTCCTATGAAGAAGCTTTTAAATATAAACATGTTGAAAAATGGTTAAATGCAATGCATGATGAAATGAATTCCTTGCATGTTAACAATACGTGGATTTTTGTTCCTAGGTCAACTAATTGCTCTATTGTTGACTGCAAATGGATTTTCAAAGTCAAAAATGAAAATGATAATTTTAGATTTAAAGTTAGGTTTGTAGCAAAATGATTCACTCAAAAAGAAGGGATTGATTACACTGAAATTTTCTCACATGTGGTTAAATATACTACTCTTAGGATCATGCTTGCCTTAGTTGCTCACTTTAATTGGGAACTAAAATAAATGGATGTTAAAACTGCTTTCCTACATGGTGATCTAAGCGAGAAAATTTACATGAAACAACCTGATGGTTTCGTAGATAAAGGTAAGCCTGGTCATGTGTGTCTCCTGAAAAAATCTTTGTATGGCTTGAAACAATTACCTAGACAATGGAACATTAAATTCGATGAGTGCATGAGATCTTTAAAATTCACAAGAAGTAATTTTGATCATTGCGTGTATTTTATGAGATCAAATGATGTTTCTGTTTTCTTACTTATTTATGTGGATGACGTGTTATTGATTAGTCCTTGTGTGAATACTACCAAGCATGTTAATGACTGTTTGAGCAATAAATCTGACATGAAATACTTGGGTGATGCAAAGAATATTCTTGGTA
The DNA here is from genome assembly GCF_009805555.1 of Andrographis paniculata. Taxonomy (NCBI): domain Eukaryota; kingdom Viridiplantae; phylum Streptophyta; class Magnoliopsida; order Lamiales; family Acanthaceae; genus Andrographis; species Andrographis paniculata. The sequence goes on from NW_026137577.1 coordinate 543,287, forward strand.
TGAACATTATTAGAGATATGGCTACTTTTACACTTTTGTTAAATCAATCTGCATATATTGAAAAAGTCTTGAAACGATTTGTATGTCCAATGCAAAGTCAACTATTGTGCCTCTAGCTTCTCATTTTGTGCTAAGTAAAGATCAATGTCCTAGTCTGGATCTGATATGAATTACATGAAATATGTGCCATATTCGAATGCTATAGGCTCTGTGATGTACTTGATGATTTGCACTAGACCTGATATTGCATATTCAGTGAGTTGTTTGAGTCGCTTCATGTCTAATCCTGGAACTGAACATTGGAATAAAGTCAAGTGGTTACTTAGATATTTGTGTGGTTCTAATAACCTAGGGCTAAAATTTGGAAAATGTATGGAGTAAAATTAAAAGGTTATGTGGATTCTAATTATGCGAACGATAGAGACAATAGAAAATCTACAACATCCTATGTGTTTACTTTGTGTGGCTCATGTATAAGTTGGAAATCACAACTCCAACACATTGTTGCTCTATCTACTACTAAATCAGAATATGTTGCAATAACCGATGCTCTAAAGGAAGCGCTGTGGCTAAAAGGTTTGCTTTCTGAAATTGAAATACTGCGTGACAATGTGACAGTCTATTCTGATAGTCAGTCTGGAATCCAATTATGCAAGAATCCTATTTTTCATGATAGAACCAAACACATAGATGTTAGGTTTCATTTTATACGGGACATAGTTGCAAAATGGTCAGTTAAGCTTGAAAAAATACCTTCTCAATTTAACCCTGCTGATATGGGAACCAAATGCTTGTCTGTTTCTAAGTTTCAATCATGTTTAAATATGTTAAAGTTTGATATACTGGATTAGAACCGTGTCTGTTCTTCATTGATAGCATATATTATTTCTTTGTGATTAGTATATGCCCTATAGAATTGACTCCGTGTTGAGATTGCAGGAATAATAGCGATGATGATAGCATGTTCCCGCTCTCGATTGCCCTCTAATGTAACCACGAGGGTCGACTAGAAACAAGGTAGAGATTGTTGGTGTGTTTCAGCATCGACCCACACCCACACCCAGACCCGGTCCGACCCGGTCCGACCCGAACCTAAACCGACCCGGTTTGTTTGATCTCCCTAAACCAAAACCGATCTAACCCCATTCTGTTCAAATTTTTGAACCCTTCCTAAATCTGTTCCGTCATTTACGGTGCTATCCCTATTTCTTCAAGATTGATTGAGTCTGTCTGGCTGTTGATAAGGTAAGGTTGTTCCCTACTCCTTTGGGTTTTATCCATCCACCTCTCCACTATATATATGGGTTTGGGATTTTGGGAGAGGGGAGTGACGTGTTCGATATTCTGTTCTGTTATGTGAGCGAGGAACTTACTGCCTATGCCTATCGACTTCTCTCGTTACTTTTCCGTCATGATACTGCGTGTGCGAGGAACACTATAGGGTTCTTGGGTTACTTCGTGTTAGGAACCACCGCAATCGACACATGTGTGGGTTACCTCGTAGGACGACTTGGATTTGGCGAAGGAGTGGCTGCGATCTGAGCCTACTTTACCGATTGATTAATTTTTCTTTCAATTCTTAATATATATTTTGTTTTATATTCTTAACCATCGAGTTTTACCCGCACTAATTATTTGGTTGAAAATCTGTGCAGATCACCCAATGTTCAGGAAGATCGAGAATCCCAACATCTACCTTACTTATCAATATTTCCATAAACATTCTAATAAAAATAGAAACAAATCAAGTATATCACAAACAAAACAACATGAAAAATACTTCATCGGTCATCACAAGACAAAAGTAATGACATATGAGTTAGGCAATTAGCATTAGTAAGCCTTCCCAGGGTGGAGTTCAAACTGTCAAACCAACAAGAAACACTATATTCAAAACCAAAATTTCGACAAATCCCAAATCATTCACAATTCTTGCATGTAGTCATATATAATCAGCCCCACCTAATAAAATGCATTACAGACCGAACTAAAGCATCAACAAGACCCAAAACAGTCACTATTCTTGCAAATTTGAGAGACAACTTAGCTTCATAAAACCCTCAAAGACTCGCTAGAAATGTTCCTGCAAATATTAAATTCCCAAATTCATCAACAGTTGCTCGATGATAATGATTTTTGCCACGTAATCAACGGATGGCTTACATCTTTACAACATAATCTCCATTTACCAAATAACCAATGTCTGATCATCTACAAGGCTATGGATCGATAGGATCTTAATCTGACAGCACCAATGTCAAATCTTCAATAATAACTCTCTTAAATGAAATCAATGAATTAACTGCAAGAAAATTAAAAAGAAATTAAGCCACATTGCAGTCAATTTTGAAGAGAGATTCAAACCGGAGGAATGAGAAAGGGATGACAGGAATCGGATGTACAAATCCTAAACTTCAAACCAACACAAAATAAAATCGGTATAGATCGATTATCTAATGAAACACATTGAAAATATAAATAAGTACCTTCATCAAGGCGAGAAAGGGAAGATGGAAAGCGGTCGCGGTGGTGAAGGTGGAGTGGGAGGCAGCATCGGAAGTGAGAGTAATTTGCGGGTGTAGGGTTATTAGGAGAGACTGAGAGTAGGTTTTGTAGTTTTGTTTGTGGAGGAGGCGATGGCAGTAGGATGAGATAGAGAAAAGAATAGAAGGTATAACTGTACTTTCAGGTAGCCATAAAAGCTATAATATATATTTAGTATGGTATACTTTATTTTTACAATTAAGACAATAAATCAACTCAGATCTTATAGGTCATCTAATGTGGAGATGTCGATGCAGATGTTACTTTATTGAAGTGACCTGGTATGTAACATGATAATTGTTGGAGTGAAAATTCAAATTTTTTTAAAACTAAAATTAATAAAATAATCTTTTCTTATTTTCAATTTGTAACTTCTTCATCTGTACAGTGACTGTTAGTTTCTTGTTTATTTGGACTTTGAATTGTTTTATGTCGTTTTATTTCAATTAAAAAAGTTTTGAGCAGTGAGCTGATTCTGAATCAAAACTGCAATCGCAGATGCATGGCCGAGATCACCCAATCGCCGCGGCATTTGGCTGAATCAGCTGTGAAATGCTCCAAGATCTCCTTCAGCATATGGCCTCCACAACGGCGTCCGGAGCCGCCTAATCGAGACGCTTTCTTCCCTCTTCATTTTCTCCAAGAGGTATGGCACCAAGCGAATCGAGGATGAAGGTATCAAGATTCTGAAGATTTATTCCAAGGAAATTAGTAAGAGAATGTTTGATACTGTGAAGGCTAGATCCGACAAATCGGAAGCTCTGCCAATGCCATCAGGAAACAACACGGAAAATAAGAGAGAAGGATGACACGGGGTCCATTGCTCCGCCTGATAGTGAGAATATTGTCTCCCTCGCCAGAGGAGGATGAGGAATTCGATATAAATATTTTAGGGTTTTTGTTCAAATCGAAGTGATGGATTATGAGATTTTAGTGAGTTGGGATTGAAATAGATGTTATTCAGCACAACTATGTATTTATCTCAAGAGTAAAAATAATTTTTGGTCACATTATATATTATATTTATCAATTTTGGTTTCATTGAATTTTTTTTTTCAATTTTGGTCTTATTCTGATGGTAGCTGAAAGGGACTGAACACGGCCATGAAGGGACTGAACACAGTTGTATTGGATGATTCAAAAAGGTGACTACGTAACTCATATAGTCAACACGCCCGTGTTCATTACCCTGCATTGAACATGACCATGTGCATGCCCTTGTTCACGGCCATGTTCTGAACACGGCCGTATTCATATTTGTATTCATGCTCGTATTGTCAACACAGTTATATTTCTACCTATGTTCATGCCCCTATTCACAGTCATGTTCTAAACACGACTGTATTTCTGCCCGTGTTTATGCACGTATTGTCAACACAGTCATGTTCTGCCCATATTCATACCCCTATTCACAGCCATGTTCTGAACACGGTTGTATTTCTGCCCGTGTTCATGTCCGTATTGTGAACACAATCATGTTCCTGCCCATACTCATGCCCCTGTTCACTGCCATGTTCTGAACACGGTTGTATTTTTGCCCGTGTTCATGCTCGTATTGTCAACCCAGTATGTTCCTGTCCATGTTCACAACCTTATTCTCAACATAGTTATGTTCCTGCTCATATTCACGATCTTGTTTTCAACATGACTATGTTCTAAACCATGTTCACAACCTTGTTTTGAACATGATCATATTTGTTATCATTTTTTCATTTTTTTTTATTCAAATTATTTGATACATATATTTATACTTTAATAAAAATATTTTTTATAATTTTTTAAAAACATAAAAATATTATATTTTAATATTAAAAAAATAATTGTAAGAAAAATATAAAAATAATAAATTAATATATATATATACATTTTTAATAATCATAGTTATATACTACTCCCTCCGTTCGACTCTAAAAATCTCATTTACCTTTTGCGTTATTGTATTTAACATTAAAAATATTCTTATATTTGTATAATTTTTTGCACAAATGTGATTATAATAGTATTATAAGACACTAATAGAAGTATTTTTACTTTTTTCTCTTAATTTGTACTACGTTTTTATATAATAATTAATATTCAAAGATCAACACGCATAAAAGTAAATTGGACCCTTATAGCCGGACGGATGTAGTAATATTTAGTAAAAATTTTAAAAGTAATTTAAATTTAAAAATTAATAATAAAAATTATAAAAATTATTTTAAATAATTTTATTTTAACTAAAAAAATAATAATCATTCATTAATTATATAGAATTTTGATGTTATTTTCAAATTTTTCTATTTAAAATATTATAATATTTTAAATGATATTAAAAATAAAGAATATGACCTAGAATATGATCATATTAAAAATAGAGTGGTGAACATAGTTTAGAATATTATCATATTAACAATAGGGTTGTGAACATAAGCAGGAATATGACTATGTTGAGAAAGAGTCGTGGAATTAGATATCAATAAAATTTAATTTGAATTAGATGAAAATTTACAATTTTTCTATTTATAATAATTGAACCTACATATAAAACAAAATTCACAATTTTTTTTATTTATAATGTTAATAATATTATTTTACATATTATTTTTTATTTATTTATTTATAATTTAATTTTTTTTGGATAATGTGAAAATTCACATCCGCTACCAAAAGTGCGCACTGAGTAAACTACGACCGAACGTGATATTACATATTATTTATTTTATACGAAGATGGACATACTACGGATACCTCAAAATCTTTAGACCCTGGCCGTGGACCCAAGGTCAACCCAAATCAGGCCTTCCTTTCAAGAGTAATTGAAACTAGGTCGGCCAAATATGTCGAAAATATGATATATTAGTTAAATCGTATCAGAAAAAATATTAAAAATATCGTATTTTTAGTACCGAGATATTTGGTATAGTATATTACAATACCATAGATTTTTTATATGATAACCATATAGAATTTTGTATACCGTTGTATACTAATACCTTACCGATTTTTTTAATATTTCATCCGTCTTAATTCAAATTATCTTTTATTATTTTTGTTTGTCCCACTTTAAAGTATTAATTTTTTATTTTAGAAAAAGTAATCATACACAAATACTAAAATACCATTAATTTTTACTTAAATTGCAAACATATCATTACACATACAATTACTTTATACTATATAAAATCAAATGATAAAAATATCAAAAATATTTTACACACTTCTACTAACTAATAAAATAATATTATTTTTTATTTTATTAGAAAATTTCAAAAGATCCATTTGAAATGGACCGGAAAACGTATATATTATGTTTGATATGCATCGATAGAAGACACATTTACACTATGAGCAGAATGAGCACCCAATTCTCTCCGTATGAAGAGCGATCTTACCACCAACCTTACATTTATAGATAGGCTAAAAGTCTACTAAGGTACCCACCACCGATCATTAATTTAGGGTGTTTGGTAATTAACTGATTAGATTAGTTTGATTCAATGTGTCAAAATATTTAGTAAAGTAAATATTTTTTTTAGTGATTTATACTTCAAATGATAATTAAAAATTATTTTATATATTATTTTTAAAATATTTAATTGGAGGAACTATTATTTTATATATTATTTTTAAAATATTTAATTGTGTTCCTCCGGTATGCGTAGAATTTTTATTTATTGAAAAGTATAAAAATATAATTAAAATATTTACTTCTGTTATATTTTAAATATTTTGTAAGAAAATTAAGATATTTTTATTAAAAAAATATGACATCTTTTTTAGAAATAATATAAAATATATAAAAAAAAATTCTTCGTATATTTATTTATATTTATTAGATTAATTTTTTATTTATTTATTTTTCAATAAACTTATAATTTTAAGTAAAATTATTACAATTTATTTATTTTTAGTAAAAAAATTGTGTGATAAATATAGATGTTATTCTAATATATTTATTTTTAATAAAACTTTTTGTGATAAATAAATATGTAAATTAATAATATTAATACTTTAAAACTTTTTGTGATAAATATAGATGTAAATTAATAATATTAATATTTTCTATTTTGCATTTATTTTAACAAAATTAAATATTTTACATATAAATAATAATTATTTGAATTATTTTAAATTTATAATCTACTAAAATAAAACATTATTATCATAAGTAATAAATAATACTCCCTCCAGTAAAAAAAACAATATTTATCTTTTGCATCGTATTGATATAATAATCAATGAAATAATATTTTAAAAATTAATTTTTAAAATCCAATAAACTCTTTTAAAAGACTAATTTATCAAATATTTAAAATTATTGTAACTAAAAAGTATTCAATAAAATAGAAGTTGTTGAATAAACTAAGGACATAGATCACATTTGGTATGTCATAAGGTAAGCATCATCTATGGTACATATCACTAACATATTTATTTATAGTACAACATGAGATCCGCGCACCTATAAACTAATTACAAAACACGACTTAACCTAATTACCGTAAGAGATGACATGTTGGTGTAGAGATGGACTCATGACCGTAAAGTCATGAATTCGAACCCCGACGTCTTCAGGTTTTGCGTACCACACATGGTTCGCCTAATGTGACTTGCCTTGTCGGGCGTAGTTTACAAACTATTAAGTTCGGCCGAAAATTTACCCAGAGCAGGATAGCAGCGGCAAATTCTCGCTTATCAAAAGAAATAAAAAAAGAAAAAAAGGAGACAAACATTTCAATATAATGAGCATTCCATCGAAACAAGGAGACATAAGAATGTTAGAAACAGCCTTTCAATAATTCCAATGTGATCCCAAACATTCAACATCAAACCTAGTGAGCCCCTTCCAACTCCATCAGCATAATTTTTCCAGACATTTGGCTTACCGGGCGTCATATGCTTCCCGGCCCATCCAATCAGTGTCAAAAAGAAGAAAATGAAACCACTCGAACAAAGCAATAACAATGAGAAGAATCACCCAAATAAAACCTAGGAGATATTTAAGAGTTCCAAATAGTTCCCACATAAGAATTTCGACAAGTCTATTCACCGGAATGCAATGACATAGTAAGTGAGGGGTAGTTTGTCGGCTACTGACAAACTAAAAAAAAGTAGTAGCTATAATGAAAACAGTATTAAGAATGAATTCCAACTTCAAATTAGCACAGATAACTAAACAGGCCTGAATGAGTGTGAAGGGAAAAATCTCGAACCACAGTTACTATAGGATCAAGTAGCATATCCAAGTCGTTATCAAAACAATAAAAACCAAAAAAATAAATAATAAAGTAGCATATCCATCTATGTTGCCAACAAGAATGAATAGGGAAAAATATGCATTCACCACTCGAGTTCTGCTGTGGTGCTTTTCTAGCACGGGCAAATAAAAAATAATCATCAAAACAGATTGATTCCGAAAGGTACTTTGTTATTCAAGAAAGATGATATCACAAAGTCAGTAAAATCGGTTTTACAGAAATGAGCAGACTCAAGAAAACTTGAGGGAGTTGGAGAGGGCACACTTGAATTGATTTTCATATATGCAAATGATGAGTGAGATGTGTATACTTGAATCATTTCAAGAATATCTTATTCAATCAATTCATTATATCTAAATACGCATGCAGCTAATTTATGAACAAACATTTCCTGTGCTCTTGAAAAACGCTTTATTCAGCATAAATTTCATAGCAATTTTTCTAAATCACACATCATGTGAAGGTGAAGCAGATATGACAATACAAGCCAAGTTGAGTATTCATAGCTGCAGCAAATTAATTGCGATCTACAAAGAATTCTGCTCTCATGTCAACTGAAATCGAACATATGTACATATATATATATATATATATATTCAAGTAAAAGCAATATACCTTGTAATGCGTACGTTGTAGCTTGAATTCATTTCAAATGTGCAGAGAAGCGACTATACAACAGACTGCTCAATGATTTGGCCGTGTTTCCTGTACAAGTTTCACTAGCACACAATGCACAAAAATATTCGACTTGGATAATTTTCAAAATTTTATAATTTGAACCCTGCGTTTTTTTTTTTAAAAAAAAAAGAAGCATATTTTCCTCTTAAAAAACATAGCATCAAACATTATTTAACTAAAAAACTCAAACCAAATCTTTCCAATCCAAATCCAAGATAGCAAAGAGCAAGTGCACAAAAGATATCTATCTAGCTTCAAAAATCAACGTTGAGCCATTTGGTATAATAGACACAAGTAGCTGGGGAGATAACCCCATCAGGCGTGCACACACTAATTCGGGGACAGGCTCCGCAGGGGATCGAACCAAATGCACCCGTTTTCAGATGTTTCACAACCCCAGCACCGCTTGCAGTTCTGTAACATGTTTTACCAATGGGAATCAAACGATAATCTCCCACCCCTGTGCTCTTGACCTCTATGATATCATTGTCCAAAACCATTGCATTCAGTATCTCATCGACTTGCTGGCTAGTAATCGTAAAATTCACTATGCCTTTCCTCTTCAGCACATCGTGAACATCCTCCAGATCGGCAATTACCTTCCTCTCCAAATACTGTAAGCACACCCTTTTAAGCACAGTAATAAGTTCTTGGTCAAGGACTCCATTGACGTACCAGTCGCCTCCGGTTATTTCCTTAGAAGGTTCGAACTCGAAAGCCATATAGTGTTTCCTTCCTTTATTTTGAAAGTTGACAACCTCCTTAATCAAGTTCTTGGAAATCAATGACTTGAGCGATTTGTTAACAGTAGGATCGGGCAGTTTTGACTCTTGCTTGATGTCTCTTAACCAAATGCCCAAATCCTTCTTATCTTTGATCAAATTCAGGATTACACGCTCGGCATCTACCCGACCTTGCGGTTCACTTTCAGGCCTTCTCCGCTTGCCCGCGGAGGGATTTGCTGATTGGCGACTCATTCCGATCTGAATTGTAAATTTTTGTTATTTATTAAGAGTAAGGGCAAACGGAAAAATAAGGGCAAGCAATTTCTACAGCATCCTTAAGAAGATAATAGCGTTCTCCGGTCGGGAAGCATTCATTCGATTCCAATTCACAATATAATTCTCTCAATAAATACACTTCAACAGAATGAAACAATACAACTTTTTAAAATCATCAAAACACAATATTCGAATGCAATAGGCCATGGACGATTCTTAGAAAGAGATTTGTTCACCCGCCGGTTTTCGAACCGGCACACCGAAACCGAAATCGGTTCCAGTTTCAGACAGTTTTTAACTTCAAAAGAAAAAAAAATCTCAAACCTGAACAGCGCTAGCAATGGCGGCCTTGGTGATTGGGGCTAGAAGTGACAGCGGTCGCTGATGGTGATGCGTGAGTGTCGCAGAAATAGGAAGAAGGAAAAGAGTGAGGGGCGGGAAGGGAAAAAACAAAGGGAAGAAAAGAGTGAGGAAGAAAAAACGAAGGGTTTGGGACTGCGGCCGCAGGTTTAGCTGCAGGGTAAAACTTTGAGTGTGATTATTTTGAGAAAAATTATTTTTGAATTTAATTTTTATTTTAATTTTAAAATATTCAACAAACAAAAAAATCAGTAGAATGTTCTTTACCTCTCCATCAACATCAATTGTTTGTTTTGGCTTCAAAACATTCCCAATTTTCTCCGGTTCCACCTCATTTGTACTCTGCTCCAATGGCGAAGACTCAGCCTCACATTTTGGTACAATCAGGAACCTGTAATAAATCAGGTGCATTTTGATCATTTCAATTTTCATTCTAAAATTATATAATATAATTCGAAAGATTATTTCTCATTCTTCGCTGGTATGTCGTTGGGAGTATATTCAAAAATACGAATAAGCCCCAAATTCTGAATGGCTCCCGACATCAATTTGAAAGAAATATGAGTACTGTTTTGGAAGTTGAAAATAAATTAGGTTTTGTTTAGGAAAAAAAAAAACTAGAAAATTTTGATTAGAAATCGAACCTATTGCGTGTTAGCGCTTCGGCGGGGGCGGTCAGTTGGCGACGGGAGTGGCTGGGCTTGCGGTCGGTCGAATTTGAGGGATCATTTAGGTATGCTTGAGTGTTAACTGAAGGGAGCGGTCGGTCAGCAGCGGGAATGGGAGCGGCTGCGTCGGTGGTGGGTTGGTTCGGCGGCTAGGACGGACAGTCAATTTTGGGGGAGTATTTGGTGGGAGTTCACGCCGGGGAAGGGAAGGAAATAAGGGGAGACGAGGGCTTATTTGCAAAACTATAACTTTTGATTTAAAATAAAAAAGAACACAAAATTCTTTTTGTCTCATTTAATATTATAATTATCAATTTTGATTATATTAAAAAAAAAATTATCACTTTTTTAATTAACTTAAATGAAAATTTATCAATTTTAGTCAAGATAGTTGATTGGGACTGAACACGGCCGTGTTGGATGACTCAGAAAGTGACTGGGCATCCCAACACGGCCGTGTTGATTACCCTGCACTTCTGAACATGCCCGTGTTCTGAACACAGTCTTGTTCCTGCCCATGTTCTCAACACAACCATGTTCAACACAGCCATATTATAGATGATGTTCACGACCATATTTTCAATATAATAATATTGTAGATCATATTTATTATTATTTTCACTTTTTGGTTAAGTTATTTGATATATATATATATTTATAATTCAACCAAAATATTTTTTACAATTATTTTATAATTTAAAAAATAATCAATTTTTAATATTTTAAAAATATATAAAAATAATATATTAATATATATATTTTTAATAATACTCCGTCCGTCTCACTTACCATATCTACATTGCCGTTTCTGTCCGTCTCACATCTCATGTCACTTTCTTTTTTTGGAAAATAATTACACATTATTTTTTTAATTTAATTTTTTTTAATTTTAATTAAACTAATGAGTTATCTTAATCTTAATTCATAATTTATATTATATGAAAATATTTTCACTAATACATTCTTAATTATAACCTAATTATATTTATCCTAAATTTTCGTATCTACAGTGACCCAGACATCCACCGTATGACGGAAGGAGTATTGTTTTAAAATATTATTTTGAATAATAAATTTAATTTATAAATTAAAATAATATTTTAAAATTTTTACTATAAATTTTTAAAAATATATAGAATAATAATTATTAAAAATATATATATTAATATATTATTATTTTTGTATATTTTTAAAATATTAAAAATTGATTATTTTTTATATTATGAAATAATTGTAAAAAATATTTTTGTTGAATTATAAATATATATCAAATAATTTTAACCAAAAAGTAAAAATAATAATAAATATGACCTACAATATGATTATATAAAAACATTGTCGTGAACATGGCTGTGTTGAGAACATGGCCTAGAACATGACTGTGTTGAGAACATGGGCAGAACACACCCGTGTTCAGAAGTGCAGGGTAATCAACACAGCCGTGTTGGCTGTCTGGGATGCCCAGTCATCTTCTGAATCATCCAACACGGCCATATTCAGTCCCAGTCAACCACCTTGGAACTAAAATTGATAAATTTTCATTTGAGTGGACCAAAATTGATAATTTTTTTTTTAATGAGACCAAAATTGATAATTATAATATTAAATGGGATCAAAAATTATAAACATTGCATACTCACGTCAACTTCTACTACTGGTTAAACACAGTAAATTGAATAATTTTTGGACCGATGATCCGCTCCGGTGAAGGAGAGGGAGTAGAAGAGAGAAAGTGCGATAAATTAAACAAAAGAAATCTAATTTAGATGGGCATAACAGTCAGCATGTATAAAAGTTTAACACCGTTACGTTTAGTGCAATTTAGAATAAATGGACGAGTACACAATATTTGTAGAACTACAATTAAGTTTTATGAAATTTTCAAACTACTTTTCAGCAAATTCGAGAAATACATAAAAGATTTTTGATATTTTGCTAATAAAATATTACATTAAAATATTATTTTAAAAAATTCAAATCAATTTGAAACACATAAGATATTTTCAATTAATTTTTAATTATCTTTGAATTAAACTTAATACCACACACAAAACATACATTTATATTAGAAACAATAGTATCTAATGTTCAATTTTTATATAAAATATTATATACAATTTAGTGTTTATTCAAAATATTATTCAATTTATTTTAATTTTTTCCTCAAAATAACCCTTTAACCCAAAACACAAACACGCACACAAACAAACTCATCTCTTGAAATTATATTTAGTTTAAATGGCTACAAGAAAATAAAAGGAATGAAAACGATTTATAAGAATGCATACATATTAGAAAAAAAAAAAAAAAACAGGGAAAAAATAATTGTTAACACAATAAATATAAATGCTTATCCTCATCCAATTAATATCCCATATGAAATATCTCCATTTCTTCTCTACCACAAAAAAGGCAAAAATATAAAATAAAAAGAACACGAACAAAATGAATATACTTATAAATATCCTCATAAACATACAATACACACACAAACATACATATATATATATAAGTACATATTAAGACCAAACTAACCAACGTCTATGATACAATGGAGACGCTTCATAGTGATGGTGAACTTGCAGAGAAGTTTTCATGTTGGGGGCGCATCTCGAACGTATTTTGGAGGTGGCAAAACCCTAAAAATGGTCGGATGTTGAAGAGGAGATCGGTGAATAATGCCTTCGGATACAGCCCTTTGAGCTATGCTCAAAACTTCGACAATGGCCTTGAATGGGACCATGAGGATATAGATCTTTTAAACCGAGGATTTTCTTCTAAGTATGCCACACAAGGCTTATCATTTCGGAGTTTATCACCAAAGAGGGAAATGGATTACTCATGATAAGGTATGCATATGCATATGCAGCTAAAAAAACAATACATGGTTTCAAAATACATAGTATGTATTGTATGCTTTGAAATTATGAGCGAACAGTTCATATTTTAAAGTGTGATTTATGAACATACCTCATGTATTGAAAATGATAGTTTATATTATGTAAACTACTGTCACTTATTGTCAATTCATTGACATATGCCGTGTTTGTATTATATTAATTAAAATCATGTATTGTTATATAATATTGTATGCACCACTTGTATACATTTAATATGTTGTTAGTACGGTGGTGAATATAGCAGATCAAAATCATAGTAGCAACCATATACATATGTGTATAAGAGTTCTTATCTTATTTCAAAATAGAAATTTTTTAGATTTTTATGTATATAGAAATCGATATTTGACATGTATATACCGGTCCGGTTTTCATGTTGATGGGATGATACTGATTTGACCTAATTAATACATTGATTTTATCGTTATAAGCATATATATATATATATAAACTACACAAAACATATTTCTATACGACATAATATTATGTTGCGCTATATGTGTGCATACAATCTTGTTGATTTGTGCTGACAAGATCAAATAAACACCAACAAACTAACTGCTACCATATATATAAATATATCAAGTTCATATAAAGTAGTTAATTGAGCGAAGTTTGAACATGCTCTGTTAATTAACAAAGATACGTTAAGTTATCGGGGAAACAATAGTACAACATTTAATTTCAATATATTCTATTGATAAGTTATTTTGAGCTTCTTGTTTATTATTTCATCGAACCAATTTGAATAATAATTGCGTAATATTACCGACTTATTTAATTTAACTAAGTGTGTAGGTAGATGAATTTGCCCTATGGTTTTCGTGTTGATTGGATTCAATCAACACAAATACATAAAACATACAACATATAAATAATAACACAATAAATATATGTATACAATATAATATATAAACTGCACAATACAAACTTTTATATAACACAACATATGATGTCTCTCTTTTGAGGAATTGTTGGTTGATTGCTTAAGGTCAATGTGTTACTTCGTCAAATTAGCATAGTGTTCCCTTGACTCGAACCGCCGCCATGAATTTGATGATGAAATTTAAGTTTAACATATATTATTGAAGTGCAATAGTTTAAAAAGCACATATTATTTTCACTTGTTAAATAAAGATAGTTTTGTACAACATACATATTGTATTGAATTTTTGGTATATTATTTTATCATATCGATACTGTATCGATAGTTTTCAATAATTTTGGCATACAAACAAATTGGTACGGCGGATATTATACATCATACCATAGCATACCCATAATCCGGTGTGTATCAAATTGTCTGTACGATATCATCAATATATATCATTTGAAATAATGAAATAACAAAATAAATGGCAATGGTATATGCTCTTTCATACTATATCATTCATAGGAATTAAGATATATACCAAGCTCACTTAATACACAATAATACGCCAAAAAATAATACGGCGAAAATTCGATTTTTGAAATACATACAAAAATGTAGACTGATGGTGGTCCAGCTGAGACCCTATAAGGAGATGTACTTGTCTTCTTCCTTGGAGCAACTGTGTATCTTCTTGGAAGTTGGTTTTGATGTCGAGAATATACAAAATATCATTTTCATTGCCATTTTCTCTTAAAAACTATAGAAAGCTTACTATTCCAATTGACTTGAGTTCACACCCAACGAGAGCATTAGCAAGTCATACATATATAAAGTGATATTTCTTAAATATCTCTCTATGCAGATTTTATCGATATGCCCCTCATACTATCAAATTTCTTTGTTTTTATTTATCTATTTGTGTAATTCATACTCCATCTTTGTCCAAAGTTGTAATTGAAATAGTCAAATATCCTTTTTGCTGATTGAAATTTTTGTCCGATTTAGATGTTGCTACCATTAATCGAATTGTCCCTCAAACACCAATTTTTTTTATTATTTTTCTTTTATATTCATATACTTTTCTTTTAAAAGTAAATTACAAATATATCAATATACATATAACTTTGTAAAGAATAATTTTTTTAATAATACAAAAAAATAAAAATAAAAATAAAAATAATATAAAAAGATATTTTGAAAAAAAAAATAATTGATTAATTGCATAGTTAAATTTTTTTTTTATCCTTTAATATGACCAATTCTGTCAACTCTACCCTAATTTTCATTTTCCACCTATAAATATTTTTATATAATTAATTCTCTCTTTGTTATTTTCTTCTATTTGACTAATTGGTCCACCATTTTTCTCCGTCCATTCATTTTTTTGTTATATATATTAATTTTCTTTTTTATTAATATATTTTTCTTTTAGGGTGTGTTTGTTTGAGGGTTTGAATTTTGGATTGAAATTTGAATAGTAAAAAATTTGAATTTGAATAGTTGTATGATACCTTATAAATAAAAATTGATGTGATGTTTTGAATGTAAAATTGATTTTTAATATAATAAAAAAAATAAAAAATAAATATTTGATTTGATGTTTTTGGAGGAAAATTTTTATAGAAATAGTAAAAATCTCACAAAATCTCTCAAACAAAAATATAAAAAATATATCAGTATACATGTGATTTTATAGATTTTTTTATAATACAAATTTTTTTTCAGAGTTTGAATAAATTGACAATAAAAATATATTTTTCTTACTTAAAAAAGAGAGGAGTTTATAAATTGATTGATTGCATAACAACCTAAAATTATTTTTTGGGCGTGTATGTTTGGGAGTTTGGATTTTGAGTTGGGATTTGAATATAAAAAAATTTGAATTTGAATAATTGTATAATGTGATATAAATAGGTGTTGAGCTTTGAATGTAAAATTAATTTTTAGTATAATATATAAAAAAAATATAGGTGTTTGATTTGATATTTTTAATTTCTTTTTATAAAATAGTAAAATTTAGAAAGAATCCCCAAATAAACACACCCTTAATTTATATATATTATTTATATATTAATATTACTAAAAAAAATAATAATAAAAAACAAAATTAATTCACATACAACTTACACAGAAACACTCAGATCAAATTGCCCTCATTTCGAGTAATTAAGCCCCCTAGAATCCTGAAAGAAACATCAGGCATCTGCATCGGGGTTTTTTCTACTGCAGATAAACCCCCACTTCATCTTTTACATGAAAAAAAAAGAAAAAAATAATTTGAAAATAAAGGAGTAGAGCATCGCAGCTCTGCCCAACACTTCTGACACCAAGTTGTTGTGGTTAATGTTGCTCGTGTCCCAAACGTGGCAAAAAAAATTAGTATACTTCATTTGTCTTGTTGGAAGGGTGACGTTTGTTTTTTACGCATAGATTTACATTTGTGTAATATATTGTAAGTTGAAAGGGTATTCATTATGTGAAGTAGGTAGTACAATTATTAAATTAGGAAATGGTAAGCTTGTTTTGGGACGAACGAAAATAAAAAATGATAGACGAAGAGAGTATTATTTTTTTTTATGTATTTTATTTTAAATTATATATATTAATATTTTTATATTATATAAAATTTTATTTTTTTAAAAAAAATATACCTATATTGTAAAAATTTATAAATTAAATTATTAAATAAATAAATATTTATAAATATCTATATTAGATAAAATAATCATTATTTAAATTATTTTAAAAAATTGATAACTTAATAATATAGATAAAAAGGAAATTAAAATTTATATAAAAGTTGATAACTTAATAATATAGAAGAAACTCATTGATAGTTTTATGGATGCGGATGGTCTTACATATTCATAGCCGCCACCTACATTACGTCGGGTTCTTCCTTTGGCTCTCTTCTTCTTTTTCCTTATTCTTTCTTTCATTCCTTCTTCTATTTTTTTCTTTTTTCTTCCTTCGTCTTCACGACTTCACTCACCCTCCCTTCTGTTGTTACCGCTCCGCCCGGTGATAAGTCCACCAGATTAATATTTTTTTTAAAAAAAAAAAGAGATAAAGCATCCGTCGATTGAGTGTTCGGAGAAAAAAACAACTTAAAATCGAACTAAACCATTTTTTATCGTTCTACCTCTCCCCTACAGTCAATTCAGTCTATATTTCTCTCCCCTATGGCCGATTCGTGCGACCGATCGACAACCCTTGTATCTTTCTCTTTCTCATGTTTTGGCCGAATCAATTACTGACTATAAAACTATCAAAAATGAAGGGAAAAGGAATTAAGATTTCCTTACTTTCCATGGAAGAAAAATCGCAGGCAAAGACAATAGAATGAAGTGGAGCAGAGCAGATATACATTCGAATGTATGTATATCTATTTGCTCTTTCATTGTGCACTACAAAAATGTATCGAATTAGATACAATACTTTTAACTACAAAATACTTTTGTAGTTAAAATTTGTCATTTAGCAAAAAAAAATTAATTTTATCGCTATACATAAATTATGTATTAAAAAATAATTTCGTCGCTAAAATTTTGTTACTAGAAAATTTTACTTTCATAGCAAAAAAGTTTTAACTATGAAATTATATTTTCGTAGTTATATCTCATTTCTTAATTTTCATTGTAAAAAACTTATTTTTTTTTTTGTTACGAAAGTCATATTTGTCAGCAAAGACTTTTGCTAACGCGGCATAAACGACAAAATGAGTTCTGTCGCAAAAATATTTTTACTATGAATTCATTACTTTTGTTACGAAATTCTTTTGTAGCTAAATTTCAATTTTTTTGTAGTGATGGTCTATAGCCGTTGTTTTTTTTTTTTTTTTTTTTGGAAAAAACATCTCCTGTGTGAATTTTAAAGAGGGAGTGAAAAATTGATGATAAAGAGGGGTATGATGATAAGATTGTTATTTTTTTCACTATATCCTTGAGTGATTGCATCATTGATGATGTAAACTTGAAATTTAAACTCTTTCATCTTTTACATTGCCATATTCAATTCTTCATTCATAAGTAGAAAGAATGCAACCAGAAAGTAAAATATGATTAAATGATATCTTCAATCTCTAGGATGCATAATTACTTTTAGATCATTTGACTTACAAAGTATACAGTGATGACTAAAATTGTTTCATACTTTAAGAGTGTAAGCGGATCTTTCTTGTCCCACGTCTATTAATTGTCTATTTTCCAAAATTTCTCGGAATATAAGGTATGATCAATCTAACATCGAGCTATAACAGTAGACCAAAAAGTGTGAGAAATTCTCTATTGCCAGGGAAGATTTATGGAGAGTAGAGGCATTACAAGGAAGCGGATCATAGATGGTCCGGCGGAGAAAGTCGTGGAGAGGCATAAGCACAGAATGATCAAGAATCGAGAGTCAGCTGCAAGATCTAGGGTAAGAAAATACCTATATATTTCATTAGGAAAGCAATGCATTTTGATGAATTAGCATACCTTATGCCCTTTTAAAAGGAACTGATTATGAGATAATAATGTAATTTGTGTGTGAACTTGTGATACTTGTAATATAATCATATCTATCTCTTTTCCTTCACAAACTCTTACTCTTATTTATATAAATCAATAATTGATATTTATAATTACACTTATTATAACTATTATTATATAACGTAAATACAACTTTAAAGGTTTTTTTTTTTTATTTCATATTTATTTTTTGCGTTATTCAATTTTTACGATTCTTAATAAAATAACTATCAAAATCTATATATACATTAAATTTATTTAGAGTAAAAAATAATCGAGCGGACGTAGTGCGAGCTAAGAACACTAGTGTATATATATATAAATGTACCTTAGAATCTTGATATTAATAAAGAGATGACATTAAAAATATCACAAGCATTAGTGAAAGTGCGTAAAATATTTTAATATTTTTGCCTTTTTAACTTTATATATACAATAATTGTATATGTAATGATATATTTGCAATTTAAAAGTTAAAAATATTTTAGTATTAATTTATAACTATTTTTACAATAATAAAAAATGAATATTTTTAAATAAGACAAACAAAAATGATAAAATATATATTTTGAGTTGAGACGGAAAAAATATATAACTATGACTAAAGTTAGAATAAGTTAATCTTATTTTATATAACTTTTTTCTAAAATATAATTTTTTTAATAGACAAATATATGAAAAAGATTAATTAAATAATTTTTAAAATAACAAAATTAAAAATAATACTCCATCCGTCATGCAAATGTGTGCTCATTTGATCGGATACGAGATTTAATAAAAGTAGATAATAATTGTTACTTTTTTTCTTTTATAGTAAAATGAGAATATTTTTTTTTAAAAAACAACCCAAAAAAAAGAAAGTGAACATAGATTTAAAGGAACGGAGTGAGTAATAATATAAATGGAACTATAATTTTAATTTTTAGAAAAAAAATTCAAATAGGAGTAAATTGCATTTAGTGTGGAGCTAACCCACTCCAAATTAGGGGTGTGTTTGTTTTGTGTTTTCGTTTGATTTTTTTTTTATTTTATTATTATTATGTGAATTACAAGGATTCTGTAGATAATATAAAAGTAACGAATGTGTAATATATTAATTTTTTTTGGAGAAAAGTATATTGAATTTTGTTTTGGAAAAGAAACAAACCTTATATACTCTCCTTTTCGGATAAATTGTCCATATTATTGTAAATACAAATTTTAGGTAAAATATAGTAATTACTAAGTAATTAAGAACTGTATTAATAAAATTAATTATTATATAATAAAAATTATTATAAATTAAAAAATTAAAAAAAGTAAATAATTTAATTAAAATTAAAAAAATTATATATTATGAAATTATATAATCATATCTATTTTTTAAAAAGATATAAATATTTTATGTGTAAGGAAAAAAAGTATATTATGTTAAAAAATTTCAAAAATAGCAAGCAAGAGCAAAATCTTGCAATTGGATTGATGAATGGATTATCGATTAAATTGAATAGCGGCTCACTAGTTTTTGTATAACTTTGAGTCCTAATATAGTTGGGCCACTTTTTATAATTTATTTGGATTTTTTTCTCTAAAAAAATCAAATCAAACACCTATTTTTTATTTTTTATATTATATTAAAAATCAATTTTACATTTAAAATATCACATCAATCCCTGTTTATATCACATCATACAACTATTCAAATTCAAAATTTTTAATATTCAAATTCCAACTTAAAATTCAAACCCCAAACAAACACACCCAATTTTATTTTGTTCGAACGGTTTGATTTGGACTAACCTAAAGTCGAATTTATAAATTTTAATTTTTATTCGGTTATGATTTTCAATTTTAATTTCGAGTAACCAAAAAAATTGAACTTTAAAAAATAATAAAAATTATATATTAATAAATAATATATATTATAATTTTGATTATTTGTATTGACTGTTGTTATCGTAAAAAATCGCCACCGACGGCTTAATCGGAAAAGTGAATCGATTTGTTCGAAGGATTCCCCGGCTTCTCAATAAAGAATCTGAACTATCTTGCGATATCCGAATAATTAACGTGCCGGGAAGGCAAAAATAAATCTAATTATGCAAGGCAAAGGGCTGGAAATTAAAAAAAAAAAAAAAAAAAAAAAAAAAAGAACTGGAATTTTATAAAAGAAAATTATAGAAAATAAAAGATCTATTCTTGAAAAGAAAAAATTACAAAAAAATAATGCAGGGAAAATTAAGAAGAAGATCATATGATGAATGGCTTTTCTCTGGCATCTTAATCTTCTTTCTCTTGTTATTTTTTGAATTTTGTTTGGATAAAGGTCTTATTTCTAAATTTTCTCAACCACTTCAACTTTCCTTCAAACCATGTTTGACCGGGCTTCCTATCTTCCATTGGACTGCTTCTACAGCTGGGCTAACTTGATCACTGGGTTGGTCGGATCTGTAGGCCCACTCGCTAATTTGGATCATCTGTTGGGCCGCGAACTCCCAAGGCTTGGACTGTACTTATACTGGGCCGGCCCAATTAATTTTGGGTGTGTACAACTGTATATGTAAGTTTTATATTAATAAATAAATGTTCGGTTTGTTCGATTTTAAACCAAATTGAACTAATTTGGTTGGATTTATTTGGCTTTGAAAACTTTAGTTCGACTTCGGTTTTAATTGTATAAAGAGAAGATATTCATGGAAGATAAATTAAGTACAACGAAGAATATTGATGAAGAAAATAAAAAACATGAGTTACTCTTGCTATAATAAGACTTATTGATGAAAATTCATGAAAAATATGAAAAGGGCAAGTGAAGGATAGAACAAGAGAAGATATTCATAAAAATTGAGTGCAATGAAGGATATTGATGAAGAAAATAAAAAACATGAGTTACTCGAGAAAGCAAAAGGACGAGGACGACCAACAATTTTTTATTTTTTATTTTATATAACTGCGGCCTTGTAAACTAGGTCCGACAAAACATAATTTATGGAAGATAAATTAAGTGCAACGAAGAATATTGATGAAGAAAATAAAAAACATGAGTTACTCTTGCTATAATAAGACTTATCGATAAAAATTCATGAAAAATATGAAAAGGGCAAGTGAAGGAACAAGAGAAGATATTCATGAAAATTGAGTGCAATGAAGGATATTGATGGAGAAAATAAAAAACATGAGTTACTCGAGAAAGCAAGAGGACGAGGACGACCAACAATTTTTTTTTTTTATAACTGCGGCCCGACAAAACAAATCACACTAGGGGGTTTAAACCTATGACCTTACAGTCACAAGTTTACTCTCCACACCATCAGACCATTCCTTACATAATATACTAAAAAAATCCAAAATAAGAACTAATTTAAAATAATTTATAGGCAAAATTATCCATAACTCCCTTATGATTTCAAAACTCAGCGTAAATCTCTCATTTACTTTAAAAATTGTGTGGCGGCTCCTTATACTTTAAAAAACGTTGCATGAAACTCCTCTGTGGTTTCGAAACTCATTGTAAATCCTCATTTTACTTTAAAAATTGCACGACGCCTCTTTATACTTTAAAAAATATTGCATGAAACCTCTACGCCATGCAAAAAATATAGATAGAAAATCATCTTCTCATCACACAAGGAAGATTCCATGATGCTAGAGTTTCATGCAACGTTCTTTTTTTTTTTTTATAACATGGGAACTTGCAGCGTTACCAAAATTGCGCACTGGGTAAACCCATAGCCGAATCTAATATCCTGCAAACTATGCCCGACAGACAACTCACACTAGGCGAACCATATGTAGTAAGTGGACCTGGAGGCGTCGGGGTTTGAAACTATGACCTCAAGTCATACAATATTTTTTAAAATATAAAAGAATGTCTTCAATTTTTAAAATACATGAAGATTTTACGTTGACTCTCAAAATCACGTGATGATTAAAAACAATTTTAGCTAATTTATAATACTCCATCCTGCCCAGTACAATAATTTATTATTATTATTATTATTATGTTTGCAACTTTTGACTAAGTCTATGCTATTAGCCCAAGAATATCATAATAGGTCCCATTTTCTTGTTGGCCAAACTACTATTGGGTCGTCAATATAAATTTTATTACTATTACTTAATATCAAAATTAATCCATAGTTTTTTATATTAAATTAAAGTTAAAATTTGTAATAAAAAAAAAAATCTTATCAATATTTATTTGTATAACATTGAATAATTATTTTAATTCAAAATTTTATTATTTAAACTTAAAAAATTAATCCTCAAACACGCTTATCCTAAGATCATTCACAGTTGAAGGGTTAAGTTGAAGGGTTAAGTTACGCAATTTTTTCAAATATGTTTCTTATTATCTCATTTACGCACGTTTTGCGAAATCTTTTGTGAATTTGTGGATTCAAAAGTAATTTATTTTATTTATACTATTATTTACCACTATGTGATTTCAAGTTTAAGAGTAAACAATAGATGTAAATGCAAATTCACTCAAAAGTATTATTCAAAATACACTTATAAATTCAAACTCGATAAAATTATTAATATTTTCAAAATCGTAGTCATTTTCTTTTTTCAATTAGGTTTTTATGGTATAATGATAATAATTTTTAATAAGGTCATCTCCAATCCGTCGCTTCATTTTTGCGGTTGCTACAGTACAAATGAAATTGATCTACAGTACTTTTACTCTAACCATAAACTTCAATTTTTACTCCAAAAAGTATATTTCCTATATATTCTTTTTTTATATTATTTTATATAACTTTTCATATTTATAAATTATACCCCAACTTTAATTATTTTTACATTATAATCCATACACATATAATTTATATTTTATTTCAAAATTACATATATTAAAATTAATATTTATCATTAATAACTATTACACATAAAATAATTTTAAATAAATAATAAAATGCTATCAAGACAAATAACTATTTAAAATAAAAAAAAAATTATACATAAATTTTTATAAAATAAAAGTACATGTAACTTTAAAAAAATAATATTATATCATTTTCCGAAAAATAAAATTATATACTCCCTCCGTCCCACATACCATGTCCACGTTGCCGTTTCTGTCCGTCCCACAGTCCATCATTTTAAACTTTTTAATTTTTTTTTAATTTTAATTAAACTAATTAGTTATCTTAATCTTAATTTATAATTATTTATATTATAGGATAATTATTTTTACTAATAGATTATTAATTATTTACTAATTACACCCCTCCTAAAATACCGTGTCTACAGTGTAGCAGACACGGTATGTGAGACGGAGGGAATATTAATTTTAAAAATAAAATTATACATTATTTTTTAAAAAAATAAAATTTTGTATCGCTTTTTAAAAATAAAATTATACATAACTTTTTAATATATAAAATTATATATCATATTATAAAAAAAAAAAATTATACAATATATCACAAAAAATAACAAAAATACAAAAAACACCACAAAATATCATAAATTGGGGGATTTGTGAAAGGTAGGATATTATTATTATTACTTTTCAAATTTCATACTCTCTCCGATCGTTCCCGAATGAATAAATCATTTGTTCTGGACAAAGTTATTTAAGTAGTGAATATTAATAAGTTATAATATTAAGTGATGATGTTAGTATTTTTAAAGTATGAGTCATTTGTTCCGGACAAAGTTATTTAAGTAGTGAATATTAATAAGTTATAATATTAAGTGATGATGTTAGTATTTTTAAAGTATGAGTCATTTGTTCTGGACAAAGTTATTTAAGTAGTGAATATTAATAAGTTATAATATTAAGTGATGATGTTAGTATTTTTAAAGTATGAATTAATATATGATTAAATTTTTTTTGGAACCCATTGCAAACTATTTTCTTGGTTCAATTTTCTTCTTTTCAAGTTTTTCTTTTCCTCCAATAACTTCTAACCCGGAAACCTTGTTTTTTGTAGCACTTCTAGTTTCCTTAGACCGAAGTTCCATCGTACGTAACGCCGATCAAATCTGTTCAAGACTAATGATTCTCTTACCAAAAACGAATGATTGTACGAAATTTTCATACGATTGGGGAAGAGATACAAACAAGTTCATCGTAGCATCTTCATCTTAATTTTTACTTAAATATTATGTAATTCCAAAAGGATCGGATTTAGTTTATCCATATAATTTCTAAGTTGGGTACCTTCACTCATATGGAGGCCGAACATATGTTACTTAATAAGCAACTTGTAGGTTAAGGAATTTGTTATGTATAAAGACTTCAACTTTGACGATAGACTTATGGCAGTTTCTTCTGTAGAGACTTCTGTGGTGATGTCGTGTGACAAACACAAAAAAATTGTTGAGTGAGCCCTCTCTTCCAAATCGCTATGTCCTCATCATCGACATCTTCTGTCAATGGCTCCCACATTTTTTGTTGCTTTAAAAGGGCTCTCATCTTGATCTGACATCGACTAAAACTATTCTTTCCGTAAACTTATCGATCTCGATTCCAAAAGTTGACATCTTTACTACCATATTTCATAGATACGTGCGGAATTGGCTCTGATATTAGTTTGTTGTGACGATTGTAATAAAGATAATCAATAACCAAGAAATCGACAAACAAAATTGCGTGGTTCACCAACTGGGGCATTGGCCATGTACACGGCAGGAGAATAATCTTATTAGGGTTTTAGAATGCGGCACTATAAGAGTTACATTATAATGGATATTTATAATAATTCAAATCAAACCTAGTTGACCGAATCAAAATAGGCCCAACAATTGAAATAGACTATGGAGCTAGCCCAATCATTTTTTTTTATAATACTATTATTTTACTTTTTATCTATTCATTTTAATAGTAAAATATTATTATTTAATAATTTTTGTCCAATCAAACCTACATTATTTTATCGGATAGAGATAGTAGTATTTATTTTCACAAAATATTATTTCAAAATTACTATTCAAACAAAAAACTAACTGAACACATTGTATGTTCACATGTGTTTACTTTGACTGATTTTAGAATGAATAATATATACTACCTCCGTCCGGTTCTAAGTGTCCTATTTACTTTTTACATGTTGATATTTGAATATTAATTATTATATGAAAATGTAGAACAAATTAAGGAAAATATAGAAAAATACTTCTGTTAGTGTCTTATAATACTATTATAATGACATTTGTGCAAAAAGTTATACAAATATAAATATGTTTTTAATACTAAGTATAATGACGCAAAAGGTAATGAACCCTCGTAGGCGGATGGAGCGAATATTTTTTTTTATCCAATCTAATTGCTTGTTTACTTTAACTATTAAAAGTCAAAATCAATTAAAATTCAATATAACAATAAACTAATTAGAGATAATAAATTTTACCTAGATATGTGTGATTAATTTATCTCAAATAAGACTTGTAATAAAAGTTATTTTTATGCTATTTTTAAGTAAACTTCATGATATTAATTAGTTTCATAATTATATAATTTATTAAAATAATCCTATATATTATAAGTTTATCATTGTAAACACATCAGAAAAAATTGGATTTAAAAAGCATAATCATAACATTTGGTGTATTTGATTTTTATATGTATTTGTATTTTTTTGTTTAAATAATAGGTTGATTGATTTTTATAAAATAAAATAATATATTATTATAAAAAAAAATATGAAAACGGTACAATAATAAAATTGAAAAAAAAAAATTTCTTTAAAGAAGAAAAGGACCTTGTAATATATTTTATTTTAAACTTTACCTAAAATTGTCGTTTTGCAATCACATAATAATAATAAAGTAGAGGTAAATTAATTAGAAATTAGAAATGCATGCCGCAGGTATTTTTTTCTATGATTGCCTTGCCTTAATTAGTTATTTTATTTATTTATATAATCAAGTAATTATTACATAAAAGAAAAGTAAAGTAAAGCGCACTGATGAGAATGTGGACTGATTAATAATTGATAATCAATTCATACTTTAATTTCAAGCTTTATCATATTTCTATCGCCTTTTCAATAATGTGCATACAATATTTGACACATTTATTATTATTATTTTTTTAAAAAGGTTTTCTTAGGCTTCTTTTGCTTTATTATTTTATTTATTAATTAATTTATTGTGAATACAATTACACACAAATATTTCTTAAGCTTCAAACATATTAATCCACTTTGTAATTAATTTTCCACTTATTTTGATAAGGATATTGGACTACGTTGAGAACAATTTCTTTTTGTATATTTAGAATAATTATATTTACTTTTTATATAAATTTATATTATATATAAACATTCATTACACAACAATATAAATATTAATATATTTTTATTTAAACATAATTATAAATGTAAATGATTTTAATGAAATATAATATATATTTTCTTTTTCGAGGTGTGGATCAAAAAAGAATATGACGTGAAAGTTCAAAAAAAATCTTATAGAATGCCTTTATTTATATGGCGTAAGGGTTCGTTTATATATGTTTTTAAAATTTGAGTTGGTTTTAGGACGCTAAAAAATTGAATAGAAAATAAATATTTTGAGTCAGTCCTTTTTTTTTTAATATTACATGGAAATCTGCAGGCGGTATCCGATAATGCGTACTGAGTAAATTCTCGGCCGAATCTAATACCTTGTAAACTAGGCTCGACAAGGTGACCTGAAGCGTCGGGGGTTTGAACCCATGACCTCACTGTCTGTCCAACTCTTTTGAATGTTGTCTTTGGAGTTTTGTAACAGATTAAGAAATAATAATATTTGATTGGTCAGTGCAAGTGTGTAAGATGTTTTTGACATTTTTGCCCTTTGACTCTATGTATAAAGTAATTGCATGTGTAATGATATATTTGTAATTTAAATAAAAATTAAAGGTATTTTGATATTATTATATGATTACTTTTACTAAATAAATAAAAAATATTTTTTAGTTGGACAAATGAAAATAGTAAAACAAATACTGTGAAAAGAGTTTATTTTTTATATAATATTTTATATAAAATTCTCTTTTTGATGTTATATTAATTTAATGAGACTATTAACGAGGAATAGAAAAATAAACTCGTAAGAAGTACATACATGTCTACTATCTATTTGAAATTACATAATCTAAAATGTGATTTCCTTTGGTTGTATTTTGGTGTGTTTGTATATGGTTTTGATTTCAAACTAATTTTTAATTAATATTAAAAAATTGTATAAAAAATTTTATTATAATAATTGTTTAATATTATTATCGCTGAAATTCGTCGATAACGGTCCAATGGATTAGGCTAGTCGAGATCGATGTGAATTGGGTTTCCCAGTTTCCTCAAGAAACGATCCGGGCTAATTTCGCAGCCGGGTATTGAATCGCAACACCTCCGAACAAAAATACTTATAGAACGATGGTCCGAAGATGGACCGAATATAGTGCGAATCGAATTGAAAAAATATTGTAATATGAGAAGCAAAGTAGACAAAAGGCGAAGTAAATGGAAAGCAAGAAGTTGAATTGAAAAATAGGAATGAAAATTGCTTGGATTTAAATGTTAAAAAAAATAAAATAAAACATGCATTTAAGCTCATAAGCATAAATAAAATGAAAAAAAAGAAAGAAAAAAGAAGATAAAATTATTCGGGTGTTGGATGACTGGATAAAATTATCCAGATTAAGCTTGCCCTTATCCGTACACAAATTTGAGTTGGATTGAGATTGTTTGGCCCAACTCATCCACTCTTTCGAGTTGGACAACTACTCACTTCCGGAGACCCGAAAATATTTGGAAGTAACAAATGTACCCCACAAAAATATTTGAGAAAAAAGTTTGCCGAACTTTGAAGCCCAATTTTATTTGTATGAGATTTCGAAAGTATGTTGGTTCGAGCTTTATATGGCATCATCCAGCAGCAGCAGGAAACTGGTCGGGGTTTTAGGGTCGGATTCATTGGGGAGTACGGCGGCTGGGATTAAAACTTCTCGATTTTCTTGGTAAAAATCCAACCGCCTCGACCGTGAAGTCGCCTTCGTACTGTAAGGCTCGTTCCAAGTCTCGATCGTTGTCTATAATGTCAAGACTAGCCTCTGAAATTCTATCATCTTTGAGAGCCCTAATCATAGGTTCGTCCTCTGGAATATGTGCTACTAGTATCTCCGGAGAAAACTATTGTCCCAAATTGCCTCTATCCCCCGGGACAACTTGTTTCGGCCTCCATTCCAATCGTCTTCTTCTACGGGGGAATAATTTATCCTCATCCGGTGCTTTTTCCTTAACAATAATATGTTCCAGACCTTCCCTGGGCTGGTCGCGTCGCTGCTTTTGTTCCTGCGGATTGAGGCGGGCTGCACGGAGCTACTGCTGCCGTCTCCTCCATTGAGTCCTAGTAAGGGGCTGATTTCTCACTTTCTCGCTTTTCGGACTAGCTCTCGTCCTTCGAGGGATGTTCAGGCCGTCGCATGGAGTGAAGGTTATTACCACCTGGTCAACCGAAGTTACTTGCCAAACTTTGCCATTTTTTCCGAAACTAACTTGGGCGAAGGTGTTATTGAGGGAAAGGCGATCCCATCCCGAGTTTCTTCGTGAAGGTATGATGGATCTCCCAAGCCGCTCGAGCACATTCCTCTTCAGGATAGGTCGTCTAGGACTAGGCCTAATACCCGGGGTTGACTGTTTTTCTCGAGTCGGCCGGACACCAATAGCATTGATTGGAGTCGAGAATGGCTCCGTTTCAATTTTCATCTTCGGCTTGTCCGGGTAGTCCAAATTTTCCACTTGAACCTGGACCATGTGCACTCTATTTTCAAATTTATGATGTCCGGCAACATGGGCGTCCCGGATAAGCTGTTCTGCCTTCACCGCTTTCCCGGTGAGCTGTTGGAAGTCGTTATATTCCTAGAGGGCCAGCTTCTCTCGGAGTTGATGTGTCATGTTATCAATAGCCATATTGCCCATTTGATTTTTACGTATTCGGTCCTGACATCGCCCTTCTTGCTACGGAACCTTTCCAAAAAATGTTGCACCGGTTCGTCATACTTCTGCCGTAGGTTGGTTAGATCGACACCGTCACTTCCGGCAGTGAGTTATAAAAGCGCTCATCGGATATTCTTTCGAGATCTGCCTAAGTATTGCACGGATTTGGCGGCAAAGACGCATACCATGCAAATGCCGGCCCTGTGAGAGACAAGAAGAAGAGTTGGACTTTAAACCAATCATTGGTCCTAAACTCTCCTTCACATTGCACCCTGAACCGGCCGATGTGCTCGATAGTATAGCGTGAGTCTTCATCCAAGAACAACGTGAACTCTGGAACCTCCACGTTCCGGGGTAGCGGATGATCGATGGCAACTTGATCCGGGAATGGCCATAGATAATGGGGCCTAGCGGGTAGCCGGATAGGATCTCCATACAGCCTCCGAAATTGCTTCCTCGATAGCCTGCGGATTAATAATCGGTCGCGGCAAAGGAGCAATCTCGGCATGTCCTCTGGGCTATCCCAGACCTAGTTAGGCGCGAGGAAAGTTTTATTGATGTGCCTATGGAGGGTGAACCGGAGGTGGACGTCCTTGATTCCCCTCGGCTGGTATTCGCGGAGGTGCCGCCAGTGGAGCGACAAAATTTTTGAACTGGGTAGAGGGACCCTCCTTTGCAGGTCTGTACCACTGTTGTGCGGCTGGTCCGGCGGGTCCAGTAGAGGTAACTTTTAGGTATGCTTTATGTCCCCCTAGTGGAAGAGGCAAGACCGGAGCTAATAGACTAGGGCCCCATGCAACCCCTACCAATGACGAAGCTTGCCCCCATGGGACCGGAGGTGATGGGGCTGCCCCCAAGAATGTGTTCGGAGGTAAAGCGGATGCCCCTCAACCAACTCCAAGAGCTGATAGGGCGAACGGAGGTATCGAGGCCGTCGTCGGCCATGTCCCCCACGGGTCGGCTGCTGCTCCTCCGGCTGGGAAGTTCTCATAAGCATTTACATCCGTGGTTGATGTAGGGGTGCCTATTCCATCAAAAAGAAGATTAGTATGCCATTGGGACATGAGTGGCACACATCCGCTACTTCCCACATGTCCTTATTGTGAAGGCGGCCCTGAAATGGCTTGCTGCAATGACTGCTCAGGTCCTTCAGTCACAGCCTCGTCGGGGATACCCCCGTCTCCATTTTCTTTGGCTAGTATGGTCACGTTGCCATACTAAAGTGACACCGAAGGTGATCCAAGTGTGCCCCCCTGCGTTGCGCTTTCCGGAGGGTCATTTTCAGCGATTTTGGGGTTGTTTACTGGTGTATGGCCGTTGTGCGTTTCCTCGTCCCTCATCCATGAGAATTCATCGTAGATGGTGGGCTTTAAGACATCCATAATGTACCGGGAAAGCCCCAGCGCCGACCCATCAAGCGCCGCTTGGATCTCCTTCCGGATTTGATCCTGTAAAAAGCTGACTGGAATCGTCACTATTCTTTCCATATCTCCCGGAGCTGTAGGGGACTCGTCGTGGGCGATCTTCTCATAAACATGTGGCACCAAAGTCTTTCCAGTGACTCCTTTGTCCTTGAACATGACGGTGCTGTCAGGAGATGGTAGTTTTCGACTCCTTAATTGCATAAAATGCGAGACTCGTTGGAGTCCCACTGGGCATGCCAATTTGTTATTGCTAAAATTCGTCGATGACGGCCCAATGGATTAGGCTAGTCGAAATCAACATGAATTGGATTCCCTGGTCTCCTCAAGAAAGGATCCGGACTAATCTCGTAGCCGGATATTGAATAGCAACACCTCCGAACAAAAATACTTATAGAACAATGGTCTGACAATGGATCGAATATAGTGCGAATCGAATTGAAAAAATATTGTAATATGGGAAGCAAAGTAGATAAAAGAAAAAGTAAATAGAAAACAAGAAGCTGAATTGAAAAATAGGAATGAAAATTGCTTGGATTTCAATGTTAAAAAAATAAAATAAAAATAGAACATGCATTTAAGCTCATAAGCATAAATAAAATGAAATAAAAAAAAAGTAGATAAAATTATTTGGGTGTTGGATGACTGAGTGTCTTCTTCTATGGGTCATTATTTTCTTTAATATATATCCAATCAAGACAATTTTCCAATTCATCTACTCCATTATTTTCCCAAAATTTTGCCCATAATTTTTTTCCCACTTCCTTCTCAACTTCCCCACTTTTTTAGGTAGTATTTGACTCACTCCTTTATTATCTCAATTATCCAAATTAAGTTTGTCCTTATTCTTACACAAATTTGGACTGGATTGGGATTGTTTGGGTCAATCCATCCACTCCTCCGAGTTGGGCAGCTAATCACCTCCGGAGGCCCGAAAATATTTGGGAGTAACAAATAAAGCTTTTGACTCACTTCTTTGTTATCTCAATTATCCCAATTAAGCTTGCCCTTATCCGTACACAAATTTGAGCTGGATTGAGATTGTTTTGGCCAACCCATCCACTAATCCGAATTGGACAACTAATCACCTCCGGAGGCCCAAAAATATTTGAGAGTAACAAATATGATATAAATAATTTTTTTTGTATGTAATATATTACCTAAAAATATATATGATCAGATATTTTAAATTGAACTTTGGGAGACTTGAATTAAAGTTCTTATCGGTATTTTTAGGTTGGAATTCGATCCCTAGTTAAGAAAAGTTAATCTGCAGTATATTTATATAACATCTCACTCTAACTTTATTTATTCACTAAAATACCTATATATATATAAAGTTAGTTTGCAGTATATTTATATAACATCTCATTCTAACTTTATTTATTCACTAAAATACCTATGTTTAATTTATGCATATGGATGTTATTGTTATTATTATTTTCTTAAAGGGTAAATTATATAACACCTCCTTGTATTTTAGTAAAAATACAGAAAAACACCCTATGTTTTTATTTATTGTGTGAAATCCCTTTGTGTTAATGTAAAGTTTGTACGAAACACCCTCCTTGTCCAAAACTGATATTTGGTTCTAAATAAAGACCTATATTACACAAGTTTTATACAATTAAAAATGCAAAATATCTTAAACAATTTTATTGAATAAAATAAAGAGAAAATTGCAAAAATGACCCATTACGTATCTCAAATTATCATTTTTATTACACATTTTTTTTCTAGTTTCACAGAGTAGGATAGTAAGTGTTCCGAAAGCCTTATTTATGTCTTCCGGCATCGGAAAATGTCATGTGCCGGGCACGTTCGCAGACGTGGAATCACCGTTGCCGACGTGTGCATGGCCGGCGCAGACGTGTACCATGACGTGTCATTTTTTCGGCGGCTGACGTGGCATTTGTTTAAAAATAGAATAAATTAAATTTAAATTACTTTTTTTAAATTCTAATTTGGCCCGATTGGACTAATACGCATATAACATATTTGCAATTTGGTCCCATTTAACCAAATTGCAAATAACATATTTGTAATATTTTTAATTTCGTGTTATTTGCAATTTGGTTCAATTGGACCAAATTGCAAAGATGTTACTTGCATTTTGGTCCCATCGGGCCAAATTAGAATAAAAAAAAGTAATTTTATTTTATTTTATTTTATTTTTAAACAAATGCCACGTCAGCCGTCGGAAAAATGACACATTGTGGTACACGTTTGCGCCGGCCATGTACACGTCGGCAGCGGTGATTCCACGTGTGTGCACTTGCCCAGCACGTGACATTTTCCGGCGCTGGAGGACATAAATAAGGCCTTCGGAATACTTATTGTCCTACTTTGCGAAATCGGAAAAAAAAAATGTCTAAAAATGAGAATTTGATATATAGTGGATAATTTTTGCAATATTCTCTAAAATAAATAAATAAATAAATAATTGATTAATCCTTCATTTTATAATTTTTTAAGACAAATTGTTATCTGATTTTTATAAAACCTATGAAAATAAATGATTGAAAAAAAATATATTTAGATATTTTATATTTTCTAGGCAAAATAGCAAAAAAATCTCCTTGTGGTTTCCTGTATTTATTGAAACCCCTCGTGGTTCTAAAACTCAAAAAAAATTCTTTATGATTTCCAAAATGTTGCAAAAAAATCCCTCATCCGTTAGGATTTAACGGTGGTTGTATGTCACGCGCCTGTTATGCGATTTTTTGTCTATAAACTGGTATATTTCTGTATAAAATTACTAAAATACTCTAATGATTACTTTTTATGGCAGCAACTTCTTCCTTCTTCTTCTTTGTTCTTCTGCATACTTTTAAAATTTAATCTCAATTCAATTTTTTTTTTCAGTTTAAAAATACAACCAAATTTGAAATCGATCCCAAATTTATTACTCACTATCGATTTCTTATTTTGTTTTACCATACCCAAAAATTTAAGAAATCAATTTGACATCCAAATTTGAAGTCAATCTAAGAAGAAGTGAAAGAATTTGGTGCTGCTGGTTGGAGAAAAAGAATCGAGGAAGAAAGAAGAATTGGAGAGGAAAAATAAAGAAGAAAGAAAATTGGGGAAAGAGAGAGATAAAGAAGAAAAAAAATTGGAGAAAAAAAAAGAAAAAAAACACCTGGGCCAACCCGTCTCTTATCTTCTTCCCTTTCTCTTCTTTCTTCTATTTCTCTTATTCCTTCCTTCTTCCCTGCACCAGCCGCTTCTGCCCGTCGTCTTCTTTCTCTTGTTATTATTTTCCAATTCTTCATTCTTCAAAGAAGAATTGGAGATGAAGAAGAAGGAAA
Source organism: Andrographis paniculata (assembly GCF_009805555.1). Taxonomy (NCBI): domain Eukaryota; kingdom Viridiplantae; phylum Streptophyta; class Magnoliopsida; order Lamiales; family Acanthaceae; genus Andrographis; species Andrographis paniculata. Next base: position 577,702 of record NW_026137577.1, read on the forward strand.
AAAAAATTTGGAGAAAAAGAAGAAAAGAAAGAACCGAGTGGGGCTGCGGGGGCATGAAAAAAAATTGGGGAAGAAGAAGAAAAAAATTGAGAAAAAACCTGCATGTGAAGAAGAATTTGGGGAAGAAGGAGACGGAAGAATCTGGTGCTGTTAGGGAGAAGCGAAAAAGAAAAAAGAGAAGAGAGAGAAATAAATTAAAAAATATATAAATAAGGTATAACGATCAAATCTGGTAAAATTTAACGTCCATTAGTCAAATTTAGAGATGAAGAGAGTGTGCAATATTTTGGAAACCACAAGTAGGTTTTTTGGAATTTAAAACCACGGGGGATTTTCAGCGAATTCAAAAAACCACAGACGGTTTTTTGCTATTTTACCTATTTTTTATTTGTATAAAATTTGCGTAATTTAGGTCTTTATTTAGAGCCAAACATTAGTTTTGGACAAAGAGGGTGCTTCATGCAAACTTTACATTAACATAAATGGGTTTCACGCAATAAATAAAATACTAGGTGTTTTGTGCATTTTTACTAAAACATAAGGGGATGTTATATAATTTACTATTTTTTAAATATAACACTTAAACCTACGTGTTATTGTACGAGAGAATCATCAACCCACCACATATGTCTTTTATTGTGTTCTCTATCCGTTTGAAATTTTCAATAGTTTTTCATACCATACGTTTTCAGTTTAATTTGATGTAAATCTTGTTCCTTATATTGTATGCCTCCGTTAGTTTTCGAAAGTCTGTACTCACTAGTATATTTGTTTGTTCGTACTTGTGTGTCTGTTGCCATTTTGGGTAATGTATGTATGTGGTACCATGTGGGTGATATGTATACATAATTCTTTGAAATTTTTGTGTGTGCGTTATGTAGTTTAATTGTTGAAGAGTTTAGGGTTCATAACAGTATAAACCATTATGAATGTAGGGTTTTTTTAGTTTGGTATGGTTTTACAATAAATGAGATAATTTCTCTATATGATTGTTGTAGTTGTAGATTTTTATTTGGTTATTTTTCTATCCGTTTTGAAAATTTCAATAGTTTTTTTATACCTTATTGTTTTTGGTTTAATGTGGTGTAAACCTTGTTTTCCCATATTATATGTCTTTTGTTAGTTTCCAGAAAGTCTGTGTTCACCAGTATTTTTGTTTGTTTGTACTTGTGTGTTCGTTGCCATTTTGGATAATGTATGCATGTGTTGTCATGTGGATGATATGTATACATAATTCTTTGGAAACTTTATGTGGATTTTATGCAATTTTATAGTTAAAGAGTTTAGGTTTCATAACATTATAAACCATTGTTAAAGTAGGGTTTTTTAGTTTGCTATGGTTTTACAATAAGATCATTTTTTTTGTATGATTGTTGTAGTTGTAGATTTTATTTTGGTTATTTTTAGCACATTGTTGATGTTTTTGAATCGACATTTGTGGTACAAATTAAAGTACTTGATATTCAATTATGTATTTGTTTGGTACCCACAATTGCATCTCTTAAACCTAACGTGCTATGTCATATGCCTGTATTTGTCATTTGTATATTATAATTGTAGTTTTAACTACTTCCTAGAGAACCCCAAACTTTTAAATTCATTTCATATGCTTTCTATTATTGAATGATATTAATTTTTTACAGATTCGATAAAAAATACATAATATACCAATTTACCATTAATTACTTCCGTAATGAGGTTGAAAAACTAAAGGAAGAGATGTTAGATAGACATGTGTGACACTTCGGCCCCCAAGCCATGCAAAGCCGGGTGTGTCGGGATAAGACTGACCCCATAGGTCAACATGAGTCCTTCCAGTGTGCTTTGTCTACACTTACGCGCACCCTGATAGACTTTCTAGGGGGTTACCTATCATCAAATTACTCTAGGACAAGCACTCTTAACTCTAGAGTTCTTTCAGTAGGGCTTCCGAAAAGAAATGTGCACACTGTTAACATGAGTATTCTATTCAATCTATTTAAATTTTAGTGAACTTCGAATGACCTAATACCGACTTGTCCACACACAGGAGCTGGCCAAGAGACGGCCCAACTCCGCGGGGGTATTACAATATGTTAAAGCAATTAAGTTGATGCATTTTGGAGAGTTTCCTAACTGTCTAAAGATGAAGCTTCTATAGAATCGGATGTTACCTCTTGTAAATAATTTTGATCATAATTCAATGTTGATTAGGAATGGAACAAGCATAGAGTTGTTATTTTATGTTGAAAATTTTTCAGTAGTCATAGGACTATATTCTAAAGGTGTATACATGTTGAAAATGCATTGTCCAATGTGAGAGAATCGTACGCATTTTTGGGGTGAAGCAACGGTCCTTGCCGTCATCAGATATATTGCAGAAGCTTCAAGAGGCTCTTGCAAAAGGGCTTGAGCCTATAGAAATAAATGATGTTACCCGTTTGTTCATTTTGTTTGTTTATGCCAATATATTATGTCGATGTTCATATCTTTCTGTTGAGTTATGTCGATTATCTTAGCTATATAGGTGACTATGCATGGGGACCTGCATGACACCGATGTTTGGTAAAGTTCATGTGGGATTTCAAGGCTAAGAAGAAATATCTTAGCAATTGCACAATTGGTTTGTTGGTATGCATTTTGCCTTTTCTGTATATTGTAGAATAATAAGATTGTTATTTTTGTACACAACCTTTGAACTATTCTAAATTGAAGGAATGGGTAAATGAGTGTATTATATCTTTTGTTGATTAGGTAAGCGTTTGACAAGCTCGTTTGAGCTTTGGTCCTTTGTATAACACATTGAGGATTTCTTCCGCGTGATCAAGGAAAATAGGATGAGCACAGATCGCTGCTCACAAATTCATCACACACATTTTTTTTGTTCCTTTCCAGGATACTGTTTATGGGAAAATCAGCCACATCGAGTTTGGGTCTATTTTCTTGCCAGTGCACACGAAGTTCCATTGGAACTTGTGTGTACTGGACACTACTGAAAACGTAGTGCTTGAGTGAAACTCTCTCCGAGATTCATTTGGGAAAGAAAATATAAAAAAAAGGTGCATTCACATATTACATATATTTACTACTAAAAATGTGTACTCGTAGTCGTAAATATATCTTGTGTGAAATGTGCAGACCCAATTGTTGTATCTATACATGAATAAGGCACATCTGTGGCCTATGGTGAGGATATCCCAGATTATATTAAAAGCCGCAATCAAGGCAATACGCTAGACTGTGGTCCATTAGTTTGCATGTTTGCGAAATGTTATGCCCTCAAAAATCTAGAAGTCTATCCCCACAGCGACTTAGGCAGTGGCTATGATGACGTGAAGACCTATAGAGGTAAAATTGTTGCCTGGATTTCAAAATGTCCTCAAAGTGTAAACTTTAATTCATAATCGCTAGATGTCTGTTACTTGTATATGGAATTGTTGAGCTCAGTATGTTCGAATATGTTTCGGTGGTTGTGATTGAACGCAGGAACTGAATAGAGTCAATGTAGTTGATGTCCATCCATGGATTAAATTGGTGTAGAGATGTTATTTTCTAATAGGTTTGTGAATGGTTTGAATTTGACGTGGCATATTTATAAATTCCAAGAAAGTATCCCTAATTGTGTAATATATACTCCTAATGAAAAAATATATATGTTCATGCATGTTGACAATGTACTTATGAAGTGTATGTATATGCGGATTGGTTACCACAAACCAATTTACATTGATCTCTACTTCCCTCATGAAGTGTATGTATATTCATTATAGTCTAATCTCATCTTGAACTAAAAGTAAAAGCTCATTATTCGAATAACTTGGCCACTGAATCATGTCTAACATGTGACTTAGAAGATAAGTATGTATGTCATTAAAATATCAAATATAGTGAATTTTCATGTGTGTTATTACTTGTTGAAGATATACAATCTCGCTTCAATTTTCCACATTGTATAACAAAGAATGCCTTTAAACATACTTTTGACAATACCTTGTTTTATTTTAACATGATAGCATTCTTTTCCGTTGTAGGAAGTCAATTATATACAAGAGTACTTTACCTTTTAAATGTTACCTTATAATTAGGTATGTGTATTCCTCTAATTAGAACTTATACCCGAACCATACATTCATATAAATACATAATTTAGCTTTATGATATGGTTGGTTAGCCAAATAGTTATATTTTTATTGTGAATGCTTCATGTATATGTAGTCATGAAAATAAGCACTTGTAGAATTACATTGAGCATTAAGTAGTATGTTGAGTCAACAATCATTATTGTACAAACTCATGTGGTCAAGCAAACTTCACATGTTACTAATGTCATAAACTTTGTTTGGAAATCAAACAATAGCTAAGTACTTTAGCCTTTGGATAGTGAGTTGTGATCAACTAGTATCACTTCGATTGTTTCCTAGGAGACCCTAGTTCGTTTCCTCTTCAGATGGATCTATTGGACCTAAAACAATGTAACACAACCTTTATGATATTAAGAGAATCAATAAACCAAAAGTTTATTGCAATATTTAGGACATTAATTTGTTGTACACCTATGCTCATCATGACATCAACTATATACTCCCCACAATATATAGTATACTATGTTTGACTGTTTGTGTACCACTTCTAACATTAAAGGAACCATTGTCGTCAACAATTGATTTATAAAAAACCATCGTCAAATACTCTTACTCTATGTTCATGTACTTTGAGACATAAAAAATTCACAAATGAATTTCAATGCAACTTCTATTTTACTGTTATATCTTTATCTACAAAATTACAATACATTCAGCACGCCAAAAGTATTAACAGTGAAGCTACATTGAAAGCGAAGAGTTGTTGTAGATCCTATTAAAACAAAAATAATACTCCTTCCGTCCCAAACAAGGTGCAACATTTTCTTTCGGCACGGGTTTTTAGGTGGGTAGTATTAAGTAGGATAATTTAAAAATTAGGTGATGTGATGGAGAGAGAAGTGTATATTTTATTTATTTTTATTTGGGTGATGTGATGAGATAAAGTGTGGGGTAGAGATTAAGTATAATTAATTATTTTCTATTTTCGAAATATTACAGGGTGTTTGGGACGGAGGGAGTACAACTTAAAAATGTCTACGATACCTTCTCATTTCAACTTTTTTGGTTGTGTCTCAATGGCTGCAACAACTGGATTTTCGGGACTATTTTACCTTCTAGGATTCACACCGTAATTTCTTTGGCCGGTCTAGTTGGACAGATAAAACATGAGGGTTGACATGGGGCTCCAAATTCGTAGGTAACACATCCATGTAATGTTTCAGGTCCAGGTTGATAGATTCTTGGTAAGTTTTTTTGTACAATTCAACAAGATAGTAATCATCACAAAAATTATAAATTGACATATTACCTTTTTTTTTAATGTAAGCGCGGACATGCGTGTAGGACAATCTAAATATTTTTCATTCTCCCGGCGGTCATTATTGTTACCATCATTTGTTTCAGAACAGAATCGACCATCCCAAAAAAGGCATTGTCCTTATAGCTTTCACCCAACTATCTATGACTACTGAGTTATTATTTTTTATTTCTTAAAATTCCATTTGAAGAGTGAGTTTGCCCAACATTCGGATTGTAATTGTGCATTGAAGTCACCAACCAGAGGCATCGCTTCCAAAACAAAAAATATGTGGACCTCAAAATATTTTCTTTACGGAGCGTAACCAACCTTGGTGAAGGCAACAATATATCATTTTTTTTTATTATGCATTGGGTATCTCTGTACAACCTAAAAATAAGTCAAGTTCCATTTTTGGTCAATTTATTGATGGTGACTATGGATAAATGGCATGTATATGTACCTGGGTTCGAAAGTTATCCATTAGGTGCCAGAGACAATACGCATAATAGGCTCTGGAAAAAATGAAAATGATTTTTTTTAGTAGTCTCAAGTGTCTATCCGAGAAGAAAGTATACTTTTTTCAATCCATCCGACCCTTATATTCTGAAACAGACCTCAGATCTAGCAAGCAAAACCACTCATAGTTTTCATCATTTTCTATATACACCACTTCATGTCAATAATATATGACATACTAACTACATTTATTTAAAAAAATATGAGAGTTTATTGGAGCTTAAATAAAGTATACCAAAATATTCTGAGGATATCTGCGACCAATCTCAAAGTATCTATTCACAAAATAAGATTTTAGGATATATAAATATAATCCTATTATACAAATATGAGCACACAAGCACAACATCACCTAAGACTAATTTTCCCAAAAACTAACATCATATCCATGAATCTTTTCAGACATAAAAATAAAAAATAAAAAATTATAGCTATTATGAAAATACGTACCAGAAAAGACTAAACTAACAATTTCATCATTCCCATCGACTACTATAGCACTTAGTAGATATCTTTTGTGTTTATTTATTAAATGTGTCCCATTAAGAAAAATCGAGGTTTTCAATCCTACAAAAATCCTAGTCTGAAGGCACCTAAGCTGACAGAAAGACATTGAAAACATTGAGTTTCCATGTCCACTTAACATTCTAGAATATTTTATGAACTTGACTCGCTCAATGCAGAATAGTACCACGGTAGATACACGAAGTTGGCCCTGTCTCTACTAATAATAGACGTCATTGCATTCTCTTCGCCTTGTCGTGCTTTATAATATTTAACATCAATCACATAATAGTTTGGATATACTCCCGGATCTCAAATGCCTTATATGAGGCCAAAACGTACCTTATCTCTGTAAGCATATGATATCCAGTTCACATCTGTGCACGGATGATCCCACGATTGCAAAAAAATTATATTACAGGTGTGCTGAAAATTGAAAGTATGGATGCCAAATGTGCAATTACAATATGGTAGGATGCATAAATATGCCAAGCACAATTTTTGTTGATGCATATGGCAATAATTTTCATTGTATCATTCTTTGAGTACTTGAAAACTTTCTAGTTTGCAAGAGAGTAATTCTTCAACAATCTTCTAAACTCTTGCGAGTCCTTAAATATCTTATCATCCCCCAAAATGCATACTCGGTACTTTTATCGGGAACCGTACTCCCAACCATTTTATCTTGGTACAACAATGAACTTATTGTCTCACCGTAATAAATAAAAATATGAGCATATTCTCTGCTTAACAAAACTATGTATTACTTGAATTTCGGTATGAAAACCATCACAATATCTGATTTATGACATATTTTATTGATCTATTCTGCTTGGTATGATCCAAAATTGGTTTGTTGAGATTATTAACATTTTTTGGCCTTTTTAAGCGGTGATTCTGGTCCGGAAAAGCTAAGGCATGAGAAGTGAGCAACGGCCCTGTCCGCTCAACAAGCGACGCCTTCATCGCTCATGCCAGCGACTTAGACACCTACCGTAGCGAAGCGACGATGACTCACTGCAGATAATGCCTAAGTGTCCAACCCGTAGCGGAACAACCATTCCACTACCAGCTAACAAAGATAGCTCCGCTTAGCTGCGCTGATGCCCTCCAGCCATCTGGGCAAGCGAGGAAGATCTGCGCTCTTACAAGCCAAAGCAAGGGAAGCGAACACCCTGGGAGTTATGGCCAGCACAAGTGCTTCAACAGAATAACCGCCACCAACTGCCTAACTGCTCAGCGGTTGAAACCACTTCTCAACTGCTCGCAACTGCTATTTCGATCAGTTATAAATAGGGACAGATATCTATTGTAAAAATATACTTCGAGAGGAGTATACACGCATATCTTCTTGCGCAAATTCTGTAGTTGCCTTCCTGCTTTCCGAGAGGTCCAACCCTGTAAGGGAGTTCTCAGCAGGAATTTCCAGAGTAGTTGAGACTTTTCTCCTCCCTTGGCCGCTACTTTATTTCTTTTTAGTTCTAGTTTACAACTTTGATTTACAGTTTTTGTAGCAATAGAACTTTACTGTTTTTGATAGTAAGTAATGAAATATCAGTTGTTCTTCATCATCACTTCTCTCCCATTTTCACATTCATATAAATCTGAGTTATAAAGAATCTCGAATTGCTGAGAAAGAACAGAGAAAAATCGACTATCTAAGCCTTGTTTTGTGTCACAAATAGATTTAGGGTAGTTCAATATAGTTAAGTATGCGGGAGCCTTGTCGACCTGCTTAATTACTGATCTGAATTCTTTCTTATAATGTTCTAATTCTGGGAGTCATTGAAGTCTTGTTGTAACTTCCTTAAGGTCAAGTATTAGTGATTTAAGTTCTTTATGATTCTGTTTATATGATTACATTACTTCCCCTGTCGTCTTCAAATTATACATATATTTTTCGACTAAGCACCATCCTCACTCGCTCATTTCATCAAGGATAATCTAGCCATTAAGGAAGGCACAAACTAGACACAACGCCTCTTTATCACCCTCCACCGCTCAATATATATATAAATATATAACACACCCTTCGCTCTTGTTCCCTTCCGCTCACCCAACGCTTGCACTACCTTCGCTCACCATTGCATCGCTCACCTCCACTCATCCTTACCGCTTTCCTTAATTTTTGTTATTTCTAGTTCTGAACTTGGACTCGCTCCCGAGTGGGTCCCTTTATCGCTTTCCCATCGCTTTTCATTGGATTAATTCTTGATTTAATTTTGCGACTTAAAATCTCTGTGTTCAACCTGGAAACTCACCAGCTAAAGAGTATAAATAATTATGATAAATGATTTAGGGTCTAAAACTACATATTTTTCTCTATATTTGATCGCTCACAATAGTTCATTACACCTTATTTTCGACTAAAAATTCATTGTACTTGAATATAAAAAATCGTCGATATCATAATTTGGCGCCGTTGTCAGGGATTTTAAACTCAAGAAATCAAAATTCTTGAAAAGATCTAGTGATGTGCCATAATTTACCTTTAAATTCTGTAATTTCGTTTTGTTGTTTTATGTTTCCTTTGTTGTATTTCTAACTTTTTATTTGGTGTGGCAATCTTTATATAGAAGTCCGAAGCATTTTCAGCGTTCAACCAGTCCAACTCCCTCCTCTCGTACGTAGAGACGTCTGTGGCAAACCAAGGAAATTCCGTTGCCCCCTCCACTACTGTCCAAGCTTTCTAGACTGTTGCTGGGACCTCTTCTAACTCTGCCACATCTACATCGTCGTAGGAGGTGCCGCTTCAGATCCCCACCGTAGTACAGCCGACTGTTGTCCCCCATGTCCTGACAGCTACCGAAGAGCAGCTTGTTAGGACGCTCACTAGCATTCAGCGGGGATGGTTGGACTACAAGCACACCTCGCTCAGGTTGGGAAGACTCAAGCCGCTCAGGCCGCGTTTATCGCTTCCCAAGCAGCTCAAGCTGCTCACACCGTTGCGACACCCACTATCATCTCTCATCCTCCACCTATTCCTGAGCCTAACAGAGGCAACAGGGACAAAGGGCTGCTGATCGCCCACTTGCTGAAGTCCCGATGGACGTTCACTATCAGTCCCTTCATGATAGCACTTTGATCACCAGTTCTGCGCCCAGAGGCTCTGGGAATTATGAGGTGAAGCCAGCGCTTGTAAACCTGGCCAGCCAGAGCAAATTTCATGGGCTGCTCAATAAAAGTCCATGTGATCATCTGCAGAACTTCAACAGGATCGCCGCTACCTCCAAATCACACGGCATCACGGAGGACGTTGCAAAGCTAAGTCTGTTTCCCTTTTCTCTATCAGGAGAGGCAAGGAATTGGTTTGATAACCTCTACCCCGTTTCTGCCACTTTCAAGGAAGCAACGCAGGCCTTCGTGAGTAAATATCATCCTATTTCAAAGACCATCAGCCAGAGAAATGAGATACTGAGTTTCAAGATGGCTGGTGACGAGACCCTGCCCAAAGCCTGGAGCCGCTACAAGAAGCTGCTCTGCAATTGCCCTCATCATAAAGTTCTTGACTTTATAGAGCTTCAGATCTTCTACTCAGGGATCACTCCAGATTTGAGGATGTCTCTGGGTGTAGTGGCAGGTAGCTCGCTTATGGGACGATGCACTTCAGAAGCGAGGGCTTCGATTGAAAGGATGACGAGCAAATCAGGAGTTCCAACGTAATAAATCTGCCTCGATCAAGATGCTGAAGATTCAGGTCGGGCAGATAGCCAAAGCTATGAAGCTGTAGTAGAAGGGGACGTTGCTTGGGACATCGAGACTGTCCCGAACCAAGCGAAGACTGTCGAAACAAAGGGTGGAAAGCGGACGCAATCGCCACCACTGCCAGACAGAGGTATCAACTTCTCTTCTACTCCTATTGTTGCTAATTTACCTATGCAGGATAAAAATAGCCGAATCCCAAATAAGAAAGAAGGTCCATCCCAGCCACGAGTGACACCAGCCGCTCGGGTACCTGAACAGACGGAAAAAGCCCCCGCTTAAGCGGTAGCCAGGGCCCCTTTTCCAGCCAGGCTTGGAAAGAAGGACAACTCTAGGGAATTTGAGAAGTTTGTATACACTTTCCGTAGTCTTAAAGTCACTATACCATTTTCTGATGCTTTGTTGCAGATGCCACATTACGCTAAGTTCGTAAAAGATATAATCAATCGAAAGCGAGCATTTCTGGATAAGACTGCAACGGTACAATTAGAAAGTGTGTGCAGAGCCGTATTTAATAAGGACCTCCCGAAGAATTTAAGTGATCCTGGGATTTTTATTATTATATATACTATTGGAAATCTACAACTGATTAGGGCATTATGTGACTTAGGGGCTAGTATCAACCTTATGTCTTTTTCGTTTTTTAGTAAATTAAGGCTTTGTGAGATTGAATCATGTAGAACTGTAACACAAGTTGCTGATAAATCAATAAGACTCCCGAAAGGGATTATTCGTGATGTATTAGTGCAACTAAACAAATTTATTTTTCCCTGCAGATTTCATAATAATGGAAATGAGCGAAGATCGTGAAATTCCAATTATTTTGGGGAGACCTTTCCTTGCCACCGCTCAAGCAACTATTAACATCGCTCAAGGCAAAATAACATTGAGCATAGGTGGAGATAAAGTCACATTTTCCATGAATAATGCCATGCGCTAACCTCAGGAAAAAAATTGTGATTTTATTAATGAGTAAAATGGATTATCAACTTTTGTGAACTGTTTAACGATTGAAACTCTGGAAGAAATTTCAAAAGAGGGTTCGCGCGAGCTGGAGAATATTCTGGACTTTGGTGTACAAAGCGACAGGATAACACCTCCCACCGAGTCCATTAAGCAAGCAAAGCAAGAGCTAAAAAGTGAATCCTACACTAAGGACGAGTTGAAGAAACTACCTTAGCACCTCAAATATATATACCTTGGCCCGGAAGAGATTTACCCGCTGATAATCTCCACCTCCACGGACCTTAGAGCAGCAACTCCTTGGACTATGGCGCCTCCATCCCGGAACAATATTTCCATAAGGTCAGAAATAGTTGTCTCTATTGGGTTGAAAACAACTACTTCTATTGGACGGTGCTTCAACAAAATAGAGGAAGGTTGCCTCCACAAGATAGAAAGCGACAACTTCCACATAACATGGGATAACTACCTCCATTGGCCCTGGGTTAATAATTTCGTACTGAATATTAGTGGAGGGCCTATGCACTTTCATACTTTATTCAAAAAGCTCCATGGAACAAGCCAACAAGAGGAAAACCGAAGATTCCATGTAACTCGAGGCTGTTGGGGACACATCCCTGTGGACCGGATAGAAGTACGATGGAAAGAAGTTGGAGTAAACGACATATCTGATCCAAAGGCAATGGAAAAAGTTCAGAGCAAGTGAAACCCGATCTAGAGGCAATGAAAGCGGTTGGGAGCTGATGGAAGGAGGTTACCAGGTGGTTGATGGAAAAAGGTTACCAAGTAGTTGGGAGCTAATAGAAGGAGGTTACCAGGCGGTTGAGAGTGATGGAGGAATAATTGGAACTGCTCTTTTTAGTGGGAAGATGAGGTTATTCTATCTTAAAATTAAAACTAGGAAAAAATACATCACACACGCACAAGAAGATGAACTCGTATATTTCTCTATTTCTTTTTCATGTTTTAGTTTCTATTTATGCATTTTAATTCGAATTACATGCTTTTATGTTTCTAGCATATTTTTATCCGTTTTTCAGTAGATTTATCCGATTTTTAGTAGATGTTAGTTTAAATCCATCAAAATCGGCAGTTTAATCTCGAGGCCTTGTTTAAGATCAAAACCGTGCAGGCTCCATCGCAGGAGCCGCCTCCAATCCGACGACGGACAAGCTATTTGGAGTACTTCCAGAACCCACACCGACGAATCGACAAATGGTCTTGGAACCTCCGAATTTTAGGTTCCAACAATTATCTGTTTTTAACCAAATATGGATTCGTTGGGATTTTAAAATCCAAATCCCATGAAATTTCACAAATTCATAAACCACCCAACCCTTAATCTTAATCCTAATCCATAATTGATTTTATTATATAATAATTATATTTATTAATATAATTTTTAATTATTTACTAATTATATTTTACCTAAATTCTCGTATTTACGGTAAATTGGACGCAAAAGGTGGGGCGGAGGGAGTGTATATTTTATTTTTGATTAACTATACTATCTATGTAACAATAAAAATATCCTTACAATTTACAATATGTTACACTAATATTATTATTTTATGTTATATTTTTGTTATTTTATTTTCATTTTTACTATATATAATATGACGGTGGTTAGGATGCTACAACAAACTAACATGAAATAATTAGCAAATTATCACACAAAATATAATCTATTATCGAGTTAGTACATTAATTTAAAATAATTAATAAATCGTAACAAAGAAGATAACTTTCGTTGTGTTTTATAATGTGTTATATATTACTCAATCCGTCCCATATTTTCGTCCCATCTATCATGTTTGTTTTGCTGTAGACACGAGAAATTTAAAAGGAGTATAATTAGTAAATAATTAAAAATGTATTAGTGAAAATAATTATCATATAATAAAAATAATTATTAATTAAAATTAAAATAACAAATTAGTCTAATTAAAATGAAAAAAATTTATAAATTAAAAAATTTAAAACAAAGTGTATAATTCTTTTAAAAAAGAAAAAAATGACAAAATAAGTGGAACAAATGAAAATTGAAAGATAGATACGGTAAAGTGAGACCGATGGAGTATTAAATTATCTTAATCTTAATTTATAATTAGTTTTATTATACAATAATTATTTTTACTATTATATTTCTCAATTGTTTATTAATTATACTTTATCTAAATTATTGCATGTATAGGAAACAGACAGATGGGGAAGCTCAGACTACGGTCTTGGAGCAAGCGGCCGTCTGAAAAAGTGAGATAAAGAGAGTTTATTAGTATTTGCTATTTTATTTATATATATTTGCTGATTGAATAAAATTTTTATTACCCTGAAATTATAATATAATTTGATAAAATCAAAATATATTTTATTCAATATAATTATATAGTGTGCTATTCAATATTATATCAATATTTACTATTTTTTTTATAAACACTTGCTAATTCATATTTCATCGTCATCTCTAAAGGTCACATTTACGTTTTGTTTTTGATCATCGTACTTAACATTAAAAATATTTTTATATTTGTATAACTTTTTTTTTTTTTGTAAAAATATCATTCTATTATTATTAGAAGACACTGATGAAAATATTTTTCTACTTTTATTTATTTATATTATTTATGATATAATAATCAATATTTAAATATCAATATATAAAAAATAAATATGACATTTAAATCGAAAGGTAATATTAATATTAAAATATTTTTCTACAAAAACCAAATGCATACCTTCCAAAGCAACCAAGTGTATTTTAATTTAAATTTTAATACTAGTTAAAAGTATTTTAAAGTCGCATCCATGGTACGGACAAATGGAAAGAAATGAAAAGGAAAGCGAAAAACATAATTGGAATTTAAAGAGACGTATAGCCAAACACGGCCTTCGGTAGGAAAGCACTTTTAGCGGCGGAATATAGTAATGAGTGAGGTAGTAGTGGAGAACAAGGCCGAATCCTATAGCGGCAGCCTAAGCGGTTTTCGCTCATTGGGCCACCACTCTGCTCTCCATTCCCCGAGGAGCGTCCCCCTCACGCGTCCCTCCGGCAACCCAATCTTGCCTCTGTTTTGCTTCAGCTGAGGCGGAGGCGGAGGAGGAGGTAGTGTTAGACGGAGTATGCCTACTCCACAATCGGAGAGGCGGCCGCCGCGGCAAGTTCGGCAATCACCGGGCGGTCCTGGGGCGTCGGCTCGCCCTACTAAGGTGAAATTGAGGACTCTGCTTCGCGTGGCGTCGGTTGCCGGCGGAATTCAGTTCGGATGGGCGTTGCAATTGTCGCTGCTCACGCCGTATGTGCAGGAGCTCGGAATACCGCATGCCTGGGCGAGCATCATCTGGCTGTGCGGTCCGCTGTCCGGTCTCTTCGTGCAGCCGATCGTCGGACACGTCAGTGACCGCTGTACCAGCCGATTTGGCCGCCGCCGGCCGTTTATACTTGCAGGAGCAGTTTCTATCGTTGTTGCCGTGCTCGTTGTCGGTTTTTCCGCCGACATAGGTTGGCTCTTCGGCGATCGTGGACAGATTAAAATTCGCGCTATCGTAGCGTTCGTCTTCGGTTTCTGGATCCTCGATGTCGCTAACAATATGACGCAGGGGCCTTGCCGTGCACTCCTCGCTGATCTAACGGGTACAAAATCTGGGAGCTTTGTCTTCTACATATGACGCAATTACAATTCCATTCCAATAAATTTCACTTTTGGATTTTTGTTACTTTGAGAATTTTTCTAGCGTCTTAGCGAAAATCAATCAATATCACTACTCGCCTGTAATCTTTTAGTGATTAAATATGCAATTTTGTAACTTCAAGATTCCGTTTCATGGTGGCACTCGTCTTTCAGGGGAAGGAAAATGACTGTTAGCTTTCAAAGTTGGAAAAAAATTCAATCAAATTGTTACCTGTTTTATTTATATTTGCAGAATAATTTTTGTGTGATGTTGAGGGAATAGCTTAACGACTGCTGGATAAATTGAAATTGAACCTAATTTCTCCTTGTGGGGCAACAATTCATAGTGCCGACCCCATGACATTAATTTAGGCCTCCAAGGTTTCAGCTATTCTACCAACACCTGAAATTAGTAAATAGGAGCTTTTTGGTATTTGTTACTGGATAATGCTGTTTTAAATCTATAATTTTGTTTTAGCTTTAGATGTTTAATATATTATTTAGTTTTACTAAGTTACAATATTACTTTTATAAATTTAAATAATTACAATTATTAATTTATTACATGTTAATTATATTATTTATAATATATATAAATTTGTAGATCATATTTAATTTGCTGCAGCTATGGATATTTGACTTGGGGTGGGGTGTATTGTTATATTTGCTTCACCTTCTCATGATGTTTGATTTTGGAAAATTGTTATGATTAACTTGTGCTGAATTAATCTGTGCCTTGAACTTACTACTTTATGTTTTCCAGGAGACCCAGGAAATGTTTGTTCGTAAATCAGTTGCATGCATATTTAAATAAATGAATTAATTGGATCACATATATATATATATATATATTTAATTGGAGATATCTTTGAAATGATTCAAGTATACACATCTCATTAATCATTTGCATATCTGAAATTCAATTCAAGTGTGCCCTCTCTAACTCCCTCAAGTTTTGTTGAGTCCGTTCATTTCTGTAAAACCATCCTATTCACTTTATGATATTGTTCCTTTTTGAGATTTTTTTTTTAAAATTCTTTAACATGTGACAATGGATATCTTATATATATATATATATTCACAAAATATGACATCAATTTATTATTTAAATCTGTAGATGTAATGTTTATCAAATCAATAATGTTATAGCTTTTAATGTAACTCTAATTTGATGTCGAAATTTCCCTACACTGTTTTAATTTATTATACCTCCCTGTTATAATCTCTGCATTTACCACTCCAGATTTTCATTGTCTACTGATACAAGAGTTTGGCTTTTCAACTTTTCATGTAGTACATGGATGACTTATGGAAGGTGCAGTGAGTTTCAGTCTGAGTTTCACATATTTTAATAAAACAGAAAAATGGTTATTGCTGCCCTTCATTTAAAGAAGTAGCAGCCATAATGTGGAGTGCATTTTAGATCTAATCATCTTACATTTACAACAATTGCGGGTGTTTTCTTTTTGTGGAAAATACATTTCTAAAAAAATTAATATATTACACACTTATTATTTTTATATTACTTGTACAATTTCCTATATTTCACGTAAAAAATATCTCCTCAAACCATTTCACAAAACAAACAAAGCCTGCATGTTTCCATAGATTTTCATTCTTTCTTACTTTATATGATATCATGTTTCTCGAATAACAAAGTACATTTTGGAATAAGCCTGTTGATGATTAATCCGCCCTTTATGATTTTTGCTCATGCTAGAAAAGGACCATAGGAGAACTCGAGTGGCGAATGCATATTTTTCCCTATTCATGGCTGTTGGCAACATACTTGGATATGCTACTGGATCCTACAGTAACTGGTTCAAGATTTTTCCCTTCACACTTACTCAGGCCTGTGCAGTTAACTGTGCTAATCTGAAGTCGGCATTCATTATTGATACTATTTTTATTATAGCTACTACTTTTATTAGCTTGTCTGCCGCCAACGAACTGCCCCTCACTTCTCATAGTATCTCATCTCATTCTGGTGAAGAAACTTCTCGAAGTTCTTCTGAGCACGAAGCTTTTATGTGGGAACTATTTGGAACTTTTAAATATCTCCCAGGCGTTGTTTGGGTGATTCTTCTCGTTACTGCCTTGACATGGATTGGGTGGTTTCCTTTTCTTCTTTTTGACACTGATTGGATGGGGCGGGAAATATATGGTGGTGAGCCAAATGTTGGGAAAAGGTATGCTGATGGAGTTAGAATGGGTTCACTTGGTTTGATGTTGAACTCTGTGGTGCTTGGGATCACATCGGTATTTATGGAAAAGCTCTGTCGAAAATGGGGTGCTGGTTTCACTTGGGGCATTTCAAATATTCTAATGTCTCTTTGTTTCGTCGGAATGCTCATTATTACCGCTATCAGGAGCAGTTTGAATATAGGCTTCAATCCTCCCCCAGATGGCATTGTCATAGCGTCGTTAATCGCATTCACTGTTCTTGGTATCCCATTAGCTGTAAGTTATTTCATTCTTCTGTTCTTATATAGAAAATGCTTTTGTGTCTACAACTAGGTTAAATTTGTGACGGGGTGCCTTGTAGAATTTCAGCCAATTAATTTTAGATTGATGGTAAGATCTCCCCTGATATTTTACAATA
The DNA here is from genome assembly GCF_009805555.1 of Andrographis paniculata. Classification (NCBI taxonomy): domain Eukaryota; kingdom Viridiplantae; phylum Streptophyta; class Magnoliopsida; order Lamiales; family Acanthaceae; genus Andrographis; species Andrographis paniculata. The sequence goes on from NW_026137577.1 coordinate 595,018, forward strand.
TGTTACACAGTGGTCTGCTTGACATCTTTTTAATTGTTCTTTTGGAAATTAATATCACAACAAATAGCATGTAATTCCATACAAAAGGTGATAAGTTGTAGAGTAAAGAGTGGAAGAAGTTTCAAATAGATGACCATGAGATACATCTATTGTGAACTGATGTTATGCTCTATGCAAGGGATACCTTTTAGAAAATGGAGTGTGGGAATTATGAAGAAGCTACACGTCTACCTTTCAGGTCAATCTCAAATATTTATACCTCCAAATCTTACCTGTGTTACTTAACTTACGCAGATAACATATAGTGTTCCATATGCATTGGTATCCACACGTATAGAAGCTTTGGGCCTTGGCCAAGGTTCGTTGGATATTTCTTTTGATTTTGTATTTAGTTAGTCACATTGAAGCATAATTTGTGTGGGGATATTATATTGCAGGGTTGTCTATGGGAGTTTTGAATCTGGCGATTGTAATTCCACAGGTACAATATTTTGTTATTGATTGATTGACTAGTTTACCAATTTCTAATTATATTTCCGTCTATCAGTGATGCAGTATAGATTTTGTTGAGATATTTTAGATATTCAGTTTTAGATTTAGTAGATATATATTCAGATTTGGTTTTATCCATAGATTAAATTATTTAAATTTGAATCTTTCGAGTCCGTTTTATATTGACTATATAAAGGCCCCTTTATTTTAATGATCAATAAGACAATCTTATTATTTTCCTCCAAAATTTTAACATGGTATCAGAGCCTATTTTTCTCATGGGGTAGACATCGCTTACCAACCCTCGTTTCTCCGGGTACATTCAACTGGATTGTACTCAGAGGTCTTGTGATTTTGAGATCTTGCCTTTGTAAGTCTGTCTTTTTGCAAATTTGTCTCTGAAATCTGTCCATTTGCTATCTATCATCTGTCTGTTGCATGCTTGCGATCTCAAATCTATCTGCTATGTGCGATCTGAAATTTGTTTGCAATCTGCCGTCTGTCCGTCCGTTTGTGTGTCTGTTGCCTGAAATCTTTTTGCGATCTGCCATTTGTCCGCTGTTTGTCTGTTGCCTGCGATCTGTTTGGTATTTGCGATCTATCTGTTTCGGCTCCGGTAAAGAGTCATGTTGTTTTCAGCTCCGGTGGAAAGTTATGTCGTTTTCGACTCCTGTGGAGTTGTCACTTTCGGCTCCGGTGAGTCATGTTGTTTTTTGCTCCGGTAGAGATTCATGTTGTTTTTTTGCTCTGGTGGAGAGTCATGTCGTTTTCGATTCCGATGGAGAGTCGACTGTTATTTTATTTGTATTTTTTGCTTTTATATTCAACTTTCTTATCAAACTCAAGTTGATTTTTGTTATACCACTTGAGTTTGAGGGAGATATTGAGATATTTTAAATATTCGGTTTTAGATTTAGTAGATATATATTTAGATTTGGCCTTATCATAGATTAGATTACTTAGATTTGAGTGTATCGAATCCGTTTTGTACTTATATATAGACGTATTTTGATGATCAATAATACAATATCATTATTTTCCCCAAAATTTCTAACATTTGTTTTAATCATCACTTTAATTATACTCCCTTCGTCCACTTTAAAGGTATACATTTACTTTTTACGTGTTAGATCTTTAAATATTAATTATTATAATATAAATTAAGTAAAAAAAGACAAAAGTACTTCTATTAGTGTTTTGTAATACAAATATAATGATAATTTTAATATTAAGTACAATGACACAAAAGGTAAATGTAAACTTTCAAAGTGGACGGAGAAAGTATTATACTAGATACCTTTACAATATATAGGGATTTTGTTTGATAAGAGTAAATGAGAAATAGAAATTTGAACATCCACATTTCCTTGGCTGGTTTTAATCAATAAGACTAAAGTCACAGCTTGGTAAAAAGCTTTCCCAAATATTTCGTAATCAACAAAACTCTTAATGTTAGTACTGCCATCGAAATTTCTCAATTTACTGTGAATTTGTGTCCGTTATCCTTTTTTTTATTTATTATTATTATTATTATTCAAATTAAGGGTATTTACTCATTAGATAACTTACATTTGCATGGAGAACTCTGTGGCCTTAGCAATGCTGCAAGAGTGGATTTTGATGGGAAAATTTTTAATGAAATTAAAATTGCCTCTCCATATGGAAATTATATAATTGGACTTATAGTTGAACTAAGATTGAAACAAGTCTTTCACATGAGATCAAACATGCTTAGCCAATTAATTTTTATGAGCTTTTTTGTAAATAGGTGGCATCTGTAAACTAACGATGGGCACTTCTTGTAAATTCCAAAGCCTGTTTGTGAAAACTGTAGTGTTGTTATTGGGTTTGTGAATTCCTCTTGTGCTCGCTACGAAAACTTACCTACTGTCATTGGTGCTTTGAAAACAGGTTATCGTGTCAGTTGGCGCCGGTCCATGGGATGAGCTATTTGGTGGCAGCAACTCCCCTGCCTTCGTAATTGCAGCATTGGCTGCATTCATTGGCGGGCTTATTGCCATCCTGGCAATTCCCAGAACAAGAGTCGACAAACCCAGAATGCACCATTAGATTTAACATGATCCACCTTCAAAGTTTCTGGCAATGAAAAAATAAAAAAGACATATAGAAAGAGTTGGTGCATGAGAATAAAGAGTTAGAAGACAATCTTCGATATGTACACGTCATATAATACCAGTGCCAGTGCCGCGGTACTGCAAGGGATTGGCAGCAACAAAGATTGCAGAAAATGGCCATATGAAAAGAATGGAAATAGACAAGGTCCTTGGCAGTCATGTGAATGAAGTAAGTTTCTTTTCCTTCGTATTATCTATTTTTGGTTTCTTCTCTATGCCACAAAAAATGTTAAGATACATACATATGTTATATGTACATAATCAAATGTGAAAATACTATAGCTAGTTGTAGTGTTGAGTTTTCAATTTTCGGTTCTACATTTTGCTCTACAATATAATATTGCATGGACAGCTTAATTAATTAATTTTAAGTACACGTATCTTATGGGTTCTTAAGTACGGAAATGGTGCCCGTTTTATAATTGGTCTTGTGTCGTGCAGAAAAGACACAAAAAACAACAACAGAAAAGAAGAGCAGATTTAGGTAGCATTCCATCCAAAATAACTCACAATTAATCCCCCAAATTAACCTTGCCGAGCCTGATTGGCTGCGCAGGAATTTGATGTTTAACTTAAAATCAATTGGTTGGTTGTAAGTAGAGTAGTCATTCACCTCTTATAAGGTAGGAGAATTTTAACATCATATTCAATGTGGGATACCTAATACTCTCCCCTCAAGATGATAATCTCGAAAATATATATATAGAATTTATACCCAATATGAACATCATGGTTCTGACACTATGTTAATAAAGGATCCGGACTTCTAAGTTAATTTTCAACTTAAAGTGGAATAGCTCTTCACCCGTTATAATATAAGATTAGGAGAATCGCAAAATCATATCCAATGTGAGATACCTAACAATTGTGACCTTACCGTCCATCCCGGGCAGGGCTAGTCAGTCAGCATCTATATAATATAATATATGCCGCCACCACGGTCAGGGCCAAATGGGCAGTGAAGATGAATTTGGCAGCTTGGGTAATGTTCGGCTGGTGAAGATGGGTGTGGTGGACTTTCTGCCGGATACTCGGTCATTCAAGTCTATCTTAGTTTTGTTTTTACCCTTGTTATAAAACAATAATATTTTTGTTTATATTTGTATTTTTAGTAAAAAAACTATTACTTCCTCCATTTTTGGTTAATTTTGTCACAATGTCCGGGCACGGCTAAATAGGATACATAAAAAGTCAAATAGAAATATTGTAAAAAATATAGAGTTAATATTAAAATAGTGGGATTAATGAAAAAAAAAAATAGCAATAAGATAGAGGTAATGAAATTATTAGTACTAAATTATATATAAATATAATGGACAACCGAAACACAAAATATGCCATAATTATCTCGAAGGATGGATTGTTATTATTATTATTTGGCAAAAAATAAAAAATAAAAAATACACACCAACATTAAAATAATATCTCCATCCGGCTCTAAAGGTCTATTTATTTTTGCGTGTTGATTTTTGAATATTAATTATTATATTGAAATATAGTATAAATTTAAAAAAAAAATTGCAAAAATACTTACATTAGTGTCTTGTAATACTAATAAAAGAATATTTGTAAAAACAAATTATAAAAATATAAAAATATTTTTAATATTAAATACAATTACGTAAAATATAAATAAAACCCTTGGAGACGACCGCAAGAAGTATGTGTTAAAAAATTTGAACACCAAATTACGGTGGAAGTATCTCATTTTGAGGTGGCATGTAAATGAAAACCGTGTATGACGTTTTTATGGGCTCAGACTTGTTGGGATGAGGGGTTTGGATTTAAAATATAAATATAAATTGAATGGTTTTACAATATTTGGAAATGAAATATATGATAATTGATTTCCTTTAAAAATCAGGTGAGTTCTTCAATTTCTTTACGGAAGTATTTGAAATTGGAATTGGGGAAATAATTCTTGGCTGAAACTGAAAATAAAATGGGTTAAATGCTGAAATTAAACTGAACAGCTAGAACTGGAATTGTAACCAAGTGAATGAACTTAAAGCTGAAATTAGAATTTGAATTGATAAAATGCAAAAAAATGAAATTAAACAAGTAATTTTAGATGAAGTATGGATCGAGTGAATGCTGATCATCGGCTGCCCTTTTTATTTGCCAAAGTTGTTGTGGGAGTATCCAATTTACAATGAATTTAGTCAACATCTCTACTTTCAATTTGATCTACTTTTCCTTCACGATAACGCGGATTCATTCAGATTGATTTTAGTCGGACGAAACCCTTAGTCGGATGAATGTATTATATTGAGATAAAGTAAAAATAAAGGTAAAAATACTAAATTAACCCTATTAGTATTGTATAATATTAAGGCAATGACATTTGATTATATTATTATAAAAAATATAATAATATATAAGAATTTTAATTATATATTAGGACACAAGTAAAATATTTTTCTAGATATTCGTTCAACAAGAGATAACTTGTGGTCTAGGGTGAACTCGTGATCACCGGATTCAAATTTTGCCTGCCAAAAATTTTTCTAAAGCGCAATTAATTGCCATGTCATTAATATATATATTGTTAGTGACATAGATTAGGATCATCTCCATGAATCAAACTTGAAGACAAGTATCTAATATGTATTCGGGAACTTACAAATGCTGAATCGAAAATCGAAATAGAAATAGGATAAGTTGAATTCCAAAAGCAATCACTCCTCTCGAGCAAGCACTTTCAAGAATCCACAGACTGTCCGAGGCTGCCGATGCATCTTCCATCTCTCACGCAATTGCATCCGAAGCTCAACAATCGAATTGCCCTCTCGGCGGATGGAATCACTTCAACTCTAAGGAATCTCTCCAAAGCTAAGTAAACCCTATCTCAAATGTTCTCATCTAAGTTGTGTGTGCATCAAGAAAATAAACAAGGCTATATATACTAAATGACAAATTAATCTAAGCCACACATCTTAAGTGGCAAGCTAATTTAAATCACACATTTTGATTAAGATCAAAGGATCACAACCTCCAAGCAAACAAGTAGCTTCGACCGAGTTCGGGTTGCAATCGGTCCGTCTAAGTTCGGGTTCGGGTGATCCGGAGCCGTGTCATCCTCTCCCCCTTCGGCTGCCTTATCCTCAAGGCTATTAGCATTTTCGGCTGCCTTGTGCTCAAGGCTAGTAGCATCTTCAGCGTGATAAAAAAGGCTCAAATCGGCAACGTTGAAAGTCTCATTCACACCCAAGTCTTCCGGAAGTGCAATCCAGTATGCGTTATCGTTTATGCGCTCCAACATACGAAATGGACCAGCTCCATGAGGAGAAAGTTTCCCACGCCGCAACTTCGGAAAGTGTTCTCTACGCAAATGTACCCATACCCAATCTCCGGGTCGAAATATTATGCGTTGTCTTCCGCGATTGGCATAGCGTGCGTATGTCGCGGCCGCCTTATCAATGTTCTCCCGTACTTTGGCATGTAATTCCTTGATTGATGTAGCTCGATGCCTGCCACTAAAATTCAAATGCTCGCTACTAGGTAGTGGCAACATATCGATAGGAGTTAGAGGATTAAAACCATAAACAACCTCAAACGGGGACAATTTAGTAGTAGTACTAACATGCCTATTATAAGAAAATTCAACATGTGGTAGGCATTCATCACATGTTCGACCACTATCATGTACCATGGCACGTAGAAGATTACCTAATGTATGATTGACCGCCTCAGTTTGGCCATCAGTCTGGGGGTGACACATGGTAGAGAAAAGTAAGCGCGTCCCAATTTCATGCCAAAGACTTTTCCAAAAATAAGATACGAACTTTACATCCCTGTCAGATACAATAGTTTTTGGGACCCCATGCAATTTCACAACCTCTCGAAAGAAAAGCTTTGCCACATGACTAGCATCTGTCGTTTTCGCACAAGGTATAAAGTGAGCCATCTTGGAAAATCTATCAACCACAACAAAAATTGAGTCTTTAGCACGCGGTGTCCGAGGTAAACCAAGAACAAAATCCATAGAAATATCTAACCAAGGGCCTTCTGGAGTGGGAAGAGGAGTATACATACCATGTGGCTTCAAAGTACTCTTCGCCACTCTACATGCAAGATACTTATCAACAAAAGAATCAACATGTTTACGCATATGAGGCCAGTAAAAGTGAACGCTAAGAACATCAAATGTAGCATGTCTACCAAAATGTCCAAGAATATGACTACCATGACTCTCCTCAATCAAAACATCTTCAATGCTACATCTAGGAATGCACAATTTATCACCATGAAACAAATAGCCATCATGCTTATAATAATCATCAAAACCATGCTTCTCACACTTCCTAAATATATCACCAAAATCTACATCATGCTCATACAACTCATAAATATGTGAAAATCCAACCAAATGTGTACGAATATGATTAAATAAAACATACCTCCGAGAGAGTGCATCAGCAACTACATTCTCTTTCCCTTGTTTATACTTAATCAGATATGGAAATTGCTCAATAAAGCTTACTCACCGAGCATGATGCTGATTGAGTTGCTGCTGCCCACGTAAATGCTTGAGGGTCTCATGATCCGTGTGAATTACGAACTCCTTTGGCAGCAAGTAATGTTGCCAAACTCTCAGGGCTTGCACAACCGCATATAATTCCTTGTCGTATGTCGAGTAATTAAGGGCTGCTCCATTGAATTTCTCACTATAATAAGCAATCGGTCGCCCTTCCTGTAATAGTACTGCACCGATACCAACTCTACTAGCATCACATTGGACTTTAAAAGCTCGTTCAAAATGAAGTAGTGCCAAAACCGGAGCATGTGTCAAACTATCCCGAAGCTTCTCAAAGGATGTTTCGTGACTTGCCTCCCACTTAAATGGAACATTCTTCTTTAAAAGGGAGGTCAATGGGGCTGCTATCACACTAAAGTGTGGTACGAATCGCCTAAAGAATCCACACATTCCAAGGAACCTCCGGACATCGGCCACACTTGTACATTTTCTCCATTCCCGAATTGCAGGAATCTTAGATTCATCAACCTTAAGACCATCTGCACCTACAACAAAGCCAAGGAAAATAATTTCATTAGTGCAGAATATGCATTTCTTTAACGTACCATACAATTTAGCATTTCTTAATGCATGGAAAACTTGCCTAACATGTCCTAGATGGTCCTCCAAACAAGTACTATAGACAAGTATGTCGTCTAAGTATACCACCACAAACTTTCCAATAAATTCTCTCAATACATAGTTCATCAACCGCATGAAAGTGCTGGGCGCGTTTGTCAACCCGAATGGCATGACTAGCCACTCGTACACCCCAAACTTAGTTTTAAAAGCTGTTTTCCACTCATCTCCGGGTTGCATACGAATTTGATGGTACCCACTCTTTAAGTCAATTTTTGTAAACAACCGTGCTCCATGCAACTCGTCAAGCATATTATCCAATCGAGGGATTGGATGTCGGTATTTCACAGTAATTGCATTGAAGGCCCTGCAATCAACACACATACTCCATGAGTTATCCTTTTTAGGGACAAGTAAAACAAGTACAACACAAGGAGATAAAGATTCTCGAACCCATCCTTTATTAAGAAGCTCTTGGACTTGTCTTTGAATTTCCTCACTTTCTTTTGGATTACACCTATAAGTTAGCCTATTGGGGATTGATGAACCCGGTGCAAAATCAACACGATGTTCGATGCCTCGCAATGGTGGTAATCCAGGTGGTATATCATCCAGAAAAACATCCTCAAACTCTTTAAGCAAGTCTACAAAAGGAGGAGACGAGTGAGAAAAAGAATTATCATCAATAACAAGTACTTCTTTGAGCAAGATAATATAAAAGTAGCTTCCCTCATCTTGGTTACTATTTTGGCGAACTTCTTTGTTGAACTCTTTAAGACTAAGCAACAACTAGCTATCGTCTCCCTCGGAAGGTTTTGCCGAAATGGTAACAACAGCCCCTTTTGATTTTACCACATCTCGCATAGTCCTATGTAAATATTCAGCATCACGACGGACGGTCTCGAGTAGAAATGCGGAAATGCTCAGTTTCTTGCGACCTTTAGTGAATGATATTTGATTCTTATATCCATCGTACAAAACACGTCTATCAAATTGCCATGGTCGTCCCAAAAGGAGGTGGCATGCAGTCATGGGACACACATCACAAAGGACATCATCGCTGAAACCACAAATCGAAAAGGTAACAATCGCTCGTCTATCGACACGGACAACTCCTTCATCGCTCATCCAATGTAGGTTATATGGTTTCGGGTGTGGGGTGGTATTCAAACTCAGCTTCTCGACTACATAGGAACTAATAACATTGGTGCAACCACCCGAATCCACTATCATGGATATAGTATGTCCCGCTACCTTGCAATGACAATGGAATAGATTTTCTCGCTGTCCCGCACCCTTATCTTCGCGCGGCAAAGAGGTCAAGGCACGCATGACTACTAAACTTAATGGATCCTCATCGCACATTTCTTCAACGTCATCATCACTTCCAGCCTCTGCTTCAGCCTCTACTACCTCATCGCCCTCACCATCATCGACATATCGCCATTCTAAAAAATCATAACGGTTCGTTTATTGGGGCATTGACCTGCATAGTGCCCTTGTCCATGACGCTTATAGCACGTTACAATCTTTTCTTTTTGCTGTCCAAAATCCTTTCCTTTGAACTTCGCAGCCTCATCCTTCTTATCAATTATTTTATATTTGCCTTTATCCATATTTTTATCGAAGGGCTTAGCGAAAACAATTCCCTTAGATCCGGTAGAAGATACAACCGGAGCTACAGAACTGGTTGGGAACTTCCTTTGAGATGAGAATCCAGTTGAGGTTGGTCTCTTGAGCTGCTCCTCTCGTTTGATAGCCAAATCCTCAGCTTCCCGAAGAGAACGAAAACGGTGCAGCTCAACCGTATCAGCTATCTCACGCCTCAAACTCTTAATGAACTGAGCTTTTGTCAATGACTCGCTCTCATCAATATCCAGCCGCATCATCAAAATCTCCAATTCCTTAAAAATATTCCTCTACTGATTTCGAACCTTGCACCAAGAACTGCAACTTGATATTCATATCTCGTTCATAACTTTGTGGCACAAAACACCTCCTTATGATTTCCTTCAACCGGGGCCAAGTATCAATCGGATTTCATTGATGCTGTTCTCTATAACGTCTCTCCTTCTCCCACAAAGTCAAAGCATAATCCCTGAATTTACAAATCGCCATTCGGAATTTCTTGCCATCCGAGTAATTATGGAAGTCAAATGCCATATCGCACTTCGTTGTCCAATCCAAAAATTCCTCTGCCCCTCTTAATCCTCCAAAGGTGGGAAGGGTAATCCTAATGGTAGAAAGATCGTCATCCACTTCACCACGTCGATGATAAGTTCGGTCTCGTTCATAGAATGAGTGCTCTGAGTTACGACTATTGTGTGCGTCTGACCTCATTGAAGGACTCATATCACGATGACGAGAAGCCTCAGCTGCATCATATCTACCCCGAATATCAACTACTCCAGAAGGAACCTCAGTCCGTGCCGTCTCCAAAGATGTCAACCTGTGATTGAGGTCCTCTATTTTCTTATTCACGGCGTACGCTACATGATCCCAAGTTGCCCTTTGTTGCATGGATAAAGTTTTTTCCATTTTGGCCTCTAATTGTTGCATACTCGATTCCAACAGCTCCTTCAATTGTTCAAAAGTGGCCATCCTACAAACAAAGACAAACTATATATATGTATATCGAAAGGTAAGTGCTCTCACTCTCTCTCACAACTCTCATAAAGGAAAATCAAAAGCAACCACAATCAAAACAAAAGAAGCGTTTTGCAAATACCTCAAACAGTACGTCGGAATTCCTTCAAATGCAATACTCAAGGAGAAGTAATGTCGAACAAAAAAAAGACGCATCAACTAGGAAACAAACTAGAGGATTCGACGCCAAACTATAATCGCAGAATGTAAAGAAAGTTTGACACAAGTTCTTATTCCACAATTAAGCAACAAGCTCGAATCGAAATCCCTAGCACATCATTTGATCATGACAATCTCTCCTAACTCAAAAGAACCCCCACAGAAGGAGAGAACTACTTCCTCAAAACTGGTTTAGTGACTCTCAAGTAAGATTATCCAAATGATCAACAATGCACTATAACAAGAAGAGAAAGTGTGCTGCTCAATTTTTTTTTTTTTTTTTTGTTTTCCTTTGTTTTTTTTTTTTGTGCTCTAGGATTTTACTTAATGTTTAGAGTGCGCCTTTTTCTAATTTATATTACCATCTTGGCTCTTTATTGCACTTTTGCCACACTCCTAAAAAACATGATGTAGTGCACTATAATCAAATTCAAACGCTATTTCAGAGAGCTATTCAAAACCAAATCTCACGATTCCAAAACTTAAAATCAACTTCAAGGATTTATCTAACAGTAAAGAAAAGAATCACTTAATAATTCCCAGCCAATTGAGAGCAGTAAATCGAACAATTCGATTGCTCAAAATAGAAAACAGAATGTTGGACCCAAGATTTTCAGACTGACCAAAAACTGTCGTCCAGGTGTTTTTTGAAGATGTTTAGATCACAGCACAACAGAGTGGTGCTCACTGTATAGAGGACTCGATGCCGATTCCGAAACCTTCTCACAATAGTAAATCGGAGTTCGTATGCAAAAGTTACGGCCAAAATACGATTTACCGACAAAACTCACAAAAACACACTTCTAATCCCTTAATTCACTCAATTCCATGATCATTTGATGTGTTTAGCCTCAAAACCAACCATATTACTCAATCAACTTCTAAGAACACTTAGAAAACTACGAACAAAGTTTGTTAGTTCCGGCCAAAAATCACTACTACTTGTGTTTCTTGAGAAACAAATTCAAAAACATAACTCATGTTTGGCAACTAACAATGGATTGGAACTAGTTATTATTTCCACTAGAGAGGGAATTTTTGCAACGACGAAATGACTATTTCCAAAAACTATGAACTATCTCTAAATAACATTAACTAAACCAATGTTCTAACACAAATTTGATCAAACAGGACATAGAGACATATTATCGAACATGTTGTGAACAAGATTGCTACGAAATCTTATGATCAAATCAACAACCGCTCTGATACCAATTTATGACATGGATTAGGATCATCTCCATGAATCAAACTCGAAGACAAGTATCTAATATGTATTCGGGAACTTACAAATGCTGAATCGAAAATCGAAATAGAAATAGGATAAGTTGAATTCCAAAAGCAATCACTCCTCTTGAGCAAGTACTTTCGAGAATCCACGGACTGTCCGAGGCTGCCGATGCATCTTCCGTCTCTCACGCAATTGCATCCGAAGCTCAACAATCGAATTGCCCTCTCGGCGGATGAAATCACTCCAACTCTAAGGAATCTCTCCAAAGCTAGGTAAACCCTCTCTCAAATGTTCTCATCTAAGTTATGTGTGCATCAAGAAAATAAACAAAGTTATATATACTAAATGACAAATTAATCTAAGCCACACATCTTAAGTGGCAAGCTAATCTAAATCACACATTTTGATTAAGATCAAAGGATCACAACCTCCAAGCAAACAAGTAGCTTCAACCGGGTTCGGATTGTAATCGGTCCGTCTAAGTTTGGATTCGGGTGATCCGGAGCCGTGTCAGTTAGTTTTAAGATCGAAAATACTAAAACGAAAAACAAGTTTGAAAGAAACAAAAAGAATTTTATTAAAGAACACAAAAAAGCGTAACACAAATGGAACAATAACAACACACTAATGTTGCTCAGATTTAAAATCGGTTAACTTTATCGAACAAAGAAACCGATAGGAAGGAAGAGCTGCTCCGGTGACGGCCAACGGACACCCGGCGAGCCTATTTCCTACCCAAAAAGAAGAAATCCAAACCCTCGAAATAGAACAACACGGTTTGGATGATTCAGACCGTATAAACCTCGCCAAACACTTCCCAATGTCCCACAAAACAAAGGCCTAACTAAATTGGAGTGAATATCACCAGAAAACACACGTCGGAGATACACCAGAGAAGAGGAAGAACGATCGCGACAGAGAACCCTTTTTGAGAGAGAAAGAATATTAGTAACTGCGCTGCAAATGATAGAGGCAGCAATATATATATCACTGCAACGGACAACTAGGATTAGAAACCTAGGATGGACGGTTGGGATCTGATTAGGGGAAATTGGGCCACGGGTCGGGTCATCATCAGACGGGTCAGATCTTGGCCAAAATACAACATTTCTCCTCCTTTTTGGTCGAGATTCACATGGATAAAGATCATCACAGCCACACCTATTACTCAACCATACTGTAAGTACACGTTTAAAAATAGAATTTGAAAAACTAATCAAAAGTATAAAAGTTCAAAATATTTAAACATGACTCAAATTTAAAAACAGACAACGATTTGGTACCCATATCAGCCGGATTGAATTCCGAAGGAATCTTCTCCAACTTTACGAGACCTTTACCAACTATATCATGAATAAAATGAAACCTAACATCTATATGTTTTGTTCGATCATGAAAAACAGGATTCTTGCAAAGTTGAATGCCCGATTGACTATCCGAATACACTACAACATCACCCGCTAACACACCAATTTCAGATAGCAGCCCCTTTAACCACAATGCCTCTTTCAAGGCTTCAGTAATAGCAATATATATTCAGATTCAGTCGTAGATAATGCAACAATGTGTTGTAATTTTAATTTCCAACTAATAACAGATCCACACAAAGTAAAAACATAAGAAGTAGTCGATTTTCTACTATATTTAGAATATTTAGAATATTTCAAACCCAAATTCATTGTGCCACACAAATATTTCAAAAGCCACTTCAAAGCACATCAATATTCCACACCGGGATTGTACATAAATCGACTTAAACAGCTTACGGCATAAGCAATATCAGGCCTAGTACTAACCATAAGGTACATAACCGAACCTATTGCATTTGAATATGGCACATTTTTTATGTATTCTAAATTAGCTTGTGTTTTAGGTGACTGACTTTTACTTAAAGAAAAATGTGAAGCTAATGGCACACTAACAGATTTGGAATCAGTCATATTAAACCACTTAATCGCCTTTTTCACATAAGATGATTGATTTAAAAACAAAACAGATTTTTCTCTATTTCTCTCTATGTGCATGCCTAAAATAACTTTTGCATCACCTAAAAATTTCATATCAAATTGATCACTCAAACATTTATTAATTTGATTAATAACAGTCACATCAGAACTGATTAAGAGCATATCATCAACATAAATCAGCAAGAAAACAAGTTTATCATTTACTGATTTAAAGTACAAACAATGATCAAATTGACTTCTATTAAAATTTAAAGATTTCATACAATTATCAAACTTTAAATTCCATTGTCTAGGTGATTGTTTTAGGCCATAAAGAGATTTCTTTAACAAACACACAAAATCAGGTTTATTTTTCTCTATAAAATCATCGGGCTATTTCATATAAATCTTTTCATCTAAATCACCATGTAAAAAAATAGTTTTAACATATAGTTGTTTTAGATTCCAATTAAAATGAGCAACTAAAGCAAGCATGACACGAACAGTAGAAAACTTCACAACCGGAGAAAAAATTTCATTATAATCAATACCCTCTTTTTGGGTAAAACCTTTAGCTACTAGTCTAACTTTAAATCTAATGTTATTTTCCTCTTTTTTCACTTAAAAAACCCATTTACAATCCACCAATGAACAACTTTCAGGTTTGTTAACCAAAATCCAAGTGTTATTATCATGTAAGGACTTTATTTCATCATTCATTGCTTTAGTCCACTCATTTTTATATTTTGAATTGATTGTTTCTCTATATGACTTTGGTTCATTACTATCAAGTGTATCAAACACACTAAAAGTATATGAAGTCAAATCAAAATCATTAAATCTAACAGGTTGTTTAATAGTTCTTTTGGGTCTATTTGAAATACTTTGACTCAAATTATCACTTAAAGGATCACACACATTTTTTTGTTGAAAATCAGCACATTAGTTATCAAACACAAAAGGATCAGAACAGGAACCCACATTTTTAGATTGAAAACCTACTTCAGATTGATTTAAATTTGTTTTAAAATTTTCAGAATTTTCAGAATTGTCATTTTCACCATTATTCAATGAAAAACCATCAAACTCCACCTTATTTTGAATACTATCAATTTAAAAGTTGAAACAGGTAACACATTCGTCAAACAAGACATTTCAAGCTCATTAAATGTAACATCACGACTTACATTTATTTTAAAATCAGGACTCTTTTTAATCTATAACCTATAGCCTTTAACACATTCTGGATAACCAAGAAAAACACATTTCTCTGCCCTAGGTTCTAATTTATCAGTTAGAATATGAGCAAACGCAGCACAACCAAACACCCTTAAATTTGACAAATCAATAGGTTTTTCTAACCACACAGATTCAAGACAATTCCCATTCAAGGGAATCGATGGGGTCCTATTCACTAAATAGGCTGCTGTTATAACATCCTCTCCCTAAAACATTTTAGGCAAACCCGAGGAAGCCAACATGCTTCTAACTCTTTTTAAAAGAGTTATATTAATCCTTTCAGCCACCCAATTTTGTTAGGGTGTGTAAGGGACTGTTTTGTGCCTAATAATACCATGCTCAAGATACAAAGAATCTGACCATTGATTACAAAATTCAAGGCCATTATCAGTCCTTAAAAACTTAAGTTTCTTCCCGGTTTGATTTTCAATCAAAACTTTCCATTATTTGAATATTTTGAAAACATCATATTTGTTCTTCATAAAAAATACCCAAACTTTTCTTGAAAATTTATCAATAATAGAAAGAAAACACCTACTACCACCATATGTGGGCTCACTAGAAGGGCCCCACACATCACCATGTATATATTCCAATATATGAGATGATTTAATCAATTTAGGAACTGAACCATTAGGAAATTGAACTCTATGTTGTTTTCTATACACACATTCACCACAAAAACGTAAAGGAGAAATTTTATCTTTTCTAAAATAACCATTTTTGTGTAAAGCTTCTAAACCTCTAGCACTTATATGCCCAAGTCTTTTATCCCATAATTCAATTTTATCATCACACACTTTATTTGAAAAATCAAAATTTATAACAAGCTCCACCTTAGTGACATACAAGTTATTTTATTCTTTCAGCTTTGAAAACAACTAAAGAACCTTTTAAAATTTTCATAAAATCATTTCCCCATTTGCCTTCCAACCCTATATCCTCTAAACCCACACAAGACAACAAATTATTGCACAAATTGGACACATGTCTCACATTTTTTTAAACTAACACAAAACCGGTTTCAAATTTAAGACGAACAGTGCCAACACCTTCAACTCTACAAATTTTATCATTTTCCATAAAAACCATACAATTATTTAGTGTCTTGTAGTTTGAAAATTTTTTTCTTAAGGGTGTCATGTGATAAGTAAAAGCTGAATCAATTAACCACTCATTCATACACACCAAATTCACATTACAACAATTAGATTTTACCATATACACATCACCAAAATTCTGAAAATCAGAAGTGTAATTAACATGTTGTTGTTTGTTACTAGACCCAACTATTTTAGTACATTGTTTCACATAATGTCAAACTTCTTCACAACCAAAACACTTTCTTTCATGGTTTTTAGACTTAGACCTAGACTTACCTCTATAAATTTTCTTCCTTTTATTATTATTATTGTTTTGGAAATTCTTATTACTACTCTTTTGATTTGCATTACCTTTCTTATGAGGAGATCTACCTCTAGTATACATGACTTCACCGGATGAAAACTTATGACTATTATTAATAGCTAAATCCAATTCTTTACTTTTCAAACCATTTATTAAAACATCCAAAGTTATATAGTCTTTACCATATCTAATAGCAGATTTTATGTCTAAATAAGAATTGGGTATAGCATTTAACAAAACAATAGGATTGTAGATATCAATAGTAGTATCCCAGTCAACTTTATGTCTTGTATTAATTTATGAAAAATGTCTAAATTTTAATCAATGCTCTTTTGCAAATCAAGTTTAAAGCTGAAATTTTTTTCCAACAAATACAATTTACTTGGCAAAGAAGTTTCAGTATATAATTGGTCTAATCTTTCCCACAAATCTTTTGCAGTTTTAACCATTCCAACTTTTCTAATCATAGAATCAACAAGATTGATAATTATAAAGGAATGTGCTTGCTCATCTATTCCTGCTTTGCATTCATTATAAACAGTTGCAGCATAATTTCCATCAATTGTCTTAAAAACTTTTTGAGTAATCAAAAAACCTTTCATTTTTCATATAGAAAATTCTGTTTTTCCATCAAAGTGAATCAAACTTAGAAGATGATTTTGAGACGTTTTGAAAAGACAAATTTTATTTAAAAAATATTTAGATTTTGGAAAAACACAGAAAAATACAAACAGACAAATTTTTTTTTTTCAAAATCTTAACACCCAAGAACAATTAACGCAACAAGCAACAAAAAATGAACAAGCAATATCACACACAATAATCATTGCAAAAAAAACACAAGAACAAATATTTTTCCCAAAAGTATTTAAAAGCACAACAAACAAGTCAGAAATAGGGATATTCACACAACAATCAACCTATGGCTACAGTCAGCAACCCACTATTGTAATAAAGTAAATCACATAATCAAAATATCAATTAAGATTCCTAAAACTGCAATCAGCAGTGACTAAACCACACAGGGTTTCAAATTCACATAAAAACACAGATATCACATAAATGAAAGGGTTAAGCCTTTTACCAATAGGGTTTTCAAAAATTATGAAAAACCTTATGTGAACTACCAATGAGTTTACACGCCAGTGCCGATTCTTTAAGGCCTGTCTAAGCTGTGCTCTGAAAAAATCACAACAAATGTTAGTTTAATACAGAATACAAATATTTGTTCCTTTTTTTTTTCTTTCAAATAATTCCTTCGCTTTCTAAAACACACTTTTTCTTTTTTTTTTAAAAAAGAACATAACAGATTATTTAAAACAAAAATATGTTCGTAACAGATTTTAAAAAACCTATTTCTAGAACTGGATAGAACTAATGTATAACAAGTTTAATAAAAAAAAAACTGTTTGCTGCAGAATTTTTTTTTTAAAAAAAAAATTGTTCACTGACAAAACAAAAAATAGAACAAAAATTATAATCTGAGGCAAATCCAGAAACAATAACTTTCAAAGAAGAAAAAAAAAAATCTTTCAAGGTCTGATTTAGAAATAACAAAGCACATCAATTCTTTTGCAAAACAACGAAGGAACACCCAAGAACTTGCGTTTTTTATTAAAAAAAAAAACCTAGTAGCTCTGTAACTATTGTTAGTTTTAGGATCGGAAATACTAAAATGAAAAACAAGTTTGAAAGAAACAAAAAGAGCTTTATTAAAGAGCACAAACAAAGCGTAACAAAAATGGATCACAAACAACACACTAATGTGGCTCAAATTTAAAATCGGTTAACTTTATCGAACAAAGAAACCGATAGGAAGGAAGAGCTGCTCCGGCGACGGCCAACGGACACTTGTTGAGCTTATCTCCTACCCAAAAAGAAGAAATCCAAACCCTCGTGTTGAGCACAAAAAAAACGATGGGTAGGGTTTTTGAGAATGAGCCTACTAAATTAGGTTAAGGTTTATTCGAGTTTAATGGGCTTTCAAAAAACCGAAATATAAATGTTGATTAGGGAAAAAGCTTCCTCGGGAGAAGGCAAAGATCGGGTGTCATAAGGTCGGACACGGAGCTCAGGTACGATAAGGTCGGGTGCGGGACCCAGTGTAATAAGGTCGGACACGGAGGTCAGGTACGATAAGGTCGGGTGCGGAACTCAGGGGTAATAAGGTCGGACATGGAGCTCAGGTACGATAAGGTCGGGTGCGGAACCCAGGTGTAATAAGGTCGGACACGGAGCTCAGGTACGATAAGGTCGGGTACGGAACCCAGGGGTAATAAGGTCGGACATGGAGCTCAGGTATGATAAGGTTGGATGCGGAGCCCAGGTGTAATAAGGTCGGGCACTGAGGTCGGGCGTGATTAGGTCGGGTGTTGAATCGGACGCGGTAAGGTCAGGTACAAAGGTCGGACGTGATAAGGTCGGACATTAACGTCGGGCGTGATTAGATCGGGCACGGAGGTCGGACGTGATTAGGTCGGGTGTTGAGATCGGACGCGGTAAGGTCGGGCACTAAGGTCGGGCGTGATCAGGTCGGGCACAGAGGTCGGACATGATTAGGTCGAGTGTTGAGATTGGACGCGGTAAGGTCGGGCACAAAGGTCGGGCGTGATCAGATCGGGCACGGAGGTCGGACGTGATCAGGTCGGGTGTTAAGATCGAACACGGTAAGGTCAGACACAAGGTCGGACGCTGAAGTCGGATGTGAGTAGGTCGGGCTCGGAGGTCGGGCGTGATAAGGTAGGGCAGTAAGGTCAGACGTGATAAGGTCGGACAAGAAAATAGGGCATGATAAGGTCGAGAACTGAGGTCAGATGTGATCCGGTCAGGTGCGGAGGTCGGATGTGATAAGGCTGGGTGAAGAGGAGTCAGGCAAGTCGGGCGGTTAAACAAGTCAGTTGAGCGCTGTAATTGGTGAGAGCGGTTAGTGAGTCAGTTAACACACGTGTCAACAAAGGAGAACCTGGTGGGCGGTTGACAGCGGTTGCTGTAACCAACCGGATGGCAGTTCAAACTGTTTCTTTAAGAAGTTATTTAAAGATTCGGGTCTGTTCGGACAAGGTATCTTTAATCAACATCAAATTCAAGAGAATTGCTTTTGGGGATCACCATTTTATTTTCCAGTCTTTCGTTTTATTTTTTTTCTATTTTATTTATGTATCCTACAGTGTTTAGAGATTACTAATCTCAGGCACTAATTATATCAAATTCGAAGATAATTTCCTATTTTCGGATTTTACTTTTTATTGTTGAAAAAATACATTAACAATTTGGAGACCACAGTGGGAGAAAGACAAGATTTCTGATCCTATGTCAACAGAGAACTTCATAAGATTGAGGTTCGGCCGAATCATCGAAAGGATCCATATGGCAGGGTCACAGCCTCATGCATCTTCAGCACCAGTGGGAGAAACTGTTTCACCACCTATCATGCCAAATGCAGGGGAAACATTTCAAGCACCTGCTGACTGGGTGTCCTATATTCAACAATTGAACAATCAGCATAATCAGACTTTGCAAAACATGTTGCGGGAGCAACAAATGTTGCGGGAGCAACAAAACCTTATGCAAAATATGCTAAATCAGACATTATCAAGGGTTACTCTGCAACCCACCCAGACACCGCCAGAGTCATCACCATCCAGATTACAGGCAAATTTTGCGGGGCCCTCTTACGTGGATAGCACTTTTCCAAGTGCTACTGCCACTAGGGTTGACAGGGGAAAGACTCCTCTCACATACCCAAATAATGTTCCACTGGGTGTTAGGGTCGAACCAACCGACCCCAGAGAACAAAGATTGGGAGGACAGGCTCACAATTCTATTCCTGTATTTGACCCTGTTCCACCCAGGGTAGATCCGGAAGACATTGCTCAAGTCTTGAGAGTGCATTTTGGAATGAATCCTCAGACGGTCAATAGACCAGCCTATCAGAGGCCATTCTCAGAAAGAGTCATCAATGAGCACCCCCTTCCGAGGAATTACAGACCACCCGACTTTCACTCGTTTTCAGGAGAAGATGGAGCATCAACCATTGAGCATGTGGGACGCTTCACGGCTCAATTGGGGGAAGTGGGCAATAATTCGTTTTACAAATTACAGTTGTTTGGATTATCGCTCACAAGAACCGCTTTTTCATGGTTCGCTAATTTACCAACAGGACAGTTTCAAACTTGAAAAGGTCTGGAGGCCGCATTCCATGCAAGATTCTTTAATCCGCTCCCAACAGTCTCGCTCGCAGATCTCTTAGAGATCCGGCAGATGCCAGAAGAGACTGCTTATCAATTTATAGAGCAGATACGTTTAATGAAGGGTCGGTGCCCGACAATCATTGAAGAAAGCGAGATGACTAATTTAGTGGTCAGGAATATGTACACAGACTGCGGGATGCATTGACAGCCCACGATATTCAGGATCTGGCCAGCCTGGCTTCCAAAGCAGGAAGGCTAGAATCTTTTTTTTTGAGAAAAAGATCATAATTTCCGACGGAACAGGGTTCAACAGATGGCCAGTGTTGATACAAAAATGTATGCGCCAGATGATGAGCAGGGAAACATCATTGAAGAAATGACAGCTGAACTTGTGAGCGGCAAGCCGTATGTGTGTTCCAAACTAAAGCTTCTTCCGGGGACAGAAGAGAAGAAACAACCGACCTTTGATGCGTCTAAAGCAGATGAAATTTTCGATATTCTACTAGCAGACGGGCAAATTCGCATTCCTAAAGGGCAGCGTTTAGCAACGAAAGAAGAGATAAAAGGGAGGCCATACTGTAAGTGGCATAATTCTTTTATGCATTACACTAATCAATGTACGCATTTCCGAAAGGAAATGCAGAAGGCTATCAGAGCAAGGAGATTCAAGTATGTAACAATGGGAGTGGAACACTACTCATTCCCAAAAGTGACTACTGCTGTGATCTCCCTGCGTTCTTTACAAGATACGCAAAGTGATGGTGAGGAAAATACCAAGCGAAAGGAGCGTAAGCCCAAAGAGCGGGAACACGATCAGGAAAACAAGTTCAAAGTTTGCGAAACTAGAGTGGCGGAGAAATAGGATAAAGAAGATGGGTCCTTCGAAGTGTAGTTGAAGGATAAAGCTGTGGTATGAGACCGACCAACACGCAAACCACAGCCAGTCCATGACAAATGGAGCCGAAACAGAAAGCCTCTGCCAATAGACATAGATCCCCGATTTCCAGGTATGAATCACACACAAATTCGTAATGCTAAGCGCAGGTATGCGGCTCGGCATGGAAAGCGAGTAGATAAAGGGAAGGAGAAGAAGGAGTCGTCACCCAAAAGGAAAAGCTCGAGCGACCGACTACAGGAGCACTGCTCCAGTTCGGAAACAGAGGTGCCTTCCTTACCCTGATATTTGTTAAAAAAATTAGTCCAGCCTCTCTCTTTTTTAGGGAGCTTGGCCAGGGCCCAACCAGCATGGTTGGGTGAAGGCCCTTAACCCTCAAAAGAAGTTAGAACAGGGTCATCGCCTACAATTGGCAAATGCGCAATGACGGCCACGTCTATCAGGGTCGGGCCGATAGGACCAGCATGGAGGAAGAATACGCCCATCTGGGAATGCCAAAAGGCTCTCATCGCTAGTAAAGCTTTGTCGTGAAGATAAAGAGGCTGCATTGAAAAGAGTATGGCCTTGTCAATGCATTGTTTTTTCCATTGTTCTTCAAAGTGGGGGAGAAGCCGCGCGTACTATTTACGGTAGGCGTCTTTTGGATCAGTGAGGTGAGTCCTGATACTGTCCAGAAGACGTTATGGCTTGAATGCAGTATCGTTAACGATGATTGGAGAAACCTGAGAGATAACGGATCTCATACGATCAACATCTTTGGTGGTGGTGCAGTAAGGGCGTATGGTAGGGGTTAGAACCCTCGAAGCCACAGAAGGCACTGAGGGGTCAGCCCCATCGAAAGGAAGAGCGGGGACGTATTGGTTAGCCATTTGCGAAGAGGTGAAGAAGACAGAGAGGAAGAAGGTTTCAGAGGAGGCAGTTGGATGGAGAAAAAGAGAAGAATTTCAGAGCTCTGAATGCGTGAATTTGAGAGGGTGAAGGAAGGGTTTTACATAAACCCCTTGATTTGACGCGAAGCAGTGTAATGATCACACTGTTTTGCAAACCCCTAAATGTCACGTCTCACGCAGTTCAAGGAGTGACTTTTAGGAGTTAGGCGGGATGAGGCAAGTTGTTGAGCACAAAAAAGCGATGGGTAGGGTTTTTGAGAATAGGCCTACTAAATCAAGTTAAGGTTTATTTGAGTTGAATGGGCTTTCAAAAATCCCAAATATAAATGTTGATTAGGGAAAAAGCTTCCTCGGGAGAAGACAGAGATCGGGTGTCATAAGGTCGGACACGGAGCTCAAGTACGATAAGGTCGGGTGCAGGACCCAAGTGTAATAAGGTCGGACACGGAGCTCAGGTACGATAAGGTCGGGTGCGGAAATCAGGGGTAATCAGGTTAGACATGGAGCTCAGGTACGATAAGGTCGGGTGCGGAACGCAGGTGTAATAAGGTCGAACACGGAGCTCAGGTACGATAAGGTCGGTTGCGGAACCCAGGGGTAATAAGGTCGAACATGGAGCTCAGGTATGATAAGGTCAGATGCAGAGCCCAGGTGTAATAAGGTCGGGCACTGAGGTTGGGCGTGATTAGGTCGGGTGTTGAGATCGGACGCGGTAAGGTCGGGCACAAAGGTCGGACGTGATAAGGTCGGGCACTAAGGTCAGACGTGATCAGGTCGGGCACGGAGGTCGGACGTGATTAGGTCGGGTGTTGAGATCGGACGCGGTAAGGTCGGGCACTAAGTTCGGGCGTGATCAGGTCGGGCACGGAGGTCGGACGTGATTAGGTCGGGTGTTGAGATCGGACGCGGTAAGGTCGGGCACAAAGGTCGGGCGTGATCAGATCGGGCACGGAGGTCGGACGTGATCAGGTCGGGTGTTAAGATTGGACACGGTAAGGTCAGGCACAAAGGTCGGACGCTAAAGTCAGATGTGAGTAGGTCGGGCTCGGAGGTCGGGCGTGATAACGTCGGGCAGTGAGGTCGGACGTTATAAGGTCGGACAAGGAGATAGAGCATGATAAGGTCGGGAACTGAGGTAAGATGTGATCCAGTCAGGTGCGGAGGTCGGATGTGATAAGGCTGGGTGAAGAGGAGTCAGGCAAGTCGGGCGGTTAAACAAGTCAGTTGAGCGCTGTAACTAGTGAGAGCAGTTAGTGAGTCGGTTAACACACGTGTCAACAGAGGAGAACCTAGTGGACGGTTGACAGCGGTTGCTGTAACCGACCAGATGGCGGTTCAAACCATTTCTTTAAGGGGTTATTTAAAGATTCGGGTCTGTTCGGACAAGGTATCTTCAATCAACATCAAATTCAAGAGAATTGTTTTTGGGGATCACCACTTTATTTTCCAGTCTTTAGTTTTATTTTTTCTATTTTATTTATGTATCATACAGTGTTTAGAGATTCCTAATCTCAGGCACTAATTATATCAAATTCGAAGATAATTTCCTATTTTCGGATTTTACTTTTTATTGTTGAAAAAATACATCAACACCTCGAAATAGAACAACATGGTTTGGATTAATCGGACCGTATAAACCTCGTCAAACACTTCCCAATGTCCCGCAGAACAAAGGCCTAACTAAATCGGAGTGAATATCACAGGAAAACACACGTCGGAGATACACCAGAGAAGAGGAAGAATGATCGCGACAGAAAACCCTTTGAGAAAGAATATCAATAACTGCGCAGCAAATGAGAGAGGCAACAATATAAATATCACTGTAATGGACGGTTGGGATCTGATTGGGGGAAATTGGGCCGCGGGTCGGATCATCGCTAGACGGGTCAGATCTTGACCAAATACAACGTATATATATATTTTCCTTCGGGCTGGGCTTCAGCTTGAGTCAGAAATTCATGACCATTGGACTCGACTAATGGGTCAAAAAAATTGGAATTTTCTTTTCTCAAAATAAATTGAAATCTAAAGATGGCTTCAATTTTTGACCTAATCTTTTTTTGGAATAACAATAATTTAAATGTTCTTATAAATTGCTAGGAGATAACAAAATTTAAAATGTTATAAATAATGTACACGTAGTGTACCAATATGTGTTTGTTGAATGCATGTCATCATTTCATTTATACTTCATTTGTCTATAAATAAGTTATTGCACATCATATATATTCATACACAAAAGAACGAATACACACATTAATCTAATAATACTCCACTTATGAATATATATATACATACATACTGATACACATACATATATTGTATCTGACCATATATATCATATTATATATATACAAAATACTTTTTTCATCTCATATAAAATGTTCACGTTTCCTATATTCGTCTGTTCCACATAATTTGTTTCTTTTTTTTTATAGAAATATGATTATCAACTTTAATCATATTTTAAATTTTATAATTTATAAATTTCTTAATCTTAATTAAACTATTTAGTTATCTTAATCTTATTTTATAATTATTTTTATTATATAATAATTATTTTTACTAATACAATTTTTAATTACTTATTAATTATATTTTACCTATATTCTCATGTCTACAGTAGCGTTAACACTTTAACTGGGGCAAAGGAAGTAGTAATTAGCGGTAGATGTAATTAATATATTTATTGGCTACCCCTATAATAATATATACGTTGTTATCAGCACGAGTAACTCACCGCACTATATTTTGAAAGGTAAGAAAGGTAGGTATATTAATATTTTAATAAAAATTTATCACTAGTCATTTTTGGCAATAATTACCCATTATGGTCATGAATGCATAAACACATTTGAAATTCATGTTTTTGCTCTGATAACAAAAAATAAAGATTAAATAAATAATAATTAAAGGTTGTTATGCCACTGATTAAAGCTAAATTCAGGCAATAAATATTATTCCGACATTATATTGATGAAGAACTAAAATTGGAATATCTCATGGTCAAGAATCACCTTGACTTGTGGAATAAATTAAAATAAATATTTGATCACCTAAAGTTGATTGTGTTGCAAAAGTTCGCAGCAAATGACAAAATTTAAGGTTGCAAAACTTTAAAACAATCTCTGAATATAAAATACTTTCTTGAGTATCCATAATACGTCAAGTGATTATAATGACAGTAACTTGATAGAGAATTTTTTTTCCCTCACAAATATGCTATTAAAAGGAGATTTTCTTTAGCACCATGAAGGCTCCGAAGGTCCCTTATTTGTTTCCCTGAAGGAATCAAATCCGAAATATAAAATACACTATTCTTGAGTTAAAATCGAAGAAATTTATTGATTTTTACTAATATTCATATAAACGGATATTACATTGAAACAACGGATTAGACAAATGATAAATATTTGGTTATTGCAAAAAATCATCAAAGGAAATAAGTGTGCAATCGCAAAATTTCCATCATTGTTCTCTGGCTTGTACTATGTCAAAATATGAGCTGTTGAAATATATGCAGTAGACCTAAAGTATATGCAATTAAATGAAATTTTGATTTGGCACGATTCCATCGGACATCCTAAAAATATTATAAGGAGGCGAATAATCGAAAACTTCATTGTCCATTCATTGAATGATTGAAAGACCTTGAATTCCAATAAATTCACGTTGTAATGCATGTTCACAAAGCAAATTGATAATCAAACCGTCACCATTCAATGCTGGAACTGAATCTCCATTATTTTTGGAAAGAATCCGGGGTGATATTGTTGACCTGTAGATCCACTATGTGAACCATGTAAATATTTCATGGTGCTAATTGATGTATCGACGAGATGGTCACACGTATGCTTGCTATCAACGTGGAATTTAGCGTTCACAAGGTTACTTGCACAAATAATTAAATTGCGAGCACAATTTTCTGATTATCTAATAAAGAAAATTTCTCTCGATAATGCTAGTAAATATACATCATAAGCACTTGACGATTATTGTAGACTTTAAGAATAAATGTTGAACATATCGTTCCTTATGTTTACCCCCAAAATAGTCTAGCATAACTCTTTATCAAAAGGCTGCAATTAATTTCCAAACTATTATTGATGAAATCCAAGCTTTCATTTTCTACTTGGGACATGCAATACATGCAACAACACTTGTACGAGTTAGACCGATAAATTATCCGAAATACTCCCCAACAAAATTAGTATTTGGAGAATAGCCCAATGATTTTTCACCTGAGGATTTTCGGATACGTAGTTCACGTGATGATTACACCACCTCAACGTACTAAAATGGACCCCCAACGTTGTTTGAGAATTTATGTTGGGTACGAATCACTGTCGATAAATAAATACCTCAAACCACTAACTGGTGATCTATTTATTATGGGATTCGCAGACTATCATTTTGACGAAACAAATTTTCAGACATTAAAGGGATAATATAATCAACTAAAGAAGGAATTTTTTGTATAGTAGAATTTTCTGGATTCTCGTTCACAGTTGTATGAATTAGAAGTACAAAGAATTGTACACTTGCAACAAATTGCAAATCAATTATCGGATGCATTTAATGACTTTAGCAGAGTCACCAAGTCATATATTTCTGCGGCATGTGCATCGGCAAAAATGAATTTCCCATAAGAAAAATGAAGAGTGTCAATGAATCTTCTGCACGCCTGAAGTGTGGCAGACCTTTGGTTTCCGAGGATAAAAATCCTCGAAAGAAAATTATTCATTAAGATTCAATCTTCCAAACAACTTGTAGTGACAAAAAACCAAATCATTGAAGAGGAAATTCCTGAATAGCCTACTTTAGAAGAGAATAAAATTATTGAAAATTTAATTAATTTCACCACTACAAAGAAAAGTTGAAACCGGAAGTAAACTATCATTGATAGCACATTTGTATATAATGTGACACTTAATATAATAGAGAATGACGATTTGCCAAAATAAGAAACAATTTCCCAAAATAAGAAGATTTGACCCAGTCTGAATTAGTCTCAATAGAAAAAAAGAAATATCTTTGGACCTATCATTAGAACACCAATAGCTGTTAAGCCAGTTGAGTACAAATGGGTATTTATGATAATAAAAAATAAAGACAATGAAATTGTCTAATATAAGAGAGACTTGTAGCTCAAAGATTGTTACAAAGATCTGAGATTGATTATGATGAAACATATTTTTCAGCTATGCATGATATCACATTAAGATACCTCGTAAGCCTACCAATGCATGAAAAACTTGACATGCGCCTTATGAATGTAGTCAGTGCTTACTTGTATGGCTTTTTAAAAAATAATATTTATGTAAAAATCCCTAAAGGATTTGATATGCCTGAGCATGCAAATCAAATCCCAAAGAATATTTATTCCATCAAAGTACAAAAATCTTGTTTGAACTTAAACAGTTATGACACATGTGGTATAATAGTCTCACTAATGGTTTAACCAAAGAAGGTTATACAAACAACCCAATATGTCTATGTGTTTTTATAAGAAAAAATAGGTCAAAATTTTTTAACATTGCAGTATAAGTTGTTGATCTCAATATTACTGAAACTCCCGAAGAGCTCCGATCAGCTATAAAATAAAAAAGAATTTGAGATAAAAAAATTTTGAAAGATAAAGTTCTGTCTTCGTCTACAATTTCAATAAGTGGATAATGAAATATTCATCCATCAAACCGTTTATACCAAAAAGGTATTTAAGTGATTTTATATGGATAAAAGCACATTCATTGAGTACCCAAATGATCGTCAGGTTACTTGATCCTATGAAGAAGCCATTTAGACTAAAAGAAGATGATGAAGAGATACTTGGTCTAGAAGTACCATATCTCACTGTAATAAAACTTGGTCTAAAAGTACCATATCTCACTATAATAAATGCTCTAATATACTTAGCAAATAGCACAAGGCCATCTATTGCATTTGCAGTAAATTTACTAACTAGATTTTAATCATCTCCTACTAAATGATATTGGAATGTGATTAAGCATATTTTGCACTATCTCCAAGACAAATGATCATGACCTATTTTATCCAAATAATTCTCGACATGAATTATTAGGCTACACCGATGCTAAGTATTTGTCTGACCCGCATAATGCAAAATCGCAAACCAGCTATATATTTACATATGTTAATATTTTGATCTCCTAGAGATCCACTAAACGCATCACCACACCATGCCAAAGTATTGGCTATTCACGAAGCCATTCGAGAATGTATTTGGTTGAGGTCAATAACCCATCATATTTGAAATAATTGTAGGTTAATATCTTAAAATAAAAATCCTCCAACAACTATATATGAAGAAAATGCAGCTTACATTGCACAATTAAAGGATGGATATATCAAAGGAGATCAAATAAAACATATTTCACAAAAAAAAATTTCTTTATTCAAGACTTTCAAAGGAATTGTGAAATTGATGTGCAACAAATATGATCATTTGACAATTTTATGGATTTATTAAGCAAGGCTCTACCGATATCGATATTCAACAAATTTGTGAAAGGAATTGAAATACGTTAGCTTAAAAGTCTCAAGTAAAATTCAAATCAGGAGGAGCAAATCAATACAAGAATAATGTACTTTTTTTTCTTTCACTAGAATTTTTTCCCACAGAATTTTTTCCTGGTAAGATTTTACCCAGGCAATTATTTGTATAAATGCATCAAATGGAAGTGTTATATATAGTGTACACATATGTGTTTTTTGGATCATCCTTTTTTTTCACATGTTTCGATGTCATCATTTCATTTGCCTATAAATAGGCTATTGTACATCAATGACAAGGAATTACATTTTTCTCACTTGATTCTATCTCTCTATTTCTTTAAAAAAGAAAGTGGAATGTGCAACATTCAAAAAGAAAGAAAAGCATGCATTTCAAGCTACATAGAGTGATGATGGTGAAGGTACTTCTATTTCTAATGATGAAGAAGTTGTTGCATTTATAGTAATAAATGGTGAATCAAGCAAAATCCATGAGAATGCATGTTTTGAAGAATGTTCCAAAAATGATTGTGGTGATAGCAACAAAACTGTTGAAATGGATATTTATGAGCTGATGGAAGCTTATGAAGAGGTTGTTGCTGAACAAAAGATATGTGTTGCAGAAAATAAGAAGTTGATCAACACAGTTTATCGATTGGAAGCTCGAGTTGAGAAAGCTGAAAAAACGAACGAAAAAAATGTTCGAGAGTTGTGAAAGTCTTCAAAAGGAAATCGAACAGTTGAAAGTGGAGAATGGCAAGCTGAAAGAAGAAAATCAGAGGTTCAGAAAAAGAAAAGGACAAGGTTGATAAAGTGTTGTCGATCATAAAGCCATTCAGAGATCATAAAGGAATTGGTTATCAAGAATCAATGGTACCGAAACCCACTACATTTTCTAACGGAGGTTTTCTTACTAATGTGAAAATCCCAGAGAAACTCTCAAAGCATAAGGTGACTGAAAGTCCTAAGCAAAACAGAAAGTAGAGGCAGAACCGAAATCTTATAAGGAACAGACATGTCAATCCGATGTCACAACAGCGGAGTAACTGCATGTACTGCTATCGATTTGGTCATGTTGAATCTCATTGTTTTAAGTTGGAAAAGGATCTGATGGCTGGAAGAAAGGTTCATTGGCCTTCTGAAGAGCTCAAGTAACGTATTAAATTCATAATGGAGTGGAGACTCAAAAGAAATCAGAAATTAATGGGATGCAATATTGTTCAAGAAACTCCAAGATGCAATGGTGGTCATCAACCACAACTTGATTGAGCAAAAAGACATGTTATTCATTCACGATATGATCAACAAGGAACCAACTTGTGTCGTAGATTATATCCGTATGGCTCAACTTGAAGGTGAAGAATTCTATCCCGTTACTTTATTTGAAATTATTGCTTTGTTTTCAATAAAAAAAATGCGATAGACAAAAAAAAAAATTGAAATGACTTAAAAGAAAATAAATCATTGTTGTTGTCCCTCTACTTGAGATTATATGTTGTTGGGGAAAAAGTGCATGATGATGAGGAAGCCGACCCTTGATCCCTCTTTTTTGGCGTCTGCTGCAATGCAAGAAGGAGAAGATGCAGCAAGCCAGGGGGAGCGTGTGCAGTTAAGGGGGAGTGCTTGGATGCTAGTATTTTCCTTTGCTCACTATGTTTAATTCCTATCGTGTTGTGTGATCTGCTGATATTCGTTGGATGTTACAACAACGTTTGGATGTCAATGCCGTATGTGGCTTCTCGAATTGATGGCTTGTAATAATTGTGAGTGGATTATGTATGTGTGCGTATGGTGTGTATGTTTGCTATTTTGTATGCTTTGCTTCATTGCCTAAAAGGGGGAGAATGTTGGAATAAGCAAAAAGCCAAAACCATCTTTTTGCTATTTTTGGCAATGAACAAACATTGACACATTGTTGTAGCTACCCAATAACACAGATCTGACAGGAAACAGGTTTGACCATCAGATTTTAAATACTGAGGGACAAAATGGTTTGTCCTATATGGAAGAGATGCAGACGTGACTGTGGAGTGTTTTATACCTCCTACATGGCATTAAATAGCTTCGAACATACTGTCCCAAAAGTTGTCATAGTCAACTTTGTCCTTTGTGTAGTATTTATATATTTTGTTTGTATATTTGTGTTTGTGTATCTCACACACAACAATTAGAACACTTGTGAGTGTATTCTCTCCATCTTGAGTAAGTGTTGAGAGGTTCTTCAATGGAGGTTTGAAGACGAAAATAAGGATTTCTTGGAGCTGAAGCCGAGTGAGTCATTCATCCGATAAACAACCTTATTATTAGTTTGGCCGCAGGTCTGCTGGTGTCGTTACGGCGCAGTAACAACCAGTCCATGAGAGTTTGTATAAACTAAATGGAGCTTGGGTAGAAGATAGGTTGGGTAGTTCGGTTTGGTGTCTTATATGGTGTAAACCAAGTGTTTGGTTTAGCTAAGACTCCTGGATTGGAATCCCCCCAGACGTAGGTTGGAAAACCGAACTGGGTAAACAAACCTGCTGTGTGTTTTTCTTCTTTGCACTCACTCACCCATCGATTTGTGCACGAACACACACTGTTATTAAAACCACAAGGCAACCACGCGTTCAAAGTTGTGTCGACCACCCACGGTTTTATATTTTCCGCTGTGCATAAAACTCGAAGGCGTTGGACCTCTTTGGGACCGATTGAATATCCAACATCCACATACGTATTAGGTATATATATATGTATTTGCAAACTCATCCAGCATACTTATACGTATATATTGTATTCGACCATATATCATATTATATGGGAAGGGTTACGGTGCTGAGTTGAAATTATTTAACCACTTAATATCATATTTTCGACCTGCATGCACTTTTGATAGAATATTTAATCAATGTTCAATTCTTAGAGTTCGATTAGGCACTTGCAATTAAGATGATAAAATATTATTTTGATTGTTTTTTATGTAAAATTTTATCAATAATAACTTGTAATCTAAATGTTACATTATTCAAAAATCCATACAAAAAGAAAAGGTATCAATCTTCTTGTCTGATCATTATATTTTAACATTACATTATTATTATTATTATTATTATTATTATTATTATTATTATTATTATTATTATTAGGGAAAAATTAAAATTAGTCCTATTGAGATAAAAAAAAATCATCAATTTTGATCTCAATATAAAAAATATATTAATTTAAATCCTATTATAAACAATTTTAATCTATTTTGATCCCACCCGTTAAAAATTAACGAAAAACACTGATTTGTAAAGGAAAATTCTGATCTTTACATAATAAGATCCAACGTGGAGGGGGGTTATTTGGATTCCTCGTCTATCTGGGACTGGACATTGTCATGAAGATTCACTGCCAAAGATTTCAATGATTTCATGATAATGCATTTATTGTCCTATATTTATATAGATAAATTATAAAATATAATTAATGTTAGGGTAAATTATATAACATTTTCTTGTGTTTTTAGTAAAAATGCACAAAATATTCTGTTTTTTATTTATTGCGTTAAACTCCCTTGTGTTATTGTAAAATTTGCATGAACACCCTCATTGTCCAAAAATAATGTTTGGTTATAAATAAAGACCTATATTACATAATTTTTATACAAGTAAAAAACGTAAAACATCTTGAATAATTTTTTCGAATAAAATAAATAAATAAATAAATAATTGATCAATCCTTCATTTTATAGTTTTTGGAGACAAATTTTTATCTGATTTAAAAAATATATATAAAAATAAATGATTGATCAATTATTTATTTATTTATTTTATTAAAAAATTTATTTATTATATTTTGCATTTTTTATTTGTATAAAACTTGCATAATTTATGTCTTTATTTAGAATCAAACATCTGTTTTGGATAAGGAGTGTGTTTCGTGCATACTTTACATTAACATAAGGGGGTTTCACGCAATAATTGTTAAGTCAGTTGAGTGCAAATGGGTATTTATGAGAATAAAAAATAAACACAATAAAATTGTCTGATTTATGCGAGACTTGTAGCTCAAAAATTGTTACAAAGATCTGAGATTAATTATGATGAAACATATTCTTCAGTTATGTATGATATTACATTAAGATACCTCGTAAGCCTAGCAATGCATGAAAAACTTGATATGCGCCTTATGGATGTAGTTAGTGTATACTTGTATGGCTTTTTGAAGAATAATATTATGTGAAAATCCCTAAAGGATATGATATGTCTGAGCATGCAAATCAAATCCCAATGAATGTTATTCCACCAAAGTACAAAAATCTTGTATGGACTTAAACGGTCATGATATATGTGGTATAACTGTTTCACTGAGTGTCTAACCAAGGAAGTTTATACTATCGACCCAATATATCTATGTGTTTTTATAAGAAAAAATGGGTCAAAAGTTGTGAACATTGTAGTATAAGTTATTGATCTCAATATTATTGGAACTCCCGAAGAGCTCCGATCAGCTATAAAATATCTTAAAAAGAATTTGAGATAAAAAAATTTTGAAAGACAAATTTTCTGCCTTAGTCTAGAATTTCAATACGTGGATAATGAATATTCATCCATCAAACCGTTTATACCAAAAAGCTATTAAAGCAATTTTATATGGATAAAAGCACATTTATTGAGTACCCCAATGATCATCGGGTCACTTGATCTTATGAATGAGCCATTAGACCAAAAGAAGATGATGAGAGATACTTGGTTTGGAAGTATCATACCTCACTGCAATAGATGCACTCATGTACTTAGTAAATAGCACAATGCCAGACATTGCATTTGCAGTAAATTTACTGACTAGATTTTAGTCATCTCCTACTAAATGATACTAGAATGTGCTTAAGCATATTTTGCGCTATCTCCAATGGACAAATAATCTTGATCTATTTTGTCCAAATAATTTTCGACATGAATATTACTAGGCTACGCCGATGCTGAGTATTTGTCTAACCCGCATAGAGCAAAATCGCAAACCAACTATATATTTACATATGTTGATATTGTGATCTCCTAGAGATCCACCAAATGCATCACCAAATCATGACGAAGTATTGGCTATTCATGAAGCCATTCGAGAATGTGTTTGGTTGAGGTCAATAACCCATCATATTCTAAAGAATTGTAGGTTTAATATCTTAAAATAAAAATCCCCCAACAACTATATATGAAGATAATGCAACTTACATTGCACAACTAAAGGATGAATATATCAAAAGAGATAAAACAAAACATATTTCACAAAAAAATTTCTTTATTCTAGACTTCCAAAGGAAAGGTAAAATTGATGTGCAACAAATACGATCATCTGATAATTTTACAGACTTATTAACCAAGGCTCTACCGATATCGATATTCAATAAATTTGTGAAATGAATTAAAATACATTAGCTTAAAAGTCTCAAGTAAAATCAAAATCAGGAGGATCAAATCAATACTAAAATAGTGTACTCTTTTTTCTTTCACTAGAATCTTTTTCCACAGAATTTTTTCCTAGTAAGATTTTACCGAGGCAAATTCTTTGTATAAATGCATCTAATGGGAGTGTTATATATAGTGTACACACATATATTTGCTGGATACATATCATCCTTTCTTTTACACGTGTTTCAATATCATCATTTCATTTGCCTATAAATAGACTATTGTACATCAATGACAAGGAATTACAATTTTCTCACTTAATTCTATCTCTCTGTTCCTTTAAATAGGCTATAAATAGACTCTTTTACATCAATAACAAGGAATTACAATTTTCTCATTCGTTCTCTCTCTCTATTCCTTTAAATAGGCTATAAATAGACTATTGTATATCAATGACAAGGAACTATAATTTTCTCACTCGATTTTATCTCTCTATCTCTATTACTTTACTATTCATACTATATATGTACATATTCATACACAAAACGACAACAGACGCATTAATCTAATAATACTCCACTCAACCTCACTTTCTGCTCCATGAATATATATATATATATATGCATACATACTACTTACTACACATACGTATTAGCTATATATATATATTTGCAAAATCACCCATCATCCTTATACATATATATTGTATTCCACCGTATATCATATTATATGAGAAGGGTTACGGTGCTGAGTTGAAATCATTTAATCACATTATTTCATATTTTGGACCTGCATGCACTTTTGATATAATATTTAATCAATGTTCAATTCTCAGAGTTTGATTAGGCACTTGCAGTTAAGATGATAAAATATTAGTTTGATTGATTTTAATGTAAAATGATATCAATAATAACTTGTAATCTAAATATTACATTATTAAAAAGTGCATACAAAAAGAAAAGGTATCAATCTTCTTGTCCGGATCATTATTTTTTCACATTACATTATTGTTATTATTATTAGGGAAAAATCAAAATTAGTCCTATTAAAATAAAAAAAATCATCAATTTTGGTTTTAATATAAAAAACTTATCAATTTAAATCCTATTATAAATAATTTTAATCCATTTTGATCCCACTCGTTAAAAACTAACGAGAAACACTGATTTGTAAACGAAAACACTGATATTTACATAGTGAGATCCAACGTGGAGGGGGGATTTTTCATTTCCTCATCTATCTGGGACTGGACATTGTCATAAAGATTCATCGCCAAAGATTTCAATGATTTCATCCGACACGTCTATGAACTTGAATTTCAACTAGGAACCTAGAGTTTCCGGCAGCAGCCCTGTCATATTATTAAGTTAAAGAGACAAATTCATGGGCTGCTTGATGTTACCGAGCTCGCCAAGGAATTCACCGGAGAAGTCGTTCTTGTAGAGCTGCAGGCTCTGCAGCTTGTTTAAGAATCGGATTTCTGAGAGGTTTTCGCGGAGATTGTTGTTGGAAGCATAAAAAAACTCGAGATTGATCAAATTCCCGAATCCCTGTGGCAATTCTTTGGTCAAATTGTTGGAGTAGAGCTCCATCTTCCATATACTGTAAAGTTTGGTAATCCCCGTCGGAATTTCGCCGATAAGAAAATGATCAGCCAGCTATAGGTTAACCAGGTCAGTCAATTTCCAAATTTTTCTGGAATTGTCCCATCAATGCTGCAAATTGGTCAGGTATCTTCGTCAGATTCAGAATTGCTGTTGGAAATGGCGACCGGAGAGAAATGGATTGTCGCCTAAGCTCAACGCTTGAAGATCGGACATATTCTCGAGAGAATTCCAGGAAAAAATCCACGGGAATCCGCTGTTCTTCGTGTGGAGGGACACCACTCCGGCAACAGAGGATATAGTCGGGAACTCTCCGGAGAAGGAATTGCTCCTGAAAGGCCAAATTTAAGTACTTGAGCGAAAAACAGTTATTCAAATCGTTTGTAACTCGGCCTTGCAGTGTGTTGAACCCTACCTAATACGAGCGTTTCGAGCAACTTAATTTCAGAAATAGAAGGCAGTGTAAGCTCACT
This sequence comes from Andrographis paniculata, assembly GCF_009805555.1. NCBI lineage: Eukaryota > Viridiplantae > Streptophyta > Magnoliopsida > Lamiales > Acanthaceae > Andrographis > Andrographis paniculata. The sequence goes on from NW_026137577.1 coordinate 631,302, forward strand.
GGAGATGTGAGATTGATTCCGGCGAGGGCGGCGTTGCAGATGATCCCTTGGAAGGTACGTACAGATTGGGTTCAAACACTATCATTCATGCATATATTAAAATAAAATCAAATTATAATACTAGTATATCTCTCTCAGTCTCTGCCTTCTGAATCAATCAACCAGAAATAGAATTTTGCAAGGCCTTGTACATTTAGAACACGACCACGGCCCTGTTCGATCCATGTTGGATATCACTTTGTAAAGATAAGTGTTTTCAGTTACTAGTTAGTGTTTTCTGTTAGTAGGGATAGAAATTGATTAAAATTGTTTATAATGAAATTTAAATTCATAACTTTTTTATATTAAATTCAAAAGTGATGAATTTCGATTTTAATAAAACTAATTTTGATTTATTTCCTTATTATTACTATTATCATCATCATGAGTTGGCATGATTAATAGACTTATGACCGAGATGTTATAAATTTATATTTTACTTACACTTCCATAGTTTTGCACACAAGATTTATTAATATTTTGTATTCTATTGACCTAATTTGTCATTTAATAAATAAAAGATATTTATATATATATATATATCCATATATAAAATACGAAATCATTATTCAAGTGGCCCCGACGGACGGAATCATTTGATTCTGACATATTCAATCCAAATCCGCTTTGAACTTTTTTTAGTATGCCAGGCCAGCCGAAACCGGACTATTAAAAATATATGGCCCAGATTGTAATATGTTCGTATAATTCAAACCAGTCCAGGCCAATTCAATCAAGGTATATTTATTGTTTATTTTTATTCTACGTATTAATACATTTAATACTAATTAATTAATGTATTTATATATTTATAGTCATTTATTGTATATTTATTAATATCTAATACTCCCTCCGTCCCAAATATGGTGCAATATTTGCTTTTGGCAGATTTTTAGGTGGGTAGTATTAAGTAGGATAATTTAAAAATTAGGTGATGTGATGGAGAAATAAATATATATTTTATTTTTTTATTTGGATGATGTGAGAGGATAAAGTGTGGGGTAGAGATTAAGTATAATTAGTTATTTCCTATTTTGGAAATGTTGCAGGGTGTTTGGGACATACCAAAAATAAAATATCGCAGAGTGTTTGGAACATACCAAAAATAAAATGTCGCAGGGTATTTGGGACGGAGGAAGTAATATTTTTAACTTTTTTGTTGTATTAAACCGTTTGGATCGATCTCTGACTGAGTCGGACCGAGTCCGGTTCTAAAATATTAGGTTTGAGATTCATCTAATGATTCAGACCTGACCAAGAGCTGTAATTGTTTTTAAATTAATTTAGATCTTGTGCCAATTTGGAATGGGCTCGATTCGTCCGATTCAGCCCATTGGATAACTTGAATTTCACTCATTTTTATTGTTCACGAGCACAGTACACTGAAAAATTAGATTGAAAGTTGTATTTAGAACATTTGCTATGCAAAATACTCATTTCCTTACGTAACATATGATCCTTTCTTTTTTCGTCCCTTAAAAGATGATTTATTTATAATTTTAGTAAATTTATCAATTTTAAACACACTTAACAAATATAAATTATTTTAATTAAATTTCTAACCTTAGGATCCACTCAAACTTTTTACTTATATCACTCATCAATTAACAAATATTTTTATTTACCTTTAAAACTCTCAATTTATTTTTAACATCAATTTATGATAATGATAAATAAATAAATAAATAATTATATTATATAAAATTTTATATTTTACAAAATGATATCCATATTGTATATATTTTTTATAACTCCAAATAATAACAAATTTTCCGCTTGACAAAACAGTGTATTACTTGAATTTTTATGTAAAAATCATCACAATATTTAATTTATGACATACTTTATTACATTGTTTCACTTGGCATGATCTATAACCTATTTGTTGAGATTATTAATATTTTTATCTTTTTTATGCGATATTTTTGGCCCAGAAAAACTATGTGTAGAAGTCAAGCGAAGGCGCTTCTGAAGAAACAAGCGGTGCTCTTACCGCTTGTGCTAGCGCCAGCGACCACATCAACCGCTAATCAAGCGAGACTGGACCAGCACCAAAATTTGGCTAAGTGTTCATTTCTAAGCAGTCATGTCATTCCATTGTCAGCCAGCGATATCAGCACCGCTTGAGCTGTGTTGTTGCCCTCCAAACAAACCAGGCAAGCGAGAAAGATCTGCACTCATGCATTCCGAAGCAAGCGAAGCAATCAACTTGGAAGTTATGGCCAGTACAACTTCTCCAACAGATTAACTGCTATCAACAGCCTAATTGCCCAGCGGTTTCAACTGCTGCTCAACTGTCTGTTCTGAAATCTATAAATAGGGTTAAAATTCAATTGTAAATGACAGACAAGTGTATATACTTTCTCTACGGATTCTTTTGTGCTTTCAAAGAACTCCAAAACTGTAAGGGGATTCTTTAGTTAGGAATGGCCAGGGGAGTCGAGTCCTTCTCTTCCTCTAGCCACTCACTTTACTGCTTTCTAGAATAGATTACAACTTTAATTTACTGCTTTATTAGTGATTTATTACTGTAAATCTTAACTGCTTTCAATAGTATGAAATATCATGATTTCTTCATATTGATCTTCATTCAAATTCCCATATTTCTGTTTGAATGTTTAAGTTCGAAATCTTGATTCATTGCGGAAGAACATAGACAAATCGAGTAGTTACACCTGAATTTGCATCGTATTCATTAACAGAATTTAGGCAATTCAATGTAGTGAAGTACGTGGGAACCTTGTCGATCTGCTTAGCTGCTGCGCCGAATTCGATTCTGATTAAAAAGAGGTCACAAAAGGGTAAAGTCATTAATGAGACAGATCTTAGAATGATTAAAGGGGCATAGATGCTTGTCTATTAGGTTATAGAAATGTCTAGTGATAGTAGCATTTCTTGCTTATAATGTTCTAATTTTGGGCATTATTGAAGTCTTATTGTAAATTCCTTAAGGTCAAGTACCAGCAAATTAGAATTTCGTATTAATCCGTCAAACATGATTACACTTATTACTTTTGTCATTTCATATTATAAGTATATATTTCGCTTATCCACTGCACCGCTCACTCATTTCCTCTATGACAATCTAGCCATTAAGGAACACACAAATCACACACAACCTGCATCCTCCTCACCGTTTATATATTCTCGCCCACTTACCATCTTCCCTATCACTCATCAAACGCCCAACATAAGTCATATATATTTAACTCACCCACTACACATTCATTCGCACCCGCTCATCAACACTTTCCCTGCACTCATCGCTCGCGCACCATCTTCACCTTATCATTTCTCTTCCGCTCATTTCAACTGCTTTAATTTTAATTCTATTAATTGCTGATTTTGGCCCGCTTGCAAGCAAGCTGCTTGATTTCTTTGCTTTAAATGCTTGCGCTTAACTTAGTAGGAATTTTTTTATTTGACTTTCACGACTTAAAATCCCTGTGTTCGACCTATTAATTCACCAGTAAAAAGAGTATAAATAATTATGAAAATGTGATTCTAAGGTCTACAACTTCACTGCCTTCACAAATATTTGATTATGCTCAATAACTCATATTCACTTGACTAATTCATTTAAGACCCTTGTAAATATTGTAAATGTAGCCCGTCGCTTATCAATTTGATTAAGATATAATGTTAAAAATATTTAAAAATATATTTTAAATTTTTTAATCATTAAATAACTAAACTCCACTATCTAAATAACTAATCTATACTATCTAAAATTTCCTACTTAAACAAAATGCTTCATTATCGTCGGGACTGAGAGAGTATATATTTATGTTCTTCAATGTTTTTCTTTCCATTGTGTCATATTTTTAATTTATTAAACAAATATTTTGTTAAATACCAAAATATAAATAAACTACTCTTTCATTCATTCAATTATGTTCTCGCTTTTCATTTTTTTGCTGTCGTCCAAAAATGTTCTAATACCTAATTTAGTGAAAAATTAAACCAACCCTTCTTAATTTTTATCCCCAATATTTTTATATATTTACAAAAATGCCACTCATTAAACACCACTAGTTACAAATCCTAAAATAGATTTTATAAAGAGCAAAAATTAATATTGGTCTCAATCATCATTTTTTTTAGTGGCATTAAAAAATATTTATCAAAATTAGTCAATTACCAAAAAAATCATTATTTATTATCATACTTTTAAAATTTCAATAGATTGTGCTGACGTGACCGTAACAAAAGTTGAGGTGTCATCTGATTCAGATCGAACACGACCGTGATATAAATATTTATTTTTGTGTTGAAATACGGGCTTGTTTTATTCAGCACACCTGTGTTTTGAATGTTCAATATCCTGTGTTTTTAGGTGGTTGTTAAGCATCATTTTTATCCTCGTCTTCTTTTAAAAGAAAATATTACAGGAAAAACTGCCAGCAGACATCCAATTCCCAATATAAATATATATAACCTGTGTTTGTGTGTTTGTCCATACTCCCTTTCTCACGAATCGCAAGCACCGCTTCTCCATCGCCGTCGCCTACCCACCACTCCGACCAGCTTCCGCCCCACGAATCGCTGACCATCGCTGGCGACAACAACGTCGTTCTCCACCACCAACATTGTTGTCGCCTGCCCACCGCTCCGACCAGCCTCCGCCGGCGACGACTACATTGTTCTCCGCCTCTAGCGTCGCAGTCGCCTGTCCATTGCTCCGGCTAGCCTCCACCTGACAAACCGCTGACCATCGCCTGCGATGACGTCATCCTCCGCTGCCAGCATCGCAGTCGCCTATCCACCAGTCCGACCAACCTCCATCCGACGAACCGGCTGTTGGAAAATAAACATATAATGAAATATGTTAGCGGAAGCTAAATTTAAACAAACCTCCAGCCATTGCTAAAAATTAAAGTTATTCTCGATATTCTCTTCTTCAAGCAAACGGTAGATTGGAACCGTGGGAAGATGGTGTTGCCAAACTTTGGAATCCTTGGGAGGATGTTGCCAAACTTTGGAACCATGTGAAGATGTTGCCAGATCCTGGAACCCTAGGATGATGTTGCCAAACCCTGGCTCTCAAATAGCGACGGTGTATTCTGATTTTTCTGAGAGTAGGTTTAGTAACCCGTATGTAAGAGTATTTATAATAAAAAAGAGAAACCGTCCATCACGATTTTTCTGCCACTTCTCACGTATATTTTGAATGTGATAGACTTAATGGAAGAAAAATGGGCCACAATTTTAGGTTAGTTTAATTATATAAGATAATTCAAAAATAATCAAAATTCAAATATGATTAATTAATTAATTAAACTAACATTCTCCCACTTGGCCCACTCAAACTATCACAACATAACGAGAAACTTTACATACGAATCATTGCGGTAGGTCTTCTATAAACGAATGTTACCTTCCATGTATCACGATATGTCAAGCATCTCAAACTAAATTCACAACTTAATGAATAAATCATATATTTATTCAGGGTTAAACATAAGCGAGTTTTCTCAATAATAAACAAATATGTTCACAATAAAGCGAGAAAACATCAAACTGAATAAGAGTCTTAAATAACAATGTGTGCAAATAAACTACATTGTAGAATCAAGTCTCATACTTGCTACATGATCCCTCAAATTCTTTAGTGGCATGCCTTTAGTCAAGAGATCAGCAAGCATCAACTTTGCACTAACGTGTTCAATCACCACTTTATTTTCCTTGACACGTTATCTTAAGGTTACATTCTTGATGTCGATGTGTTTACTTCGACTCTCACTCTTATTGTTTTTAGCCATAAACACCGCAGCAGAGTTGTCACAGTACAACTTGATCGGTCTAGAAATAGAGTCAACGACTCTAAGCTCATATATGAAACTCTTCAACCATACACCATGCGAGCTAGCCCGAAACATGAAACAAACTCAGCCTCCATAGTGAAAGTAGCAGTGATAGACTGCTTTGCACTTCTCCAAGAGATAGCTCCACCAGCCAACATGAACACATAACCCGATGTGGATTTCCGAGTGTCAATGCAGCCAGCGTAGTCCGAATCGGAGTAGCCAATCACTTCCAAGACATCAGTTTGTCTATACATGAGCATGAAATCCTTCGTACCTTGAAGGTACCTCATATGACATCCCTTTATCATTAGTTGCAAGCAAAATATCATCCACGTACAACTCAAGGAAGCAAATACGACTTCCACTAACCTTCTGGTATATATGGTGATCTATGACGTTTTCTTCAAAACCGAATGAAGAGATAATATCATGAAATTTCAAATACCATTGGGGAGGCTTGCTTCAATCCATATATGGATTTATTAAGCTTACAGACTAAATTTTCTCACATTCCTCCATTAATAGTCTTTCATCCACTTGAACACACATGGTCATCAACTCATTGATGGACCATTTATCTTTATGTGTGTTGTAGGATAATGTCCCGCATCCGCATTATGTGCTCGCGTACACCCCTCACACCCGTGAATTTCATGGTGGAGAACTGAATGACTGACATAATCAATGTCCATCCAACCTAAATGAAGGAGGATCCATTCTTCCAAATTTCGTAATTATCACCAGTCAATTCGGGGACATCACACTTAACGTCAGAGGAATTTATAGGATTAAACGCTCCAAAATTAAAAATACATGCTCATCAATAAACGAGACAAGTAAATTACATGTTCTACTAATGTAAACATGTTAAAACATAAATTTGGAGACATGAAACTTGCATGTGGGCTAAAGTTTTACTCAATTAGATTCAAACAAAAACTTAACAATAAAACTATCAAATTGTGTTCCTTTTCTTAACTCCTGTGGGTAGATTAAGAAATAAAATTCGATATTTTATCCTAATTACTCATATAAATATAACAAGACTCCTGTTGGTAGATCTCATCACATTGTACATGATAATTACAATCGATGTCTATTAATGTGATTTCAAATAAATCATGAATAAATGTTTAATTAATCGAGGATGCCGTGGCTATTCCCCAATTAAATAAAATTTAAAATAAATCACAAACATGATGAACATAATCTGAAGTACACATGTAAATAAGCTACTGAGTGCTTTGTATGTGAATTTATAAAATAAATTAGCAATCTTATTACAAGTTATCAAGCAACATCAGCAATTGTCTTTGGACAAATTACTAACTCGCCAGTGATAAATTTGTTTTGATAATTGAAAGTTGACAATAAAATAGTGTGTCGAACAATACTCTATCTGTGGACAAAACTATTGTTCACACACAAATAACCAAATTATCATCACCACATTCAATGTCATTAAACATGTATGTAACTACTTAATTGCTGACTTGCCTTTGGGTTAATCAGCAGCTTTATAAATTACATATACAATCTTCTAACATATAAAATAAACCGATCTACACAGCAGAAACTGCTGTGGCAGCATTACTGTTTCAACCAATTCATAAAATATATTATACCCTTTATTGCTAATTAAATTCACCTTAAAATAAACTATGTATGTCCAATACATATGAAAGCTATAACAACAACAATTAATTTATGGACTCATCAAAATAATCAAATAGTCCAAAAAAAAAAATACTAAATGCAGCGGAATCACACAGGCAAAAAATTGCCACTAAAAGAGACTATAAATTTAATATAATTAATATTTATTGGCGAATTTTCATAAATGCATAATGTCAGAAAACACATGCTACATCCCAAATTTAATTGGACTTTCAAACAGATCATAATGAATCTACAATTCTGATATTCACAAAATCAGCCATGTATAAATAAATAGATTGTGCATGTATTAAATCTAATTGCACATACATTAGCAAACACATTAATGAATAAATTATGCAATCATCCAACCGGATGCTTATGTATAAATTCAATGTCAATCTCGACTCAAATAAATGATTAAATAAATATCCCACCTAATTAATTGATTGTACGTTTGACTTAAAAAATGCACAAATTGATATGAACCCAAAATTCTTGCATAAAGTAATGCACGGTGAGTGCTATTAATTGATTAAGTATATATATATTAAGGAATCCATTAGCACATGATTATATATGAACATACATACGCATAAATATGTCCATGTAGACAGCGCTTAGATTTTCCGTAACTGCACGTTGAATAATTCAAAAATCCCTGATCTTCATTCAACCGCCATCCATTATACATACACCAATCATACATACATCATCTCGCAATAATCATACATGCATATATTAATTGCAAGCGAATTAATGTGGTTGCCGACATATACATTATCATACATAAATATATATAAATCGCATAGTGGCAATAACGAATTCAATTGAATCTTTCACTTAATTAAATTTGATGAAACAATCATTTCAAATAATAAAAAGGATTCGCCACCAACATTTCCAGAACAGATCGATCCGAAAAATAAATAAATAGTTCAACCTTGCTGAGATTGAGTTGGATCGATTAAACATCAATTAATCTAATAAAATACCTCAATAATTCAACACGGAACCACTTCCTCAAGGTAATTAATTGCGCATACAAATTAACACAGATACGAAGTATACAGAAGATATTACAGAAGAATCTGAACACTCCATCAAAACGCAAAGAAAATTCAAAAATTTAATATTTTGCATAAATTAATTTCAAAATAAAATTCAAAATTTTTCTAAAAAACAGAATGAAAACTTCTCAAATCGCAGGATCGGATCTTGATCAAGAAAATATCGCCAAGCAATTGTTGAAAATAAAAAAAAAATCAAAATATTTCCAAATAAGAAATTGAAGCGAATCTTGATCAAGAATTTGACGAGAAGAAAATTCAAAGCAAGGCAGAGGTAAAAATTGCTCTGATACCGAATGTTGGAAAATAAACATATAATAAAATATGTTAGCGGAAGCTAAATTTAAACAAACTTCCAGCCATTGCTAAAAATTAAAGTTATTCTCGATATTCTTTTCTTCAAGCAAACGGTAGATTGGAACCGTGGGAAGATAGTGTTGCCAAACTTTGAAATCCTTGAGAGGATGTTGCCAAACTTTGGAACCATGTGAAGATGTTGCCAGATTCTAGAACCTTAGGATGATGTTGCCAAACCCTGGCTCTCAAATAGCGACGGTGTATTCTGATTTTTCTGAGAGTAGGTTTAGTAACCCATATGTGAGAGTATTTATAATAAAAAAGAAAAACCGTCAATCACGATTTTTCTGCCACTTCTCACGTATATTTTGAATGTGATAGACTTAATGGGAGAAAAGTGGGCCACAATTTTAGGTTAGTTTAATTATATAAGATAGTTCAAAAATAATCAAAATTCAAATATGATTAATTAATTAATTAAACTAACACCGGCTAAAAAAACCGTTCTTAGCCGCCAGCATCACAGTCGCCTGTCCACCACTCCGCCCGACGAATCGCCGACAATGACAACATCGTTCTCTGCTGAGACTTCCAGCCTTCGACAGTCTCAAGCCTACGCTATCCGAACTCTGGCGACTCCACCAGTGTTTTTATTCTCTTCATTCTTCAACTGGATAATATATCTTCAACTCCCTTTGCTCTAATACTTAAATTTTTTTAGAGTAATTGTTAGTTCTGCTCCGTTGCAAAGGCTTTCCCCCCTTTAACTTTGAGGAAAAAGACAGCTTTTGAGAGGAACATTCAAAACACGGTGTGCTGAATAAAATACGCCCGCGTTTCAACAAAAAAATAAATATTTATATGACTCTGTAAACGGCTGTATTTGACCCAATTAGATGATGCCTCGGTTTTTTTTTATAGCTACATCAGCACAATCCGTTGCAATTTTAAAGGTGGAACGAAGAATGATGTTTTATTTTTTGTGTGAAACTAATTCTGATAAATAAATAAAAAAAAAATAGTTTTGATTGGGACCGGTACTAATTTTTGCTATTTTATAAATTAATAACCAAAAATTAGATATAACCCTACCCACCCAATTAAGCTATCCACCCAATTATTCAATCACCCGACCCACCACTCACTTTTCATTTATCTTTATCACTCAATCACCCCGATTCATCTCCATCGTGATTTAGGGTTTCATCTCATCACCGTTGTTCATGATTTTTCCGGCCAGTTTCAAGATGTTCCCTAGTTGTCTTTCTTTCCGGAATCTTCTCTCGCACTTGTTCATTGATTTTATGGGTGAAAATTCCGATTTAACGTCTTTTTTGAAAGAGAGAAAAAATCGATGATTTGGACAACTCTCACCTCATTGATACCGAAAATGGCAAGAAGGTAATGGAGAAGGCCAAGACGGCGGTGGGTTCGCCGGATTCATTGTTGTTTTCTACTGGGGGATTCGACTCTTATTATTCACCACAAATTGGTTTGTTTTTGTGCCCAAAATTTTTTATTTAAACTGATTTTTGGTTTCGCTCATGGAATAACAATGATAATTAATTTTTTTTTTTTCGTTTCTATTTATTGTGATTTTTGTTGGAAGGATTTGAGGGCCATTAATATGGTCTCTCTCCATTGGATTTGACTCTTAATTTTATTGTATTTTGGGGAATTTATTCGAGGGATTAATCTATATATTTGAGAAATGAATTAGATGATAATTTTTGGAGTGAAAAGTTTGAGGGATTTTGCCAAAAATTCATTATTTATTCAATTTTTTATTTTTTTTAAAATATCACATCAAATACTTATTTTTTATTTTCTATATTATTCTAAGAATTAATTTTACATTTAAAATATCACATTATACAACTATTTTAATTCAAAATTTTTACTGTTCAAATCCTAAATCAAAATCCAAACCTTCAAACAAACACACTCTTAAAATATATTTTTGACTGTTTTTGACTTTTGATTTTTTTACATTTTGGGGGGAAATATTTTGCATTAATATAGGTTTCTATGTTGTTTAAAAATAATAAATTAAGTCCAATTTTTTGTTGTCATTGTAGAACAACAGATTTTACTCTTTTTTTTTTCCTTAGATATATAAAGTTTTAAACATGTTTAATATAATTAAAAAAATTAAATATTATATTTATTTTTTATCAATATTTTATATTGTATTGAAAGAAGCCAATTTTTCCATGTGCTTTGTATATTGAAAAATTCAAAAAAAATAAAAAAATAATATATTTTTACATTAAAACCTGTTTTGTCAAATGAAAGCATAATTGCACAATAGATAGAGTATTATATATATATATATATCTTCTTAATAGATAGAGTATTATATATATATATATCTTCTCTCTTCTGTATAAGGAGGAGAGAGAGAGAGCCATAAAACTTAACTCCAAGGTTCTTCTGCATTAACGTTTTTAAAATTTTAATTAATCCTCTTATTTTGATAGGATTTATTTTATTTATACGCACGTTACACGAGGGAAAGCACTAATTTGAAGAATTGGAATAGAAAGGAAGAAGCGGGGAGGAGAGAGGGTCAACCAAAAGAAAGGCAGACAAAGGAAGGATCGGATTAGACACATGATATTACCATGGCTTTGGCTGCTGTTCTTTCAGCGAAGCACAAACTAAACCTTCTTTTCGAATCATCCCGACGCAGATTTTATTGGGAAAAAATGAGTTTCATCCACTACAGACTTCAACACTTGGAATCAGTTACAGAGAGTCGAGCTTCGATGCGGGGGAGGGAGCTAAGGTTCGATCCTTTGGAGCAGCAAATTGAAGACGCAGCAAACAAAATCGCAGATCTGGTCGAATCCCGCAGAGCTTCAGATCTCCAATCTCAAGAAAACCCTAAAGACGACGACGATGATGATGATAATCCCTTCTTCTTCCGACAACTGTTCGATTTGGGCGAAGAACTCTCTTCCTTTTCCGAAAAGATCCGCTCGGAGTTACCAACAACGTCAAAAGAAATCGAGCAGGCCTGGAACTATTTAGCCGAAACTTCATCGACAATCTGTTACCCTCGTGTCGAGAGCGGCGAGCTTGTGGGGTTGAAGGATGAGCTCCGACAACTAACGAATTGGCTAACGGGAGGACCTGATGAGCTCCAGGTTATTACAGTCGCAGGCATGGCTGGCATTGGTAAGACGACTCTGGTCCAACAAGCTTATACCCGTCCATCCATCGTATCCCATTTCGACACACGAGTCATGGTCACAGTTGGTCCGAAATTCAGTCTGCAAGAACTTCTAATGGCTGTTTCGAACAACCTCGTAGTTGATCTACAAGTGCACAGCAAGTTATCGGATCGTGAATTACAATCACACGTTTGTAGATTTCTAGAGCAGCGAAGGTACCTAATTGTGTTGGATGATGTTTGGCACAGTAGTGTTCTCTTCCCGCTCGAAGAATGCTTCCCAAAAAATTTCACCCGAAGTCGGATTGTGGTGACAAGTAGAGTCAATCGCGGCGCCCCTGTTCTTAAGAAAGGATTTCTAGACGACGAAGATAGTTGGCGTCTACTCCGTAGAATGGTATTCGGGCAGGATCCGAGAGAGTCGTGCTCTTTCGAACTTGAGAAGGTCGGGAGGGACATTGCCAAGAACTGCGAAGGACTTCCTTTGGCGATCGTTTTGGTCGGTAAGCTCTTGTGCCGTAATGAGAGAGCCGTAGAAATATGGAAGAAAGTCGCCGAGGACGAAAATCCACTCGGGATAGGCATTGATAGCGACTCGCCTATCTCAAAGTCCCTCTCTTTGAGTTACGGCATGTTGTTCCGGTATCTAAAATCATGCTTTCTCTACACGGGAGTGTTCCCGCAAAGTTACAAGATCTTTACCTCCGAACTTCTTAGATTATGGACTGTCGAGGGATTGGTAACACCGAACAGATGGCCACAAGAGGAGCTATCCGTCGAAGAAACCTCCGAGCTATGGTTGGATAAACTTATTTCGCAAAGCGTCGTTTTAGCTCAAAAGAAAAGCTTGACTTTGGGTAAAACTAAAGCGTGTCGAATACATGTTGTGTTTCGCAATCTTTGCATTAGTATAGCCGAGAAGGAGAAGTTTTGCCATGTCTTAAAAAAATACGCGTATAGCTTTCCTCGTGGCACAAATCATCATCGACGGTTGTGTATTCACAACAATGTTATGCTCGCGATTAAGGAAGTGCGCAGCACTATGGAGTCGATCGCATTCGTGCGTTCGCTGCTCTGTTTAGGGCTCTATCATTCGTATCCTTTGCGGATACACTTAAACTTCGGGAGGTTGGAGGTTGTAAATGCGCTCACGATTCGTTTCTACACATTCCCCTGTCAAATACTAGAGCTCGTTTGCTTGAAGTACCTAGCCGTCACATACGATGGCGAGCTCCCAAATTCCATATCCCGACTACGGAATCTCGAAGACCTCATCATTCGTCGACATTTCACAATCAAACACCCGTACGGTGCCGTATATCTTCCTGTCTCGACGTGGGATTTGAAGCAGCTGAGGCACCTCCGATGCAGGGGATTCGACTTGCCTGAGTCTTGTACTAACAGCGCCACCCTCGAACACCTTTTGTCTGTATTGGGTGTGACCAGCTGCAGCTGCACCGATGGAGTTCTTGCAAGAATCCGTAAGGTAAGAAAGTTAGGAGTTCGAATTGAGTTGGCGCCAGGCAAAGAAGAAACCTTCCAATTCCTCGGAAATGTTGACAGGAGGCTGCGTTACCTTTCATCGTTCAAATGCGTTGTTTCGGGTCTCAACTCTCGAGTTGTTTCAGAAGTTCCCGACTTCCCTCAATACGTTCGAAAGCTAACATTGAGCGGCTGCAAACTGCCATGGAAGTCCATAGCAGCCATCGGAAAACTGCCATTTCTGTATGTACTAAAACTTCGATGCAACGCCTTCCACGGCTGGTCCGTTTGGGAGCCATGTGACGGGGGGTTTCGCCGGCTAGAGTCTCTGCTGCTTGATGACATGAATCTCGAGGTGTGGATTTCGGAACACAGCCATTTCCCAAGACTTAAGCGCCTGATCATCAGACACTGTTACAAATTGCATGAGATTCCTCTGTGCTTTGGGGACATGGAATCGCTAGAGATGATAGAGGTGGAAGATGGACGGCCCTCTCTTGCCGAATCGGCTACACACATAATGGAAAATCACCGCCGGAAATTCGGGTGCCACCATCTTCAAGTTATTATCCATTCTTCGTGGGGCGACAAGGAAAAGGCTTAGCATTCTGTAGGTGGATTCTGTTTGTAGATAAAAGAAATAAATAAATGATGTATATTTTAACAATTTAAGTTTCTAAATGTGGCAGGTCATTTACATCACTTAATATAGTACTAGAGTCTTGCCTGCGTGTTGTGGCGAGCTTTTACATCATATTCAAGCTACCAACATGTTTGATTAATATTTTCACTGTTTATCTATCATAACTTGTTTTCAATCCTAAGTTTTTCTGTTTGATTGCAATTTTGTCAAATTTGAGTGGTTCTCATAGTTCATCAGGCTGATGTGCTTGCTACAGCTACATAAAAATTGTAAGCTCAAATCACCATTTAATTTTAGAGAGTGTTTAGGAAATATCGTTTTAGAAAGTTTTAGCGTATTTAACAATTTTTATTTATTTATTAATAAAAAAATTAATTTAATGTTTGGAAACTAATTTTTTTTTAAAAAAATAATTTATTGGCCAAAAAAAAAATTAAAAGTTTGAAACATAAGTAACTTTAAGTGTTATTAGTTTTTTAAAATTATTTATTGGCCCAAAAAGACTGATTTTTGAAGAAACTATGTATATCTTAGCGTTTGAGAATAATTGTTTATTAATTGCTTAGTCATTCATTTTACTCATTGAGAGTCGTTTGTTATACTAAAATTTAAATAAAATAAACCTACTTTCACGATAAAAATAACGTAGTATAGGTGAAGTAGAGTCGTCTCCTAAGGGAATAATTTTTTTTTTTTTCGATTGTTTAATATATACATATAATAAAAGGGGGTTTGGAAGATGGAAATAAAAATAAAAAATAACAAACTAAAAATCTACGACTAAAAGATAAATTCAATAAAAATAGGCTTCCAATTTAGGAATAAAATTGACTACTTGGATTTTGAACTTGATCATTGATAAATATTTAATTTAATTGGCTTCTAAATAAATTAGTTCTAGTTACCGACACGAGCCTAATGACCAACTCTTCCTTAATTTCTCGACGGTCTAGGTACGTCTGTCAACTGCTTCCCTAATTAGATTAGAACCCTAGTGATGCCACAAAAAATTTACTAGCCTAACTGTGACGACACGGCTCCGGATCACACGAACCCGACCATAAATGGACCGATTGCAACCCGGACTCGGTCGAAGTTACTTGCTTGCTTGGATGTCGTGATCCTTTGATCTTAATCAAAATGTGTGGTTTAGATTAACTTGTCACTTAAGATGCATGACTTAGATTAATTTATCACTTAGTATATAACCTTGTTTATTTTCTTGATAGACACACAACTTAGATATGAGAACAACTTAGAGAGGGTTTACCCTAGCTTTAAAGAGATTCATTATAGTTGAAATGATTTCATCCTCCGAGAGGGCAAAATGATTATTTGAGCCTCGGATGCAATTGCGTGAGAGACGGAAGATGCATCGGCAGCCTCGGACAGTCCGTGGATTCTCAAAAGTGTTTGTTCGAAGGAGTAATTGCTTCTGGAATTCGATTTATCCTATTTTTCTTTTGATTCGTCATTTGTAGGTTTCCCGAATATATTAGATATTTCCTTTTCGAGTTTGATTCATGGAGATGATTCTAATCCATGTCAAACTGTCTTACGAACTAGAAATGCCTAATTCAACTTAACAATTACCTATGCGAATTGTTTAAAATTGATTATGTAATTTTCTAGTGGTGTCTGCCCCTAGTTGTTTAAATAAAAACAAAATAAAAATTATTAATATTATTAATTTATTAATATATACTACTCCCTCTTTCATGCAAATTTAGAGAATTTAGGTTATTGGGTCTGGTACGAAAGTTAAGAGAAATGAATATTTTATTGAAAAAGTGATAGAAGTATAAAGGTAATTGGGGATATTTTTAATATAAATTTAAATATCAAACACCAATTAAACTAGCATACACAATATTGTTATCCAATTTGATCTCAATCGGATCTACGCCTGTGAAACTTCCGTTCACAATAAGAAATCACTATCAATTATGTTAACAATATGTTTGATCTCATATCCCAGACAACTAGTCTAGGGATTTCTGACATTTATTCTAACAACCTACACAATATGTATCAACCTAACACTCATCTCTCATGAGTCCCAAACTATTATTACTAAGGTTCTTTTTTTTTTTAATTTTTATGCGTGTATTGTTATTTTATTGACAATTAGTCGTTCCAAAGGAAGACTTTTGTTAAACAATAGACACAACATTAATAAAATTAGTATCGGGTACTCAGTTGGCCCAAAGGAAATCTGAGTGCATGACTATATTTGGTATGAAATTATTTAGTATAATATATTGATAACTTGTGAATGAATTGCTTAATCCAAAGATTAATTTTCATGTCACACGGTTAATATTTGATAGACTTCTATCATTCATTTAATTAATTTAATATCTATTTCATATTCTTATAGAATTTTTTTTTTGTTGATACAGCCGAAATGCTCAATGCAAATTCTGTTTCTGTTTCTATCAATAACATACCTATGCTAAATTGCACCAACTTTAAATCGTGGAAAAATAAAGTAACAATGGTGTTACGATGCATGGATCTAGATTCAACATTGACGATTACCTGTCCTCCAACGCTAACTGAACAAAGTACTTAAAAGGATCTAAGGGCATATGAAAGGTGGTATAGATCTAACCGGGTAAGCTTGATGATCGTGAGGAATTCGGTACCTGAGGCCTTTTTGGAGACTCGCCGAGAGGAAATCACTGCTAAAGGATTTTTGGAAAGCCTTGAAGAGCGTTTTGCTCAAAGTGATAAGGCATAAACAAGTGCAGCAATGCGAAAACTTGTTACTATGAAGTACTAAGGTAATGGAAATGTTAGAGAACACATTATGGATATGTTCAATCTTGCTGGAAAATTGAGGGCACTTAAAATTGAACTACCTGAGGATTTTCTAGTTCATTTGGTGTTGATTTCTCTTCCTAATAAGTTTAGCCAATTTGAGGTGAGTTACAATCCAAAAGGAGAAATGGGGATTGAATAAACTCATCTCACATTTGGTTCAAGAGGAATAAAGACTTAAACTGAAAATATTGAAAGTTCTCACTCGAACACACCCTCTTTATCTGGAATAAAGAAGAGAAAGTGGAAGGACTCTACAGTATCAGACCAACAGGAAACTAAAGCTCCTAAAAAAGGAATGGAAGTGATCAAATGTTTCTTTTTCAAAGACACGTCTCATGTGAAAAAAGGACTGCCCTAAGTATGCTGTTTGGCGCGTGAAGAAATGTATGTCTTATTCTTTTGTTAATACGGAATGCATTTTAGTTTTTGTACAAAGTTGTACTTGGTGGTTGGATACGGGTACTACAACTCGTATAAGTACATCTATTCAGGATTGCCTGAATTGCCAAAGGCCTAAAGAGGAAGAGAAATACATCTATATGGGAACTGAAGATCCGGTGGAAGATGAAGGCATTGACACTTTTATATTTTTATTATGCACTGGTTTCTATTTAAAATTAAATAAGACTTTCATTGTATAGTCTTTTCAGCGGAACTTAATTTCTATTTCTACCACTACCAAAAAATTGGCTTTTTGTAGCGGTATATTGTCCGTAAAAAAAACTCCGTCACAAAAAGAAGCTTTTCTTACGAAATTTGTCGGGACAAAAAGTTTCTATTATTGGTCAAACTTTTTATGTATTTGTTTCGGTAATTTATCTGTAACAATAACATTTGGCACGAGATATCGTCATATATATATTTGTTACGCAATTTAAATCGTAACAAAAAATTAAATAAATATTATAATTATATATAAAAGAATATATATAATTATTTTAAAATTTTAAAATAAAATTTTTTATTTCGGTAATATATCCGTAACAATTAGATATAGAGACGAAGTATTGTCATATATATATTTGTTTCGTAATTTAAACCGTAACAAAAAATTAATATTATAATTAACATTTAAAAAATCTACATAAAATTATTTTAAAATTAAAAAAATATTTTGTAAAGTTCAAACCATAACAAGGCTAATACTATTATATTTATAAATTAAAATAAAAAAACAATTATTATTGTATTTTAAAATTTTAAAAAAAAATAATTCAAAAGTCTGCGCCTCGACAAAACATACGAGTCCTACCCGCCGTCCTTCACCCTTTTTCTTCATTCTCTCTTTTCTCGCTTTCTTTTTTTTTTTGGATTTCTTTTTCTCCTTCCCTCTTCCTTTCTCTTTCGAAGTTGCAGCCTCTCTCTCAAAGATGGAATCCGGATTCCGCCGCCGGAAGAGGACCTTTACGGTTCCGCCCGAAGGTAGCACTGTCAAGGCCGCCGGAATCTCTTCGGAAATAACACCCGCCGGTAGGTACATCCATAGCCACGTTTTTCCAGATCTTTAAAAGGTATAATAATCTTTTCTTTATTTGCTTGAATTTATCACTGAACTCTTTCCAGTTTTACTTGTATTCGTGTCCTCCTTGCGGCTGCTCTTGTGTTTATAAGCAATAGTACATTACAGTACTTCCCATACATTTCCAAATTTACTTTGGAAGCGTGGCAATACCTATATAGATATATTGATCATTTGCTCTTATATTCTTCAGAGGGAACAACACCAAACACACATTTATTATTGCTTGAATTGTTTTCAACTTGATAAATTTCTCACTGCCGCGGACTGTTGGTAAATTTCAATTGGCAAAATTCAATTCATCAACCATTTTCATTCATCTCTTGAGATGCTTAATAATATCTAAACTTTCTTAACCATTGATGAGATTTCTATTTTCCCTTGGTGCAGTGAAGTTTTTGTTTTAAATATGAAATTTTCGGCTTAATTCCCTTGGAATGATATATTACTTCTTGTTAGTTGCCCCCTTTCATATTGCTCATACTTTTAAGAACTAAGCAATGTATCATTCGATCTTTTCATATAAAAATTAACTTTGATTATGCAACTCTTCCCTAAACACAAATTAGGATTCAAAGGTAATTATTTCATTATAATGCAAAAATGAAAGATCTACATGCCAATAGAATTGCAGTCACTACATGCTACCTTTTTTCGTTATGTCAACATCTAACATTGCAATCAATCTAGGAGTTTTTCCATTTGTGAGAAATTTATAGTTCCCCAATCATATGAAATGGAAGTCTATGAAATACAAATGCTTTGGAAAATATGTTCTTGTTGGCATCGTTAAATATGAATTTTGCATTAGTGTGTCTATTGGTTAATAGTTCATAAACTCATTGAAAGGCAACTTGTTGATCACTTTTGTGACATATGTGATGTGGTTTTTAATTGCATTACTGCAGATTATGCATTTAGTATCGATCATGACTATATTCTTGATAATGCCCTGATGGCATTGGCCTATTATACGGCGTAATGGTCGTAGTTGCTTTTCAAAGAAGATGAATGAAAATAATCTTACCCCCTTTAGAGTTGAATATTTATGTTAGGAAAGGAATCGAAACAATGTTAAAACATAGAATTTTTTTGTAGGTAATTTGAATATAAATACATATATGGGTGATTGTTCACTGCATATATGGATTGCTATTTCCATGCAAAATCATAAGCATATACTATACATGTATTAATACCAGGCTATTGTTTGAGTATACATCATTATACTATTTCCACTTTACAGTTGCATTAAATGAACTACACGAAATTTAATTGGTACAGATACCGACCACACGTCCAAAATCTCCAAATCTTTGACATCAAAAAGTATTTTGAAGACAACTAGGACATTGTGGATCACTTTGAGAAGGTATTTTACTTTCTAAATTGTCATCTCTTACTCAAAATCTTGATAACTGGTGTTTTGTTGGATGACTTGTTCATTTTACACTTCAATGTATTTTCATTAGTAAGATTGTGGCTTTCTGCTCAATGCTTAGTTGTCTTAAAATTTGATTATGTTAGAGTTCATTAACATTGTGTATTGATCTGGGTATAAGGAATTAATAGAGCAACTATTGTAGGTGTAGCTTGTGAGAATGGGTACGGATGGACTATTGTGAAATCTCTTGCAGCAGGTGCTGAAATTCTTGTTGGCACATGGATCCTTGTACATATACGTACATTATTTTTTCATCTTTGCATATCTTTTCATGCACCTTGAATGTCAAATATTACCATATTTTTTGTTGGGTCTTCAGCAAGATTGGCATTGGGATGCAAAATGGAGCACTTGAGGATGGTAAAAGAAGTTTTACATTACAATTTTTTTTTTGTCCTCCAGATTATGGCATTGAAGCTAATGCAGCCAATTTTAATTTTACCAAACTACTTAAACTCAATGTCAAGTGTTTTTTGTATTCCGACAAGACCAGCTCTCATCTCAATAGGTTTTTTCATTGCTTCAATTTATATTGCAACATAATTCATGCAAAGAGTGAGTTCTTCTCAAAATGGTAGATATTATATATTATGATTCATTTATTTAATTATTTATTTTTTTATTATACTTGGCGCCGAATTCAGCGCCAAGATTCTAGTTCTATATTCTATATTGGTGTTGATTTCGGCGCCAAAGTTTTATTTTTAAATCTTTTAATGGCGCAGATTTCAGTGCCAAAATAAAAATAAAAATAAAGGTAGGTGCTGATTTCGGCACCAAAGTTTTTTTCTTATTTTATGTTGGCGCCATTTTTGGCGCTACAGCTTTCTATTGGTACTAATCCCCGTCACTTATTGCATAGTAACTAGAATTTTGTAACGGAATGTTACAACGCCAAGAACCGTGCCAATTAACTATATTTGACACCATTTTGGCGCGGTTTCTTCAGTGCCAAAATGTTGTTTTTAGAGTAGTGTTGATTTTGGAAGTACTTATTTGTTTGCCACTTGAATGTCTTGTATGTTTTTCAGAGAAGTTCTATTGAATCAGAGTAGATGTATGTTGGTGTGTTGTTCTTTTTGCTCTTACAAACATTGATATTGTCTATACTACAAAATATCAGTTGATCTTGATTTTGGTATAATTAAATTGAAGGACATTTTATAATAACTAATAGTGAGCTACCTGTCTTCTTTTAATAAGTGTGTTTACAGACATTTGAAATTGATGTTGCACAATCTGTCATCTTTGAAAATTAAACATGAGTTGAGGAATGTAGAAAATAAATAACTTTAATGGGTTCCACCTTATATCTCGTCAGCTTGACAATGATTTAAACTCTTTAATTAAGTGGGAAAAAGATGACGAAGAAAAGAGAAAGATAGAGCAGTTTTAGCTGCAGGCTGGTTCAGTACATATTATTGCTGGAGGTTGTCTACTTGATTATATTTATTAAAATAGTCGTAATTATGTAACTACTATATTGTTAATTGCCTCAAGTTAGTCTATATTAGCATGTTGCCATTAATTGTTAACTTGCAATTTTTGTTACTGCAATATTGATTATCTTTGTTGTTGTTGTTTGTTTAAATTATATTACGGTAAGTGCTCAATGATTAATTATTTTGCTAGATAGATTAGTCTTGTTTTTATTTATATTAGTATAGGGCTGTTCATGGATATTTATTTTATTATTTGGCGTAACTTAATAGTGGTGATAGTTTACTAGTATAATAACTTTTGCTCCTGGCTACTTTAGTTTAAATTTTGATAAACCTATTGTTTGGCTTAGTAGAAAACACAAAAGACTCAAGAGAGGGAGAAAATTAACATCATAAGATTGTGGTGGTTTATAAATGTTGGTTTATCGGTGTTGGGAGAGTTGTTTCGTAGTTTAGTATTGTGTGGTTTATCTTCCTAATGTTTGGTGGTCAGACTTCTTGACTAGTGCTTTCAGTTGTAGACATTGCTATATTCATATTTAAGATAGTGTCCATAGATCAAACTGAAGGATAACTTTATTTTATTGTAAAGTTTCTATTACTAACATTTTCTTGATATATTTATATATTTTATTATATTATTTCATGTTGTTTAGAGATATCATATTTTCTAATATTAGCTTTGGTTTTACCTTTTTAAATAGGTGATACCCTAACCATTGTCAAGACATTTGTTACCGCTGTTACAGTCCCGGAGACCGTACTTATTCTCCCATCTAATTCCGGAGTGAAATGCTCGATGAGTACTCGACATAGAAAACATCAAGTGGACTTACAAGTTTGTACAATTTTTTTTAAAATGTTTGTTCTTTTGGGAATTATTTACTTTAGTTGCTGATATAATTCTTATATATCATTGGAAACACATTGCAGTTGGTTGACCGCCTCTGATTGCTTCATCTGTTATTTTGCACTCGATGAACTTGGTCATTCATAATTGTATTTGTTAGTCGACCTTAGGATTGTACTACAGTTTGATACCATATTTATCTATTCACGTATTACTTTTGGATTTGGGGATCAAGTGTTAGCAAGTTGTTAGTTGGTTGTTATGGTGTATGGCATGGTAATTTTTGAAGATGTTTTAAAGTACTGTTAACGTCTAGTATTCTATTTATGACACGAATATGAATGTTGTTGGATTGATGTCATTGTGCAGATATGAACAAGGATTTCAGATTAATTATGATAATATTATGTTTTAAATTATTTGTGATCCAAATTGATCAATAAAAAATTTAACAATTGGATTTTATTCGTGGAGACAAAATCCTTATTTGAGACATGGACACCTTTTGTAGCGGATTTTTCATTACGGACAATGGCCGGTACAAAAAGTGTTTTACGTTTGCATTACATTTGTACCGAATTTTTCGTTGCGGAAAAATTTCGTAGCAAACAATACTCTGACATGACACTACCTTTGTAACGCAATTTTTTGTTACAGACGAAGATTGCAACAAAAAGTTTTCTGACAAGATTCCGTATTTGTACCCTATTTTTTGTTTCAAAAATATGTCATAACAAATAGTTCTCTGACAGGATTTAACTTTTGTTACGAATTTTTTGTTATGGACATATGTTGTTCCAAAAATATGATCGATGATTTCGTTACGTACAAAAAACGCAACAAATACAATAAACACGTGCTTATTTTGAGGGTTGACCGCCACTTATTTGTTATGGAATTTGTTGCAACATAGACTTTTTGTACCGCGATTTTTCGTAGCGGTCAAAATCCGCAACAGAGTCGACACAAAAGGCTATTTTGCACAAAAATTAGGTTTTCGTTACCGATTTTTTACCGCTACAAAAAGTCATTTTTTTATTCGTGTACTTTGGACAAGACAGACTATATTTGTTCATTTGGAAATAAAACTTGTAGTCTTTATTTTAATTCTATATTGGTTGGAGTTGGTGCATTAATATCTAATAAACCTAAAGAAACTAAAGGAACCAAAAGAAAGTTACCAATAGAGATTTCTTATATGTGCACAAGTGTTTAGGTCATATCTCAAAGTCGAGAATTGACAGACTTGTGTCTATAGAAATTCTTGAAACACTTGATACAATAGACTATAATATTTGTGTTGTGTGTATTAAAGGTAAAAACTACAAACAAGAAAAGGACACAAACATATAAAGTTGATAAAGTCTTAAAACTGATTCATACCGATATTTGTGGACCATTTTTTAATGCTACCTAGAATGGTCATCGATATTTTATCACATTTATAGATGACTTCTTTTGTTATGGTTACCTTACTTGATGCATGAGAAGTCATAAGCATTAGACATGTTTGAATCTTTCAAGGTCGAAGTTGAAAATCAAATTGGAAATACCGTTAAGGATGTAAGATCCGATCATGGTGGTGAATAGTATGGGAGAAATGACGGATCTGGAGAACAATGCCTTGGCCTTTTTGCACTTTATCTAAAAGAGTGTGGAATCGTTCCTCAATATACTATGCCGGGTTGTCCTAGTATGAAAGGCGTAGTTGAAAGATGTAATATGATTAAAAAAGATATGGTCAGGAGCATGATATCAAAGGCAATGCTTTGAAAACTGCAGTTTACATTCTGAATCGAGTTATGACTAAAGTGGTTAATATAACTCTTTATGAATCATGGACAGGGTAAAACCCTGTTATGAAACATTTGCGAGTTTGGGGTTGTCCAACTGAAGTTTGGCCTTTTAAGCCTCAAGAGAAAAAGTTGGATACTAGAACCATTAGTAGCTATTTTGTGGGGTATTCTGAAAGATCTCGGGGTTATAAGTTTTATGATCCTAAAGACAAAATAATTTTTTAGACAAATACTGCTCTATTTATTGAGGATGTTGAGTTTGGGGTGAAAGATAATAATACAAATATATTTTCTTTTAAAAAAAATTCAAACATGAGTGACCATAGTATTACTATGGCTAAAGAGAATGCCCAAGTAGTGACTAGAACCAAGAGGGTGGTTCACATTTTTATGCCCATCCAAAATGGATATTCGATTAAAGAAAAATATAGATATTTTTTTTAGGGTTTTGAATTTTTGAGAAGGAAAACGATTACAGATAAATGGACTTATAGAAAAACAGAAAACACCTACTGAAAGACTAGATAGAGAATCACAGTATCAAATTATCTTGCTTGCTTAGGAACCTAAGTAAATTTTCTTAGACCCACTAAGTCGAAACAAAGACAACTCGAATGCATATGCTAAACCCCTACGAAGGTTGGAAGCAATGAACCTATGGACTTAACTAAAGACCCGATTTGATGGATAAACCAAAGTGCAAGGAATCACTCTCAAACACTTAGTTTAAGGAAAGAACTAATGTTGGAATATATTCAAAAGAAAGATGATCCCAAATTACATATAATTTTTCCCTTTTATAGGCAAGGGAAAATAAATGCAAAGTTGGAAACTATTACATTCAATCTGGGAAACAGGTGAAACAAACTAATGCAATCAACCTAGGAAACATGCTAGATTCAACGCATTCACATCTTGGAATTCCACTCTCATTGATGTCACTTTAAAAATTCACCTTTATTTTTGTCGTCATAGAAATCCACCACCATTATGTTTTTTTGAAAATTCAACAATATTTAATTCTTCTTGAAATTTCCACTAGTCACATAGGAAATTCAAGTAGCATTAAATAAATCATTGATTGGACTCCTCTAGTGGGACCAACAACAATGCACCTTCCGGAAGTTTGCCTTGATCTCAACTCAGGTAGATTAAAATCAGCACGGACGAAAGAGGCCTCCATGCCTGCGTTTTGAATTTATTTTTTTCATCCTATATAATTGCCAAGGCTGAAACTTAATCTTGAAATTTTCGTGCTTTGCTCCGAGTTATTGGTCCCTGGGGTAGTTGAGGTATTTGCATTGCCTTGCTTGAGACGGCCTCGTCATTTCCTCCCTCTTTAAGATTTGAGTCCTCTATGATGAGATGTTCGTCTCCTGTATAAAAAAGAGATAGATCAATAACATTGAATGTTCCATGAACTTGATACTCACCAAGTAACTCAATGCGGTAAGAATTATCATTGATACGCTCAAGTACTCTAAATGGACCATCTCCTCGTGGTGTTAGTTTGGACTTTCTTTGTTCTGGAAATCTCTCCTTACACAAATATAGCCAAACCCAATCGCCAGGTTGGAACACAACCTTCTTCTGGACTTTGTTTGCATATTTCACATAAGTGTGAGCAGCCCGTTGTAGATTTTCCTTCACTCGGCTATGTAATTGCTACACAAATTCAGTTTTTTTCTTGCCATCGAGACGTTTATGCTCATTGCATGGCAATGGAAAAATATCCAAAGGAGTCAATGGATTAAACCCATAAAAAATTTCATAAGGGGAACAATTAGTAGCCCTATGAATAGTTCGATTATAAGCAAATTCTCCTTGAGGCAAACATTCTTCCCAAGATTTCATATTCTCACGGACTAAGGTACGCAGTAAACTCCCTAAAGTCCTATTCACATATTCAGTTTGACCATACGTGGTGGTGTGAAGTAGAGATTAACAATTTAGTGCCCAATTTTGCCCATAATATTTTCCAAAAATGACTTAAAAATCTTGTGTCCCGATCAGAAACAACTATCCTCGGCACACCATGCAATTTTGCAAACATCTCTAAAAAATAAGTTAGCAATATGTGTGGCATCAGTGGTTTTTGTACATGAAATGAAGTGCGCCATTTTTGAAAACCTATCAACAACAACAAATATTGAATATTTTCCTTTCCGATTCCTAGGCAATCCCAAAACAAAGTCAGAGAAATGTCAATATAAGGTGATACGGGTATGGGTAGAGGAGTATACAACCCATAGGGTTGGACGGTGGACTTGGTTGTTTTACACACAATGCATTTATAAATTGTTCAACATTAGATTTCATGTATGGCTAATAAAAATGTTCTTGCAACATGTTCAAAGTCTTGGACCTGCCTAAATGACCGATCAAACCCCTAGAATGTGTTTTAAGCACAAGAAGATTCCTAAGTGAGCATCGAAGAATGCATAAACGATTCTCATACAACAAATAACCATCATGTAAATGATACTTGTCATGATCATGCTTAGCACACGAAGTATAAATGTCACAAAAATTAGAATCAAATTAGTAAAGCTCTTTCACATGAGAAAAACCCATCAATTTGGATTCAAGTAATGTAACAAGTGCGTACCTTCGAGATAGAGCGTCGACGACCACATTCTTCTTACCTTTCTTGTACTTGACAATGTACGGGAAGGTGTCAATGAAGGCAACCCAGCGTACATGCCGTGCACTCAACTTCGCTTGGGATTTGATGTGCTTTAGTGACTCGTGGTCGGTATGCACCACAAATTCTCGGGGCCGAAGATATTGCTGCCAAGTTTGAAAGGGTCAAACCAAGGAATACAACCCCTTGTCATAAGTTGAGTAGTTTAATGCAGCCCGTGTAGCTTTTCGTTGAAATAGGCCACCGGATGTTGTTCTCGGGACAGGACAACTCTAATCCCTACACCATATGCATCACAATCAATCTCAAAAACCTTAGAAAAATCAGGAAGTGCAAGTACGGGTGCATGTGTAAGTTTATACTTCAGTGAATCAAAAGCTTGTTGTTGCTCTACTCCCCAATCGAACTTGTCATTCTTCTTAGTGATTGTTGTGAGAGATGCTGCAATGGTACTGAAGTCTCGTATGAAACCCCTATAAAAACTTGCAAGCCCATGGAAGATTCGTACATCTCGAATGGTAGTAGGAATCAGCCATTCTTGGATGGCTTTGATATTTGCTTTATCCACACTCACTCCTTCTTTGCCTACAATAAAACCAAGAAAATTTCACTTGTCGACACAAATGTCGCATTTTTTCGGATTAGCATACAATTTCTCATCACGCAACACGCTTAAAACAGCTTGCTCATGCTTGGTATGTTCATCAAATGATTTACTGTAAATTAAAATATCATCAAAATAAACTACCACGAATTTGCCAATGAAATTTTGAAGCAGATGGTTCATTAGCCGCATAAATGGACTTGGGACATTTGTTAAAGCATATGGCATAACGAGCCATTCATAGAGACCAAAAGTTGTCTTGAATGCCGTTTTACATTTATCTCCTTCTTTCATGTGAATTTGATGGTATCCACTCTTTAAGTTAATCTTGTTAAAAATATTATAACCATTTAATTCGTTAACATATCATCCAAGTGAGGTATAGGGTGTCGATACTTTACCGTAATGGTGTTGACGGCTCGGCAATTGACACACATCCACCATGTTGCATTCTTCTTGGGTAGAAGCAAAACCAGAATGACACATGGGTTAATGCTCTCCCGAACCCACCCCTTGCTTAACAACTCTTTAACTTGCTTCCTAATCTCCGTGTCCTCTTTCGGATTGGCACGATAAGCTGGACAGTTTGGAATTGAAGCTCCGGAAATAAAATTGATTTGATGCTCAATGTCTCGAATTGGAGGTAAACCACCGGTAACATCCTTGGGGAACACATCTTGGTATTCTTCAAGGAGGGTAGCAAAGCTTAGGGGAAACTTGCTCATATCCTGCACAGATAGATAGTTTGGTTTGCATATTAGAATAAAGAAGTTAGTCTCACTACCGTTCAAATGCACAACTTCTCTCAAAGTCAAGAACAAATTTGGAGGTGTATGCTCTCATTTTTCCTTTTTGCTCTTTTTCTTTCCTCTCAAAATCGTAGGTTTATCTTTCTCACTCAGATTTTGAGCACTCAAAGTATTTTAACTCGTTTCAACAACTCTTTCTTCACTCTTCTCGGTTTAACTTCCTCAACAAATTGTTAGTACAAGTACTTTTGGTTGACAGTCACTTCATTGGGACTCAATGGTTTTGAGTGTAATCTTCTTGCCATCATGACCAAATGTGTACCGATTTAGGTGTTCATCATGCATTGTCCTTTTGTCAAATTACCATGGTCTCCTAAGAAAGATATGACATGCTTACATAGGGACCACATCAGACAATACTTGGTCCTTGTAGTCCTTGATGTTGAAATCAACACATATCTGTTTCGTAACCTTAACCTCACCACAATTATTAAACCATTGAAGCTTATATGGCTTTGGGTGGGCTTCAGTTTTCAGCCCTAATTTCCAAACCACAAGATCACTTACCATATTGCCACAACTTCCTCCATTTATGATCATGCTACAAACCTTGTTAGCTATCTTGCATCTACAATGGAAAATGTTGTCCCGTTGTTCGTCGTTGTTTATCTCCTTAGGCAACGCACTCAATGCCCTCAATGTGACCAAGGTTAAACCACCTTCATGATCATAGTCGGCCTCTTCTTCACATTCATTTCCAACATCCTCATTATTCTCATCCGAATCTGATTTGTATTCCCCACTTGCATTTAGAATCATCGTTCGCTTGTTCGGACATTGGCTAGAAATATGTCCTCGACCTTGACATTAAAACAAAAAACATCACCACTTCGGTTACCTTGAGATTAGGGTTGTTTTGAACCACTCGCTTTGGCCATGTCAGCTCCCATGATTGCCTTGCCTTTGTCATGTCGTGGTGCAAGAGGTTTCTTATCTTTATTCTTCTTCGGGTAGGTGGGTGAGCTGGAGTTCTTCTGGATAGAGCTCCTAATTTTTTTTTTCCTCCGTAGTTTCTGCTCCACCTTAATGGCCAAATGTACCATTTCTTCCAAGTCAAGACAAGGATGCCTATCAACTTCATCGATAATTTCCTTGTGTAATCCATTGAGAAATTTGCTCATGGTGCTCTCCGGATCTTCTTGCTTATCCGCCTGCATTAAGAGCATTTCCATCTATTTGTGATAATCTTCCACAGTCCGAGATCCTTGAGTAAGGCTTTGAAGCCTACACAATAGATCTCGATGATAATATAATGGCACAAATCGTTTGAGCATGAACCTCTTCAATTCAGTCCATGTGTGTACGGCTGGCTCTCTATTTCGTTTTCTGGATTGGCTCAGTTGGTCCCACCATGTTGGTGCATAGTTTGAAAACTCCATTACCGCAAGCCGTAGTTTACACAACTCGGACAACGGTCATCAAAGACAAGTTCAATCTTTCGTTCCCATTCCATAAATGCCTTCGGATCAGATTTCCTATAGAATGGAGGAATTTGGAATTTGATAGATCACAAGGTATCATCCTCTTGTCTCCGCTGCTCCCGAAAATTCCAATTTCTAGGATGGTCATCCTCGTACTCTTCTTCATCCTAACATTCATCCTCATGAGGTGGTAAATGGCTACCATTCCTCCGTGGTAGGTGATTGTTCCTTGCCGGTAGTACTTTGGGATCATGTTCTCCTACATGAGTAGGAGTGCCTCACTGGTTTTGGCTAAGTTCAATTTGATCCAGCCGATTGTTGATCGTCTCAAGAGATGCATGGTGCATATTGCACATCTCCCTTAGCAAGGTGTGCATCAGAAACTTAGGATCAAATCCGCGAGGGCTGTTGTCTGCACTTGCTATAAAAAATTATAGTAGATATATGTATATCTTGTTTAAAAAACAAAAATCGTTCACGACCCTCATGTATCACTCCACTTGTAACAAACCTCTCCGTCTTACACTTTAGCCAAATCAAACGCGTTAGTATTAATCCACAGTGTCGCAACCAGATTTCACAAGGAGTAAAGATGTATTTAAAGAAGGTCGAAAACAGGGAAAGAGAGTTCTTGAAATAGAAAAATAGGGGATGGAAAGAAAGGTTAACTCGTTTCTACCCGGATGACTTAGTATTGTCATTTGATTGGTACCAACTTTTGAAATTCAATAATATTTTTTTTGCAAACAAATAAAGATTCAAGTTAAGAAACTTGCATAATATATTTGTGATACCACATGACGTAGAACCGATGGGTGTTTCATGTTTTTATACCCAGCCGAAATGGATATTCGATTAAAGGAAAATATAGATATATTTTTGGGGTTTTTAATTTTTGAGAAGGAAAAGGATTACAAATAAAGGGACTTACACAGAAAAATAACAAACACCTACTCAAAGACTTGATAGAGAAGCGCAATATCGAAGTATCTTGCTTGCTTAGGAACCTAAGTAACTTGTCTTAGACACACTAAGTCGAAACAAAGACAACTTAAATAAATAAACTAAACTCCTACAAAATTTGGAATCAACGAACCTGTGGACTTAACCAAAGATCCAATTTGATGGATAAACCAAAGTGCAAGGAATCACTCTCAAACACTTAGTTTAACAAAAAAAACTAATTTTCAAGTATATTCAAAAGAAAGATGATCCCAAATCAGATAAAAATTTTCCCTTTTATAGAGAAGGGAAAATAAATGCAAAAGTTAAAAACTATTGCATTCAATCTAGGAAATAGGTGAAACAAATTAATGCAATCAACCTAGGAAATATGCTAGATTCAATGCATTCACATCTTGGAACTACACTCTCATTTCTGTCATCTTGAAAATCCACTCTCATTGATGTCATCTTGGGAATCTTCTCCAATTGATGTCACCTAAAAAATCCACCCTTATTTATTCCGTCTTTGAAATCCACCACCATTTATGTTTTCTTGAAAATTTAACAATATTTAATTATTCTTGAAATTTCCACCAGTCACATAGGAAATTCAAGTAGCATTAAATAAATGATTGATTGGAATCCTCTAATGGGGGCCAACAAAAATACACCTTCCGGAAGTCCGCCTTGATCTCGACTCGGATGGATTAAAATCAGCAAGGGTGAAAAAGGCCTACATGCCTGTGTTTTGAATTTATTCTTCGTCCAATTGAGTTACCAAGACTGAAACTTGATCTTGAAATTTTCGTGCTTTGCTCCGAGTTATTGGTCCCAGGGGTAGTTGAGGTATTTGCATTGCCTTACTTGAGATGGCCTCGTCAAGTAGTCATTCCATATATATTTTTTCGACAACAATTCATTCAGAGTGATGAATATAATACATCTGGATCTTCCACCCAAATAGATCATCAAACACTTGATCATCATGGCATATATCAATACATACCTGATCAACAAGTTGAAGAAACTCATACCCTCAAGTGGATCAAGTGTTATTGCTTGTAAGAAGATCCAAGAGAGAAAATAAGAGTGCGATTTCAAGTGATTATATGGTTTACTTTCAATAACATGAATATCATATTGATTCATTAGAATGTGACCCAATCACTTTTCAGGAAGCAATTGCAAGCAAAAATTCTCAAAAATGGATTGAAACAATGGGTAAAGAAAATCAATCAATGAAAGATAACAATTTTTGGGACCTTGTTCAATTAACTAAAGATGTGAAACCAATTGGTTGCAAATCGGTTTTTCAAACCAAAAGAGATTCACAATGCAGTAATGAGAGATATAAGGTCTGACTTTTCGCTAAAGGATTCACTCATAAGGAAGGAATCGACTATAAAGAGACTTTCTCTCCGATTTTATTGAAGGACTCTTTTAGAGCGATTATGTCACTTGTAGCACATTTCTACCTTGAGTTACATCAAATGGATGAAAAAAAACTGCTTTTCTTAATAGAGATTTAGACGAGAATACCTATATGGTGCAGCCAATGAGTTTAACTCATGAAAATGATGATCAAATAGTTTGCAAACTAAAAAAATCCATTTATGGCCTAAAACAAGCTTCTCGTCAATGGTACATAAAGTTTAATAAAGTAATTATCTCATTTGGATTTGAGGTAAATGCTACTGAAGATTGTAGTACCATAAATTCAGTGGGAGAAGATTCATATTCCTTATACTTCATGTTGATGATATTTTACTCGCCAGCAGTTATTTACAACTTCTTAAAGAGACCAATAAATTACATTCAGAATCTTATGAGATGAAAGATTTTGGAGAAACATCTTTTGTGTTAGGAATTCAAATTCTTCGTGATCGTTCACAAGGAACTCTTGGAATACCACAAAAATGATAGATTGAGAAAGTGTTGCAGCGATTTGGCATGCAAAATTGCAGGTCACATGACACACCTGTATCTAAAGAAGAAAAAATCAGTCTCTAACAATGTCCTCAAGCAGACATAGATTCCAAGCTTATGAAGAACATCCCTTATGCTTCGGTTGTAGGGAGCTTGATGTATGCACAAGTATGTGCACGTCCTAATCTTGCTTTTATAGTTGGAATGTTGGGCATATACCAAAGCAATCTAGGAAGAAATCATTGGATTGCAGTAAAAAAGTTTTATGATATTTGCAAAAAACGAAAGATTTGATGCTCACATACAACAAATTTGATAAAATAGAAATTATTGTATATTCAAATTCAGATTTTTTTTCTGGATGCCAAGACAGTCGTAAATCAACATCCGGATATGTTTTTATGTTGGCTAGAGGGGCAATTTCTTGGAAGAGTACCTAGCAATCTTTAATTGCTTCTTCTACTATGGAAGCTGAATTTGTTGCTTGTTATGAAGCAACTAATCATGCAGTTTGGTTACGAAATTTTGTTGTTGGAATGGGCATTGTTAATGGCATAGAGAGACCATTAAAGTTATTTTGTGACAATAGAGCAACATTTTTATATCCTAACAACATGAGCTCTTCTAAATCTAAGCACATTGGCATAAAGTTTCTTGTTGTTAAGGAAAGTGTTCAAAATTTGATGGTGAGTATTGAGCAAATAGGTACTAAAACTATGCTTGCAGTTCCACTTGCTAAGGCATTGGCCCCATCAACTTTTCAAGAACATGTTTATAACATGGGTGATATTGATTTTCTTATGTCATAAATTTGTAAAGACAAGTGGTGCGCCTATATATTGTATCATGAAATAATTTCTGTCAAATAAATCATTATGTTGGTACTTTTATTACACATTGATTAATTTTAAGCTCCAGTTTATTTTAGACCAGTTGGATTACATGTACAGATCATATTTAGAATGTGAATTCCATGCTACACATTCAAACTAAATCAATTTTGTTTAGTTATGTTGATACATGTGATAGATGTGAGCTTAGTTGCTTTATATGCGGCGACGACTCCTTTTATCCCTATAAAGAGAAAACTACTGAACTGGATTTGATTAGATAATATATTTTAGCGTACACATATTTGCTTCTTACAAAAATATTGACAATCATTAAAACTATGTAAACACTTGACTTAGTTGTTCAAGTGGGAGATTGTCAAGATTTGGACTTTCAAGTCTTGTGTTTACATGCATTTAGACATGTGGACTTGCAAATTGATTGAAATAATTGTTGTAATATTAATTGAGGACTGAATTATCATGATAAAAAAGTTTGTTTTAGGAGTCGTAATTATGTAAAGTAAGTGTGACAATTTTTTATAATATATGTGTAGAATTCCCGTAAATTAATTAATAATTAATTGGGATTTAATTAGTAATTTAAGCTAATTAATAATTACATTATAATTAACAATCAAGACTAATTAGTAAATTAGCAATTAAGGCTAATTAGTAATTATATTATAATTAGCAATCAAGGCTAATTAGTAAAGGATTTCATTATTAATTAATTCTAATTAGTAATTTCTTATAAAAACTAATTAGCGGAGACGTAATTAGAAACTATAATTCGGAGTAATGACTAATTAGTGATGAGTTTGATTAGCAATGTGTTTGTTTGGGGTTTGAATTTTTAGTTGGGATTTGAATAGTAAAAATTTTGAATTTGAATAATTGTATGATATGATATAAATAGACATTGATGAGATATTTTGAATGTAAAATTGATTTCTAATATAATATAAAAATTGAAAAATAGGTGTTTGATTTGATGTTTTTGAAGAAAAAAAAAATGAATAATATATTTAAAATCCAATTCCCAAAACAAACACACAGTTAAATTATATGTGTGTGGTCCCTAATTGAGATATGAACAAAAGATAAGAATCGTAATCTTCTCTTCCGTTACATTTTGCATCAAATGCTACCATGTCATTCCGAAAATGTTTTAGCAAGAGTTTGAACCCGTGACCGTGCATAATCTCTTTTTCTTGGATGAAACGTGATGACAAATATAAGTTGTTCAATATCTTTTTAAGAAATATAATTTTAGACTTAAATTGTTGCCAATATAGCATATTCTATGCAAACTACAAATTTCTACAAAATTGAAATTTATTTCTTAATTTGAAAGTATTATGGTTCTCGGAATTTGTATTGATTATCCATGAATGTATTATTATACTCTTATGAAAACATGTGATTCAATATATGCATCATAAGCACAATAAATTCACCAGTCAATCGGAGCTCAGAATTGAGTCGAAACACAAAGATTGATATGATAATTAGATATGTTTGCATGATAAAGGAATCATCATGTACGGCAAAACTGCCCGCTCCCCATCCATGGCCACCACCACAACCGGAGGGTTGCTGCCCCCTACTTGCTGGGACTTGAAGTAAAGACCGAGCTTACCACTATAGAGGCTCGGGTTTTGCCACCTGAATTGTTGATGCACAAATTTGCAAAATTGTCGGGGGCCAACGATACTCTAAAAAGTTGAATGAGGCAAGTGTCTGCATTGCTCAAGGCTACTTGTAAGCGGCCAAATGAAAGACTGGCCACTATTGAAGAGGCAAGGATTTATGAAACTGATTACTCTTTCCTTGAAAATTTTCTGAACTTCTTTTCCATGCTTTTATGTTTGATATGCAGATGGTGACGAAGAACAATTATGCCGCTGACAGTCTTGCTAGTCAATTCGGAATTGAAGTAAAGACCAAGCCCGCCACTATAGAGGCTCGGGTTTTGCCGCCCCCAAGGGTAAAGTTTTCACCTAATATTCATTTATATATTTCTTTGCTCATCACCTGACCTGGATCGTGGATTTGCAGATTAAATATCATGAAACCGGGAAGCAAGCGCTGGTGGTGGAGCTGGGTGTTGGCCAGTGGAATATGATCGATAAGGTAAATTTTTATTTCTTCGAATCGATTCTTGTATTGGCAGTATTTACATGGTTAATGGTGCTAGAGTTGATATCTGCGCATGTATATCATTTACTCGTTCGAATTTGGATGTGAAACGTTTCTGCCATGAGCTAATCAGAATGTGCTGTAGTAAGCGCATGGTGTTGTGCGGTGTTTGTTCGTCAAATCGATTAATTTTTCCTCTTTGATAGTTGTAATTCAACGAATGTATTGTGTTTGTTTGTTTTCAATCCAAATCCTCTAGTCCTTACTCGTTCAGCTGATCCGGGGAAGATCGAGAAAGCCCTGCTGACATTCATCATGAATCGAATGCACAGCTTCAAAGGATGAATGCCGCAGGAAGATACCTTCAGCTGCTCATCATTATCCTGCCCGATCATTCTGGATCTTACTGTGAGTTTAAATGATATTTTGAAACAAATAGCGCAGACGATGCAGAGAATCTTTTTGCAATAAAAACTATGTATTGCTCGTATGCAGGAAGAAAATAAAACAACGATTACATATTCATAACTGATAGCAACTAAAAAATAACTGACTCTAACCAAATTTAATCAGCAAACTAAAGTTAAATAATAAAAATATTAATTTATATAAACAACACTCTATATAAAAAAATAAAAAAAAAAGAAAAAAATTAAGAAGAATAAATAATAAATTCCAACCCAAAGATTGCACTAATTTTTAACATATTTCTTTATGGCAAATCATTGCTATTGTGATAGCTATG
The DNA here is from genome assembly GCF_009805555.1 of Andrographis paniculata. NCBI lineage: Eukaryota > Viridiplantae > Streptophyta > Magnoliopsida > Lamiales > Acanthaceae > Andrographis > Andrographis paniculata. Next base: position 667,414 of record NW_026137577.1, read on the forward strand.
CTAGCAATGAATGTATCGTCAAATGGCTAATAAATCTCTCGTTTCTTGTCAAACTGAAGTTGGAATCTTGTTGCAGTGTTGCCAGCCGAAGCAGGCTATGAGCACTACATGGAAAACGTTTCGTTCAAGATAAATGTCAAGGTTTTGTTGAATACTAAACAATTTCTTCTCGACATTTCTTCAGTACCCTAAGTGTTCTTGTTTCTTATATAACGATGTGATCAAGAAGTGATTTTCCTTACGGACAACTTTCTTATCAGCATTGCACTGTCCGTATGTTATAAGAAATATTATGCGCACGATAAAATCACTAATATCGATCGGTACTCGTAATAAAGAGATGAACAATCAATTTTTTTTAGGAATACTCTTTTACCTTTTCTTATTGTATATATACACAGCCAGTCGCCAGCCAAGCACCACACCAACTCGACAAATAAACAATTTAATGATTAAGGGTGGTGATTAAATTCAATCATGCTGAATTTGTTTATTAAGCACAACATTCATTTTGAAAAAAATAAAAATAAAAAATAATTCGTCATATGTCTGATTTCTATCTCGATTCCTTTTGTTTTTGACTCTGCATTTTGTTTGTATTTTTCTGCTATTTGTCTCGGCATTCTGCCTGTATTTGTTGTTATTTGTCTACTATCTATAGTATTCCAACTTTGTCTGTTGTGTCTAATTTTGACCTTAGATAAAGTTTTACCTTCAATATATTCGATTTCGATTATATCTACTTTCGATTCAGATTCCGTTCACACAAACTTACGTTAATGTATGCGGTATCTTCAATTTGAAGATGGGTAGTAAAGTATATTAGAAAATATATAGAGGGTGTTTGGTAAACACATTTTTCAAGATCTTTTAATTTATCGAAGAGTTTTTAGGTGTTTGACCAGTAAACATGTTTGGTAAATTAGTTTTTCAATTAGCTTATTGAATCCAAAAAAACTAATTTTGAAAAAGTTGTATATATACCAGCACCATATATTAGCTTTTTTATTTTAATTTTTCTTATTCTTTATTTGCCCATAAAGTGTATAATTTTTTTTATTACACTATTTATTAATTATTTGGATATATTTTTTTTCTAATAACTTATAAATTTATATTTATAAATTTAAAATAATTATTTTTTTATATGTCAATTATCTTATTTATAATTTTTTTTCTAATTTTTAGAATAAAGATAATATAAAAATATTATTGATTCATTTATATAATATTTTTTTTATTACATATAATATTTTTATTAAAAATAAATATATTTATTTAAAATTATAAATTTAATGTAAATATTAATTAAAAATTAATCTAATAAAAATACATATGCTAATGATTTTTGTTCTTTTATATTCATACTATTCTAAGAATATATATATTTTTCAATAAGTTTGATTTATTCTTTACAAAATATATTAAAAATAATAAAAATAAATATCATAATAAAAAATTTCTAATTTTTAAAATTAATAATAAAATTCTAAAAAGTTTACCCACCGAAAAAACTCAACTAAATATTTTGAAAATAAAATATAAAATATCCTTAATTGTCATTTTACATATAAACATCTAAAATCAAACTGTTATTTTACCAAATACTTTAATACAAACAGCTAATCTCATCAGCTAGTCAAACCAGCCTAACAGCTAACTGCAAGTCGAAGCAGCTAACAACTAACAGTATCAACTAATTGTCAAACACATCCATAGTATTTTTATGGGGAGGGATTGAGTGCTGAATGAAAAACACATCCATGGGTGCTGAATTTTTTCATTAAGCACCCGATCCTCTCCCTATTTTTGTTGTAGTTATTTAAAAATTTGTAAAATTCTTGACTTATTTAGACTATATATAGGTAAATATAAATATATAGGAAGTTCAGTTTCATATTCCATGTATATATATATATTTTTCTTTTTATCCAAATAATAATGCAACGTGATTACAATTTATATTTTGTGCATTGACTCAGAGGGTGTTTAGCAAAGAACTTTTTGAATAGGTTTTAGCCAGTAAAACAACTAATTTAGATATTTGGTAAATTAGATTTTTGGAATAGCTTTTTTGAAAAAAAAAAAAAAAAACTAATTTCTGAAAAATTAAACTACCTAGTGTTTTGAAATAGTTTTTTCAATTTAAATTTTTTTATTCCTTATTTGCCCTTAAAAATTAATTATGTATTTTACACAAATAAATATATTTTGATTATTTATTAATTATATTAGAATGTTTTATTATACTATAGGTTTACTTTTATAAATTTATAATAATTAATTTTTATATATGAATATAAATTTATTAAAATAAACAAAAAATAGAAAATATAAATATTAATAATTTATTTTTATATTAAAATTACATTATATAAATTTTATACTAAAAATAAATTAAATTTATTGAAAATTATAAATATAATGAATTAATTGATAATTAACATATTAAATATATACGAAAAATTTATTATTTTATATTTTACATCATTTTCAATAGAAAAAACTATTTTTATTTTTCAATAAAAATATATTATTTTTAAATCTAACTATAATAAAAATAAATAGTATTTTATAACGCGTTTACAATTTTCAAAAACTAATAACAAAAAATTTTAAACATTCTAAACTCAAAATAACACAATTGTATATATTAGAAAAAATAAAAATAAAAATGTCCTTAATTATCATTTTACCTGTAAACAACTAATATCAAACTGTTGTTTTGCCAAACATTTTAATGCAAACAACAAATTGAATCAGTTAGTCAAACTAGCTAATTGAATTAGCTAACAACTAATTGCCAAACATGCCGTTAATCTCCTCTACTCAATAATTAGCTACTTCCTGTATTTAGGAGAAATGTAATATTTGGTTGTCAGCTTTTATATATATATATATATCTATATTTATTTCATATCTCAAATAATATTTTACAATTTAATATATTTCCCTATTACAGTAATATAATTTTTATTTAAAAAATATAGATCATAAAAGTATTTATGCTGTTTCATTAAATATAACTACTTTTATATATTAAATGTTATTACTCTTTAAAACTGTGTAAAAGAAAAAAAAAAACATATTTTTATATATATTATAAAAATATCAAAAGTATAAATAATTTAATTAATTAATGAAAGTAGAGATATGACTGTAGTAAAAATATTAAGGATAATATAACAGTATTTATTAAAGTATATATATATACTTTTTTATTAATAATAATATATATCTAGAAAAATTTGTAAAAAATATTTCGCATGTTGGCAAAAAATATCTCACATATTTGTAAAATTCGCTATTTCTATCATTTAGTCGTGTTGTATGTCACCGCGCGTGGGTGAACGTCACGCGCATGCGGTTGTGCTGCGCGTGATCGCGTGTGACCGCGCGTGGGTGAACGTCACGTGCATGCGGCCAACTGACATAGATAGCTATTTTTGTGAATATGTATAATATATTTTGATAAAGAGATAAATACTAGATAAAAGTGACAATATGAGAATATTTCTTTTTGCAATTTTCTCGTATATATCTCTATGGTTTTATATAATATTTACATATTCATTAATAACCTTGAGTCAAAAGATATAATAAATGTTAGTTCTTGGTGACGTAACTACAAAAATGATTGAATAGAAAACAAGTTTTATCAATTTATTTTAGGTAGAATATACAACCTTGTTTTCTATTTTGACATAAGATACAAATGTCAACTTTTGCTGTCAGTCAAAACTTACCTGCAATACTAAAATGAAAACGACTGTCTTTTGCGGGTTGTTTGTTTCTGATGGTTAAATATTTGTTAGTATGTTGTAAGTGCATTAATTGTCTGATTCTTGTCCCCAAACTTGGCAAAAAAAAAAAAAACAAACCAGTAATAGAGTTTGTGAGAGAGAGATTGTTTTGATTGGTAGTGAGAGAAAGTCTGTGTTCTCTCTCAATGGTGAGTCTCTCTTGTTCTCCATGTTATGAAGATGTTCTTGAGCATTCATGGAGCTTGGAACGTAGATAATGATAAATGGAGGACGGTGGATCTTGAACTTGAGATCTAATTAAGGCTTCGATACAATGTTGGATGATATAAATAACTGTCTCACCTAAAAGCTTAAATTTTTAGGATACACATCGTTTATTTATTTAGCTACAATTAGGAGTCCACCAACAAGATGTAAGGAAAATGGTTGGAGAGGTTAGTTAACTGTAAACGTTTGGTGTTTCAAAGTCCTTGTAAATCCGGCGTTACATTGTAGTGAACATTTCCTGGATTAGAATCGCACAAGATGTGGGTATTTATCACAATCACACCTGTGTCATAACCACGGAACAACCACAGTTTTGTTCCAGTTCTAACCTTCTGTGGTTTCACTTATTTCCGTTCGCATACACTCGGAGGAGTTGGTGATCTATTAGAATCAGTTTATCCAATACTTCCAAATAAATTAACCATTTTGCCTTTTTGTCATCTATGATGAAATCAAGTATGAGTAATATATATTCACCAATGCAGCCTATATATGTGTGTATATATATATAACAAAAATTATAAAATAGTATTTTTAAAGTGATTTAAAATATTTTTGCAAGCATAACCATATATCTTAAGCAAACTACAAATATTCTTTCAATGCTTCCATACAATCCATAATTGGTTAGTTTCACGGTTTTTCTAGGATGATTTTTTATTAATTATAGGACATTAATATTAAGATCCAAACTTAAATGTCACAGTTCTAACTTTCGACTGGCCGGAGGCAGAGCAAAAATAAGAGTCCCTACCAGGCGGGCCGACGACAGTCTGGCACAAAACAAATAGAAAAAAATTGAATAACATAAAAAGGAAAGATAAAGTATTACCATAATTTATGAATTTGGAATACTATTTTTTGGGATCGAACCATTAAATCCTAAAATAATTTTGAAGGAAAAGTAAATTGATTATAGTTTAAAATATTTTGTTTTGAAAAAAAACAATTGCAAATTTGATAGACACGAGTGGCTTATTTTTTACTCTTTCTTTCCATAATTAGTCTTAAAAATTGACAATTTTAATAGTTAATATTGGAAATTAGGCAGTGGCTACAGTGCTGAAAAATTCAGCACTATTATTACATACAAAATACTGTATATATTAATATAATACAAATATATCACATGAACAAAGAACACATACTATAGCTCAACAACACATGCTGTCTGACAACACACAATATTATTACATACAACATATTATATATGTTAATATAATACAAATAAAACACATGAACTAACAATACAAATTATAGTTTCATATAGCGCACACACAACAGTTGATTTTAGCATATGACATACTCTTATACAACACACTTGTTATTATAGAAAAACAACACATATCTTTATTATATACAACATATGTTGTATGTAATAATAATGTGTGTTGTTTGTACATTATGCTGAGTTGGAATATCAGCATGATGCTGACCTAACCATCCCCTGAAAATTATGTTTCATAAATAATAATTATTTTGTTACGCACAAAAAATAATAATAATAATAAAAATAAGGATAGCAGGATCTTAAAGGAAGTTAGACACGAAGTCGGGTGGAAAACGAGAAAAATATGCACTCAAGTCGGTTGGTCCACGGTCGGTTGGTCCGGTCGGTTGGTCCGCAGTCGGATAAGTAGGTCGGTTGGTCTACGGTCGGTTGGTCCGCAGTCGGATAAGCAGGTCGGTTGGTCTACGGTCGGTTGGTCCGCAGTCGGATAAACAGGTCGGTTGATCCTCGGTCGGATAGGCAAGTCGAAAGGTCCGCGGTCAGATAGGCAGGTCGGAAGGTCTGCAGTCGGATGGGATGGTTTGCAGTCGGTTGGTTCACAGTCGGTTGGTCTGCCATCGGTTGAGTCGGCCAATACGGAGTTTGGACCAAGCAAAGGTCTGTTAATTAGTCGCCTAATTAAGTGAACAGTAGTTCAGTCGCTTGGTTGGGGCGACCATTAAATTGTCTGGAGAGATCAGATGCTGGTCGCTTGATGAGGCGACCAATAAATTGTTTGGTCTAGCGACCAGTTAGTTTCTGGAATGGTCGGTCGGGCCAGTTGAGTTCTGGAACTGGTGGCAGCGTTTGGCGAGACGGTTAAAGACACGTGTCAATAAAGGAGGAATTTGTGGGCGGTTGCTGTAACCAACTAGGCGACAGTTCTGAAACGTTTTCTTGAAGGAATATTTAAGGGTGTGGATTTTTTATCTTCAATCATCTTCAATCGACATCAAATTCAAAAGAATGGCCTTTGAGGATCACCACTTTATTTTTCCAATCTGTAATTTTATTTTTTCTATTTTATTTATGTATCCTACAGTGTTTAGAGATTCCTAATCTCAGGCACTAAATATATCAAATTCGAAGATAATTTTCTATTTTCGGGTTTTAATTTTTTATTGTTGAAAAAATACATCAACAAATTGGCAACCACAGTGGGAGAAATGCAAGATTGTTGATCCTACATAAACAGAGAATTTCATACGACTGAGGTCTGGCCGAATCATCAGAAAAATCAATATGGCAGGCTCACAACCTCAATCATCATCAGCATCGGTGGGAGAAAATATTTCACCACTTGTCATGCTAAATCCAGGGGAGATTCGCCAACCACCTACAGATTGGTTATCTTATGTTCAACAATTGAACAATCAGCAAACTTTGGTTATGCAGAACATGTTGCGTGAACAACAAAATCTAATGCAGATAATGTTGGATCAGGCGTTCTCCATATTCACCCTACATTCAAACAGGCCTCCAGCCTTGTCACCTTCTCGCTTTCAGGCAACTTTTCCAGGATCAACGTTTGCAGGGCCAACATACGTTGACAGTACATTTCCAAGAACCGAACAGATATGGGGAAGACTCCTCTAACTTTCCAGATAATGTTCCTTTGGGACCGAGGGTTGATCATACCCAGCCGAATGAGAGGTTGGGGGGACAGGCTCATAATCCCATCCCAGACGAGCCAACCATCCCTAGAGAAGAAAGATTGGGAGATCAGATTCATAATTCCATCCCAGCCGAGCCAGCCTTCTTTAGGGAAGATTCTATTCCACCCAGGATAGATCCGGAGGATATCGCTCAAGTTTTGTGGGTGCATTTCGGAATGAACCCGCAAACGGTGAACCGACCGGCGTATCAAAGGCCATTTCCAGAGAGAATCATCAATGACTATCCTCTCCCGAGGAATTATCGACCGCCAGACTTTCATGTTTTCTCCGGAGAAGACGGATCCCTCACTATAGAGCATGTGGGTCGGTTCACAGCACAGTTAGGAGAGGTCGGTAATAACCCTTTTTATAAACTGCAACTATTTGGTTTGTCTCTTACCAGAACAACTTTTTCGTGGTTTGTTGATCTACCACCTGGACAAATACAAACCTGGGAAAGTTTGGAAGCGGCCTTTCATGCAAGGTTCTTTAATCCTCTTCCAACAGTCTCACTCACAGACCTTCTGGAGATCAGGCAAATGCCGGAGGAGACCACCTACCGATTCATAGAGCGGATGCGATTAATGAAGGGACGTTGCCCGACAATCATTGAGGAGAGCGAGATGACCAATTTGGTGGTCCGAAATATGCATACACAACTATGGGAGGCTTTAACGGCCCACGACGTTCAAGATCTGGCCAGTTTAGCATCCAAGGCAGGGAGGTTAGAATCTTTTTTTAGAGAAAACGACCACGACTTCTGTCAAGGGGGAGATGCTGAAGAAATGGTAGTGCAAGATCAACCAACGTGGAGGCCAGCAATACTCCGCGATAAATGGAGGTCGGGTCCAGCATAGCCTCAAAAAATGGAGGTCGGATCTGAGGCTGATGTGGCCTTGGATGACGACCTGCTAACTCCTAAACATCATGAGAAATGACGTTTAGGAGTTTTGCGGATGAGGAAAGTTGTTACGCACAAATAATAATAATAATAATAATAAGGATAGCAGGATCTTAAAAGAAGTTAGACACGAAGTTGGGTGGAAAAGGAGAAAAATATGCACTCAGGTCGGTTGGTCCACGGTCGGTTGGTCCGCAGTCGGATAAGCAGGTCAGTTGGTCTAGTCGGTTGGTCCGCAGTCGGATAAGCAGGTCGGTTGGTCCTCGGTCGGATAGGCATGTCGGAAGGTCTGCAGTCGAATGGGATGGTTTTCAGTCGGTTGGTTCGCAGTCGGTTAGTCCGCCATCGGTTGAGTCGGCCAATACGGAGTTTGGACCAAGCAAAAGTCTGTTAATTAGTCGCCTAATTAAGTGAACAGTAGTTCAGTCACTTGGTTGGGGCGACCATTAAATTGTCTGGAGAGATCAAATGTTGGTCGCTTGATGGGGCGACCAATAAATTGTTTGGTCTAGCGACCAGTTAGTCTCTGGAAAGGTTGGTCGAGCCAGTTGAATTCTGGAACTTGTGGCAGCGTTTGACGAGACGGTTAAAGACACGTGTCAATAAAGGAGGAATTAGTTGGGCGGTTGCTGTAACCAACTAGGCGACGGTTTTGAAACGTTTTCTTGAAGGACTATTTAAGGGTGTGGATTTTTTTATCTTCAATCATCTTCAATCGACATCAAATTCAAAAGAATTTCCTTTGGGGATCACCACTTTATTTTTTCAGTCTGTAATTTTATTTTTTCTATTTTATTTATGTATCCTACAGTGTTTAGAGATTTCTAATATCAGGCACTAAATATATCAAATCCGAAGATAATTTTCTATTTTCGGATTTTACTTTTTTATTGTTGAAAAAATACATCAACATATTTAATTACTGCATAAATTATAACATAAACTTCTTTTATAAATTTAAAATAGCTCCTATGTATAAAAATCATATATCAATATATGTACATATTTACTACAAATATAGATAAAATGAGCCTATATTACCGGTGGGCCTTGGGCGGGCGCCCCTGTCCCCCGGCCGTAGGACCCGCTCTGCAACCCGATAACATTTTTAAATCCAGCAACACATCTCATCTAACAAATTTTAACCAATATTGTTGTCCTAACAAGCAACCGAGCCTATCTAATCAATTTTCACCCGTAATTAATATTTGTTTTATAAGTGAGATTGAAATTTATGCGGCCCAATTCGATCTATATATATATATATATATTTATATCTTTTTTATCTAACTTTTTCAAGAGTTTTTAACTCTGTGAGCTGTTTCACCAGTCAAAAAATTAATTTAGGTATTTGGTAAATTAGCTTTTTAAAATAGCTTATCCGCCTAAAAAAACTAATTTCTGAAAAGCTATATAACCCAGCGTTTTGAAATAGCTTTTTCATTTTAATTTTATTTATTCATTATTTGCCCTTAAAATATTATTTTTTATTTCACATACATATAAATTTATACTCCAGTAATTATAAATGATTTTAATATATTATTTATTAAATTATAACTTTATTTTTATAAATTTAAATTAATTAATTTTTATATATAATTAATTTTATTTGTAAACTATAATTATGATTTTATTACTATTTTATTTTTATAGTATTAAAATTAAATAAAATAGAATAAATTTATTAAAAATTATAAGTATAATAAATTAATCAATAATTAATATAATAAATATATATACCAAAATTTTATTATTTTATAGTTTACATCATTTTTAATATAAAAAAAATTCATATTTCTTAGTAAAAATATATACTATTATTTTTTTCAATCTAAAAATAATTAAAAAATATTTTATAACACATTCGCAATTTCAAATAACTAATAATAAAAATTTTAAAATTTTTAAAACTAAAAAAACACAATTAAAAAATTTTTAAAGTTAAAATATAAATGTTCTCAAGTTTCATTTTACACGTAAACAACTAATATCAAACATTTATTTTACCAAGCACTTTAATACAATCGGCTAATTGAATCAGCTAGTCAAATCAGCTAATTGAATCAACTAAACGCTAATAGCTAATTGCCAAACACACCCTATGTCTTTATCGTTCCTGGAGGTAAAATAATTTGAACGCCTATCAAAGCAACAGGCTTCTAGATCTGCTAGTCAGCCTTGGTGTTTAGTGATAACAAAAGTATAATATGACAATTGACAACAATTGCATCGTTATGCATATGTGTGGATCCACGAATATATTATTAGAGATATATGAGGATTGTTGGAATAGAAAAATACTTGCAGAAATATGTTGCACACAAATATGCAGGGGTTTGCGATGCTATTTATGTAAAGAAAGAACACAATCAAACTGAGGAAGTTTAAGGCGTAACAGCTGCAGAAGAAACAATGGGTGGCAATGGTGTCCGAATAGAAATTTTGGAGCAATATATGTGCTAATTTTTGGTGGGCATACATTTCTTGCCCCGCTCATCAGAAATTTTTTTTTTTAGTTTGAATTGACAAATTATAAGAAAAAAATAATAATTGTCCAAGTTTGAGTCTAAAAAAAAGTTTACCTTGTTTAGCATTTTTGGTTTTTTTTTGCTTTAAACAATATCGAACTAATAAAAACTTTTGTTTATTCATTCGTGTGTTGGTTTTGGATGAACTGTGCAAATTTTGTTCAATTTTTTGTCTAACGTTTATATATATTTTTGTAGCGTTTAGGATTTTTAGGACCCAAAATGATCTTGGATTGACAAGAAAATATTATTGATTGATTCGTTTGGTCGTTTTGGATGAATCGTGCAAATTTCGTCTAATTGCGAGTATAAAATGGGTTTAAGTTTCATTTGATCATTTCAGATAAAATGTGCAATTTTCGTTCAATTTAGATTCTAAAACTAAGTATACATTTTTTTTTGTGTTTAGGATTTTTAGGGGCCCTAAATGACCTCGGATGGACAAAATAATATTGTTGTTTGGTTCGTTTGGTTGTTTTGTATGAAACTTGCACATTTCCTCCAATTTTAAATCCAAAAATGGTTTTATGTTTTTTTTAGCGTTTATGGTTTTTAGGGCGTTAAAAGACTTCGAATAGATAAAATAATATCGCTGGTTGGTTTGTTTAGTCATTTTAGATTAATGGTGCGCGTTTTGTGTAATTTTGAGTTTGAGAATGAGTATACATTTTTTTAGCATTTAGGGTTTTTAGGGCCCTAAATGACTTCGATGGATAAAATAATATTATTAGTTAGTTCATTTGGTCGTTTCATATTAATTTTGCGAGTTTCGAGTAATTTTGAGTCTAAAAATGAGTGTAAACCCGAGCAATTATCACTCTTCTCTTTCAATTATCACAGTGACAAAATACATCCCACACAAGTCTCAACATCCAAGGGTTCACCAACAAGTAAGAAGTAATTATGCAACTTTTTTAGGTTCGACTAGATGAGAAAGAAGTGCACTATGGAAACTTCTTTATCCGGTTCAGGGTGAATCCCATTAGAGCTTAAAAATAGGCATATCAAGACGTGGAACAGAATAATAGTAGATTTGGCCTTCGAATTTGATGAAAACTCCATTTTCTTGATCACCAAAAAACCAAAAGTGATTAGCTCAAAATTTTTATTAATTGCAAAGATCAACATACCCATGTCAGTGTTGACTGCCATATTGATCGCAGTCGGGTAGATGTTGCAACCACTAAGTCAAAAAAGGCATTGATACTTCATTGTCGGCATAGAGGCAGTGACTCCAATCCTTCCAAATGATATGATGTTCCCAACAAAGATTGTTCTACCTATCTCACGAGTTGATTTCTGTTGGGGACTCCCGTTTGAGGATATATAATTGATGATTGTGTTTCCCTAACAGTTCGAGTTTTTAGGTGAGACGATCAGTCAGCATCCGACATGGTATCAAAGCCTAGCTAGGTCTCGAGTTCGAGTCCCACCGTCCCCATTTGTGGCATATATATATATATGCAAGTTTCGCATACTCCCACTTGAACCCGAGGGGGTGTGTTATGATAGATCTTATAAAATTTTACATACTTTAATACTAATACAATTACTATTTTACCCTTATGAACACTTTACTGACTTCGCAAATTCAACATCAAATCCTTGTTGTCATTGTCGGTTTACTATATTTTTATTAACTCTTCTAGATTTTATGTTTGTCTCTCTTCCATCCTAGCACGGGAACAAAGATTTATTCCTTAATGGGGTGTATATATGTAAGAGTATATGTTGATCTAATCATAGGCTTAGATCGAATGGTTGATGTTTTAGGTGAGTTCGGATCAATTTAGGTCTGAATTCGATGTTAATTTGATGTTAATTGAATATAAAAAACTAAAATAAAAATAATATTTTTAAAATAAAGTGAATTTCCATATCACGCTGCCGACGGTACACATTGTGAGACAACACAGTTCTGGCAAGGTCCACATCTGCAACATTGAGGCCACATAGGTGCACGTGTCTGTCACGTGTGTTTTTTCGGTGCTGAAGAACAAAAATAAGGCCTTGATTTGACATATTATCCTAGATTGTGAGTTTTCGTATCAGCAGTTGGAGGCGAAGCCATGCAACTTGCCACATTGGCTCTGGTGAGTTTCACGCAAGCACTCGCAAGACCACATGTTCGCTTACGTGAGGCGCATGTACCTTTTTCCGGCGCCGGATGATAACTTTAAGGCCTCGAAGGGACTTATTTTCCTTTATTGAGAAAATGAAAAAAATATATCCAAAAATGATAAATAAGACCTAGCAGTTTTTTCAATTTTCCCTAATAGTAATATAATATATTAATACAACTTTGTTGAAGCATATAATTTTTACTATCTTGAAGGAAAAATAAATTATATTAGTCTAAATTAATACAATTATAGTAAATGATATTTTCATTAATAATTAATAATTCAAAGATGTTTATTTTTATATGTTGTAAAATTCAAGTTGGAGATAGGATGGTAGCGTACTTCCATCTCTTCCTATCGGGGGTCGAGCTCCGCGGTGAACTCGTTGAGCCGCGTCCTATGGTTTAATCTATAGTTTTATATATACTTGATGTAATATTATGTATGTAATTCACATTTGAAAATGCTAGTGCAAATACTTGATTTGACCGCCACTATAGATATATCATCCGAATCGAATTGGATCACCAATTTTTTTCCTTTTTTTTTTTTTTTTTTTTTTTGCTTTTCTTAATTTCTAATTTCCAAAACATATATATATTATGTTTTTTTTTTTTTTTTGAATCAAAAAATTGAGAAAAAAATTTATTTTACTTCATTCTTTCAAAAATAAATAAATAAATAAATAAACTCTTGTATGTACAAAATTATACAAAAAAGCAGCATAATGTTATTATATTATAAAATTATTAAATATTTTTAAATTTTCTAAATTTAAATTATCTTTTAAATTTTTAACATTTTGGAGAAGGTCCAACACAATTCAAATTTCATAGACCCAGATCCCGCACAATTTCTTCCACCAGTTTGGGCCAAGACGGGCCACAAAAATTTTGGTCCTAGTTTCTTCAACCGTTTAAATTATACCCCTTATTGTAAGTTTGCTAAAAAAAATTTAGATTGGCATAGAAGATGTTCGATTGAAATTGTTTATAATTAGAACAATATTCGGATCTACGTTTTAAATTATTAAAATCAAATCTCAATTGTTTAATCTATGTATAGATATTGCATGTTAGATAGATTTTAAAATTTTTAAATAGTTTGATATTTATAAAATTACTATTTGACCCTTATCAACACATTATTGACTTCATAAATTCGACACTAAATCCTAGTTGTCGTTTTACCTTTCTCACTTACTTTTCTCGTTCTTTCCGCCCGTCTCTCTTACATCACGGATAATATATATATATATATATATATATATAAGAAATGCACACAAACACCCAAAAAGGTGAGAACGGAGTCTTCAAGAGGAAGAGAAGATATATCGACGCATTTTCATTTGAGTTTTCTGCAAAATATGTGAGTATCTTTTAGTAGCTTCTTTTTTTCTTAACAATAGATCTACAATATACATCCATACATCTGAATGTGATTTGAATACTAGTGCTATTGTTTTGTGTTGAAGACGAGATTTACGAATGATTTCTTATTCTTCTTGGTTTTATGATTTAGTTGTTCAACATACTTACATATTTTCACTTTCATATGTATTCACTATATTAAAAGTCACTTCGTTGCAAGAAATTAAGTACAAAATGTTAGAAATTGACATGAATTAAAACTCTAATCCAAGATCTACAATGTTAAATAATTGAGATGAGAAAATAATCTTACTTGATTTCATGATAATAATTGAGTCGGATCTTCGAGTTGATTGAAAAAGATTGTGTTCTTCAAGCTTTGGACACAATTTTCCTTAAAGAACAATAAGTTGTCTTTTGTAAGGGATGACTTGATAGTGTGAGGGTGAACTTGTGATTGTGAGGTTATAGGTTCAAACTCCTGATGCCTCCAGATCTTTAATTCCACGCTTGGATCGCCTAGTTTGACTTGTTTTGCTGGATCTAGTTTGCAGAATTTACCCAAAGCATACTCGATGAGTAGCGGTTGTTGTATAGAGAAATAAGCGTCTGGCATCTAAACTTGGATTGCAACATTAAAATATCCCATCAAATATTATTTAAATACAAATCTAAACTAATTACCAAAACAAAAAAAAAAAAAAACAAAAACAAGAACGACCTTTGTATTTTGGATGCGTTCTATATTTGCAGTTGTTTAATTCGGATTTGGATGTGTTCTTTTTTCTTTTTTTCAAGATGTAAATGAATATTGAATGTAAAAACTTATAAGTTAGGATTAATAAAAAAATGAAAACAAAAATACAAATAAACACAATCTATATAATCATGATCTTTTTTTTTTCCTTTCTCGTTTTTTCCCTCTCCATTTATAAATATAACTTTATATCTAAGCTTTATTATTTTTTGAAAAGTTACTTAGGAATTTCATTTGACTTATCTTTTGATTAAAACAAAAAAAAAAAAAAAAAAAACACTTTCTAAACATAGCCATTTACTTCTTATGTGTCTATCCCTTAACTTAAATCTTATTACAAAAGAAGAGTATTTGTATATTTAAATGTTCTAAATTCAACCAAATTACTTACCAATCTTAAATATTATTACACACATTGTCTCTCTTCATACACAAGCTCATATTTCAAAGTCACATTACTCTAAAAGAATATATCATATTATAATTAGTATATCCACTTTTTCAACCATTTGATTATTTATTTATGGACAACTATTGAATGTGTTCTATGAAAATATAATAAATGAGAATATCATAGGTGATTGTCTAGTAAAGTGTTAAGTTAGATATCACTGCTAATTGAAAGTGATTTCTATTTCTGCAAATCTGTCTTTGATTTTATTATTTGGATAAAAACCATGTTACATATGATTACATCCGTATTTTCGCGTAACTATTGGGTTTCGTAATTACTACTAATTCTTTTCTTTATATGTCATCATGTATATACCGAAAGCGCACACAACATGGCACATTCACTCGAGCGTAGAAAGATGGGTTTGTCTTGCTCTCAAAGGTAGTGTGATTCATACAATTACTCTTACTCTCTTTGCTAATATTGAAGATAAATTGTGTTATATGGGACATTTTAGCATGCATGTTGATTAGGAATAATAAGTGTAATATCATTCAGCCCTAATCATAACATTAAATATAATAGTTTGACAATGCATATTAACAATTATATATATAACACATATTGTAGCACGTGTTTATTATATTGTAGCACGTGTTTATTTTATAATTTTGTATGTGTTACTATAACTAGTTAGCACATTAACAATAGTTGTGTTATACTATGGTTGTTTTTTGCAGTGCTATGGTACTATTGCTTTATTATTATTATTATTAAGCACTAAAAGCTTAATTTTAATTTTAGAAAAAAAAATTTGTGATTGATATCATTTTGGTTTGAATGTGAATCGACACTATTAATGACTTCAGCAAATACACCTCTTAAATGTATGAAAATACCTAACATTAAAATATAATTTTTTTGAAAAAATCATTTCATAAATATAATAATAATAATAATAATTATTATTATTATTATTATTATTATTTTATATGTTATAACATAAAAGCTTAATAATTAGTAAAGGTAAATGATCTTAAGTTATTTGACTTTCCATTATAGGGTATAGTTTCATCTAAGTTGAAAATAATCACAAAGATTTGAAAAAATTATATTAAATGTATCTATTTAAAAAGTCCAATTATCTTGTCCTAAGCTATTAAAAAATTTCAACCATTGTCCCACTTTGAGACAGTAAAGTTAATTTTACCTTAAGTTAAAGAAGATGGATGAGTAGACTACAAGGTTTGTTCTTGTGATAACTTTTTTGTGATTTAATTTTTTATTTAAAATATATTTTAACATACTATTTTATGAAAAAGTGAAAGTTGAATAATAGAAAATTGGGGGAAATGTCAAGTGAACACACCCTAAAAACTAGAATGATTACAACGATATGGAGCATATATTAAAATGTTTAAGACATCACTTCAAACTTGGAAAATTTTCTCCTTGACAATAAAAAAAAGTTCTTGGAGAAGAAATAATTTTATGTAGATATTGTTCTTGGAGCAAGTACAACGTATGTTCCTAGTCCATTTGAGAACCCACCATTTAATGTGGCCCAAAAGAATAAAATTGAGAAATAGTTCATAGGGAAAATATTGCAAAAAAGATTGCAAAAAACTATAATGTATAATCCATTACCATGTTTCTCTTGTATTTATTTCGCTTGCAAAATATATTTTATATGTTTACAAAAATCGTAATTTCTATCCTTTGGTTGCGCGTGACTGCTCGTGGTGTGAACATCATGCGCAGCCAAAGGGCAAAAAAATAGCGACTTTTGCAAACATATATAATATATTTTATCAGCAGCTTAGTCGGGTATTTCATCAATTCAAAAGCGATAGGTTTTTCCTTGCCAACTTCCTCTCCTCCCTTGTTTTCAAAATAAATAATGCGAGTCCGGGTTCTGTTAAGGGCCTGTAGCGAGCATTAAAAGAAGAATCAAAAGTACGCCATTATTCTATATCAAAGAAAGCGCAATGAGATAAATATAGAATAAAAATGATAATGAGATATATGTGTGAAATATTTTTATAATTTTTCCTATTCCTATACAAGAACGGAGGAATGTTCCTCCTCTTTCTCTCTCCTCAATGTGTATTATATGTGTTTCATATACATATATATATATTTGATATTAATAAGTCTTTAATGTGATAAATTAATTTAATAATAATTTCATGAAATAATTAATATAAAAAATGTAATTTTATTTAAAATTTTTTATTATAAATTAATTGTTTTAATAAAAAATATATTTATACTATAAGAACTCATTATATTATATTTATAAATAATTTAATTAAATATTAAATTATTTAAATTTAAAATTATTTTATTAATGCAAAAAGTTATAGTATAAAGTTATAATTTATATAAAATAAAACAATAAATTTACTGATGGGAAGAGAGAAAAATTCGGAGAACGTGAAATTTGGTTCTACTATATGCGGTAAAAAATTAGATCGGTTCTACTATATGCGGTAAAAAATTAGATCGGTTCTTATTGGACTCTTAATCTGGTTCTAATTGGACTCTTAATCTAGTGTGGCAAAATGTGGAGGAAGGAAAAGATCCCGAAAAAGCAAAAAATTGGGTTCTGCAATGCACATAGTCGTAGCGTTTGGTTCTAAATTTTTACCTATGTGATTCTCATAATTTTTCATAAAAATATATTATTATTATTATTCTTTAAAAAAACATCATATTCAAATCACTACTGAAAAAGGATAATGACTTGAACACAATATATTATTATTAATTGGTTACTCGTGGTGTTCTGGTTTTAGTTTTAAATAATAAAATTTTAAATTAAAATAATTAATCTATATGATAAATTTAAATATAATGTAATAATAAAATAGATATTTAATTTAAATAAATTTAAATATAATGTAATAATTAAAAATAGATATTTAATTTAATATTTTTTTAGAAAAAAAATTAATACTAAAATTAAAACCAAAATCTCACAAAAAATAGTTGTTGATAATATTTTGACTGTACTATTTTAATAAAAATAATTGTTTTAATAATATTATTTGTTTAAAATAATAATTGTTTGACAATATTTTGAATGTGTTGTTTTAGTATGACAGATTAAATAATAAAAATACAAGTAAACAACATAATTTTTATATAATTTTCACATTATCCAGATAATAATAAATGCTTAAAATTTTAATTTTCGAACACTTCAACTATATATCAATTGATAATTCATTGCCTTAATATTATAAAATAATATTAATGATGTATTAATCCATTTCTCATATTATATGTGCTTTATAAAAATTTTGCCTTGTTTATAAGGTTGAAGACAAACTCTTCTTATCATCAATTAATATGAAATAAAAAATTAAAAAAAAAAAAAAAAAAACTATGAAGAGTACAAAAACCATATATGTTATATAAACAAGAAAAAGCTAGCCAATACCTTGACAATGTCTCTCCTCAACTCATATATATTTTTTTTGGAAAAAATTACAAAAAATATTATCTATGTATATTCAATTATCACTGTCAAAATATATCTTACATATTTGTAAAAGTAGCTATTTTTGTCATTTCGTCGTGCGTGGCCGTGTGTGAGAGAGCCGTTGTGTGAACTTTGCTCAACCAAATGACACAAATGGCGATTTTTGCAAAGGTGTAAGAACATATTTCGCCAGGATGATACAATATTATTTACAATTTTCTCTAAATACACATTTTTTATCCTAAAACCCTAATTTTATAGAATGGGTGGAGATATAAGAAGATAACCTATTTTAGCATACTTGAATAAAGTCCTCTCATCTATACATTTGAACAAGAATTGAAACCAGTCAAATTGAAGTTGAAATTGTGACTTGGAAGATTTAGTTTCAAACTATTACCAAATTGTTTCGGAAAGTCTAATCTAACTTGAAGTTAAATCTAAAGTCATAACAAAGTTTGTGCTATAGTTAGCCACATTTTTTACAAAAATTGTGCTTCTAAGTACCTACTTAATAATGAGGCATCTCAAAAAACCCTAAAATCTGTTGAGGTTAATATTTTAGTTTCCACGCAATGAAATGTACGAGTCTAGATTAATACAATGCGTCAAATCTCTTTATTTTCTGTCATTTCTTCTTGTCTTGTAAATGTTGTAAGAGTATGGTTATTTCATTGATATTTTAAAACTTGCATTCATACTTTCATATATCAAATTTAATTTGCAAGTTATTATTTTGTCCATTTAATAGATCGAACACAAACGAGCTCAACTTTCCTATAGACTGCGAAGCAATGTCGCCAGGTTTTGATAACTGGAGACGGGAGCAATACAATGGTAGTTCTTCCAATATAGGTTTTGCACACCCATATAGGTTCGTTACTTTTCTAAGATACATATTTATATACAACACTGTCCATACATAATAATTTTTTTATGCATATGTAATATTCTTTTCTTGCACTTGTAATTTGTCATGCTGTGAAAGAATTGTGCAATTTTATCATAAAAATTGTGTATTTGTTGAAATTGAAGGTGTACTCCCTACATACCCAACTATTCAAATCCACCAAGAATAGAAGAAAATGGACAAAGTGTTGGATTTCCAGTGGAGACAGAAACTAAGAAAGAACATCAAGAAAAAGTCACAAAGGTCGACAAAAATTGTAAAGAGATCCAACAAAGGTTCAAATTAGCTCTCATAGAACATTTGAAGAATCTTCTTAAGCCCTATTGGGATTGTGGACATATAAGTAGAGAGGCACATAAGATAATAATTAAGAAGTCGGTTAATAAAGTTATCGAAAGTTTCGAAAGATCGAAAATTCCTTCTGGAGGAGATATTGAAAGATACTTGATTTCTTCGCGGTCAAAGCTTTCTGATCTTATTAAGGTTTGTGCTAACTTTGTGATTTAGTTTTTGAAGTGAACTTATAGAATTGTTAAATCATATATTTAACTATTATACTTACTTTCTTGCAGGCTTATGCAAAGAAATATAATAGAAGTAAAATAGAGAAAGCTGAGAAGTTATAATCCTATTTAATTTCGTACTGATATTTATTATTATTTCTTAATTGAAATTTAGTTAATCTGGTGGATGTATATTATAAATGTTATCATTTTGATTTGGAGTGCAATAGATTGTTCTTTTGACCTCATATTGTTTACTCATGTTTCAATATTTACTTATCACCTTGGTTCGAGCAAGTGCAATACTAAATTTGACTTTCAAATTAAAGAAATTATATGTTATTTATATGTGTTAATGTATATAGTTATATAAATGATAATAATTTGATACCGTATATTTAATTTAATTTAAAATATTATATTTCAGAAATATATTTATTAAAAATATGATATCATATATATTCGTGTTGTATTAAAAAATTATATTAGTTCTATTTTTTTAATATTTTTAAAACATCAAAACACAAAAAATAACATTATATATTTTTTCTCAAATTATTAATTGTTCCTCCAAAATTATTTACATTTAACCATTTGTTTGTTTGTTTGTTTTTTTTTTTTTTTTTTTTTTTTTGTTTATGAATTGAATAAGAAAGAAAAGCCAAATTATGAAATACCTCTTCTCACAATATGAGTTACGCCCATAGTGTTCCACTATGTCTTTATAGTTTCCCAAGGTAAAATAACTTGAATATCTATCAAACCAGTACCACTATCGAGAGGACCGTTCTTTCCTTTTTTTCTTTGGCATAAACTAATTGGCCTCCGCCTTTAGGCTGTCGATAACAAAATTATAATATGGCAATTGACAACAATTGTATTGTCATGCATATGTGCATCCATGAATATATAATTAGAGATATATGTGGACTATTGGAATGAGAAAATGCTTTCACAAACATATTGTACACAAATATGCAGGGCTTTGTGATGCTATTTATGCAAAGAGAGAAAACAACCAAGTTGAGAAAGTTAGGCATAACAACGGTAGATGAAACGATGGGTGGCAATGGTACCCGAATGGATTTTTTGGATTATTATATGCGCTGATTTTTGGTAGGCATACTCATCAAAAGATGAAGGTTTTTTGTAATTTGAAGTGGCAATTTCTAGCCGGGTTGATTTTATCATGTCAAACTGTTTTGACCAACTTTGGAACCTGTCAAATAGGCTAGGTCCAATTTAAACTAAATAAGAAAATTTAGGCTCGAACAAAATTCAGTTTGATTTGCATTGGCCCGGCTTGCGCTTCGAATAATAATAATTATTATTAATAAAAATTTCTTAAGCATATAGTTTGTAATATTTCCTTAATAATAATAACTAAATTATATTTATCTAAATTAATGCAATTATACTAAATTATATTTTCATTAATACTTAATGACTTCTTTTTTTTTTTTTTACGTTTTTGTTATATTTTTAGTCACAAAATTGAGGGAAAAAAATTATTTACTTAATTCTTCGACAAGAAAATAAAAACATAAATAATTAACAATACTATTGTACATACAAAATTACACAAAAAGATCCATAAAATTTTATTATATTATAAAATTAATAAATATTTCAAAATAATTTAAATTTAAAATATTTTTTCAATTTTAACAATTCGGACAAGCCGAGAATAACTCAAATTTTAGAGATCCAGATCTGGCACCGTTTTTTTCAACCGGTTGGGGCAAAGACAGGCCAAAAATTATTTGGTCCTATCTTTTAGTCTATATTCAGTTTTTCCGTGTCGCATTTGGATTGAATTTTCAAATCATGTATATTTTTGTCGGCTTTACTTACAGTCCTATATTCGTATGCAAGAATACTCTAAAATGACCAATAATCAATGGATATAGCTCTGACAAAAAAAGATCAATGCTTTTACATGTTGACTCGTATGCTAACCAATGAAACTCAATATGTTTTCGACTACCCAAAACCACAATAAGGTTTGTTGTTATATATGTATAAGTTTGAAGAAAATATTTTAGTCCATATAATTTTTTCTTTAATTGTGCATGCTAACCTATACATATTATATATGTTCTAAGGAATAATAAATATCTTTTGATTTTATTTAAAATTTTTAAAATCAACTAAAGAAAGAACTGTGTGACACTTATATATAGTTTTGTGCGAGTGAATATGTTGTTCATTAATGATTGGCATATGAGTAATGCGTTGATATATACTACACATGTTTAAATTATACACTTTATTTTGTACGTTGCTATATATTTTTGGATTGGCATAACAAATAATGGTCGATTGAAGTGATTTTTTTAAAAATAGAATAATATCCA
The DNA here is from genome assembly GCF_009805555.1 of Andrographis paniculata. Lineage (NCBI taxonomy): Eukaryota > Viridiplantae > Streptophyta > Magnoliopsida > Lamiales > Acanthaceae > Andrographis > Andrographis paniculata. The sequence goes on from NW_026137577.1 coordinate 689,703, forward strand.
AATCAACATTATAAATAATTGAAATCAAATTCAATTTTTCAATCCAAGTATAGATATTTCATATTACGAGAGATCTTATAAAATTGTGAATAGATGAATAATACAATTATTATTTTTCCCTTATCAATGCTTTACTGACTTCGTAAATTCAAAACCAATCATTGTTGTCTTTTTACCATATTCATTTACTATTCTAGTTTTTTCCATCTACCTCTGTTACACCCTTGCACGGGAAAAAGAAATTTACTCATTTTTTCTGTTTATATATTTATATATAAATGTTGGCCCCAAATTTCGATTAACTCACATACAACAGCAACAAACTCAGCTCCATAATTAAACTGTAAGTTCTCGCAACACAAACTGGTTGTTGGTCTTAGATCAAAAAAGTACACACACTAGTGATAAAAAGAACATAAAATACAAAATAATTATTAATCCAGTTCGGTTGCATCAGCCTTAGCAGGGCCACCAGATTTTTTTGTGTTATGTCCAAATTGTTTGTCACTTGTTCGAATTGTATTCAGACTGCCACCTTGAAATCCCTGTTGTTTTGGTTGTCTGGCCTTTTATCTTGGATTATTCAAGCCATTTGTTTTTTTATGAGGGCAAGCTCTCATCTCATAAGTCTTCAAAACTTCAATCAACTAATTCAAAAAAATGTGTCCATATTATCAAATTCCTCCAATATTGTGATTTTTAGAGCAAATGTATTAGATACTGTTGGCATCAACTTATAAACCAGCTTCCTCTATCATATTTCAGACTCAACACATGTGTCTGGCTCACCACAACCTTAAATTGTTTTGTGTATTCAAGAGTTTTTTCATTCTTCCTTATGAGCAATCGATCAAACTCACTTTCAACCATTTGAAGTTTAGATTTCTCAACTTTCTTATCACCTTCGAGGTTTTAAATAATGCATCACATGCCTCTTTATCAGTAATGCAGGTAGATCCAATGAGAGATCCACTCCACTGATAATAGCATTAATTGCTTTTGAATTGACATTGCACCGAACCTTTTCCTCCAAAGTGTATTAGATCCTTTGCTTCTCCACAACCATGGTATGCGCCTTGTCATCTCATTTCTCTATTGGATAAACTATCATGGTCCTCTTAGAAGGAGTCCAGCCGTGGATGATCAAATCCCAAACTTCTTCGATGTTCAACATAATGAAATACATCATTTTCATCTTCCAATATTGAAAGTTGTCTTCATCTAGAAATGAAGGACTTTTCATGGATGTTCCTTCCTTTTGCTGCCATGATCAAGGATCACTCTTCAATGATATTCTTGAAGAGGTTGATCTTATAGCAATTGTTGGCCCAAAAATCAACATAGAAAAATCTCTTAACATAGACTTATTATTTATTGAACGATCAGACTATGAATGCACATACTCGTGACAGAGAATAACAAAAATACAACAAAATGACAACCTAGTTTGGTCATCAATGACCTACGTCTTGGAGTTTCCAACCCATGCGTGATTCATTATCGAAATTATTAAAGTACAAAGATATATGGATATAATCGAGCTACACTATCAAGAAATCAATCATACCATTTCGTCATTATTCCAAGCTCTCAATCTATTCTCCAACCTCTCTCACTCTCAATGTTCAATAATCACTCTCTCTGTTCTCCCACGAAGACTATCCGAATATTCCTCTAACCACAACCACTTACACTACGCTGCTTGGATTGCTTTAACAAACTTAGATTCTCTTATGTTGCACATTTCTCTTCTGTTAGACGTGCCAACACAAGGACCACTCTTAGCAGATAAAAATGATTTCTAGATCAGAAATCAAATAGGCCTTCCTAACAATCTTCTTGAAGTCTATCTAACTTCCAGATAGTTTACAAACATTAAACAAAATCCAATCGAAAAAATAACTAACAACAATCTCCCCCTCCCCTTTTTGGTTGATGTTTCCCAACCACGAATGAATACAGAGAGCATACTACTATCATCTATACCATGAACAGGCCAGAAGTGAATTCTTAACCCTTAAAGCAAACATAACCAAATAAAGTCAAACTTAACCATAGTTCAAGTTTCAATAAGCAACCAAAACACCAAATACCTAAGGACAAACACCGGTGGATCGGGAAGGGATCATCGGTTTAAAATTTACCCAGTTTAATCAGTTTAACCAACGATCCCCTCCATTATTCAAAGAATTCAAATGAAAAACTCATTAATTTATATAATTACTCTAAGAATTTATTTAAATTTAAAAAAATTATATAATATATATTATTCTATTTATCATCCAAATGGATGTTCATTTGACCGTAGTTTTAAAAGAAATAAATAAAATGGTAAAGAAAATATAAAAAAAATAGTACTTTTTACTACCAATAAAATGAGAATAAATTTATATGATAATAAAAAAAATAAATAAATAAATTTAGATTCAATAATTTCTTCAATTTTTTTCATTTTGATCCCAACTTTGTAACCTAAATATATTTTTTCTTCAATTTTCACTACAAATAATAATGTAATTAAACATTTTTAATGAAAATTGTAATTTATATATTTTATAGACCTGGGGTAGCGGGGCGGATTGGCCCGCAATCCACCATAATCCGCAAATAAGCGGTTGTTTGCGGGTCAACCCGCGGCGGGGCGGATCAAAATTTCATTAGTTCAACCCAACTCACCGGCGGATAGCGACCTAAGCGGGCTAGCCCACGGGCTTTTTAAAAATATTAAAAGAATGTTAATATTATAAATATTTTCGTAATTAATATTTAAAAATAGTTAAAAATAGTTTTATCGTAGAATTTAAATAATAAATATAAAATTTCTCACTTCTAAATATTATTAATTGGTGTATTTAAAAAAATTAATAATAAAAAATACTTCATTTTAAAAATAAATCATAATTAATTTTATGAATTTGTAAAATTAGAAAATAATAAAATGGAAGACGAACAAAACAAATGATTGAAAAATCACAACAAATAACAATGTCATGAATAACATAATTAGAAAAGAAAAATAAAGTGTAGAATGATAATATTAATTTTATTGTATTCATCTTAACTTATTTATAATGATATATTTGTAATTTATAAAAAATTAAAATATATTTTTATATTAATATTTGATTAGTTTCATTATAATTTTTTAATAAGACAGTAAAAAATGGTAAAAAAATATATTTAGTTAGACGAATGGATATTAATTATTATATTTACTTGACCCGCAGGCTAACCCGCTCCACTGCGGGCTAACCCATCCTCAAAACCCACGGCCCATGCGAATTGCCCGCATTTTAACGGGCTTAAAAAATCAGAACCAATCCTCTTTAAAAATAAAATGAGACGGATCAATCCGACGGGACTCACTTATTTTGACTAACTCTAATATTTTATACTGTAAGGACACTTTATCAAAGTGTCCACCACTGCAAGTAAACTTCCACCGCCGTCACACCAATTTTCCCTACATAAGGTAAACTTCCTCCTCATTCTTCCCCTTCCTCTGTCTTCTTTGCCGTCTTGCTCGCCTGCTCGCCCAAGGTAGCTTCCTCTTATATACTCCCCTCCGTTTCATTTCTCATCTCTATCTTTCCTTTTTCATCGGTTCATCTTGTTTTATTACTTTCTTTTTTAAAAAACAATTATACACTTTAATTTTATTTTTAAAAATTTAATTTATAATTTTTTTAATTTTAATTATACTAATAATTTATTTTAATTTTAATTTATACTTATTTTTATTATACTATAATTATTATATATTTTTTAAATATCCGTGCCGAACCGGCGGTTCACGATTTGGAATAAACGGTTTCGATGAGGTTCCGTTCAAGCCAGAACCGGTGGTCCGGCCGGTTCGTAACCGATTGAGCAAGTCTAAAATTATTTACAGATGATATTGTAGGAATTGGATTCCAATCCTTCCCCAATAATAATGGAATTATCTACCCCAATACAACAATCCTAATTCGCCTCCAATTCTATCAGCCATTCAATCAATGATATCGGTATAGTTCTATGCTAATGTGAGTATTCTTTAAAGGAAGTGCGAATACCATGAAGATCTTTAGGAAAAACTTGGTGCTTGATGGCCCTGGAAGTGTTAAGGTTTGTTCTAGCACCAATTCCTGATCAATGATTGATATCCCGCATACAATTTTGTTGTAAGTTTTATTTTTTCTAAGGCTTTCTAGGGTTCTGCTTTCGGTTTTTGCTGCAGATGGTCCCGGAAGAATCAGATGATTTGTGGCTTGCTTACAATTTGATTGCCGCGGGAGATACTGTTGTTGCTGCTACAGTCAGGTTAGATGATAATTATTTTTCTTGCATCCATTGTTAAGTTGGATGCCTTACGGTATGCTTGAAATATATTGCCCTCTTAGTTTGAGATTTATTTGTTACTAGTGTCGATTTTTTTTTTCCCATTAATGTTTTTAAATTTATTCTTAAAATTAACTCAGAACTTTTGTGATTACTCTAAATAGGTGTATCCAATCTTTTGTTTCTTATATCATGCTAGAGCCGAATCTTGTTTTTTTTTTTTTTCCAGGGATCAAACTCTGCCTATTATTGTAGAACGTTATAGCATCAGAATTAACTACCTTTAGAACAGAATCAACTAGTTTGTTGAGGGTTTTTTTTTTGTTTTTTTCTTACGAAGTTCTGGCTATGTTGTTTGCTTTATTGAATTTTTAAATACATCTCAATGTATCTGCAGGAAGGTTTTGAGAGAAGCAGCTTCAGGAGGAAGAGATGCCGAAAGAGTAAAGCTAAAATTAGAGATCAAAGTTGAGGTAACCATTAGATAGGAGCATGCATGATATTCTGCTCTTTCGTCGATGTTGTGTTGATAGATTTCATTGGCTGCAGCAGTAGTACAGAATGATCCTCATGCTGTTAGAGTTAAATGTATTTGAAAATGTTTTTTTTTACTATTTTAGTTAATGTTACATTTTCTACTTCACATTTGGTTGACCCACCCCCGGTTTCTAAATGGTCAGGAGATTGTTTCTGAGGCATTCTTTCAAGCTTTTTGCATTAAAATTTGAATTTATTGAACCAACCTCTAGGTAACTTACTGATTCTCTTCTTTACCTTGTATTTTGTAGCTGATGTTGCAACTAATTTGTCTGTTAGAAGCAAGCAAATCTATTTCTGCAGACTAATTGTCATCAATAGGTTGTCCTCTCTAATTCCAACCACTAGCAACACTCTACTGCATTGTCATCCAAAGCTTTCTTTGGAAGCTTAACAATGAGTCTCACCAATCAATGCACATACTTTTTAATCGAATTAATTAATAATATTCTATGTTTATTAAGTAAGAGATTGGGCTGATGGATTCCATGTTTGAGTTTTTATTTGTTTTTAGTTTTCTTTTGAAGCTCTGAATATCATGTCTAACAGTGAAGTGATAAAAGAGCTTTATGGTAGAACGCTATAAGTTCTCAATATGCTAGAGATAATGTTTGTACTGTTTGCGGTTCCAAATCAATTTAATGATTTTCTCTTAAGTAGACCTCAGTTTCAAATTTAAATGGGAGGGAGGGTAAAGATATATAACAGCTTCCTTCATTTGTCAGGCTATTGAGTATGACAAGGAAGGATCTGTTTTACGCATACGGGGTAAGAATATTCTAGAGAATGAATACGTGAAGGTAGGTCTTTTGAGCTTTTCTATTCAGAGTTACAGTCTATCCTTTGTTCCCCAATCAAAGCTTTGCTGTGGTTCCTGCAGATAGGGGCATTTCACACCCTGGAGATTGATCTCCATCGTCCTTTTGTATTGATGAAGGTAATCCTTTAATCTTAGCATTGTTCGCTGCTACTTTTATTCTATTTATGTCTGCCATTTTCAAGCTATCATCCATGCCTCTGTAATTATTATGGTTTGCTTCTGGTAATCTCTATCAAGCATTTTTTATTCGAGTATAGTAGACCCAACAAATCAAGCCTGTCACTAATATGCATTTTCTAGTCACATTGGGTCCTCCCCAACACTTGGTCCTTTTGTCCCAATTCTAAGTTCTTGGTTATTATTTTCATTTCCACCATCATTGGAATCGGGTTGGAAAGTTCTGGATGTATAGGAAATCTTAGGTGATGCGTTCATTTAACAACAGAGGGTCCTTCGGTTCATAATAATTTTACAGACTCCCATGTAACTGTACAATATTTCTGGGGTTGGGGTTTAAAGAGGTGGAATGTTGAACTCTAGGGACCTCTACATAGATATGGTCTGTTAGAATGTTGCTCTCAAAATGTATCATGGTTGTATCAATGCTTCATTGTCATTACATTTTGCACTTCACATATCTTATACATGTATCAAGTAAGACTGTAATGCAGGATTATATAATTGTTCTTGTCTGTCTTAGGATGTGTGGGATTCATTGGCATTGGATATGCTTCATCAAGCATCTGGTAAGGGTTCTGGACAAACATGAATCTTATACTCACTTTTTGCTCGTCATTTTTATGATTTGAATTTTAATTTGCAAACTTTTGTTACCATGTAATACATGCTGCTATTTTCTTATTTTTGGCAAATTTATGAGAATGATGTCTATTTTTGTACTTTATGATGGTTTGATCACTGTAAAGCATCTATGTGAAGATTGTATTCTTGCTAATGTGTGTCCATGAGGTCTATATACTATATGATACTGCCTTCTCTCAATACCATAAAAAAGTGAAGAGTATGTTCTTGTTAATGTGTGTCTACAAGATTTGGCATATCTATAGATTACACTGTAGTATGGTGCTATTAGCTTGCCCTTACGTGCTATTGAGAACTATGACTATTTGTAGTTAACTCAACTGCCTTTACCCAGCCAAAAAGTATAAAAACATAATAAACAAGCATGTTATCCATGTGGAAGCAGAGAAAAGGAAATATACAAAGCAATGAACTTGAAATAAACTAGCATGCTATCCATTTGGAAGCAGAGAAAATGAGATATACAAAGGCATGAACTTGAAACATCATGGTTTAGCAGTTTTAATCATCTTTTAACATCATGCTAGCATTATGTAAGTATTTCAAATGCATTAAAAATGAAATAGAATATTTGAACCTCCCACTAGATTATGAAAAAGTTCCAATTGTTAGTAAGGCATGATATTTATGGTTCCTTTAGGATCTAAGCAAGGTTTGATTCAACTAAATAATAAACATTTCATGTACATTAATAGATTTTTATTTTTTATTTTTTAAGTTGGCGGGTATAGCCTCTTCCGAGATCCTGTGAAACTGGAATGCCAAGCTGTTCAATCCATTAATTGCTCTATCGTTTTAATTGCTATAAGTATGATGGTTTATAGGAATGAAACCATGAATGAAGTTTTGCTAATTGTAACTTCTTTATAGATCCTAAAGTGAGTGCAGATCTGGCTGTTGTTCTGATGCAAGAAGGCATGGCTCATATTTTTCTTGTTGGTAAAAGGTGCTGTTTTGACATTGACTTAACCACCCCCTCCCATGTTTTCAATCTAGTCTTCATTTCATCTTCTTTGAGCACTCTAAGGATTTTCACTGTAGGAAATTCATTAGATTAATTTGTAGCTTGATACGCCCTTTGAACTTCCATTTTCTTGTTCTTTTTGTTTGCTCTCATATTCTGGAAATTTCTAGTATATTTTTCTGTAGGTCTGAAGCGTGTTGAGTGATGACTTGTGTTCTTTTTCATTTTACATTTTGCATGGTGCCACCATCGTAATTGAATTTGATTTAGTTAATCATGATATTTGATCCTTTCTGCTATGACTTAGATTAGTATTCCACTATTAAATGTTCCCTTTGTATTTTAAGTTTGAGAGTTCTTTTTTCCAAAACCAAAAAATAAAAAACTGAGATTTTCGGTAGATAAATGTCATAATTTAATATGTAGAGGACACAGACTATTGAAAACATAATGGTTTGTGTGTGTTTTGGAGTTAAAAACTTTTGAATGGAATGTATGTTTGAAATAAAAATAGTTGTTGAATGTGATGTTTTCAGTGGAAACCAGGTTTGAATATAATATTTTGAATGGAAAAAAGTTTTTTGATACGGTATTTTTTCAATGAAAAAACTAGGTGCCGAATGAGATGTACTTATCGTTTTTGTTTTTTTTTTTTTAAATGCAAAAACAAGATTGAAAGTGCAAACGAACACACAATAAGGTTTATTTTGATACATTTTTCCTCAAAAATTCATATTTTAAATGGTGTTATCTCTCAACAGTATGACAACTACTCGCTCTCGTATAGAAACTTCTATACCTCGTAAGCATGGACCTGCTGTTGCTGGTTATGATAAGGTAAAATTTACCTCCTTTATATGTCTTGTAGACTTATTGATGATGCTTTTTAGGATTGTCCAATTGATGTTCTTAATGACTTGCTTGCTTTTATAGGCCATGCATAAGTTTTTTGACAGTGTCTTGCAGGTGAACTCTGCTCAATCTGGTTTCTTTACTTGTTTATAATTATATCCATAACTCAAAAGTTTACATACTTTTGAGATTTGTTGCAGGCCTTCATTAAACACATTGATTTCAAGGTTGTTCGCTGTGCTGTGATTGCAAGTCCTGGATTTACTAAGGTCCCATACTTTATCCAGTTTTGATAATCTTACTTAGGGGCTTGCTCCTTATATATTATATTGGTAAATTAGGAATGTTCATATTAGCTTTTATAGCTTCTGTAAGATATCTGTCATACTGTTCAGGACCAATTTCATCAGCATTTACTGTTGGAAGCTGAAAGAAAACAATTGAGACCTATCATTGAGAATAAGTCCCGAATAATTCTTGTACATACTACTTCAGGATACAAGTAACATCTCCGTCTCTTTTCCACTACATCATTCTGTTCTATTTCTAAAACTTATGTAATAACTTTGGCGTGTTTAGTAAATGAAGTGCTGAACTTTGCTGTTTAATTTATTTGAATTACTTGCATTGTCTTCTTCTAGATCCTGTCAATGTAAATGTTGAAACAATTAAGTACGTACTCATCCCCCTCCCCCCCACACAAATTTTGTTTTCTGTTCTTATCTGTGCCTAATATTCGACTGTATATTTATGATGAACAAACTTAAATTAGGATCCTCTTCTGTTTAACTAGAGACTATTTTTATCTCTCACTATGTAGCTTGAGTTTCATTTATTTATTTATTTAAGTGGAGATTGCATTTCATGTTCCCTACTAGGCTTGTCTACGATACTATGTTTAATTTGAGAAATTGTAGAAGTTGCTGCATGGATTATTCTTCTTATTATTATTATTGTGTGAGTAATTTTATTTTACCTTGTAAAACTGTCATAGGCATAGTTTGAGAGAGGTTTTGGATGCTCCAAATGTTATGAATATGATAAAAGATACAAAAGCTGCACAGGAGGTAATAAATAGATGCAGTCTACATTTTCAACCATCAAATAATATCTTGAATCGAATTGTATTTATTATGGCACATTTACATTCTACTGTTCATGTGTATGTTGGTCTAAAATATACTTGTAATGCAGGTCCGAGTGCTCAAGGATTTCTTTGCCATGCTTTCCAATGTTGGGTTCTTCCCTTACTCAACATTTTGTTTAGAACCCCATGGCCTTTTGTTTTACAAATTCTAGTAGCTGTCTTGATCGAAACGATTTCATTTAAATAACTATTATTTGTTCAAGGATCCAACGCGAGCATGCTATGGACCAAAGCATGTTGAAGTTGCACATGAGCGGATGGCTGTTCAGACACTTCTCATAACCGATGAACTCTTCAGGTTAGTGGATCCATAGACTTCCATGCGTCTTAAAACCTCTGCACTAGAAATGCTAGACTATGTGCTTCTGATTTTTCTAAAAGCAATTCCATTTTTCTCTAAAGGTGACATCCATTTATCATAATTTATAGCAAGTTGGCAACTCTTTCTGGTATTGAGGTTCCCTGTAATTGCTTTGTAGAAACATGTTAATTAATCCATGATTCAAGATAGGGTTTTAAGATGATGTTGACAGGTCGGAAAAGCTATTGCCAAGATACTGTTATGAATTCTCACTTGGGCTGATTATAAAGTTGTTCTTGGAAAACACTCGACTCAAGCTTGAGTTATTATGTCAAGTTGCTTGATTTGCATAACAAAATTGGCTGGAGCTCAAACCATGATACCAAATCTTGATTACTTTAGGCAATAGTGTTCAAATTATACACATCCCCCCTCCCCCACCCCCCCCCCCCCCCCCCCCCCCCTCTTATAAAAATTGTGTTCAAAACTTGCATAGATTAAAAAAACAAAAAATCTTATTTTTATATTATTTGTGTTTTTCTTTTTTGGTAAGGATAGAATTGAAAATTTACAGAGTTAGTAATGTAATTTTTGGATTAAGTTTAAGAAATATGTGGAGTCCATCAATGGTATTTGTGTAAATAGTCAGTATAGATTTAAAGAAGGATCGTACTTTTTTACTAAATATGGTATGGACACATTTTTAGTAGATAGACTAAAATAATAAAGTGAGTACATATTTATAAGATAAGGGAGTATCTTGTATACATTGTATATGTTTAGAAAATATTAAAAATACATTTACTGAAAATGCTAGCTTGAACGAACTGAAATTCTCCCCTAAATTCTCACAAACCTTCATCCAAGTCATGTAGATTGCCATTTAAATTCGGGGTGTTGTCTGTGACTGGGCTTAAATAAGATCGAATCAGATTATAATTATCTCTGCAAACCATTGAGCATGAACAACTTGTTTTGTTTACTAGGAGCGCCGACATAGCAACTAGGCAAAAGTACGTCAATTTAGTCGATTCAGTAAAGGCTTCAGGTGGCACTGTCCACATCTTCTCATCCATGCACACTTCGGGAGAGCGTAAGAATTCAAATCTTTTCCTTATTTATGCTCATGGAAGATCTTTATATTATAACCTCAATTCAAGAAATCATTAAATGCTAAAATAGCTTCGCCAGCTGAGTCTTTTTTTTTGTCACTTTTGCGGATGAGTTGCAGAACTCACACAGCTAACTGGAATTGCTGCGATTCTTCGCTTTCCTTTACCCGATCTGGAAGACATAGAAATGTAATGCCATAGATTTTTGGTGAGATGGTTATTAATGAGTAATAGTTCGTAAGTCACTTCTGTTGTAATATTTTATGCTGTGAGGAGAAGTATTAAAGTTTGTTGAATGCTATTCATCATTCTGTATTTTGAATAAATTTGCATTATGTATGTATTTATGCATTTTGAATAATATCTAAATTCCTCTGGCCTAATATGTATGTATACATAATATTTCCTTTTGGGAGAGTGACGGTTACAAGTTATCAGGCCGTACATTTTTCAAATGTGCCTCAAAAAAAGAGAGAAAAGATATAGCCCAAGGATGTAAAAGTCGAAAGGTGGAAAATGGTAGGGAAAAAAAAGGCAATAAAATTTGTGTTCATCTGTGTGCCTTCATCAGTTTTGTAGATCACTTTTTGCGTTTGAGTTCTATTTTGAATGTCTAAATATTATTTTGATACTCCTTGTTTCGAACAAAAGTATCCATTTTTGGTTTTATAGTAAATTGAAAAGTAATAGTATTTTATTAATTAGTGAAAGTGTAAACTTATTTTGATATTTTTGCTCTTAGTATTTATGTGTGGAACGGGTATGTTTGTAACTTATGTAACAGTTAAGAGTTTTGGTATTAGTATACGGTAACTTTTATTATAATGCGAAAGTGATACATTTGAATGAGATAGTTGTGATGGAATGAGTATAATATTTTATTAAAAAAAATTAGTTTATTGTTTATTGGGAATTGTGGGAGTTATTATTAAATAGTATTGATTTTGATTTGAAATTAAATCCAAACATATTTTAACTCAATAAACTACAAGCTCCTTTACTTTTGTCAAAGCTCCTTTACTTTTGTTAAAAATCTTAGTCTTAGGAAGAGTTATAGTTCGTGTTAATAATACAATAATATATGTCAAGACATCTGGAGCACATATATATAATAAAACTAATAACACATATTCAATTATACGATTTCATTTCCTATATTTTCCCACCAAATGTCCGAATTTTGCTTAAAGTTTGTCCTATTATTTAGCAGCATAAGGCGTATATATTTGTTATGATTGCCAGTGTCTAACCAATTGATTAGTCAATTGGAATGCCTATAACTATCTTGCCTGTCAATTCACCTCGCTTACTTTCTCCTCTATCCCTCGTCCCTTCTTCCTTTGCATTGTTTTACTTGGCACCGACAACAATAGCTTGGGATAAATTCGTAATGGCGAGACTATAGTTTAAAATTATTTGTGGCTGGTCTTATCTATCATATAGAATTTGTTTAGTGTAACTTACATTACTTGCCTAATTTATAACTTGCAATATGCGATGTATACTTTGTCGGACCTAGTTTGTAGCCTATTAGGTCCGGCTGAAGATTTATTGGAGCATATTCGTCAAGTAGCATCAACGAGTTCACACGTTGTCAAATAAATAAATAAATAATAATGTACATATACGTATAAATGGTTACATACTTGTATATATCTACACTCTGGGCATACATATTTTGCACCCATCTAGGGAGAGAACGGGAAGAGAGAAGAAAAAAATAAGAGCAAATGATTGACAAGACTAATAGGAGTTGAACGGCTGACTCAACTAACTGTTAATCTGACCTAGTCCCGGTGGTCGAGCTCGAATCTTCACTTGCCCTTGTTGGGACTTAGTGAAGAGTTAACCTAGAAAGGCTTTGAAAGCAAGTCAAGCATGAAATTCCAGCGGATTGAAAGTGCAAGAAATTCTCAAATAAGGAAAAAAAATATACAAAATTTGAAATTTTGATAAAGTTAGGCGACGAAAATTAATAGACCCGGTTCACTTATCATGATGAATTATATTTGTTCACTACATTGTTGTCAATAGAAATATTAGAAAAGAATATAGCGGAAAGAGAGTAACTAAAAAAAAAAAGCATAGAAAAACTATACAAAATAATATACAAATCGATGCCCCCATGGTATTTTTTTAATTGAATCTCATTTGATTAAACAAAAGTTCATTAAAAACTTCTGCTTTCTTTAAAAAATTTTGAACAGTTTCTGTAGGTTAGCATATTTCTCAAGGAAATCTAGAATAACAGTCCTAATTCCTGAATATTCAAACAATAAAAAGAAAAAACGATTGAAAAAGTGATGAATTCCATTGAGTTTCCTAGACTGATCTGAGACTCGACTTTTCGGATCTGGTCCCCCACTACATTACGATATCTCACTCCTTATACAGGAGTTTCTTTGGCATAATATTTTATGTACCGTAAACCACACTTTAATCATCACGGAAAATTATAACCAAAATCTTTTTTATCTGGAGCTTTTATTTTTGTTGTATCAATTAATATTTCACCAACTATCTCGGGTTCGTATAGAAATTTATATAGAATCTTTTAAAAAGACTTGCCTTCCTAAGAAAGAAAAGACTTACTATCCTTGGGATCTGATCCTACACTGCTATTCAATTTGTTTGACGTAAAACAGATAGTGGATTTGTTTGTCTTTTATTGAATTCTTTTCATGGCTCGATAGATAATTCGATGAGCCAATGATTTTTTTCCGTGTTTCAGAATATGGTTAACCAACATGTTAACTAATCGATTACGATAAATTGGATCGGATTTTGCCTTTTTTTTTTTGTGTGCAGTACCTCATGACGAAAATGGATAAATGAAAGAGAAAGAAACTACTTAAATAGATTCTAGAAATCTCTCTCAAAGATTTACTAATTATTTGACTGGTGGCGGGTTTCTTTGTATGTCCTTTTAGAGCCCAAACCTCCATTTCTCCTACTCGTTGTCCCCCTTGTTTTGCTCTTCCCCTACTGGCATATCTTAACCAAATTTTTGCGTGGGCTCGACGCGCCCTTGTATGGTCTGGTTTTGGATCCGACAAAATAATTACTCTTCGTTCTCTTAATTGAATTTCAATTAAACTCGGCAAGTGGTATACTATTAACTTTTATACGTGATGTAACCCTTATGCCACATAATTGAATACGATATTGAGATTTTTTTCCGGAGGGCGATTGGTTTCTAATATCACTTTCGGTTCCATTATGTTGTTGCTAGTAAATACCACCGTTTTTGGTTTTGGATCTTCCAAATCATTCCCGCAGGAGATCTGGACCAATTTTTTCGGATCCTTCAAGAAAAAGATTCATTCTCTTCATAAAAAATAAGAGGTAGCAAAACTGATTGCAAAAGAGGGGAAATCGGCCACAATAAAATTACCTTCTGGGGAGGTCCGTTTGATATCCAAAAACTGCTCAGCAATAGTCGGACAAACGGGGAATGTTGGGCGAACCAGAAACGTATGGGTAGAGCCGGATCCAAACGCACAACAAATGAGAAAACGAACTAGAACAGTAATTTTACATAGTACTTTGATCGAAAAATCAATCAGATTGATTTCGTACCCTTCGTTCAATGGTCAAATTCTACCGGATCAAACCTATGGGACTTTATATATATATATAACTTCGTTCCAAGATAATTGATTCTTTTCATTAATGATACCGTATTTAAAAAATAATATTTAATTAGTTAATAATAGTGAATTATAATATTATTTTATTATTTTTATTTAATTAATAATATTAATAGTTTTAAAATAAATTTAATATATGATTAAAAAAATTAGACTATATATTTAAATATTTTAAAAATTATATTGCAATAAAAAATATATGCAATATGAATATCAGTTTGTAGAGAATAAAATTTTTTATAATACAAGTTGTGATGATTTTGGGCCTGTGACAATTCGAGGCCCGGAACACTCCAACCCGACCCCCCATCTGAAACCCGGACCCAGTACCCGCTACCCGACCTGTTTATGTTGAGATGTGAAGGCAGTTGTTGGATTGAGGGAGTTGATCTGGACCGTTGGATCTGATCTTCAGTCTTATATATATATTGGCTCTTCTGATGAACCGGGTTCAAGCTAATTCCTCTCATCGCGATCTGTCTCTTTCTAGAAACCCTAACCTCACGACGGCGCTCTTCGATCGATCTTCCTAGCTTGCTTTCGGTGATCTGACCAGCGAATCTTGAGATTCGACGGTGCGCTTTGACGTTCGACATGTTCTAAGGCTTTCCATCGGTTTGCTTTCTTGATTCGGGTCTGTTTTGGTTGTTCGCGGTGTATATTGATTTTCCGTGATGAAATTAAATCTAGAATGTTAGTGTTTCCATAGACTGTGGTTTGGTTAGCGTGATTGTGCATTTCCGTGGATGTTGTTTGTGGTTTGGGTCGAGGTTGAGTGTTTGCGTTGGTTCGGTTGATATATTTGGGTAAAACTGAGTCCGAGCTTCTTTGATTTCGATATAATAAAAAATTCTTTAGGTTCGTTTAATTGCTGAATGTCTGTGAGTGAATTACAAGTGTTCGATTCGTATATATTTTCACAACAAGTGGTATCAGAGCTGTAGGGCATGTTTCTATTCACTGGATTTTTTAAATCTTCGATATCTCGGGAACTCCTTGTTCTCGCTGTCCTGGTTCATGCCCTAGATTAGTGTTTGATTTAGTTAAGGAAGAAAACCTGGTTTTTTGTGGTTTTCCCCTTACACAGTAAAGTGTGAAACTCTTTGAAAAGAACCAGAATCGGTTTCGAAGGAGTTTGATATTGAAATTCAACCATAGAGGCTGAATTTGTCCAAGTCCTTAATTGATCTATCCAAACATCACTAATCTGTGTTTTGAGTGTGCAGTGAACAAGTTTTAACATAAGGAGTCCTTTGGATTACAAAAAAAAAAAAAAAAGCCAAAGAATTGTTACGGAGCTAGGAGTTGGGTAAAATTTCAATTTATTATTCAAACCAGTGTGTTGTGCTTACTTTGTGGGAGTTTTCTGTGAATTGATTGAAGCTGTGAGTGATTTACAGTTACTGTAAATCTGTTTTTGTTAAGTAACTGCCTGTAAGTTGGTTTCTAAAGAAACTAACTCACGGTCAGTTAAGCATTGTGAAGTGTTTACTTAAAATTGCATTTGTTGGTGATTAATTGTGTTAGCAAACTGCTACTTTGTTATTCCCAATTAAATCTGTCTGTGTTGGCTGTTGGGTATTCTAGAAATTTCTGGTGGATAAGTTGCAAATCTGTTGTGTGTAAACTGCATATCTAATTGGTGTCATTTTTGTGCTAGAAAGCAAAATCTTTTTCAAAAATATATCTGTCTGTGTGAAATTGAGTCATCTGTTTAGGTCATTTTTCTTGTGCAAAATGGTGAACCAAGCATACTTTAATTTTAAACTTTTTGATAGAAAAACTAATTTTACTATTTGGAAACAAAAAATGAGAAGTGTCCTTGTAACTCAAAGATTAATAAGAGCCGTTAAACTTGATCCAAAAGCTGAAATTCCTACTGCAAAGAGGAATGAGCTGGATGAACTTACGTCATCATGCATTATTTTGAACCTAGCTGATCATGTAATTAGAAAAATAGGGGTTTATGAATCGGCTAAGGATTTGTGGGATAAACTAAATAATATGTTTACTGAAACTTCTCTTTCAAATAGAATACACATTTTGAAAAAGTTCTTTAGCTTTAAATTAGACATTTCTAAGACAATAGATGAAAATTTAGATGTTTTTACCAAATTAATACAAGATATAAAACTCACAGAAGATAAAAACATAGATGATTACAGCTCTATTGTCTTGCTAAATGTCATTCATAGTTCATATTCAGATGTAAAATCAGCAATAAATTATGTTAGGGATGTTATCACTCTTGATGTGGTCATAAATGGTCTAAAAAGTAAAGAAGTGGATTTGCAACTTTATAAAGCTAATAAACAATAACATGGTGAAGTCATGCATATTAGGGGTAGATCTCCCTTTAGACAAAATAAGAATGGCTCTTCTTTCAATAACAATAAGCAATGGAGTAACTCCTATAATAGTCAACATAAGAAGAAGTCTAGAAGTAAGTCTAAAAATAGGTCACAAACCCCTTCTAAATATGTTAAACGTTGCTTTAATTGTAGGGATCCTTCACACTTCATTAGGAATTGCCCTAGAAAGAATAGAAACTCCAATAACAATAGTAACAATGTAAGCAATATTTCAGCAGCCCCAAATAATAATTCAAATGAACAAGCAAATTTTATTTTACAAGAGAATTGTTTGGGTGATGTCTTTGCAATTACTGCTGAATGTTATAAAATGACTGTCTTTAACAAATATGAATGGTTATTAGATTCAGCATGCACTTATCACATGACACCTTCTAAAGAATTCTTTTCAGACTATAAAACTCTTACAAATTGCAATGTTTTTATGACGGATAATAGAATTTGTAGAGTTGAGGGAATAGGGACTGTTTCTTTAAAATTCAGTTCCGGGTCTGTAGTAAAACTGTCAAATGTGCATCATATGCCTGATTTGTCAAGTAATTTTCTTTCTTGTGCGGGTTTATCTTCCCTAGGATTAGAGGGGAAGTAGGGAGGGAATTATATGAAAATTATAAAAGGCTCTTTCGTTGTTTTTAAAGATGAAATGAGAAATAACCTTTATATAGTGACTGATGTGCCTGTTTTAAAATCTGAGCATGTGGTAAATGATGTCCTTGATAAAAACTGAGTTGTGGCATAAAAGACAAGGTCACTTAAGTAATAGAGGATTAGAGATCTTGCAAAAATGGTGATGAAAAAGTTTCAGCTATGCCTTTTTGTGAAAATTGCATTTATGGAAAACATCATAGAGTTTCCTTTCCCAAGATTACCGCTGAAAATAAAATTCTTTCAAGAGATGTTTTGGAATATTTACACTTCGATGTGTAGGGCCCTTCTAGTAAACCCACACATGGTGGGAGTAAATATTTCTTGTCAATAATTGATGATTTTTCAAAAAAAGTTTGGGTATTTTTGTTAAAACAAAAATCTGATGTTTTTGAAACCTTTAAAAATTGAAAGATTTTGATTGAAAATCAAACGGGCAAAAAGATAAAATGTTTAAGGACGGATAATGTCATTGCCTGTATTTACTGTCTGCACCCCCCAACTCCTGCATTTATTCCAGCCCTGCATCTATTTATGCACTATCCCAGCTCCTATATTAAATTCCTGCACTACTTTTTAGCCAATTTTTGGCTATTTTTGTGTAATTTTTATTCTAGAACCTTCTAGAAAATAAGTAGTTATTAGTAGTTATATAAGTAGCTATTTTTAGAGTTAGTTATTTATGGTTATTTTTAGAGGTAGTTAGTAGTTATTTTTAGAAATAGTTATTTATTAGCGGTTGTAACCGCCAAGCTTCTAGAAGCTTTTCCCCTATAAATATCCCCTCTAATTGTACCATATATATATATATACACCATAGACATATATATATACATCATATATACACAATAATATACATTCCATTTTCTCCATTTCTTTTCTTCCGTATTTTTATCTAGTTTAATAATACGAGATTTTTCGGTTTTGTGTCGCGAGCAAACTGATTTTCTCCCCATTTTTCTTTTAATTCCTGCATATTATTTTAGCAAGTAAAATCCTATCATATTTCTCCACCTCACCTTTACCTAAAAATTTCATGTTCGATTTGAATTGTTCAAGTTGGATTTCGACAAGGTTGCGGAAGGGCGATAGAAGAATCGACTATTTTAGCCCTGTTATGCGTCAAAAGCGGTTTCCGAGTAGTTCAACGTAGCTAAGTACGCGGGAGCCTTGTCGACCTGCTTAGTTGCTGTTCTGAATTTGATTCCGATTAAAGAGAGGTAATAAAAGGGGTAGAGCCACTAGCGGAACGGTTGGAAAAATAATTCATGGGGCATAGGCGGTGGTCTATTGGGTCACAGAGATTCCTAGTGACAGTAGGGTTTCTTGCTTATAATGTTCTTCACTGGGTGTCGCTGAAGCCTCGTTGTAAATCCCCCAAGGTCAAGTACCAACCGAGTCGAGAATCGGCTTAAGCGAGCAAATGCGATCACGTTCATTCCTCCGAGCCGCCCCGCAGTTATACATATATCTTTCGCTATCACGCCATCGTCATCCCGCTCATTTCATCCAAAGAAATCTAGTCATTAAGGAACGCAAAAGTCAGACACAAACGCCTCGCTTCATCCTTTTCGAGATACGTATATTTTATCGCTTTTTAGTTAGATTTAATTTCCGCAATTTATCTTTTCAATTTTTTCGATTGCATTAACTCATTGCACTTTTTCTAATTAGATATAGGATATTCGCATATTCCCTGAGTTCGACCCGGACACTCACCGGTTAAACAGATTTTTTTATTTTTGATGAAGTTTTTGGAGTTACTACACGAACATGCACGACACTATTTTCATTTTATACATATATCATTTTTTGAAACTTAAAAGATATTTTAAAAATATCTCCAAAAATCTTCGATCAAGAGTGGATTTATCAAACTTAAAAGTGTTTGCCTGTTCAGCCTTTTTGCGTGTTTTCAATGACAAGTTAGAGCCTAGAGCTGAGAAATGTGTATCTTTAGGTTATCCCGATTGAGTTAAGGGATATCGGCTATGGGTAAATTCTAAACCAAGTTTTAAAACTTTTGTAAGTAGGGATGTTATATTTAATGAACATGACATGCCTTGTTTAACAACAAAACAGTCTTTAAATAAGGAAGTTGCTATTACCAGTGCTGCTAGTAACACTCAAAATGAGGTGGAGCATCATCACTATGAACTAAATAGTAATGAACCTGGAGTAAGTGAGCAGGTTGTTTCTGAATTTTCAGATCAGTCCATGGGGACTGATCCTGAAATACAGAATCTGGATGGTAATTCAGATTCTGAAAATGGTGAAATTGATTCTGAAAATGCTGAAATTGATAATCAAAATCTGCAAAGTTATCAACTTGCTAGGGACAGAAGTAGAAGGAATATTAGACAGCCCCCTAGGTTTAATGATTTTGATATTGCTCAATTTTCTTATAATGTATTTGAGTCATTAGATGGAAATGAACCAAAGTCATATAATGAGGCAATGAAATCAAAACATAGAGAGGAATGGGTTAAGGCAATGAATGAAGAGATTAAGTCTTTAAGGGACAATAACACGTGGGACTTAGTTCCTAGGTTGCCTAACGGGTTTATAGTTGATTGTAAATGGCTTTACAAGGTAAAACAAGATGAAAATGGAGTTAGGTTTAAGGCAATATTAGTTGCAAAAGGTTATACTCAAAAGGAGGGGATAGATTACAATGAGATTTTTGCTTCTATTATTAAATATACCACTATACGTGTCATGCTTGCTTTGGTTGCTTATTTTAATTGGGAGTTGAAACAATTAAATGTAAAAACAACATTTTTACATGGTGATATGTTTGAAAAGATATATGTAAAACAACCGAATGGTTATCTTGATAAAAATAAAATAAATCATGTTTGTCTTTTAAAGAAATCACTTTATGGGTTAAAACAATCTCCTAGACAATGGAATCTTAAATTTGATGAATGCATGAAATCTTTGGAATTCACTAGAAGTAAATTTGGCCATTGTTTGTATTTTAAAATAGCATCTAAGCATCCTGTCTTCTTGCTGTTATATGTTGATGATATGTTGTTAATGGGTCCTAGTTTGAAAACAATCAATCATGTGAAAGATTGTTTAAACAAGAAATTTGATATGAAATATTTAGGGAATGAAAAATTAATTCTTGGCATGAACATAGTGAGGAATAGGAAAGAAAACTTGTTGTTTTTAAACCAGTTCACTTATATTAAAAAAATTCTGAAAAAGTTTTCTATGTGTGATGCAAAACTCTCATCTGTCCCTCTCGCATCTAACTTTATTTTGTCAAAAGAGCAATGCCCTAAATCTGAAAACGATGTGATTTATATGAAGAATGTTCCTTACTATAATGTCATAGGCTCTATCATGTATTTGATGGTGTGTACTAGACTTGATTTAGCGTATGCTATTAGTTGTTTGAGTCGATACATGGCTAACCCGGGTGTAGAACATTGGAATGCTCTTAAGTATATTTTTAGGTATTTGGTGGGTACTTTAGACATAGGCTTGGTGTTTGGTAGACATGTGCATGATATTAACTTCATTGGCTATGTTGATTCAAATTATGGGAACGATAGGAACACTAGGAAGTCTACTACATCTTAATTGTTTACTTTATGTGGTTCTTGCATTAGTTGGAAGTCGCAATTACAACATATTATGGCTCTTTCTATGACGGAGTCGGAATATGTTGCAATTACCGAAGCTTTAAAAGAAGCACTGTGGCTAAAAGGACCTTTAAATGAACTAAAATACTTTAACAATGAAGTAACAGTGTTTTCGGATAGTCAATCAGGGATTCAACTTTGTAAAAATCCAGTTTTTCATGATCGCACCAAACACATAGATGTTAGATTTCATTTTATTCGAGATGTTGTGTCTAAAGGTCTTTTAAAACTTGAAAAAAATTTATTCCGAATACAACCCTGTGGACATGGGAACAAAGGTTTTGTTGGTAACAAAATTCAATTTGTGTAAGAAAACAGTGTATATTGATACTTTTGATTAGAGTTTTCTGTGTTTTTTTGAAACTGTAAAATTATTGTAGCCTAACTTAAAATTCTGGTTTTTAAAGTTGCTAAATACACTATTTTTTTCTTTTTCCTTTTGTGTAATTCTATTACTCATGTAATACATTTTTTTGGTGATTAAAATTTGTGAATACTAATCACGTTAATAAGTCCGCAGGTTAAAAGACTAAAATCATTGAATGCTCGGACTGTGATGACACCCGTGTTTGGTACAGTCTCCAGCCCAAAAAGGTGGAGATTTGTGATGATTTTCGGCCTGTGACAATTGGAGGCCCGGAACACTCAAACCTGACCCGCCCATCCGAAACCCGGATCCAGTACCCGCTACCCGACCCGTTTATGTTGAGATGTGAAGGCAGCTGTTGGATTGAGGGAGTTGATCTGGACCGTTGGATATGATCTTCAGCTTTATATATATATTGGCTCTTCTCATGAACCGGGTTCAAGCTAATTCCTCTCATCGCGATCTATCTCTCTCTAGAAACCCTAACCTCACGACGGCGCTCTTCGATCGATCTTCCTGGCTTGCTTTCGGTGATCTGACCAGCAAATCTTGAGCTTTGACGGTGCGCTTTGACATTCGACGTGTTCTAAGACTTTCCATCGGTTTGCTTTCTTGATTCGGGTATGTTTTGGTTGTTTGCGGTGTATATTGATTGTCAGTGATGAAATTAGACCTAGAATATTAGCGTTTCCATAGACTGTGGTTTGGTTAGCGTGATTGTGCGTTTCCGTGGATGTTGTTTGTGGTTTGGGTGGAGGTTGAGTGTTTACTTTGGTTCGGTTGATATATTTGGGTAAAACTGAGTCCGAGCTTCTTTAATTTCGATATAATAAAAGATTCTTTAGGTTCGTTTAATTTCTGAATGTCTATGAGTGAATTACAAGTGTTCGATTCATATATATTTTCACAACACAAGTAAATACAAAAAAAAAAAATGCTTTTATTTATTTATAATTAATATAAAATAATTTTATAAAAGATATGGAATTTTAAATGTACATAAAAATATTGTTTTTAGAAGAGATATAAATAAATGGATTTTAAGTAGGTCCTATATGATTTAAGATATTATATGTTATGTAGTTAACTAAGTCGATTTATATTTGTTAAGTATGTTTTGATTTAGTAAATTTTATCCAAAATAGAAAAACGTCAATGATTATGGAACAAATAAAAATAAAAATTGTGTAAATTGTTATAAAAAAATATATATTATATATAATATCTCATTATTTTTTGGGTCATCCAGAATTTATCATAAAATCATGAAGGGGTTTTAATCCAACATAGCCTTATTAAATAATCCCATGGTTTCATACATGAGAAAAGTAATAAGAAAGAATAAATTACTCTCTCCAATTAGTAAATAAATATATATTTATATTTATATTTTGACTTATTTAATTACAAACTAATTATTTTTACTTAACTTTAACTTTAGACTCCACTTTTTTTAATAAATATTTCTATTTTATCATCATATCATTAGTTTTATACAAATAATAATAATAATAATAATAATAATAATAAAGATAAAATTGTCTTTATATACTACTTTTAACTACCTACTACAACTACGATACTATTATTTCTCAAACTCTTCGCCAAAAATAAATGTATAGTTTTAAAATAGAGAAAGAGAATGTTATTTTTGCACCAATTATATAATTATATTATAAATTTTAGTGTGAGTAATACAACCATATTGGTAAATATTATTGGATATTGTTAATGACATGCATGTATGTCCAAAATTTATGATTTATGATATATAGTCCTTCCGTCTTTGGTCAAATGACCTCTTTAGTTAAAGACATTATATTTTAAATAGTATAAATTAGTAAGTTATTAAAAATAAATTATAATATTATTTTATTATATTTTATATGATTAGTGTTGTTGGTATTTAAATCTTTTTAATATTATTCAATAAAATACATACAATATTGTTGAACCCCAACTCCAAATGACTCAAAGCCGAAGGCAACAACTTTCATCAGGCTGCGGTGGTTCCACAGAGCAAGAGGGTGTAGCTTTCATAGACCTTTAGATAGCAAGCTCCATCGACCCTGGGTTGGTAACTTCGAAACATCAATGGAAGACCCCGGCACCTACATGTTCTATATAGAAGGTTCTATGGGTCAAACCAAAAGAAAGAACAAGGCGGATTCCATGTAACTTGAGGTTGTTGGGGACATACCCCCGTAGACCGGCAAGGAGTATGATGGAAGCAAGTCAGGGTAAGTTGCAGGTCTGATCCAGAGGCAATGGAAGAAGTTCAGAGCGAATGGAACCCGGTCCAGAAACAACGGAAAATGTTCAAAGCGAATGGAACCTGGTCCAGAGACAATGGAAGCGGTTAGGAGCCATGTAAGGAAGTTACCAGGCGGTTGAGAGTGGTGGAAAAATAATTGGAACTGCCCTTTTAGGGGAAGAGGCGGTTATTTTAGCTTAGGATTAAAACTAGGAAAAAACACATCGCACAAACGCACAAGAAGATGACCTCATACATTTCTTTATTTCTTTTTCATGTTTCAGTTCCTCTTTATGCATTTTAATTCAAATTACATGCTTTTATGTTTCTAGCATATTTTTATCCGCTTTCCAGTAGATTTATCCGAGTTTTAGTAGATGTTAGTTTAAATCCATCGAAATCGGTCGTTTAGGCTCGAAGGCTCGTTTAAGATCGAGGCCGTGCAGACTCCATCGCAGGAGCCGTCTCCAATCCAATGACGAACAGGCTCTTTGGAGTACTTCCAGAACCCATACCGACGAATCGATGAACGGTCTTGGAACCTCCCGAATTTTAGGTTCCAACAATTGGTACGCCTGGTAAGACCAAGTCAGGTTCGTGTATGCAACTTCGTAGTGGTAAGGTGATCACCAAGGAAAACTAGAATCATAACTCAGGTCTAAACAAAGATGCAGGAAACACTGGAATTGGAACACCGGTTCACCCCAGTGGAAGCCCACCCCAGAGCTAAGAAAAGAAGAAGAATCGTCATCGACTGAAACGATGGTGGATATGGTATGCAGAGAAGTGAATCAATGTATTCAGGCTAGAATCGGGGATATTGCATACGAAATCTCTGGGCAATTGGCCAACGTAATCCGGCCAACTGTGAAGAATGAAGCATTTCAAATTCGCGAAAAAGAACGTCGAGCAACGGCTAGTGGAGTTTAGAATTTTGGAATTTCAAGAACTACATATGGAGGTCCGAGAGGAATAGCTCCATCTGGTCGAGGGAATCCATCCCTCACAGGGAATCTCGGCTCAAGCTTAGGTCGTGGAAACGCTGGATCGCCCAGGGGGCCGACGGGTGGAACAGGATTGTAGTTCGGCAATATAACGATTCTCCCATGCCCGAAAGGAGGGCAGACCAGAGGAAGCTTTGGCCCTCAGATGGTGAGAGGACCGGATGTCGCTGGAAGCAGTGTTTACGGAACCCATCCAGGGACAAAATTGTCAGGGTAGTTCACAGGTCAACTACATAGAACGCACCTCCACAACCATGGGTTCAGCAAGCTCCATATGCCGCTGTCCCTCATGGATGAATGGCTGGCCAAGCTTGGGGACCAGGAGGGCAGCCGCTGATTCCTAATCAGCAGGATGCCCGGCCATTGATAGACATCGACATTTTAGTGGAAAGTATAAGAAGGGCTTTTCCACAAATGAAATTTGAAGAGCGACCGGTGTATCAAAGACCTTATCCAACTTGGGTAAGTGAGATGATGTTGTTGCCTGTTCGAAATAAAGCGCCAGATTTTACATTGTTCTCAGCGAAGATGGGAGGTCCACGATAGAGAATATTGAGAAATTTACAGCTCAATGCGGAGACTTGGAAGAAAATGACTGGTATCGTTTGCAATTATTTTCTTTATCTCTAACGGATACTGCATTTTCGTGGTATAAGTCATTGGCTCCAGATGGTGCAGTCTTGGTCAGACTTGGAGAGACTTTTCCATGACCGGTTTTATGCGCCGCCTGTGGAAACTACGATACCCCATCTGGTAGTTGTAAAGCAGGGGTATGATAAGCCTATGGCGCAATTTTTTGAAAGATTTCGACAAGCTAAGACGTGGTGCATGGTACAAATCCTGGAACAACAGGCAACCACGATGGCAATAGATAATATGCGATCAAACCTTTGGGATCAGTTAGGGGTCCAAGATTTCCAGGATTTTTCACATTTAAGTTCATTGGCAATGAGAGTAGAGAAGCTCATCCGAGAGAGATGTGATGCTGGAGTTGGAAGGTGGAAGAAAGATGGAAAAGCCGGAGTAACATGTTGTGCAGATGATAAAATTCCAGCCAATGAGGAATGTTTTGAGGAACAAGATGTGTTAGCCGATGAGTTGTTGAAAGGAAAAACCTATTCTTGTTTGGCATTAAGGCCTATAAAGGGCAAGGAGATTGGAGGTGCGCAATATACCTTCGATGTGTCTAAAGTCAAACAGATATTTGATCATCTGTTGAAGGACAAACAAATCAAACTCCGGGACGGGCAATGAGTGCCGTCACCAGAGGAACTGAAAGGGAAAGTGTACTGTAAGTGGCATGAGAGCTATCCATATGCTACCGCCAATTGTACGTACCTACGAAGTACAATCCAGAAGGCCTTAGATGAGGACATATTAAAATTAGCAGAGCAGAGTATACAAGTGGACGCAAATCCGTTTCCGGCTCCGTCCATTAACACTATGTCCATAGAAAGTCCCAAGAGACAACACAAAAAGGGAAGCAACCGGTTCGGCAGCCGGTTCATGAACAACTTAAACCTAGTATATACCACAACGGGGTTCAATCTTTGATAGGTTGGTTGTAGGAAAGATGCCTAATGGAAATGGTGGAGGTAAGAAACCTAGAGTCATAAAGCGGAGCCCTTATCTGAAAGTGACGATTCCAAATGCTAGGAAAGTTCAGGGACGCAATAATGTGATGACTAAGGCCGCAGCTCCAGGCTCAAGTATCAAGCTGGATGCCACTGTGGCTAGGGTGAAAGTCACTAGTGGAAAGCGAGTTTGGACTATTACATCTGCTGATCAGATTACCATTACTCCAAAAACGATGCGGAAGCCTCCATCAGCAGTAGATTCGGAGAAGTGGACAGTCAATATGCCGGAGGCAAATGCCAAGAGGGCAATGGGAGATCTTACGCGCTCCTAGAAAAGAATGGCACAAAGGAAACGATAACAAGCTTGGCTGAATGCCGAAATCAGCCTAGTTGGAATAGTGTAAGGATAAAGGAAGGGAACTTATCAGAGGGTAAGAAAATTGAATCAGGAATGGAGGTTCAACAAACGATGAATCGGGACGAGAAAGCCCCGAAAGTTGAGGAACAGAAGGAAAGACCTTGGAAAAATCAAGAGTTGCAACCTCGCTTGATTTTTTCTACACCGAGCGCCGGACCCGCTCTAAATTGGCAACGCTGATGGGTGCCGAAAGCTACACAGCCGAAGGAGCTTGATACTAAGGCTGGCCAATTATCGGTTGTCGGGTTGTTTCCGTCTGAGTTCAAAGCTCCGGAAGGAGAGCAAAGTTACGAGGGAGTGATCGTAGTGAAGAGCCAGCTGCATAATGGAATGAAGTAGCGACAACGGTCACATTTGATCGAATTGGGTCCGGGCATAATAAACATGTGAAGCCCCTGTACATTCGAGCTTTAATGAAAGACGATTTGTGGGTAGAGTACTGATAGACGGCGACGCATTTGCTAACGTGATGCCGTTTCGGACATTCAGAAAATTAGGAAAGACAAGGGATGATTTAATACCAACCTCAGTACGAGCCCACAGATTTTATAGGAAATTCGTACAAGCCGATAGGAATTGCTACTGTTGAGGTGCAAGTTGGCACAAAGAAGTTGCCTCAGCGTTTGTGATTATAGACAGCCGTCCGTCGTATACAGCATTGTTGGAGCGGGATTGGATTCACGCCTGCGAGTGTCCCGTCGCATTTACATCAGAAGTTGCTATTTTAGGATGGCGATGAGGTTCAAGAAGATCAAATCGTATATTTTTCTATTTTCTTTTCATGTTTTAGTTTCGTTTTATGCATTTTAATTCAAGTTACATGCTTTTATGCTTCTTGCCATTTATTTTACGTGTTTTCCTTAAATTATCTTAGTTTAGTTCGATCAATCATGTAAGATCTCAGTTACCCGAAGACGGATTGACTCTTTGGAGTACTTCCGAAACTCATACCGACAGAATCGACGAACCATTTTGGAACCTTCAAATTTCAGGTTCCAACAATTACAAATATTATTTTGTTGATAATAAAATTTAATATAATACAAATAAATAAAAAATATAATATTTATTTATTTAAAATTAACTTAAAACAAAAATAAAAAATTTAAATATACATAAAAAAATATTTATTTATTAAAAAAAATATAAAAATAAGCAAAATTTTGAATGATCATATGTATAAAAAATTAAAAATTTAATTAAATTAATTTATATTTATTAAATATATTTAAAAATAAAAATACGACTGGCCTATTTCCATCCCTGATAATATTATACTCATTAAAACCTGGTCTGCTCCAAATGACATTTATTCTATAGACGTATGGAGTAAATGCATACACACATTCCACAGCGTTCGTATTATGTTACAACAGTAATTTTACTTCAACCATAGCTCCATTTTTCACTATTATTCTTCAAATATTCAATTTTTCTTATTATTTTAAACAACTTTTTATTTTTATAATTTAAAAAAAATTAAAAATTAAAAATTTAATTTATAATTTTAAAAAATAAAAAAAATAAATAAATAAATAAATAACATTTTGCTACAATGGTGTTGCACTGCAGCAAACTCCAAAATTGGTGCTTGAATTAGCGCTGGATTGGAGCAGCATTGGCGGCACACTAGTCAATTAATTATCTAAGCCAACAAAAACACTCAACTAACAATCACAAACAGACACATAAGAGATAAAAAAAGACTTGATTTGAAAGATCAATTATTCCAGTGACAAATAATTGAGAGCTTTACCAAATTGAAACCCATCATTTGTGTACAGGAAATTATATCAATAAAGAGTTCCAAAATTAATAATAATAATAATAATAATAATAATAATTTCAAATCTCTAAATGACATGACAGCAATAGATAACTTCTATATAGTTGCTCCAACCAGTGTTCCCCTAGTTCTGATGCAGCAATACAACCATAAAACAGGATGAGAATAAGGTAGAACCATAACATCTGTACAAATCTCTATTTGCAGTATAAATCATAACTCTAATTCGATCCGATCCACAATCCAATCCAATCCAATCCAATCCAGTCATGAGTACACAAGGATGGATTCATGGATGGCGGACTAGAGAAGCTCCCTCCTCTTTTCGATTCAGAACTATGGACAGGCAAAAGGATACATAAACCATTTAAATCCCTCCCTCCCTCTGACATGACATACGATGCATCAAATTAGGGCCCAGCTCTATTTATTGCTACAGATTTTGATTACTGCTGCTCTGCTGTTTTCACAAAACTACGCTGTTGAAGGTTGCACTTAAAGGACATGGTTGGCTGCTTGGTTTCTCTCGAATATGTACTAATTGTAGATTCTAACAGGCTTCTCAAATGTGTGCCGATTCTGCAACATTTAGTGTAGCTTGTGAGCATGATAACTTCTACCATAAAAATTGAGAAAAAAAATAAATACATAAATATATATATATATATATAATCGTGAAAACTAAGAATGGAAGGCTCAATATCATGAAAATGTAATCACTTTTAAGCATTCTTAGATTCTTAGAACATTCACAGATAATAGCATGTCTTAGTTACAGATTCTAATAGATCTCAAAGTGATAAAAAGAATCGAAGCACCACAATATGTGACTCGAAACAGAGAACACCAGGCTAATAAATCTACCACTACCCCCTCAAAGGTTGGTAAATTTATATATTACCCTTGTACAACATATATTTATGTACCTAACATAACGGTAAAATCAAAATTCTTGGAATTATGAGATGCTTGAGATTTGTTAATTTCTACTCCTTAATATCTTTATTATTAATAATACGAACACCCACCAATTATGCTCAACCAAATATCAGTAAATAAGTCGTTGATATTTTATAATTATAGAAAAAGAAAGAAATGCAATGAGATCCTGGGTTCAAGCATTGTTTTTTTGTTTTCTCTCCTAGGTTGAAATCTGATTCATGTGCAGATAGTTGATTAGGGCTCATGCAAAGTTACAGATTCACAACCTAATACAAATTAGCCTAAGATAAGAGCTAGTTGAAAAGAAAATTAGATGGCATTAATCTAGCTCATGCAGTGAAGGGAAATCATCACCTATTTCAATTGGTGGATTCAAATATTAAACAAGACAAAAAAGGATCACATCAGCATACCTGGTTCGCAGCATATGACCTTTTTGGTGCATTGTCAGCATGCTCAAGTCCAAGATACTGTTCCCAGGCACCATAAACATCTCTTCTCTGGAACATAGGGTAAAAACAAATGAGCCCTAAAAGAATAACTAAACCATAAAATGCATGTAGAAAAGAAGAGACAAGTTGTTAAGACCTGAAAACGAGCGGATACAATGTCTGAATCTTGAAGGTATTCAGGTCTACCCAAAGACACAAATGCAAACTTCCACTGGAAATGATAGATAGGTTAGAATACGAAAGAAATTGAAGTGAACGAATGACTAGCCTAATATATTTTTGCTACATGTACAATGATACTTCAAATCCCCACCTTTGAGTACTCCTCATCAGGAATGCGTAATTTCTTTTGAATGCGCTTTTTAACATCAGCCAATATCTCTCCCTCGTGAATGACCAAGAAAAAGGGATCCCCAAAATTTGTCACCTGTTGTAAGGAGACATACAGTGAATCACTAAAATGGCCCTCAAGAAAATAAAAAGCACATAGCCAAGCAAACTCAGAGGTGAAGAAACATATGTCTTACAACCTGACTTTGAGTACTGTCTTTCAGGAAATGGTAAACGTGAATTAACCGATCTTGGGGACCCAAATTTTTCTCCTCTTCAGGAATCTGGAGTAAAGACGAATACACCAAAGATTTAACAGAAGAATATAAATCAAATATTAATTTCACAAATTTCATTCAATTTAATACATATCCAATAATAATTTGAGGAAGCATATGTCTGGGAATCATATAAAACCATAATTATCAAGAAAACCAGACAAGGGGTAGGCAGGATGTAGGTAGAGATTAAACCTTGTTGGGCTTTAAAGGAAATTAAAAGCAATGATTGGTTATTCATTTGTAAGTGACTGCACAAACAGTATGTACTTTATCACAGCTCTAGACTCTCTTAGGAAGAGAAATAACTGTGCAGAATTCATTGCTGCAGTGTGTACCTAGCTTAAACCTTAATGTGCAATCCTAATTGTAGCATTCTTGGCGGTCTCTTCTACCCTTACTGGTAGCCTTACAAGAGCCAAACAGATAAACTTTTCAGTTTTTCCCTCTATCTGCAAACCACAAATCTTCTCAGATAAAATATGGCTTATGCTGAGTTCATAATCACATTAAAGGGAACTCAGATCCAAGGGCACCATTACGCGGTTGCTGTTCTCTACACAAAAAGGTTGCATGGGCTGTCCTCTTTCGAAAACAGTAATCAATTATGGAGCTTTCAATGAAAAATCTGATGATTCATATTCAGGGAGAGTTTAGGGGATGGATAGGGAGTAATGGTTAGTGATTTTCATATGCAATGCCTAAGCCAACCATTATTACAAATATAACGCTCCCATCCAGTAAAAAATCACTACAAAATCCAACTTAGACCTACATCTCGTGAACCTGAATCAACCCAATAGAAATATTCTCTGGATACTGCAAAGTTTGGTCAAAGTATACTGGGCAATATATGATTCAACATATATGTGGACATTCTCAAAACTACATTCCAAAAACAATAAATAAAAAAATTCAACCTTCTTTAGAACTAGACATGGAATCTAGTGATAATGTCCTTGATTTTAGACAGCAATAAGATAGAAACCATAGAATGCTGTCTCTCTCTATATATCACATATTAGTATGTCATGACTAAGGGTTATCGAAGATAGAATTTATTTGAATCAATGAAAATAGAATACCACAGAAGAAAATCAATTCGCTCTGTAACCAAAACTAAAATAATAATTGTCTAACCTAACATGACCTAGATGCACCCTAGCTGACTTATGGGCCAAGCCCAAGACTCATAATCAACAAATAAAATAATAAAAGACATAATAAGAAATAAAATAATAATTATCCTAAATGAGTAAGATGCTTCTCCCTTTTCTAAAATAGACCTTGACTTTACCCAACTCTATGACAACTCCATCCCTCTTGAAAACCACCTTGTCCTCAAGGTGAAAGACAGGAAATTGGAGCGCAATTCCTCTTCATCAACCTAAATCGAATCCTTGTACATTAGTCCGCGTTAATGTATCAAAACCTGAGGAATGAGCTTGTCGCCTCTACTACCATCTGCTCGAGCTCCGTGGATCTGACCTCACCTTCTGTCCACCCTTCGACCTCGTCCATCTCTTCGAGCTCGGCCACCCAATTCGTGTCTGGGTTCACCACACAAGTTTGAAGGGACTTGCTTGCACACTTATGCAATGGTGTATAAGACTCCTTACAATGGTAACAAAGTAGCTTAAACTGATACTCGCGATACTCTTCACGACTCAATTTTCGGAAGGGAACTTGCACGGAGGACTGGTCCGAAGCCACCGGGCGTATGCCAGTGGAACTGTTGTCCTTGCCTAGTCTACTACTCTCGATGCCATTTCCAAGATTAGAGGGACCTACCGGAGGTTCAATCTGCGCTCCACCGTTAAGGCACGAACTCGCAAATTGACCAGATGGTTGTCCAAGTTGTTGATATGTCGTGGTAGAACCAGCATTGAATTCCCACTCAATGCTACGGCTGATCTGAATAGTCCAAACCTTTGGGGTCTAGTGTCCTCAGACGATTGATTTTCTGTTGCAATCCCCCCATGAAGTATCCGAGGTAATGCTCATCCGTTTAAGCCTGGCACCTGTGTCGCCAGTTGGATGAACTCGTTGATATACTGATCAACTCCCTTTTTTTGCTGAAGTGTGACAAGGCGCTCGTAGGGGCTCCTTACGTAACGATCATCAAAACAAAGGACTAGGGCTCGGGAAACTCCGCCCAAGTGGCGGTTGGGTGGCGAAAGTGTTGCCATCGAGACCAGTGCAGCGCTGTACCCTCCATGGCGATGTGCGCTAATGCTACCTTGAGTTTTGTTCGCACCTGGTGGAGTTCAAACTGTTGCTCAGCGCAAACAACCCAACCAATAGGCTCCGTCCCGTCAAACGATGGTAGTCTGACTTCTGACATGACTGGGGTGGCAAAGCTACCGTGGCGGGGGGGTCAACCCCCCTAACAGTTGAGAATCCGGCGCAAGTGGACGTTGCGCCATGGGCGGCGACGTTGAGGGCGCCGGGAACTGAGTCGGTGGCTAACCCACTGACGCAGTGGCATCAACGGCGGCGTCACGCCGCCGAGTGCTGCCTTGATCGTAGCGAGCAACTCCTGCCGCAGCGAAACCATCTGATTCGTGTTTTGTTCTTCCAAAATCTCGAGCTTGGCGGATTTGGTTTACCTTCTCCGGTATTTCTCCAACGGTTGTTTTCAATAGCTCGAATCGTTGTTGATTGGAGATAAGCATGATTCCGTCAGCAGAGGATCCGGCAGGTCGAACCAATTGTTATGACTTAGGATTATCAAAGAAAGAATTTATTCGAATCAATGAAAATAGAGTACCACAGAAAAAAAAACCAATTCGCTCTCTAATCAAAACCAAAATAATAATTGTTTAACCTAACATGACCTAGATATAGGGCTGACTTATGGGCCAAGGTCAAGACATAATCAACAATTAAACATTAAATAAAATAATAAGAGAAATAATAAGAAATAAAATAATAATTATCTTAAATGAGTACGGTGCTTCTCCCTCTCCTAATATAGACCTTGACTTTACCCAACTCCATAACATGGAATCTAGTGATAATGTCCTTGATTCTAGACAGCAATAAGATAGAAACCATAGAATGCTGTCTCTCTCTCTATATCACATATATTACATGCACATAGTTTCATCCACAACATAATAGTAAAAGTAACAGATTCTGCTATGTTCAAGAGATTTTAATTGGAGACAAGATAGTCTGGCAGTTATACAGATACAACAACAAGAGTAAGATGACTCAGCCATTCTTCTCTAGAGAAAAGGTCTAACACAAATACACAACGCAATGAGAAGAAAACATAAATGAATTAGATTAAAAATAAACATTAAAAACTATTCACTTACCTCCTCTGCACGCAATGTCCAATATTGATCATTTATGTTCTCAATCTTGTCTTGCAGAGGAAAAATCTGTAGATAATGATAAAAAATTACAGTTTAGCATGAAACTACCGAATTGAATTGTTAAATTTGCACCACCCCAGCAGAATCATGCATACACAATTTTCATCAAAAGAAGGAAATTTATCAAAAGCCTGAAATTAAGGAAATGCATTGTATGTCGGAACATATAGACTTGCGACTATATTATTCATAACGCAATAATAGGTATGTGCAAAATTATGTTTAAAAACAACACTTAAGATACTCATTCCAAGTGTCAATAAATTTTCAAAAAGTGGACACCCCACCATGGTTAGTACCATGGTTAGTACTTAGTATTCCCTCCGCTTTTGAAGCACGGGATGTGAAGTGACCTCAATATCTTTTCTCTACTCGAGCCCAAGGAGAAGGTTTATACTGTTGGATCACTTATCTTATTTTTGCAGTTAACGTCACCATCCATGACATGGAGGCATGAAAAGATGATGATACATTTTGTATAAAGAGCTAATGCTAGTTGAAGCTCTAGTTATTGTTGGACAGTAAAGTAGGTACTAGGTACTACTTCAATCAGGCAGTTGACCATTGACACATCTACAGTTTAAGAGCACCTTCATGTCAATGGAATGGTATAAAGGCTAGGCATTTGATACAACAATCTTAAGGGCTCAGAGACCTTGATCAGTATAGTGAAAAGCGGTAGCAAAATTAATCCCCCACTTGTATATTTTTTTTCTATACAGCATGTAGTTAAAGAGCATGAGTTTTTAAAGACACTCATCAGATAGAGCATCTTTTCTTGTTAAAGAGTTTTTTCAAGAATCCGATTGATGAAGTTTTGAATGTAAACAGAGTGAATGAAGATTTCATTAGAGGTCTACTGTCCATGCACAGCAAAAAGAACAATAGATAAATGTGTTTTGATAGAATATTCTGAGCTGTCACAAAGAAAAAAAAAAAAAAAAAAATGTAGTAACTTGCTAAGATAATGATGATCAATTTTGGGAATGGAATTATAAATAATGCATACACATTAGCAAACAATGATTTACATTATCAATATAAAAGTTTGAAATGTGTCCCATCACTTATAAGGACATAACTTTCAATGAGGACTCAACAAAAATATCATTAAAATTGTATTACCACCACATACTGAAAGCTGAATAATCATATATTAAATAGATCACAGATAATCGGTGGACAGCCATTACCTTATATATCTTATTATAGAAGACCTCAAGCAACCTCAATTCTGCATCTGGATGAGACAACTCAACCTGTGATAAATACATATATATACAGATATAATAGTTCATTGATAATGGATTTAGTTATCTCCCAAATTGAGAATACAAAATAAAGTAACTTCTTGACTTATCTATCCTCGTACAGCTACCAAGTATTCCTTTCGGGAACACATTATTTTTATTTTTTTTTTTCTCTTTTGCATACATTGACTGTAACTCCACAAACTCTGACATTAAGCAAAAAATTTCAAGGCTCACCTTGGTCTTAAGATCATTAATAACATCACCCACATTACTCTGCTTTGGTAACCTAATAGTATGAATAACAACCTGAAAATGTTGAAATATCATTAATGAGATGGGGAAAGTGTCAAAACCACACAAGTTGAGCAGTAGTTACACAGACAATTAAGGTCCCAGGATAAGACTTACTTCATCCTTGGTGGCATGATGGAAAGCAACTTTTAGAGTTTTAAGGCCTTGCAGTTCAGGTAAAGGAATGTCCAACACTTCATAGTACAGTATATCGGAAATCTATAAGATGAGTCCAAGGTATTGTCATTGACAAGTAAACACCTGTAAACATTATCTGGAAAATCTCAAACTCAATCGCTACATATAAAATAAGTCACCTGGTTATAGTGAACAAGCATATCTGTAAGACGTTCTGCACCACGGTACTTAATAGGTTGTGGCTTTGGTTGCTGTGAGTAGCAGTTATGGGATGTAAGCCTTATTCTAGATGGGTCATCCACAGAAAGATATCGGGCAACACTTCCAACAACTTCATCATAGTTGTTTTGCTTTGACCTGAAAAGTTTGTTGTGCTGTATTACCAAGAAAATCACAAGGAAATAGATAGAAGGCACATCAACCACAACAGCAATATAATTAAATTTAAATTCATGACTGAAACTCATACAATTCCAGAGAAAATTCATCCTCCTTGGGTTTCTCCAATGATCGAAATCGAACCACCTATAAATCAACAAACAAACTACTTAAATGGTGATATCAGAAAATTTATAAAATGGAAACTCGAAAGAAAAATGACATCAATGGAATATTCACTCATTTTCAAGTTTCTATGTGTTTCACTAAAATCAACAGCAAAGACAATAAAAATAAGAATAGCAGCCCATAGCAATAATATTTGAAAATAATCATTAAAGTGAATTCATCTTTAAATTGAGAAAAGAATGAAGCAGAATTAATCCTATTCAATTTCAAACTACCAATCAGTTTTTGCAAACCATATGACTTGAGTAATTAAAGGTGTACCTGACGATTATGTACATAATCTAAAAATGAAGGGACGGTGGGATAACGACAGGCTTCACTTCTCCCATAAGGAGATTTTTGGAAACAGATGATATCTCCATCTTCCAACTGCAATAAAATAAAAATAATCAAACGGAAATAATTGTGATTAGAGCTGCATAACTAATTAGCCATATGACATTAAAGGTCAGAAAGATTATGTAGTTTGGGTTTAACATAAGAAACCTGACTGTTGCGAAAGCTAAGCTTCTTGTCAATGTGCTCGCACATAACATTTGGCTCGAACTTAATTTCCTGCAAAAGAATTAGAAATTGTATGGCTAGCACAAATTCATTATTATAAATGATCACACAAATGAGGCAAAGCTGGAAAAGAAGGGGGTGGACCTCAAAGAGTTCAATTTCTTCATCTGGTTCAAAACCTGCC
The DNA here is from genome assembly GCF_009805555.1 of Andrographis paniculata. Classification (NCBI taxonomy): domain Eukaryota; kingdom Viridiplantae; phylum Streptophyta; class Magnoliopsida; order Lamiales; family Acanthaceae; genus Andrographis; species Andrographis paniculata. The sequence continues at coordinate 726,626 of NW_026137577.1, forward strand.
ATTTCATTCAACCTTCTCAGTATCTCCATTGGTTTGCCATTGCCTTTAACAAATAACTTCCCAACATACCTATAAGAAAATTAAAACCTTGTCAGTAGATGCAGATCCACTAAACAAAATGCAGTACAACAAATACTGAGTAATAAATCTATGGGAAAATAACGGAAACGTAACTCGCACATGAAAAATTCATTTATATCCTAGTGCTTAGTGCTTACTACTATATATGTGCTTAGTGCTCACTATATATGTATATGCAAGCGAGCAAGAGAGAGAGAATCGCATGCATTATATTTTCGAGCATAATAAGCTTGCATCTAATAAGCCATACCGCAGTTCCTCTTTGATTGGATCATAAAGTTTGAAAAACAAAAGAATATCCTCCTTTGACTTCTCTGGAAGAGAAATTGGCTGCTTGTCCTGTACAAGATAGGAGCAAGAAGTGAAGAGAACACATTATGGAACAAATAAAATCATTTGACAACAGCAAAGATGAAATTGAGCTAAGAGATGGCAAGGTACCAAGCCAAATGCTACTTCCAGAAACAATTTGAGCTCCGCGTTATTTGCTTTATTGGAAATTTCTCTTAACTGACCAACCTGAATTATAAAAGATAAAATAAATTTGCAAAAATAACAAACCTGCTGCACGTGAAAAGGACAATAAAGACAGAAACTACTAATTTCAATGCAACACAGAACTTGCCAAACAAATCGTAAGTCTAAACACAATTAAATGGGTAATCATCTCCCAAATAATTGATAATACACAGATTTAATAAGTAAAGACGGAGCTTAGACTAAGATATGGCACCAACAGAACAAAGTAAACACAACAACATGATGCCCATTTTTGACAAAAGCCAGCATCCAAAATACAAAAAATAATCAGAGAATACCCTAGATCATCTATTTCTTTCACATACAAGGCTTGTACAAGTACTCACAATGACAACAAAAACATTGGAATATGCATTCCTTATGTTAAAATAATGAACAGTCGATTGATCCTGGTAATTCCTTTAGCAAATCAAGTAATGATACTTACATATTTATAGACATCATATGCTATTTCAAGGGTAAAGATAATCAGTAAATAGTAGCTGTAGAATGGCTGAATTGGAGGTCTCAAATTTCTACTATTATTAACCTAAACATAACTAATGATTGAATTTCCTTCTAAAAAAACTAATCATTCGAATACATTTGCTCAGTCCAGAGCCCAAATAATGCCCACTGCATTGACGTAATCTATGCGATTTAAAACTTCAAATAGGGGATTGGGCTGTCATCATGAATTTGATGCTTTACAATAAACGACATACTCCTCTTAACCAACCAAACTTCAATGAGGAAATTCACAAACATGCCTCGATATTGAGGACCTATTTCAAATTATATCACTTAGCTCTGTATTTAGAAGAAAAACTAATCCGAGGTGGATTACGCAATATATTCAAAGACCTAGCCACTGTAGGGGTGATGATACACATGCTGGATATTAAAGGATAAAGCTAGCAGTCCCTTATAGACATGTTTGTAAGAATTAAAAGTCCAAACTGTTTTATTTATTATTATTTTTATTTTTAATTCTTGCAAAAGGTAAGAACATAAACCTAGAGAATATTATCACAAAATTAAGGCATTGTAAATTCCAATTGAGTGTGTTAACTTTTTAAAACTCATTGAACATCTCACAAAGATTAGAAAGGCAATAATGTAAATCAAACATAAGTGCATACAGAATGATCTTCATCTGCGCGTATAAGTGGTCGATTTGGACGATATGTATGATTTTGACGCTTAGCCCACAGCCAGAAACGTTGAAATTGCACTGGTATGCCAAACTCCTTGGCAACTTCTTCCTGAAAAATCACAGATGAATTAGATGAAAGCCTAATTGCTTTATGATTGCAGTTTATCTATCATTGCAACAACCAAATTCCTATCTGAAATAAAGGGCTCAGTCTTCATTGAACCATCAATCAAATTTTCCCAAGAATGAATTTTCACAAGAAACAGATAAAGACAATTTGGAAAGTGAACAGGAATAAGATCAAAGCTTAATATTATTAACAACTGCAGTTTAGTTATCCTGCTACCCAAACTCCTATGTGAAATACAAGGGCTTCAGTCTTTGTTGAAGTACCAAGTTTACAAAATCAATCTTGGAAAGACTAAACCTCCATAGCAACACAAACAACAAAATCCAAAGAACATTGTAATACTGTTAGACCTATTGAGTAACAATGGAACTTTAGATTGTTACCCGCTTCTACAGGTTATTGCAGTCACAAGATGCAATATCAATGAAGAAAATCCACCATACATCACATCAATGAGGAGAAATATAGATTAGAGAGTCAATCAAGCCATATGCACACCGTCAGTCAAGTAATAAGCTTGCCAAAAAAAACTGGTTGGAGAGGGAACACAAGTTGTTTATGATGAGATAGTCGAAAATGATTTGGAGGGGCTCTCTGAAATTTGCCATCATTTGCCAGATCGTATGATCACTGGGTCCAGTTACAGTAATTAGTATGTCTCCACAAGGCCAACAAAATAGCTGATGTTTTAAACTTGAAGATCCAAGTTGAGTAAAAAATGGAAGAAACACATATACACATGCAACTCTATGTTTTGAAAGAAAATTTCCTAACTTTCGTTACAATGCATAATAGCACATGATCATATAATCAATCATATTCCACATAAAGCAGTAACATTCTAATTGGCAGTAGCACCTTAACAAACTTATGAAAACCCAGTTATGAACGAAGATTTATTATTAGCATGCATTATTACCTATGACCAGCAACAATTGTAAGTGTTAAGGTACCTTAAAAGAACTAAACGGCAACTGTTTCTGAATTCGAAAATGTCGAACTTTTTCATGATCCACAAGATCAAAGTATATATTCTTTCCAATCTGATCAAAGAGATCTTCCTCACGGGCAACCTATAAATAAAATCATATAATCAACATTCCAACTACAATGTTTTGAAGACGGCAGGAAGCAACTAAGAATTATATTTCAAACACCACCTTAATAATGGTATAGAGGTGTGCCTCAGCTTTTTCCTTCCTTTTTTGCTCTTTTTCTTCCTGCTCTTTTTTCAACCTTACCTGAAAATTCAAGAGAATAAATAACAAACAAAATCAAAGATCAACGTCATGAGTCTTACCCTTAGATGTTCAGCGATATCCTTCTCATCCACATTGCAAATAACTTTCTCCTTGTCACATTCCCGTATGTAGACAAGCATGTATGCATTTGAATATTTTGTAAATTTGAATGGTGAATTATTGAATCCAGGGTTTGTCTGTGGTAGCTGTGTCACCAAACAGGACAATTGAAAGAAAAAATGAATGTGATAATATGAGTAAAAAGTAACATCAAAATAATATATCAGAGAAAAATAAAAAACCTACCTCTTCTTCACCACCATATTGTTCTTCCAATGCCCTCTTCATGTCTTCCTTAGTTACCCTTTCATCATCAAATTTGAACCTAGGGCAAAACACAGCATTATGCATAACCACAAAAACATACAAAATCCATAAGTACAACATTCCATGCTTTATCAAATTAGACAAAATTGAAAGTTGCTCACACGAGCAGGTAAGTGGAATCCCAAGTAGGCTTTCATCACAAACATTCGAAGTTTAATGTAAATTCAATAAACAGAAGCAATATATTTCAGGAAGTGAGTATGAAACATAGGGCACTAGAACACATACGAATGTAGATAAGAACAAGGAACATAACCAAACAAGGTGCTTACCAATGATCAGAGAGAGTTGGCCGGATATAAGCATAATAATGACCTCCATGTACACCACCGCTGTGAACCAGAACACTACATACATAGACAACAAATTTCATTATTTCAGATGTAGAGCTCATCTCAGCTAAAGCTTGCAAGAAATCAACGAATGAGCATGAATAAATCCACAAAAGAGGGATCTAAAATCCTATGGGTGGAATAATAAAAGGTAGAAAGAGCAGACACATGGACCATGAAAAGCTATAGTCTGTACATAGAAGACATACCAACTTAGCACAAGATGCAAGCAGATGATGGGATATACAACTTAATAACCAGGTGAAAATTAGCAATATTTCTTGAGTATGGAAGCCTGATTGCTGAGGTATTCCAAATCAATAAATGCTTCTCATAAAATAACATGACCATTGCAAGCACCTAATTGAAAAACATGCAGAGCTGAAATACCTATGAAGAGTGTATAAGTTGCGGACACTCCGATCTGCCTGTGGAGATAGATACTTGCCACTCTCTCTATCAAGATCAAGTTGCAAGGGAAACTCGTATCTATCATTTATCTGCAGTGTCAAACACAAAAAGTAATTATGACCATTAAACAGCAGGTACTGAAGAATAAAAGTTCTATGCAAGCAAATTTGTAAGCAGAGCAGGAAGGTACTAACACACAAAGAGAAAAATCCTAAAATGCATCAGCAAATGAGATTAATCCATAGACCAGAACAAAAGCCAACAGAATATCATACTTTTTAGTGCTTCTTGCACCTATGTGCCACATTGATATAAGAATTCTTAAGTGAAATCATGAATAATGGAGTGAAATCTGATTCCAGTAACATGAAATGTGTTTATTTGAGATGTGACAATTTTGAGATTCCAGTAACATGAAATGTGTTTATTTGAGATGTGACAATTTTGAGTAGTTTAGTTACAAAACTTTGCAAATATCTTATTACATCACAGACTGACAGACATATTACAGTTAAAAAAATAATAATAAAAAATAAAATAAAAATTCCAGGTTTTGTGAAATCCATTGTTGATTTGCACAAAAGACAACACATTTAGGAACCATATCATTACAGATTCCAGCATGCAACATAATCATATATCATCTAACAAATGCAACAGAAAACACTACCCAAGTCACATGGAGAGGACCCTTTTATTACTAAGTCAAATTCCCAATCAATAAATGTTTTATTTGTGGAAAGCAAACTATTATTTATTTATTACAGGAAAGGACCAATTACTCACAAATTACATAGTTAAATGGAAAAAAGGTACAGAACTATAAGCTAATAGGGTTGATGATGAATCAAAGTACCCCACCCATTCAATAAGTTTATACTACAAATATTGGGGCCTCATCACATTCCATTTTATTAAGAAGACTGATGAAAGTAGAATAATGCTACTATATGGTCCAGAAACATGCAGCTAAGTCTAAAAGGAGGCTCCTTCAGACCACATACCTTGACCATTGTATCACGAACGAAATCATATTCAAATCTTTTTAACTGAAGCTGAAGGACAGGTGGAAAGTCAATGAAAAGAACACCCTTCTTGGCATCCTGAAAAGTATGTAATTGACATTAGGCATGAAAATGGAACAAATATACTAATAAAATGAGGCGGCATGTGAAACGGACTAAAAATCATTTTATTGACTAGTACTTGTTTCATATAGAATGACTAGCAGCACAAGGACATTCTTGTTGGAAATTACAAGGAAAAAAAAAAGAACCCTTCAAAACATCAACAGAAATTTTCTAACCAATATTCTTTCGAGATTCAAACTTTTAGACATTCTTGCTGTTCTCATTTTATCTTTCACTTCGTCAACAGAAAATTTAACTACGTGTGTAAGAATGTTTTGTGAACCAGTTTCAAATACATAACTACAGTATTGGATAGGCATGCTCATAAATGGAAGGCAGATTAAAGATTAGAAGATAGTAGGAAGTCAACCTGCAATCCATATTGTTCCGCATGATATTTATTGTCGCCCTCAAGACGTTCCACTTCAACATATTTGTCAAAAGAGGCATAGATATCTTTACAGCCTTTGACATCAAGCTGCAGATCTGACACAAACATAAATTCAGCATACAAAATTAGAAAACCATTTATCATGATTTCAAGTACACAAATGGGGCCTTAAGAGACATACCATAGAATGATTCCTTTCTTGTAGATTTGTAGTCCACATTAATACATTCTATATAATTCATGTGATGACCCTCAAACAGCTGCTGTATCGTACCTTCCACCACTGTCCCCTGAAAAATAACACAATAAACAGTCATGTAATCTTCATGGGGCTCACGGTTAATATTTGTTTTAACTTATATTTCAGTTAATCACATGCTTTTAAATACATTACTTTCATCTTGTCTTCAAGTTTTTCACAGAGAACCCTGTTCAGCTCCTGGACATCATGCTGCAGAAAAGAATCATATGTGTCCCACCCAAAAGACTTTGTCAATTCCTTTGTTGATACACTAGTATCACTGTATTGCAGCTTATAGAATAAACTCTGCAACGCCAAAGGGATGCTTCCAGATGGATTATCATTTTCTGTGGTTGGCATGTGGTATACACTCTGAGAAGAAGTTCCAAATTAGTTATTCCTTGTTAAAAAAGTGAAATCAAATGGCAAGACTACAATCAGACACAAACCTTCCTGAAATAAGGAATATGGTATAGGGTCTGTAGAAGAGAATTCATATAACAAGTCGCACCCTGATTCTTAAGCCCCACATACCCTGTCTCCTTTTTGGAGTCATGAGACCAGTAATCAACAACTTTACGAACAGCAACATCAGCCTCAACAATTACCACATCATTCACAAGGTAACCTCGACCAGGGTCATATAATTCACAAAGAGGCATGAATGAAGTGAATCCCCAATCACTTTCCCTAGAATTGAACTGGTGTTGTGTGTCTGCAGGGTTAGTGTTATCAAAACCATCATCCAGGCAGCAAAGCTAGCATATGATTTAAGAGAACCTAATCAGAAACCTAAAAGAACAGCAACAAAGCAGGAAAGACAAACTAGAAAATAAAACTGATAATGACACTTATCAGATGTATGCAGATTAGGATAGGACAAGATAAGATAGGTTGGTCTATTTCTTTGGGAAAAATAACCAGATGCATAAAATATGACCATGAAATACATCCTAGAAGTGGAGTACACGGAGAACTTGTACTATTTTGCAAATTTTTATGCACAATTATACTACACATGAGCAACTACAAAAGACTACAAATCAAACTTGAGCATCATAAATTTCAATATATGCTAACTATTCACTCGAGTTTCCCCATTTCTACGCAAATGCACTACATACTGTAAGCCTATAATAAAATGCAAGAGCAGTTTTTCACAGTTCAGGATATCCCAATTCACTTGAAAAGCAGAGAGAACTGGTCATAAGAAACAACTGTCCTAAAAAGATCATATCCAAGCTCGAAATAACATTCAATGAAATTTTTGTTTAGTACTCCCAGCGGAAATACTCACCATGATAGCATGAAACCACATCAAACATCAAAACAAATAGCATTCAAAGTATGATTTGATTGAACATCCCCTGCATTGTATCTTCAAAGTGTTTGCTTCATAGAAGAAACTTCTAGAATAATTCCTTCTACATTATAGTTTTTTATCTAAATCATTTGCAGGCAATGACCTTCCAAGTGGAAGGTAGAAGAGTTGATTTTCTTACTCAATCATAGGCTATTGAGAAGTTTGGAACTCACAAAAAGCGAAAGTGTACTACAGGACTTGGTAGCACATTAGATTAAGAACTGTGACAGATGAACATTTTCAGCTTAAAAGCCTTAGACCTTCTAAAGTGATAAAATTTTGTGAAACTAATTCATTTTCACCACAGTTACAACAATTTGCGCCAGATGAGGCTTGAAATATAATTTAAGAAGTGATAGCACAATGTTAAGGACAAGAAATATACATATATATATATATATATTTCTTGCTTTATTAGAGCTTCTTACTTATCAAAAACAAGAGGTAAACAACATCAATGAAGTGACCTCAAATTCAATAAGTTCATCACTGCCACAGAAACTTCTTAGTGCCTATCATTCAATCACATCTTTAGACAGATTCTCAAGGTGGAAGAGCTAACACATTCTTACCTTTCCTTATAGTGAATTTGTTGTGAATTTGATTGATCACTGACAAACTAAACTGTGCATATCTACTCCAGCCATATGGCAAAGTTGCAGAGTCTGCAACATCCAAGTACAATGACAAGTGGTCTACGTTGTTTCCTTTTGGAAATATAAGCACTCGCCTGACCAACATAAAAGTATTGTATAAGTTCCAATATAATACCATCAACAACAACAAAAACGATGTAAAAACATAATATAACATACCATTTGTATCCTCCAACAACAAATTCCTCGGAGTACAGTTTCTTTGTGCTTAGTTTAGAAAAATTTTCAATATTCCAAGTAAACCGTGCAGACGGTGATTCGTCGATTGTTTGGCCATCCGCTGCATTTGTTGCTTCCACGGGACTCACTGATATATACAGAAAATTACGGAACTTCATATGAAACCGAACCCAGAGATAACATCCACTCAAAATCCCAAAGCCCAACAACAAGAGCACCCAATAGGATCCCACAGGATCAGAAACTTCAGCATATCCAATCTAAAACACAGGCATTCACACAAAAGCAACAACAAAAGAACAGACCCGCTATTCTAAAAGCAATCGCACTCTTCTTGTACAAGGAGATGACCATACCTTCCATTGGCTGAGGACCTTCTGGCGGGCAATCTTCATGAGTGACAAGCATCTCTTCAGGAACCGCCGGCTAGAGGAAGAAACGAAACTAAATGTCAGAACCAATGGATCTAATAAAACCACCCAACCGCACAGTTTCCCAATTCAAATCCGTAAAATCAATCAATCCACTTCACTATTCCTACAAAAATTTTCAAACCCTAAATTCAAAAGAACTCAAATTTCAACTCCTAGGAAAGAATAAGCACATGACGGCGGCAGAAACAGCTAATCAAGCTACTGAATCAAACGCAAAACAAAATTGCCCATACATACACCCCCACACCCCCACAAAAAGAAAGAAGCAACCCATTTCAACAAGTCAATCACACAAAAGCCGCAGCCCTCACACGCAAACACACACACACACACATACACATTCGCGCACAAGAAATGGACAAACCAAACAGCCCGAATTACGTACATCGATTGGGGGAGGGGTGAGAAGAGTCATTGAGATGAATTTGGCACCGACGGATCGGTGGTAGGGATCGAATTCAGAGATAATCTGAGAGCGAGAGAATTGAGAGAGACGAGGGGAAGAAGAGAAGGGAAGAGAAGAGAGGGGAAGGGAAGAGGGATTCTATGTATCTAATAAAGAAAAAAAGAACGCACTGACCGATCCGGACATGAAAAAACTTGAGGGTGTGAAAACACATATTACTACAATTTACAGCGTGGAGGGGTATTCTTGTCATTTCGTTCTATACGGCAAGTGAGACCGGTTGAGCCCGGACCCGCTTTCGGCCCACATTAGATGGGTAGATTTGGGTCCAAAAATTATAGAAAATGCTGGGGAATTTTTACTTCAATTTTACTATTTTATTATTTTCGGTTCCTAAAATAAAAAATAATGATATTATAATAATATATAAAAATATTATTAATAAATTGATCAAAATAAAAAATAGTGATAAATTATCATTTTATCCGTCATATTTAATTATATGTTTTAATTTTTTGATACGAATTTTAATAAAAGTTAATAATAATTGCTTTTTTTGTCCAAAAATGATATTTTCTTTTTTTTGTTGTGAAATAACTCATATTTTTGATAAATTTAACAATTTTGAACATATTTAACAAATATAAGTTAAATTATTAAATTTGAAACATGCTACACATTTCTATATCATTCATCAAAAAATTAGTTTACGTTAACTATAAATAAATAAATTTATATATTATATTTATATTATATAAAATTTAATTTTTTACAAATAATAGTATTTAAAATATTTAAATACCTACTCCAATTTAAAAAGAAAAATGAACATTAACCTGCCGCGCGCAGTCAATCAAATATTTCACCTAGTCCGTCATCACAATTTAATGTAATACAGGTGAAGAGATCGTCTCCACAGGGATGGTGTGATTCACTCTTTCGTATTCTAATGCAGTAAATAAAGGGGGATTTTTATTTTATTATCTAATGAAAATAAAATAACAAAGCAATTAAATTAAAGGGGAACTGACTATCAAGGGGATGTCTGACTCAAGGGATGATGCAGCTATGGCGCTTGTATTTTATCATTAATTCAATTAAAATATCAATAAATTGGTTACAGTTATCAACAAGTTCTGACAACCATTTTTTCCTTACAATGCAGGTAATTAAGGTACGACCGTTAACTACCTCTAATTAAGCAAATAAACTTAGGTGCGCCCATAAGAATATTGTCCAACCGCATTCCAATCTAGAAAAACCCAATTCAAAACAATTATTACCTAGGAGGAGCAATTAGATTTGATTGTCTAACCCCGGGAAGGAACTATTCAACCCGGTTGTCACCTATTCAAGTGCGAATATAATTACGGATATCCTACCTGAATTGACTTTAGATTATCAGACTAATTTAAATATCGGTACCAAAATATTCAATCAATCTAACAATCACAAACGCTATTATCAGAATTAGACAAATATTGATAATCAAAAAGAACTTTTATAAAGAAAATCAAGAATCTACAAAACAAAAGAACCAAAACATTATCACCCCCTCAAACCAAAAAAATATCTACTTCATAATCAAATAACAAAGAACAAAAGAGAAAGATAAATCATAGTGGGAGGGAAAAATGTTCTTTGTCGATTTGCTCCTGCGCGATCTATGAGTCTGTCAGTCTCCTGCTCCTGTGCGTTTCTGCCCTAGCCGTACTCCCTTGCCAAATAGGCGTATCTTTGTCCTTCCTATTTGATTTTTGCTCTAATTATTTTGTAGATGGGCTTTTGGGCCTTTAATTAATTTTATTTCCTTTTTCTGCCAATTATGCCAAATTTAATATTTGCCCTCTGCACATAGCAAATAAACAATTCGCATATAAATTAGGTAAAATCCAATCAAAATCACCCAAATATCGCATATAATATGAATATAAAACGCATGCGATTTCTAACTATCAATTCTCCCCACACCTAGATCATGCTTGCCCTCAAGCATAAAGTCGAAATAAGCCAAAGAAATCGCAGGCAACTCGATATGACAAGAGGATCCAACACAACTAATTCAATCCAAATTTTAACACATCAAGCCAAGTCAATCTCATAAGATAAAGTGTATTCGCACATGCTCTCTGAAGGAATTAAGTGTATAATTGGCTCAACACTCAGGTAGTGCAACAAAAGATTATCCTATAGGCTTGAGTAAAAATCAAATCTCCCTTACTTAAAATATTCGAATCTAGCATAAAGAATCAAATGGACTTTCGATAAGGATTGTAACGGGGCTTATGGTCAGGGTAGGAAAAAGGATATACAAAAGCTAAAATATGTCAGAAAAGAACACAATAAGAACATGATGCTAGCACATGAAGAACAAATCGGCATAAACAATGAAATTCTTACTCTATTCACTACCCAAACTTTAATAATGAAATTAAATGAAGATAATTATTTATTTTTTATTTTTGTATTATTTTTTTTTGTTTACTTTTTTTTCGTTTTTTTAAAAAAAAAAATTTGTTTTTTTTGTTTTTATTTTTTTGATTTTTTGATTTTTGATTTTTGGTTTTTTTTTTGCTTTTGTCTTTATATATATATATATATATACTTTTACTACCCATAATTATTCCTTCATACTATGACTTATTCGTACCCAAAGTTCGTTTCTAACTAGTGCCGAAGAAATAAAGTGCATCACAATATGGACTTAAAGTAATTCTTTCTAATATAGGGTTCAAATCGGAGAGGGCTCAATCGAAAGAAGGGTATGAGGCTAAAAAACAGTTTATTATAAAAGAAAAAATAAGCTAAGAAGGCTCAAATGGGCTAACTAGGGGAATATATTGTGCTGGGTAATAAAGAAAGGCTTAATGGGTTACCTAATGCCCTTATCATTTTCAAAACGCAAGACCCGATAGTTGCAAGTTCAGCATGCATAATCACTCAAGTTCTAGGTCATCTAATTGAGCACTACAAATCACACATGAAAAATTTTTTCAAAAGCTTGAATACATGCAATATATTTTCTAATGTGACTTTTGGAACATAGGCTCAAATTCTCACAGGGTTCAAACGTCGACTTGACTCAACATATCACCAATCAAATGTCATTAGTCATGCCAAACTAACCTATCACACAAATCACATTTGACTCACTTCAGACAAATCTCAAAAACACGCGAAAAGACAGCAAATCAGGCATAAAATGTAACACAAAAAATGAAAAATTTGCCCAAAATTTTGCATAATTCCTCTCCCCACACCTAAAGTATGCATTGTCCTCAATGTAAAGAAAGCAATAAAAAAAGAGAGGGACTTCTCTGGAGTTCGTATGGGGGTGTAGTAGCTGGGAGCTTTGTTAACACCTCTTCATTTGATCGTGATTTTTAGATAGGCTTGAAGTTCTCCTGAGTCCTGCGAAAACAACTAACCAACGCAAGTCATTTAGAGGAGCGGAGATGGTGATCGGCGATGACTGAGCAGGGGAGGAAAAAGTCGACGGCGCCGGAGGTTGGAGGCAGCGACTAAACCAAACAAAACTATAAAAAATGTTATTAGCAATTAAACAATAAAAATAAATAAAATTAAAGAAAGCAATTAAATGACTTTGGGTTGTCTCCCAAAAAGCGCTTTTCTTTATAGTCTTTGAGTTAGACTTCGTCTCGCATCAATTCTGAACATCAAAATCGGTAACGGGTGCCGACTTTATAGGGTCAAGTGAGGGTCCCTCGTGGTATGATTTGAAGCGATGTCTATTGGCCACACACTTTTTCTTCGGCTTAAAATTTTGATTCTCCCTATGACATTTTTTTCTGCCAGCAATGGTGATCCCTTGGGAATCCATCTCCACTTTTCGACAGTCTTTTTTCTTTTTTTACTCTCTCCAGTTGGTCTTTTCTCTAACTGTTTTGTCAACACAGTTCTTCGTTTATTCTCATTACCAACTTCACAAGTTTCCTGCACCACAAAATTAATAACATTAATTGCATATAACAATTCAGATTCAACAGGACATTTGATGGGATTAAAAATATTGAAATGAAATTCTTCTCCATCAAATTCCAAGCTGAGTGTGCCCTTTTTAACATCTATCTTTGTTCCTGCAGTGCACATAAAAAGTCTTCCTAACAAAAGAGGCGGTGGGTTAAAACAATGTGCATCGTGCATATCAAGAATATAACAATCAACAGGAAAAATTAATTCATTCACTTGAACTAATACATCTTCTATCATACCATCGGGATAAGCATGGGTTCGATCAGCAAGTTGAATAATAATTCCTGTTTTTTTAGAGGCCCTAGATTTAAAGAGTCGTATATTGATCGAGGCATGACATTAATAGCAGCTCCTAGATCTAGCATAGCCTTAGTTATCTCAGTTTTTCCAATTTTACAAGGGATAGAAAACATACCTGGATCACCTGTTTTAGGTGGTACCTTTCTTTTGATAACAGCAGAAACGTTTTCACCCGCTATAATATGCTCGTCCCCTCGCGATTTTCTTTTGTTGGTGCACAGTTCTTTCAAAAACTTTGCGTACTTGGGGATTTGGTTTATAGCTTCCAGGAGCGGGATATTAAGTTCCACCTTCTTGAATATTTTCATCATCTCTTTTCGTTTGTTTGCCTTTTATGGTTTCTTCAACCTGTCAAGAAAAGGAGTTGATTTAGTTTCAGTAGGAGAAATAGAGTTAGGAAGTACCTTTTCGTGAAGTTCAGCTTCTTTTTCAATCTCCATCTCAATATGATCCTCATTTTGTTCCTTTGAGATATGAGGTGGACCTTCCAATTCCTTTCCGCTACGAAGGGTTATAACACTCGTATTCTTTGGATTAGGCCGGGAGGAACATTGAATCATCGTATCACTGCAGATAGTGATGGCGCTGACATTTGCTGGATTTAGCTTAAGCTGAGCAGGCCACTTTCCTCTTCACGTAGCTGTCTCACCTCCTCTGACAGTTGATTGATCTGACCTTGTAATTTGTCAACAGTTGACTTCATCTCTTGCTGGAATTGCAGGGTACTGGTAGCCATAGACTTCACCAAGTCTTCCAAAGATGGACTGGAGTTGCTTGTGGGTGCTTGGGGCGGCTGTTTCTCATAGAAACGAGGTTGTTGCATCTGCTGCATAGCTCCGAATGGTTGATGAGCATTACCCTGCTGTGTGTTTCCATAACGCAGATTCGGATGATCTCTCCAGCCTGGATTGTAGGTGTTGGAGTATGGATTGTACGCTGGAGGACTATTCATACCGTAGTTTGCAGCGTTCACATCCACTGCACATTCTTCTTGGAGGGTCGGACATGCATCTGTAAAGTGTCCTGTACACGTGCATATTCCGCACGCCTTGACCTGGACACTTGGGTTGGATTTTTCCACGACCATCTTGCGAACAAAGCTCGTCAACTCAGAAAGTTGTTGCTGTATCGATTTGATGGTATGGTCGTTATTGTTTCCGCTCATATGTCCAACATCTCTTGAACCAAATTGCTGCGTGTTTTTAGCCATCCTCGCAATAAGATCTCAAGCTTGTGCCGGCGTCTTATTTACTAAAGCTCCACCACTTGCAGCGTCGATGATGTTCCTGTCCATCAATGATAAACCATCATAAAAATATTGAATCAATAGTTGAGGGAGAATTTGATGTTGTGGACATTTAATGATAAGCTTATTAAATCGCTCCCAATATTCATGGAGCGTTTCACCTGATTGTTGCTTGATGCCACATATCTCATTCCTCAGGATCGCAGCTCTGGAAGCTGGAAAGTACTTCTCCAAAAATTTCTTTTTCATATCGTTCCACGTGTCGATGCTTCTAGGTGGAAGATAGTAGAGCCAATCCTTTGCAGCATCTTTGAGCGAGAATGGGAAGGCTCTGAGTTTGATCTGTTCATCAGTAACACCTGGTGGTTTCATCCTGGAGCACACCACGTCGAATTCTTGCAAATGTTGTGAGGTTCTTCACCTGCAAGTCCATGAAAAGAAGGCAATAAATGAATTAATCCAGATTTCAGTTCAAAAGCAATAGTGTTATTCAGAGTGGGAAAGTTAATGCATAAGGGCTGTTGTGCCAAGTCGGGAGTAGCCAACTCTCTTAAAGTGCGGGTGTCCTCAGCCATGACAATCTCTTAATCACTTTCAGAGTCGCTAAAGCTGGAGATTTTAAAATGGTTTAAAGATTCTGCCAGCTTTGCAACCTGAGCAGTTTTTCGTTGCTTGGCTTCCTTTCGTAGCTTTCGCTCAACCTTCTCGATCTCAAGATTAAATATCAGTTCACATGTACGAGAAAAATGGGGCATAAAAAGGAGGATAAATAAAAATAACACAAAAGAGTAAAACAAAGCGTCAATCCCCGACAACGGCGCCAAAAATTGACCTGTCGCGCTGTCAATCAAATATTTCACCTAATCCGTTATCACAATTTAATTTAATACAGGGGAAGGGATCGTCTCCACAGGGATTGTGTGATTCACTCTTTCGTATTCTAATGTAGTAAATAAAGGGGGATTTTTCTTTTATTATCTAATGAAAATAAAATAACAAAGCAATTAAATTAAAGGAGAACTGACTATCAAGGGGATAAGGGGATGTCTGGCTCAAGGAATGATGCAGTTATGACACTTATGTTTTATAATTAATTCAATAAAGTTAATTCTTATTAAAATATCAATAAATTGGTTATAGTTATCAACAAGCTCTGACAACAAATTTTTTCTTACAGTGTAGGTAATTAAGGTACGACCGTTAACTACCCCTAATTAAGCAAATAAACTTAGGTGCGCCCATAAGAATATTGCCTAACCGCATTCCAATCTAGAAAAACTCAATTCAAAACAATTACTACCTAGGATGAGCAATTAGATTTGATTGTCTAACACCCGGGAAGGAACTATTCAACCCGGTTGTCACCTATTCAAGTGCGAATACAATTACGGATATCCTACCTGAATTGACTTTAGATTATCAAACTAATTTAAATATCGGTACCAAAATATTCAATCAATCTAACAATCACAAACGCTATTATCAGAATTAGACAAATATTGATAATAAAAAGAACTTTTATAAAGAAAATCAAGAATCTCCAACAAAAGAACCAAAACATTATCACCCCTCAAACTATAAAAGTATCTACTTCATAATCAAATAACAAAGAACAAAAGAGAAAGATAAAGTCATAGTGGGAGGAAGAAATCTTCTCTATCGATTTGCTCCTGCGCGATCTATGAGTCTGTCAGTCTCCTGCTCCTGTGCGTTTCTGCCTTAGCCGTCCTCCCCTGCCAAATAGGCGTGTCTTTTTCCTTTCTATTTGATTTTTGCCCTAATTATTTTGTAGATGGGCTTTTGGGCCTTTAATTAATTTTATTTCATTTTTCTGCCAATTATGCCAAATTTAATATTCACCCTCTGCACATAGCAAATATACAATTCGCATATAAATTAGATAGAATCCAATAAAATCACCTAAATATCGCATATGATATGAATATAAAACGGATGCGATTTTTAACTATCAAACATAAAATTAATAAATTTGTGAATAGATAAAAAAAAATAATTATTACAAATAGAATGTGGATAATAAAAATTATTACAAAAAATACTGAAGTAATTTTTTAAAATATGTATATTAGATTAAATATTTATTTTTTATTTTTATATAATATTAGAAATTATTTGTATGTTTAAAAGATTTGTTTATACTTATTTATATTATATCAAATCATTGTTTTAATTTGTTTTATTTCTACTATTATGATTTTCAAGTTTCTCAAACTTAGAGAGTGTTTGACTTTTAGTTTATTGAACAATTTTTAATTATTTGACGAACAGTCAAACATCTAATTTAGGTACTTGATAAATTAGTTTTTTGAAATAGCTTTTTGGATCATTTAGGTATTTGATAAATTAGCTTTTTGAAATAGCTTTTTGAATCCAAAAAGCTAATTTTTGAAAAGCTAACTTACTCAACGTTTTGAAATAGCTTTTTCAGTTTAAATTTTATTTGCCTTTAAAATTTATTATGCATTTTACACAAATAAATATATTTTGATTATTTATTAATTATATTAGAATATTTTATTATATTATAGTTTTACTTTTATAAATTTAAAATAATTAATTTATATATATAAATTATTTTAATTATAAAATATATAAATTTATTAAATTCAACACAAAATATAAAATATAGATATTAATACTTTATTTTTATATTAAAATTACATTATATAGATTTTATATTAAAAATAAATTAAATTTATTGAAAATTATAAATATAATGAACTAATCAATAAATTAACATAATAATACATACACGAAAAATTTATTATTTTATATTTTACATCATTTTCAATAGAAAAGACTATTTATAAATATTTTTCAATAAAAATATATTATTTTTGAAATCTAATTATAATAAAAAGAAATACTACTATTTTATAACATTTTTACAATTTTCAATAACTAATAAAAAAAAATTTCAAATATTTTAAACTCAAAAAACACAATTGAATATATTAAAAATAAATAAAATATAAATATCCTCAATTATCATTTTACGTATAAACAACTAATATCAAACTATTATTTTATCAAATATTTTAATATAAACAACTAATCATATCAACTAGTCAAACCAAATATTTGAATCAACTAACAATTATCAAGCTAATTATTAAAGACGCTGTTAAACATAAACATATATCCTTGAGATTTTATTTCTTTTGATTCAATTATTTAAATAATATTAAAGATAAGTTATTAAAAAAATATATTTTAAAAAATAATGACATAAATAGTGCAACTCGTCACTTCAACTTGGCCGAAGTTGGTTTATACTGCACTACAAATCACATTTTATATACTCTCCGATAAATTTAGTTTCATTTTCTTATATATACTTATTAATTATAAAAATATATATAAAAAAAAAATGAGTCTAACTTTTCTAAATAAAATTATTTTTTATTTTATAAATACTTATTAATTATAAAATAAAATAATAGTTTTCTAATGCATATTACAAAAATTTATACAAATAATATTTGATACATTATAAAAATTATTCTTCCTTAGTTCAGAATATATATATCAATATTTTATATTGTACATTATATTATAATTTTATTTATAATAAATAATTCATGATTCTTATTTTTAAAAATAATAATATATTTATCATTATTTTTTATTTTTACCCTACAATTTTTTATTACTTTAACAAATTTATCACAATTTTTTTTATCTATTTTATTTTATATTAATACATTATTATTTTTTAGTCCCTCTATCCAATCAAACAAGAATATAAATTTGAGAGGGAGAAAGAAATTATTTATTTATATATATATACTTATAAATTATTAAAAATAATATATTAATATTTTATTTTATAAATATTTTAATATTTTTATTTATAATTAGAAAATAATTATATTATATTTATAATTTTTAAAATATTATTATACTAAATATACTCTTTAATATAATAAATATGAAATTATTATTACATTTATTTTATTAGAAAATATAAAATAAAATAATAATTTTATTACATATTATATAAATTTTATAGTTATAATAATAACTATATTCTATATTACGAAAATATATGATAATGTTATATTTATTATATTGAAAATATGTTAATATAATATTTATTATATAAATTTAAAATTATTGTGATATTTTATAATTTATAAATTTAAAATATATTTGTAATAAAATTTTATTTAATATAATATCTAAAGTAAATTCATTAATATTTTTTTATTATTACAATTTGATAAAATATACTCTTTCAATACTAACTCAATGTATGCATATAATATACTCCTTCTGTTTCAAAACTATAGTTGGGTTGTGTTTGGCACGTGATTTAAGGAATATTGATATTATATTGGTAGTAGGCAAAAAGTACGGGTAAAAGTCTTTTTTGCCATTGTGAAAATATTAGTGTAAAAAGTAGTGACAATTGTGTAATAATAATGAAAAAGTAAGGATAGTTTTATAATGATATAGTTATTTATGGAAATGAGACTATTGTTTTAGTACGGACAAAAAGGGTAAACAACACTGTTGTATTAGGAAGAGGGAGTTTATTTTTTAACTATATCTAAATATCAAAATACTTCTAATTTTTATAAAAATATTTATTTTTTCAAGGGCAAAAATGTCAATAATATTTTACACATTTCCACTAATTAATAAAATATTATTATTATTTTATTTAATAAAAAAAACAAATGAATACATTAAATTAGTACAGATGGAGTATATGTGTGTATTATTTAGTTTTTTTATTTTGAAATATTTTTTTGATGTAAAGTATGTAAAATTGTGCAGGTAATTTGAAAAACCTTTCACCATCAATTAAAATCGTGCCACTATTTTTTTTGTTGACCTTAAGAGTTACAACGAGACTTTGAATTCAGTCAAACCCTTGTAGGTCAAGCGGTGAGACATTATTCGTTTGAGGGTTGGGTCCCAGTTGAATCCTGGGTGTGCATAGTCTTGGTTTTTTTATAATTTGATTATAAATTTATATTATACCTACATATATATTTCTAAATTTTTATTTATTTGTATTATTAAAAAAATTGTTCTATTTATTTGTATTATTAAAAAAAATTGTTCTCTACGTATATATTGTATATATTTTATTAAATTATAATTATTATAATTTTTTAAATATTTATTATATTTAATATAAATATATATTAATTAAAAATTAATCTAATAAAAATACATATAATAATGATTTTTGTTCTTTTATATTTATATTATTTCTAATGAAAAATATATATTTTTTTCAATAAGCTTGTATTATTTCTTCACAAAATATTTTAAAAATAATAAAATAAATATCTTAATAAATATTTTTTTTAATTTTTAAAATTAATAATAAAATTCTTAAAAAGTCTATCCATCGAAAATACTGTATGAGGAATGGCGCCTTGCCTTTTGTTCAGAAAGTCTTACCTGACAGAAAGAAAGAGAGATAGACAGATCTACTCCTACTTCCGGCAAAACCTCGCAAGATGCTTCACCACCGCTGCCTTGTCGATGGCTTCACGCTTCCTTAGAAGTGGTCTGCTTGTTCCGTTGGGACGAGCCAGCAGAGGTGGAACGAACGACGGGCCTTGCTTCTTGCCGTCCTGCTCGGACATAGCCATTGTCGCCCAACCTCCGATTCCCAATGCGGAGACCTGGGGATCTACGAAGGAGGTATATGTCACCAAGATTTCTGCCCGCTTCATCCTCGTAGAGGTCATAGTAGTAGTCCTCCATGTCATCCATGGAAGAGGAGGCAGCGGCAGCTGCAGCAGCGTCCCTTCTTGGTCCAATTTGACGACTACGGGTGTAAACCATGAAGCCCTTAGGAGAAGACAGACGCTCTCCTCGAACATGTAGTCATGTGTACTATTGGAAGAGGACGTCATTGTAAGAGATGATCGGAATAAGTGATAAATAATTGGTAGCGATTAAGAGATCGCTCACAAAAGAAAAGATCTTCATGATCTGGCAATCCAAGATCAGGTTTGATACTGGGTAATTTTTATTTTCTTTTCTCCTGCTGGGTTTGATGTTTCGATTTGTATTTTGTTCTTTGAGTTTGAGTTGATTCGAAAGAAAGAAGTTGAATTGAATTTCTATTGTTTCTTTATTTGGGGGTGGATGATAAGGCTAGTCCGCAATCTGTTGCGTTTTTGTTGGAATTAAAAGAAATTGAGACCGGCTCCAAGTCTTGATGTTAGTTTCATTCTAATATCTAGGCCGATACCGTTTCCTTGGAGGAAAGGAATTCAGAGAATTCGGAAGAGTAAAGACATGATAGTAGATTGGGAGTGATGGAGAAAAGAGAAGGATGAATACCTAAAAGAAGTGGAAGAGAGGAAGAAGATTGAGGAACAATAAAGACAAAGAAGAAAAAAGATCAAGAATAAGAAACTAGAAGAATAAGAGGAATAAGAAACGAGAAGAAGATGAGGAAGAAGAAGAAAAAAGATGGAGAAACAAGAAACTAGAAGAATAAGAGAAAGACAAAAGATGAATGAATAAGGAACGAGAAGAAGAGAAGGAAGAAAAAGAAAGAAAGAGAGATGTATGAAGAAGAAGAAAAAAGGAAGAGATGAAAAAATAAAGAAGAGGAAGAAGAAGAGGAGTAGAAGTGGACGAAAAATAAAATAAATTGTACAAGAAGAAGAAGAAGAAAGAGAAGAAAAGAAGAGAACAAATTAATGTAAAAGTATAAGGGAGAGATAAAAGGAAGAGGAGGGAAGAAGTTGACGCAAAATATTTTTTTTTTTAAAAAAAAACACAAAATAACTGCTGCCCGTGATTTCCGTTGTCATCGACAGAAGTAATTCAGCCGTGATTTGATCGGAACAGGTTTTAATCTATTTCTGCCTCTCCAATAGGAAACAATTGCTTCAATTCTTAAATTCACTCTAAGTCCTCTTTCTTTGGGTTTTCATTGTTCAATTTCCAGAAATTTAGTTTATGCCTTTTGCATAATTTCTGTTCACTATGGTTTGACTTAATTTGTGTTTTATTCGAATTCGTTTTCGCTAATATGATGCATTTTTGTATACAAAGTATTGTTTAAATAATCCTATCGATCCTGGATATATAAATTCACAACACATGTAAATACCTCATATTTTTTGGCCAATGATATACCCAAACTTTTCGGGTGGAGTCATCGATAAATGTCAGAAAGTACCTATTCTTTCCATTAGACTCGATGTTCATCGGACCACACACATCCGAATGAACAAGCTCTACCATTTGAGTAGCACGATGAGTATTTCAAGTGCTGAATGACAGCCGGCTTTGCTTTCCAATGATGCATGCTTCGCGCACTTGATTTGGGTGGTCTATTTTCGGCAAGCCCTAAACCATGTATATTTGAGAGAGTAATTTCGAGCTCTGAAAAATTTAAATGACCGAAACATAGATGCCATAGCTATGGCTCATTTCCTACTGTTGCCCTTAGACATCCACAATGCTCACTGGAAATATCAACACTGAACATGCGATTGTTGGACAAAGTAGTCTTTAGAATAAAAGTACCTTTCACATCAACAATTGAAGGCAGCCCGACACTCAACATATTGTTTTTCATTGCAGGTAGGTAGAAGACGTCCGAGACGAAGCTATGGTTCCATTCTTTAACCTTATCAAAATTCGCCCTTTCCCTGTCACCGGTACCATGCTATCATCTGCCTATTTCATATGAGATCGGAAGGATTCATCTAGATCGACAAAAGATTTCTTTTACCACAGATATTGTTGGTACATGGCGTGTCAAGAAACCATGTGTGACAATTTGACACTTCATCAATAGATGCAACCATTAAAGGAGTGTGGTCATGCTTTTGCTCATCATGTTCTTGCACACAATTAGATTTTTGAGCATATTGTGTGTTTCTGCATTCACTAGCATAATGCCCAAATTTGTGACAGGAGTAACATTCAATTTCTTACTTATCATACCTTCCCCGACCACAACTTCGACCTCGGCCGCGAGAGTATTGATAGCGATGTGGGCTTGCTCCAGGTTGATTCTGATGACTACTATTACCTTTTCTTTGATGTTGATTTACACCATTATTTTTATTGCAATGATGGCCACCACGACCATGTCCTCGCCCCCAAGAGTGTGGATTCCTTATTTATTCGGTA
This sequence comes from Andrographis paniculata, assembly GCF_009805555.1. Taxonomy (NCBI): domain Eukaryota; kingdom Viridiplantae; phylum Streptophyta; class Magnoliopsida; order Lamiales; family Acanthaceae; genus Andrographis; species Andrographis paniculata. The sequence goes on from NW_026137577.1 coordinate 749,368, forward strand.
GATTTTTGATGTGGCCTTAAGGAGATCGAGCTCTAAAAGGCTTGTTCAAGTGGCCTTTCTTGGTGCTTCTCCTTCATACGTTGCTCGTGGCCTTGTAAGGTTAATGACACCTCATCAATAGTCATTGAATCTAAATCCTGGTACACTTCAATGACTACTACAATATACCCAAATTTCGGGGTTAAGGATCTAAATAATTTTTCAACTATTGTTTGATCTATTAACGTCTCTCCATAGACATTCATTGGGTTTGTCAATGAAAGAAGACGACTTATATATTCTGCCACTTTTTCAGAAGATTCCATCTGTAGGAGTTCGAACTAGCCCCGCAAGGTGTGGATTTGTACTTTTAACCTTGGCGTCACCTTTGTATGTCGTCATCAGCGAGTCCCACGCTTGCTTTGCCGTGGTTGCTCCCCTAGTCCCGAAGGATAGCGGTTGCGGATTCCTACGCTATCAATATATATATATATACATATATATATATGTATGACGCCTTTTTCTCCTTCTTCCTTAGATCTCGGTGAATGGCCTGTTGTTCGGCCTTTGCATTTTCTGCCAGGGCGGAACACCATTTTCCACAATGTTAAGTAACTTATGATAATCAAGCAATATCCTCATTTGTGTCATCAATCGATTGAATTTTTTTTTTCCTTCAAGGACGGAACCGTGAGCTGGACCGTCAAGCCATTCATGGCTTTAGGCTTTGATACCCCTGATACTATAATAATGGAAGAGGCAACTGCTGGTAATTTTTTAATTCACTTCAATCTTATACCAAAAATGAATTACAATTTAAAGGATAGAACAAAGCATAAATAAAGAATTTCCAAAACAATACCATAACACACGTTTTGATTTAAAATCAATTGTTTGACTCAAACTAATATTCATCCACTTAACTAAAATAAGAATTATTTCCAACAAATGTAAGTTCATTTTGTAATGCACGTGACGACGAACATCAATATATTACTTCTGGGTTATAATACTCTGCTTATATATCTTAAGCCTTGTTTCCTATACAGTCGAACTTTTCGTGGAGATGCTAAAATTCATCTCGACCTAATCAGATTATGGGTTGATGAAGATTTCATAAGAATGCAAGAAGATAAAAGTTTGGAAGACCTTGGCGTGGAATATTTTAATGATCTTGTCCAGAGAAATTTATTTTTTGTGCATCATAATAAAATTTTATTTTATATGTTAAAATTTATCTTACTTTTTAATGTATAATTTTTTAAATATTCTTTCAAATCAAAAGACTCGAATTTCGAACATAATGAACAAAATTAAAAAAACGTAACCAAAATAACCAAATAAATATATTTTTTGCGAAAGTATTATAATACTCAAAATCAAATCAATTAAAAAAAATAGATATGAATGAAATTACTAACTAAAATACAACATTAATTATAAATTTTTGTATGGAGTTCTTAAAACATCTTCTTTTTTTTTTTTTAAATCAAAATATTCAAAATTTAATATAATTTACAAAATTAAAATATAACCAAATTAATTAGAAAAAACACATATGCAATAACAATTAAAAATTGATTAGTAAACTTAAAAAAATGGTAAATTATTTTTATTTTTATTTTTTGTCTTGTAAACTAAACGGATCCTTTTATCATTTTAATATCGTAACTAGAGTTTGTCGCAAATTAGTACCGTAACTGGTAATTTGCAATTTTAGTCATCCGGTGCCGAAGATGCTCACATGGCACCTATGTGGCTCGCCGGAGTACATATGTCCGCCATATCAGCGATACTTTGCGGACACATGGATTTTTATTTTTTTAATTTTTAATTTTTTTTTAAATTTTTAATTTTTACAAAAAAGACAAAATAAAAAAATAATAATAATTTTTTAGAAAAAAATAAAAAAATTAAGGCATCCGGCGCCGAAAGACTAAAAGTGTAAAAATTTTTCATTTAGGGAACTAGTTTGCGACATGCTTCAGTTCCAGACTAAAAAAAGTGAAAGGGTCCTTTTGGACTAAAAAATCATTTTACCCAATAAAAAAACACAATAGATAGTTAATAAAATACATACACAATAATAATTAAAATAATAAATTAAAATAACTTTTTATATAAGAACATCTCTTAGAGTCTCCTCTTTAGAGCATTTGTTACAATTACTTTCTTCATTATCTTTCTGATTACCTTCTTAGTTTTTATTATAACAAGATGTGTTACATTTATTAGAAAATACAGTTATATCAATTTATTACTTCAAATTTAAATTTTAAATTATCAATATTTATCTATACAAATACAATTTCAAATTTATTTTAAAAGATCACGACTCATCTATGTATTTTTCAATAAAGTTTTTTATATATCCAATTTTAACATTAAAATTTTTTAAAATTTTTATATTCAATCTTTTTTCAACTAATTCTTTAACAAACCTGTCGGAAACGAAAAATTATTTGGGCAATATATTAATCCGAGTTTATTTCAATTATTCAGATTTTTAAATGCCATTAATTTTACAAATTTGAAAATTTTAATATTTCATAATATAAAATTTATATAATATTATTATATTTAATATAAATTAATATTTTAAAAATAAAATATAATATTACATAATAAATATTATTTATATATTATTAGATAATACAAATATATAAAAATAAATAATTATGATGAATTTTATAAAATTGTAAATGTAATAGGTAAAAGTAATGATATTATAACGGGTGTTCAAAAAAGTAATTTGAATAATGACGTGGATATGATGTGGAGGAGAGATATAAAAGAAATAATGCAGTAGACACTCATCTTAACAGATTCTCTTATTACCTTTATAATTATTATTTCAGTTTTTACTACCAGTTACTTTTCTCATTACCTTTAGGAAAAGATACAACTATTCAATGTTTATTATCTTTTTCAAGAAACCGGTTACTTCAACAAAAATTAAAAGAGAAAAATAATAAAATATTATTTTAAAAAAATTAAAATTATCAATTAAACATAAATTATCTAATATATATGTTGATTTATTTAAATAATTTCAATTTTTAAAATAGTAAATTATATGTTTCAATATATTAAAATTTATATAGATTAAAATTTAAAAATTTAATATAATATTATATAAAAATATTAGTAGACAATAAAAATATATAGAAATATGTATAAATAAATAAAATTTTTATATATTATGCAATAAAAATATATATAAATAAATAAATTAGTGTGGATCCTATAAAATAGTAAAGGTAATATATTGAACATTACTATGGGGGTGTATTCAATATACATTTTATTGGATTTTATTAGACTCTTAAAATTTGGGTGTATTCAATCCATATTTTAAAAGGTCTTTTGAAATTTTGGTGTATTCAATCCAAAGTTTTAAAAGTGTTTTAAAATTTTGGCCGTATTCAACAATTCATGAACTTTAAAAATCCATGGATTTTGTTAGATTCTTTAATAAAATTGGTAACAAATTACACTCTATAGAATTTCTTGTTATAAGATAAGATTTCAATGGATTTTCAAAATTAATAAAAACATACATATTATTTTATTTATATCATTAATAACTATTTATTATTTTATATGTATTTATTATTTTAATATAATAATATCAATAAGATAAGAAAATTTAAATGTTTAATATAAAAATTACAAATATTTTAAAATTCAATATATTTGAAATAATATTAAAATTATATATATAATAAGAAATAAACTTGCTCGAATGGTTCAAATAAAATTATCAGTTTTAATATTTGGAAATGTCAAATCAAAACTAAACATTTCATAATTTTAATTTATATTTTATTATTTCGATTTCAGTTCCATCGGTTCAAAAACCACCGATTATATTTGACAATGTTAGTTTATGTTTATTCGTTTTTAATTATTTTATTTTTAATTTTAATTAATAAAAATTATAATTTTAATGTGATTTTATTTATAAATATTTTTTTTAATAAAAATTCATATAAATAATAATAATAATAATTAAATAGATTGTTACAAAATAAAAATTAATTACGCTGAATATATATAATATGCTAAATCAGATCAAAATAATACTATAACAAAAAATATAACTTTAAAAATATTATTATTATTAAAATAAGAAAAATGAGAATAATAATAAATATTTTTTTAGACCTAATGTACTTTTAATATTTTTATTAAATATTTAAAAAATTTTATATACATACAAGTGTACGACATATATTTGAAATTATATAAATCAATAAAAAATATTTAATTTACAAATTTATAAAGTCTAAAGAAGCCTAGGGAAATCAATAAATAATCCAATCAAATCTATCAAAATCCATATAAATCAATAAACAAAATCAATTAAACTCAAGTCCACGGACTTTTCAAAATCCAAAAAAATCCATTAAAATCCTAATTGAATACACCCCTCTATAATGAGTGATAAATAAAGTAATTTAAATGTTCAGTTGAATATGATATATATGAGAGAGATAAAGAGATAACGAAGTAGAGGTAATCATATATATATATATAAAAGAGCTCAATGTGGACTCCACTTTTCTTAAAAATTTTGATTCTCAGAATTTTGAGAAGAATTGAGAATCGAAGAAAATGCCCGATTAAGACTCGAAGAGCTAAAGGCTCTCGATGAGAGAAGACTACAAGCTCAACAAATATTAGAGTGTTATCAAGCACATTTGTGTCGAGCTTACAATAAAAAAGTCAAATAACGATCATTTCAAATTGTGGACTTGGTTTTTTCTGTGAGAAGGCCTATTGTGAATAAATAAAAAATAGAACAACACAAGATAAAAAAGCCTACACTAGAATGAAAGAAATCAAAGTTACGAGAATTTGAGAATGACAAAATTCTCTCATGGTGAGGGGTTTATATAGTGCCTAAAAATTGAGCCATATGGAATACGTAAAGAAAGAAGAATATAAGGAAATAAAAAAAAAGAAAAAATAAATTATGAAAGAATATATATACATGATATGTGTATAAAAAAAGGCAAAAAAAAAAAAAACTAACATAAAAAAAATATATATATATATATAAATTGCAAAAAATAAAATGACAAAAAAAACCATTAAAAAAATTGCAGAAACAACATGGCCAAAAAAAACGCCATAAAAAAAAAAAAATTGCAAAAAAGGCCATTAAAAAAAAACTCCATTAAAAAATTGCAAAAAAAGGAAATTTCAGTAAAAAAAAAAAAAAAGACTGATTTACTGTTTCGAGACTTGTTCACACCTTAAACGCTTTGCTTCGGCTTAAACAAGTCTCGATGGGGCATTTTGTAGGCATTAAAAATTAAATGTATAAATTAAATTAAATATCATGGATATTATAATAAAATAAAATTATGATATAATAAAATTAATTATATATTATGATATTTTGGCAAATTGCTTATAACTCTTTTATGATTTCGAAATTTAGCGTAAAATATCTCTATACTTTAAAAATTGCATGACATCCATTTTATATTTTAAAAACTATGCATGAAACCCTACCCCACGAAACTTCTCTTGTGTGATGAGAAGATTTTTTATATTTTTTGAATGGTGGGAGGGTTTTATACAATGTTTTTAAAAGTACAAGGAGAGCCATGCAACTTTTAAAATAAAGTGAGGACTTACGCTGAGTTTTGAAATTACAGAGAGTTTCATACAATATTTTCTAAAGTATAAAGAGATGCAGTGCAACTTTTAAAGTAAAGAAATATTTACGCCGAGTTTCGTAATCACAAAAAAGTAATGGACAATTTACCTTATCTTTTTATAGAATAAAGTTAATATTAATAAATAATATATAATTATTAATTATGTAAAAACATAATTCTATTATTTTGTGTATTAATATTTTTAATTTTTATTATATTATCCTTCGATATATCAATTTATTTTTATATTTATTATTAGTTATTATTATTATTCTTACTTTTATTGTTTTTAAATAAAAAAATATATATATATAAAATAAAAAACTGTATTTACAATTTTTGCCCAAAAAAATAAAAAAATTTAAAAAGTAAATAAATATAACTAACACTTTAATAAAGAAAAAAAATATATATCTAGTTAAATCTACGGACAATCAGTGGCTGAACTAAGATTTGACGAGAGGGGGAGCTAATTTTAAAAATTTTCGAAAAAAATAAATTATTGAAAATTTTTTTTCCTACGTGTTTTGTTGGAGTTTTTCTTATATTTTTTATTTTTACTAAAAGAATAATTTTACATTAAAAATATTACATAACACTTATTATATTCTAAAAAAAGTATTCAAATTTATTTTTTTTTAATTATTCAAAACTTAAATTCAAAATCTCAAAAAAAAAAAAAAAAAACAAATACACCATATATAAAATTTTAGTATATCTTTTATCTATTCTAATTATTTTTTTAATACTATATATATAAATATTATATGTATATATGTTAAAGAATATATATAAATAAGAGAATAAAATATGAAAGGAGGACTGCATAGTTGTATTATATATACATATATAATCATATATATATATATAAAAGAAGATAATAATACATATTTATTATAATAATAATATTTTTTAAATATTATATTTATTATATAAAAATATATATTTTCAGAAAAAATTAAGAATAGTTTGCTACTATATTTTAATTTTAAATTAATTTTTATCAAATATTTATAATCTTATTAATAAACATTATCATATTATTTATATCTTATATATAATCATCATCAACAACAACTATTATAATAATAATAATAGTAGTAGTAATGGTAGTAGTAGTGATACTTTCATCAGAATAAATGAATTTTAACATCTTAAAATTTTTGTGGTGAAATTTGAAAATATCATGTTAATTAGCCGGGTAATGAATTGCATAGGTTGAAAATACTATTAAGAATGAATGATTATAATAAAAATTGTTTGGTCCTGATTTTCGAAATTGAATTGTTCCAACAAAATTAGCTTTGTGAATTAAGGACAATACATAAACGTGGAAAGTACTCCCACAATAAAAACAATGTCTGCAACTAAATGCGTCAAATAAATCAATCATCCCAATCAAGCTTCTGAATTGTTTTTCATTTGCTTGTCCAGAACCATCATCAATCTGTAACTTTTCATTCAAATTTATAGGTGCTGCTGCAACCTTACAATTCAGCATATTAAACATTTTCAACAACGTACTTTTGTTGAGACACAAAAATTCCATCGTCACCTTGCTTCACTTCCAACCCAAACACTATTGCAACTTGCATAAGTCTACCAATGAGAAAAAGATACGAACCCATATAAATCATATCATCAACATAAAGTCAAAGAATGAGAAAATTATTTTTATTGTATAATGTGGGTTCATTCTTGTTTCGCTCAAATCTATTTTCACAAAGATAGGAATCTATCTTTCCATATGATGTACGCGGAGCTTGGTTTAACCTGTACAAGGCTTTGTTGCAGCTCTCCTCGTTATCTTCAATTATGAATCATTCAGGTTGAGGAACATAAACCTCCTCCTTTAAATCGCCATTTAAAAATATTGATTTCACATCAAACTGTAGTCGAGCTGGAGCAAAAAGAGACTGCAGCTGCAACTGCCGCCACCTCCTTTGCAATGGATGACATGGACGACTATTACTATGACCTCTACGAGGATGAACCGGATAGAAATGTCGGTGATATATACCTCCTTAGATCCTCAGGTCTCCGCATTGGGAATCGGAGATGGGGCGACAACGGCTATGGCCAAGCAGGACGGCAAGAAGCAAGACTTGTCGTTCGTTCCATCTCTGCTGGCTAATCCCAACAGAACAAGCAGACCACTTCTAAGGAAGTTTTCGGCCGCAGTGCCAAGAGGGCTCCGAAGGGTGAAGCCTCCGACAAGGAAATGGCAGTCTTGCGAGGTTTGGCAAAACCTCGCAAAATGCTTAACCACCGCTGCCTTGTCGCTTCACGCTTTAGAGCCCTCTTGGCACGGCGGCCGACAACTTCCTTAGAAGTGATCTGCTTGTTCTGTTGGGACGAGCCAGCAGAGGTGGAACGAACAACAGGCCTTGCTTCTTGCCGTCCTGCTCGGACATAGCCATTGTCGCCCCACCTCCGATTCCCAATGCGGAGACCTGAGGATCTACGAATGAGGTATATATCACCGACATTTCTGTCCGGTTCATCCTCGTAGAGGTCATAGTAATAGTCCTCCATGTCATCCATGGAAGAGGAGGCAGCGGCAGCTGCAGCAGCGTCCCTTCTTGGTCCAGTTTGACGACTACAGGTTTAAACCATGAAGCCCTTAGTAGAAGACAACGCTCTCCTCGAACATGAAGTCATGTGTACTATTGGAAGAGGACGTCATTGTAAGAGATGATTGGAATAAGTGATAAATAATTGGTAGCGATTAAGATCGCTCACAAAAGAAAACATGTTTGTGATCTGGCAATCCAAGATCGGGCTTGGTACTGGGTAATTTTTATTTTCTTTTCTCTTGCTGGGTTTGATGTTTCGATTTGTATTTTGTTCTTTGAGTGTGAGTTGATTCCAAAGAAAGAAGTTGAATTGAAAGAAATTGAGACCGGCCCCAAGTCTTGATGTTAGTTTCATTCTAATATCTCGGCTGATACCGTTTCCTTGGAGGAAAGAGAAGGAAGAATACCTAAAGAAGAGGAAGAGAGGAAGAAGATGAAAAAATAAACAAAAGAAGAAAATTGAGGAACAAGAAAGACAAAATAAAGATGAAGAAGAAAAAAATCGAGAAACAAGAAACTAGAATAATAAGATAAAGAAAAATGATCAAGGAACAAGAGATTAGAAGAAGAGGAAGATGAAGAGAAAAGGATCGAGGAAGAAGAAAAGGAAGAGAGGAAGAAGATGAAAAAATGAAAAATAAACTAGAGGAAGAAGAAAAACAAAGGACAAGCGATGAAAAAATAAACAAGAGGAAGAAGAAGAGACGGAGAAGAAGAAGCAGTGGGAGTGGGAGTGAGAGTGGAAGAAAAATAAAATAACTAGTATAAGAACTAAAGAAGAGAGAAGAAGTAAAATGTAGAAACAGAAGATAAAAAATTAAATTCTAGAAGAAGAAGAGTAGAGAAGAGAAGAGTAGAGGGAGAGAAGTAGAAGTAAAAAATAAATAAATAAATAATTTTATTTTTTTTTAAAAAAAAAATCTACAAGAAATTACTGAAGAAAAAAAAGGAGAATAAAAAAATAAAATAAAACACAGGCATTCACACAAGAGCAACAACAAAAGAACAGACCCGCTATTCTAAAAGCAATCGCACTCTTCTTGTACAAGGAGATGACCATAGCTTCCATTGGCTGAGGACCTTCTGGGGGGCAATCTTCATGAGTGACAAGCATCTCTTCAGGAACCGCCGGCTAGAGGAAGAAACGAAACTAAATGTCAGAACCAATGGATCTAATAAAACCACCCAACAGCACAGTTTCCCAATTGAAATCCGTAAAATCAATCAATCAACTTCACTATTCCTACAAAAATTTTCAAACCCTAAATTCAAAAAAACTCAAATTTCAACTCCTAGGAAAGAAAAAGCGCATGACGGCCGCAGAAACAGCTAATCAAGCTACTGAATCAAACGCAAAACAAAATTACCCATGCATACACCCCCACAAAAAGAAAGAAGCAACCATTTCAACAAGTCAATCACACAAAAGCCGCAGCCCTCACACGCAAACACACACACACACATACACATTCGCGCACAAGAAATGGACAAACCAAACAGCCCGAATTACGTACATCGATTGGGGGAAGGGTGAGGAGAGTCATTGAGATGAATTTGGCACCGACGGATCGGTGGTAGGGATCGAATTCAGAGATAATCTGAGAGCGAGAGAATTGAGAGAGACGAGCGGAAGAAGAGAAGAGAAGGGAAGAGAAGAGGGATTCTATGCATATAATAAAGAAAGAAAGGGCACACTGACCGATGAAAAAACTTGAGGGTGTGAAAACACATATTACTGCAATTTACAGCGTGGAGGGGTATTCTTGTCATTTCGTTCTATACGGCAAGTGAGACCGCTTGAGCCCGGACCCGCTTTCGGCCCACATTAGATGGGTAGATTTGGGTCCAAAAATTATAGAAAATGCTGGGGAATTTTTACTTCAATTTTACTATTTTATTACTTTCGGTTCCGAAAATAAAAAATAATAATATTATAATAATATATAAAAAATTTATTAATAAATTGATCAAATAAATAAAAAATAGTGATAAATTATCATTTTATCCGTCATATTTAATTATGTATTTTAATTTTTTGCTACAAATTTTAATAAAAGTTAGTAATAATTATTTTTTCTGTCCAGAGATGATCATTTTTCTTTTTTTTTTTTTTTGTAGTGAAATAACTCATATTTTGATAAATTTAACAATTTTGACATATTTAACAAATGTAAGTTAAATTATTGAATTTGAAATATATTACATATGCTACACATTTCTATATCATTCATAAAAATTTAATTTATGTTAACTATAAATAAATAAATTTATATATTATATTTATATTATATAAAATTTTATATTTTACAAAATGATAGTATTTAAAATATTTAAATACCTACTCCAATTTTAAAAAAAAATGAAAATAAAATTAATAAATTTGTGAATAGATAAAAAAAAAAAATTCTTACAAATAGAATGTAGATAATAAAAATTATTACAAAAAATACTGAAGTAATTTTAGCGAATTAGAGTTATTTTTTAAAATATGTATATGAGATTAAATATTTATTTTTTATTTTTATATAATATTAGAAATTATTTGTATATTTAAAAGATTTGTTTATACTTATTTATATTATATCAAATCATTGTTATAATTTATGTCTTATTTCTACTATTATGATTTTCAAGTTTCTCAAACTTAGAGAGTGTTTGGCTTTTAACTTATTGAACAGTTTTTAATTATTTGACGACCAGTCAAACAACTAATTTAGGTGTTTGATAATTAGCTTTTTGAAATAGCTTTTTGGATCCAAAAAGCTAATTTTTGAAAAGCTAACTTACTCAACGTTTTGAAATAGCTTTTTCAGTTTAAATTTTATTTACCCTTAAAAATTTATTATGCATTTTACACAAGTAAATATATTTTGATTATTTATTAATATTAGAATATTTTATTATATTATAGTTTTACTTTTATAAATTTAAAATAATTAATTTATATATATATATTATTTTAATTGTAAAATATATACATTTATTAAAATCAACACAAAATATAAAATATAAACATTAATACTTTATTTTTATATTAAAATTACATTATATAGATTTATATTAAAAATAAATAAATAAATTAAATTTATTGAAAATTATAAATATAATGAATTAATCAATAATTAACATAATAAATATATACACGAAAAATTTATTATTTTATATTTTACATCATTTTCAATAGAAAATACTATTTATATATATTTTTCAATAAAAATATATTATTTTTTAAATCTAACTATAATAAAAAGAAATACTACTATTTTATAACATTTTTACAATTTTCAATAACTAATAAAAAAAAATTCAAACATTTTAAACTCAAAAGAACACAATTGAATATATTAAAAATAAATAAAATATAAATATCCTCAATTGTCATTTTACGTATAAACAACTAATATCAAACTATTATTTTATCAAACATTTTAATATAAACAACTAATCATATCAACTAATCAAACCAAATATTTGAATCAACTAACAACTATCAGCTAATTGTCTATTAAACATAAACATATATCCTTGAGATTTTATTTCTTTTGATTCAATTATTTAAATAATATTAAAGATAAATTATTAAAAAAATATATATATTTTAAAAAATAATGACATAAATAATGCAAATCGTCACTTCAACTTGGCCGAAGTTGGTTTATACTGCACTGCAAATCACATTTTATATACTCTCCTATAAATTTAGTTCCATGTTCTTATATATACTTATTAATTATAAAAGTATATATAAAAAAACTGAGTCTAACTTTTCTAAATAAAATTATTTTTTATTTTATAAATAACTTATTAATTATAAAATAAAATAATAGTTTTCTAATGCATATTACAAAAATTTATACAAATAATATTTGATACATTATAAAAATTATACTTTCTTAGTTCAAAATATATATATCAATATTTTTTATTGTACCTTATATTATAATTTTATTTATAATAAATAATTTATGATTTTTATTTTTACAAATAATAATATATTTATCATTATTTTTTATTTTTATTCTACAATATTTTATTAATTCTTTAACAAATTTATCACAATTTTTTTTATCTATTTTATTTTTATATTAATATATTATTATTTTTTAGTCCCTCTGTCCAATCAAACAAGAATATAAATTTGGAAGGGAGAAAGAAATTATTTATATATATATACTTATTAATTATTAAAAATAATATATTAAAATATATAAATATTTTAATATTTTTATTTATAATTATAAAATGATTATATTATATTTATAATTTTTAATATATTATTATACTAAATATACTCTTTAATATAATAAATATGAAATTATTATTACATTTATTTTATTAGCAAATATAAAATAAAATAATAATTTTATTACATATTATATAAAGTTTATAGTTATAATAATAACTATATTCTATATTACGAAAATATAATGAAATGTTATATTTGTTATATTGAAAATATGTTAATATAATATTTATTATATAATAAAAAATTATTGTGATATTTTATAATTAATAAATTTAAAATATATTTGTAATAAAATTTTATTTAATATAATATCTAAAGTAAATTCATTAATATTTTTTATTATTACAATTTGATAAATATACTATTTCAATACTAACTCAATGTCTGTGCATATAATATATTCCCTCCATCCCAAAACTATAGTTTGGGTTGTGTTTGACACCATATTTAAGGAATATTGATATTATATTGGTAGTAGGTAAAAAATACGGGTAAAAATTTTTTTTGCCCTTGTAAACATATTAGTGTAAAAAGTAGTGGCAATTATGTAATAATAATGAAAAAGTAAGGGTAGTTTTATAGTGATATGTTATTTATGGAAATGAGACTATTGTTTTAGGACGTACAAAAATGGTAAATAGGACTATTGTATTGGGACAGAGGGAGTATATTTTTTAACTATATCTAAATATCAAAATACTTCTAATTTTTATAAAAATATTTATTTTTTCAAGAACAAAAATGTCAATAATATTTTATACATTTCCACTAATTAATAAAATATTAGTATTATTTTTTAATTTAATACAAAAAAAAAAAAAAAACAAATGAATACATTGAATTAGGATAGATGGAGTATATGTGTGTATTATTTAGTTTTTTATTTTGAAATATTTTTTTGATGTAAAGAATGTAAAATTGTGCCGGTAATTTAAAAAAAAATACTCTCACCATCAATTGAAATCATGCCACTATTCTTTTTCGTTGACCTTAAAAGTTACAACGAGACTTCAAATTCATATTTTAAAATATTATTTTAAAAAAATAATTGTCATTTGATATTTCTTATACATGAGGTAAATACCTATGTTTAATCAATTATTATTTAAAAATTATTTCAGTTATACATCTTTAATACATTTCTTTAATCAAGATTAAATTTACTTCACATACTAAACAAGTCGAAAAAACTGTCACGTACTTAGATGCTATGAATTCATAGTCTTAAATTGTTAATCTTTCTCTCGCTCTTCTTGAGTTCATCAAGAATCTAAGGGTGTGTTTCTTTATGGGGTTTCTTGGTAAATTTGGGTTTGAGTTTGATTTTAATTTGAATTTTGAAGTGAGTTTGAATTTATGTGTTTAGGTTTGGGTTAGGTTTAGAGAGTTTTGATGTGTATTGATTCGATGATAATGAATATAATAATATAAATATGTAGATAATTGCAAAAAATATCTCACATTTATACTATATTATCACTTTTGTCCTGTATGTATCTCGCTGACAAAATATATCTCATATGTTTACAAAATCGCTATTTATGTCTTTTGCCAGCGCGTGACATTCACACCACGCGCCCTTACGCGCGATCACGCGCGGCCAAATGATAGAACTAACGACTTTTGCAAACATGTGAGATATATGTTGCCAGCGAGATAAATACAGGACAAAAGTGATAATGGTGTATACATGTGAGATATTTTTTCCAATTTTCCCTATAAATGTGTATTAATTTGTATAATTTGATTATAAATTTATATTATGCATACATATATATTTCTAAATTTTTATATATTTGTATTATAAAAAAAAATATTCTCTACAAAATGACGTATATATTGTATAGATTTTATTAAATTATAATTATTATAATTTTTTAATATTTATAATTTTAAAAAACTAAATAAGAAAAAGAAAAAAAAATAATTTTGATTTCAATATAACCAAAATTTATCAATTTTGGTCCCAATATAAAAAACTCATCAATTTTAGTCCCATTATAAAAAATTTCAATCAATTTTAGTCCCCATTATAAACAATTTCAATCAATTTTAGTCTCACAGTTAAAAAACTAACGGAAATTGTTGACGTAGACGTAACGGAGTTGATGTGGCAGCTGACCTGTAAACTACACGGCAATGTATAATTATACACGACCATGTTGTCACCCGGTCATGTATATTTTAGTGTACAATTATACATGGTCATGTTCTTACAAAGCCATGTATAATTCTACATGCCGTAAACCTTTATGTTTTTATCTATTTTTTTTTTATATTTTTTTTTAAAAAAAATATTTTAAATTTAGAATAGTTGATATAGTGTAATATGAAAAAAAATCAATAGTAATTCTAATATAATTAAAATGTATCAATTTTAGTTTAACTCTTTTGGAAGATTGTCTAAAATTCTATTATTTACCAAAAAAAATATTTTTAAAAATATTCAATTACCAAACTATTTTTTATTTTTTTATATTATAGTATTAAAATTTAATTTTATATTTCAATACAATTATATATGTCTACGGTGAAATTATTTGAAATTTTATTGAAATGTAAAATAAATTTTTAATATAATATAAAAAAAATAGTTGTGTAATTGAATGTTTGTAAGAGAAAAAATTTTGATGAATATTCTAGGCAAACGTTTTCAAAAAATATATCCTATAAATTTTTATATTTGAATTAAAATTGATATATTTTAATTATATTATGAAAACTATTGATTTTTTTTCAATTTTAACTATATCAACTATTCTAAATTCAAAATATTTTTCAAAAAAAATATAACAATAAAATAAAATTTTAGACCAAAATAGAAATGTACACGACCGTGTAGAATTATACATGGTCGTGTGAAAACATGATCGTATATAATTGTACACTGAAATATACATCTTTTTTTTAAAAAAATATAACAAAAAAAATTTTAGATCAAAACATAAATATACACGTCCGTGTAGAATTATACATAGCCGTGTGAAAATATGGTCGTGTATAATTGTACATTGAAATATACATGGCCGTGTGACAACATAGCCGTGTATAATTAATTGTACATGGCAGTGTAGTTTCCAGGTCAGCTACCACGTCAACGTCAACAATTTCCGTTAGTTTTTTAACGGTGGGACTAAAATTGATTGAAATTGTTTATAATTGAACCAAAATTGATTGAAATTGTTTATAATTGGACTAAAATTGATTAATTTTTAATATTGGAACGGAAATTGATAAATTTTTATTATATTGGAACGAAAATTGATTATTTGCCAAAAAAAAAAAGAAAAACAGATACTGCCAGCGTCGCCTCCAAACCCCGACCGCCCAAAAGAGTAATCCAGCCCAAAACTGGAGGCCGTGTGAAAACATGGTTGTGTAAATAGCCGTGTAGAATTATATATAGCAGTGTGAAAATATGGTCGTGTATAATTGTACACTGAAATATACATGGACGTGTGACAATATAGCCGTGTATAATTGTACATGGCAGTGTAGTTTCCAGGTCAGCTACCACGTCAACTCCGTTACGTCTACGTCAACAATTTCTGTTAGTTTTTTAACGGTGGGACTAAAATTGATCAAAATTATTTCTAATTTGACCAAAATTGATTGAAATTGTTTATAATGAGACTAAAATTGATGAATTTTTAATATTGAGACCAAAATTGATAAATTTTGATTATATTGGGACGAAAATTGATTTTTTTCCAAAAAAAAAAAAAAAAAAAACGGATGCTGCCAGCATCTCCCCCAAACCCCGACAGCCCAGCAGAGTAATCCAGCCCAAAACTGGGCCGGAGAAACACACCTTAAATTAAATAATTCAAATGTAAGCATGAAGTGTGTAAGCAAAATAAATAGAGAAGAGAATAATATTTTATTTCAATAAAAAAAACAGTAAATCTACATTAGAAGGTCTTCATAGTGAGTTTGGGATGGATGGCTTGACAGTCTTAATTTGTGCTTTCGCTGAGGTATTTCGGATTTTTGTTGGGAATGGTGTCTCTGAGACAATGAAAAATCACTGGATGTTGGAACTTAAGTAGAATATAGATTGGGAAAATATTTTTGATGCTGCATAATTTTTGTTGATTTGGTTTTCCCTTGCTGCTTCCTTGAGTCTGGACAATTTAGGTCTGAATTTCACTTAAGTTGGTCTCAAAAGTTAGTAGATCTTATCTAAGGACTAATGAATCATATCAAGAGAAATATATCAATAAAGCATGTTATAGATGATTTTTACACAAAATACAAGTAATAAATATATTCTGCAAGTTGAAAATATTCTCAAATTTGGGATAATCAAGTATTTTGAATGATTCTCGCCGATATGAAGAGCTGACGGCTTATTTCAAAGCAAATACAAGTGCTTAAGTCCTTCCTATAATCTTTCAAATTTGAAACATGATTCAAGTGTGCATACACACAACGTTAAAAGAGAAAAAAAACAAAAGGAACTAGAGAAAACTTACGATTACATGGAGGGTTTTTACTGGCACGGATGGAACAATAACTAGATATCATTTCAATTATCTGGGAAAATTAAAGTATCATATTGTAAAATTTAACTCTTTAGATAATATTGTTTCTTGTAGTTGCAAAACGTTTGAGAAAAAATCCAAGAAATAAACATACGGAAGTACATATATATGCATTAATTTTATTATTTTTTAATTAGTTGATGTTAATATAAATATATTATTCCTTGCGCAACCATCAATAAATAAGACTTGAGAATGTGTTAGGACAATAGAACCAATCCTACAATAGGTTTAATTTTTTATTTTTTTTAATCTAGTACTTTACCTTTTTTATTTTTATTTTTATTTTTTTTTAGTTGTGCTTTATTTTTCTATTTCATATTTTTAATTATAGAGTGACATACTTAATTCAATGTCAACCATACATTCTCAATGCTTCAGTGACACAAGTTATGCTTTGAACTTCATGAAATTATTTGAGGTACTTTTTATATTGCTTGCCATGGTTTAATGGAATAAAAATTATTATATTTCCCTCAAGTACTAAGTACGTACATCTATATAAGTTCAAGCATTGTGGGATTTTATTTTTTATTATTATTTTTTTTTCATGTAGTACCTCAGCATCTTTGGGTGATTTGTAGTATTTTAGTAAGTACTTATGCCTATTAATATTTTTTATTTTCATATACCTTGGTTTATGGATCATGGAGCGACATTAAGTAGTTTGAAATGAAACTTTGATTATGTTCACTCGTATTTGTAAAAGATGTTAAGAAGAGATATAGTTGTCTTGATGACAGCAAGAGCCTCACTCAATGTTGGAAAACTAATATGCTATATTAATTCCTTAAAATTTTGTATTTGATTATTATTCAATAACTAATATTCTATTGATGCACAATACATCTATGAATCAATAACTATGATGCTTAGTCCCGTAAGAGATGGTCTATTGGTATGGAGAGTGAACTTGTGATCGTGAGGTCATGGGTTCGAATCCGACGTTCGTCTAGCGTGACTTGCCTTGTCGGACCTGATTTGTAAGGTATTAGGTTCGATCGGGGTTTACCCAGAGACAATGTCATATTGTTTGTATAGCTTAGTTTTGATACCAATTCTAGCTGTACCATTTTGTACATGCAATGGCTTTGCTGGTGTTCTGACAGCTAATGGTGAATGGATATTTATCAGCTAGGTTACAACATTGTAGCCACCAAGGTGATAGTGAAAAAAGTGGCAATTCTCACCAAATGGACATCCAATCATGCTACAAAAATGGTGAAAATTGGATCATCAATTCTATGCATATGTTTGTAGCACATATCTAATGATGGATCAACTTTGTATTGAGCAAAAGTTGATTTAAACATGCATCAGAAAAATAGTGTTGCCCCCAATAGTGCAACACACAAACATGACGAGGAGTTTTCTTAGGTTAAAGATTGACACAAGGAGCATTTAGAATAAGAAAAAAAATAAAAGAAACCCACAATGTGAGCGAAGCTACGAAAGTGCAAGTGAGAGATGTACAATTAAAATTTCAATTTGGAAAATATAAACTATATAAATTTAAATGTCTTCAAATATTGATCATACTTGACGGTATGCCTAAAATGAATTATATATCAGAAAAATAGAAATAGTATGAACAAAAAATGATTGCTAGCAAGCCATAAATTTAAGCAATATTATTGGATAAGAAAATAAAGTTCATACGGTGCCCACAACCTTCACCAACTTAAAATGAACTTTACCATATAATATGACATTTTCACATTTAAGTTAAGAATGATACACATTTAACTCAACGTCCTTTTCTCGTCATACTTCGGTGGTACTTTCTTCATCTCACGTATTATGTTCACATTGTCATTTTTATACGTCTCACATCTTATGTTATTTTTCTTTTTTGGAAAAATTATATATTTTAATTTTTTTTTAAAAAATGTTATTATAATTTTAAAATTTTAAATAAACTAATTGATTATATTAATTTTAATTAATAATATTTTTAGGGTAAACTATTTCTAACTCTCGTAACTAACATTCCTTTATAATTTTAGTTTCGTAGCTGGAGACTGTATTGAAACAGTCCTGTAAGTGAATTATTTTTCACATGTGGTCTGCCGGTGCCGGAGATACTCAAGTGGCACGCCGGAGGACACGTGTCCACCAGATAAGCATTACGTGGCGGACACGTAGAAAATTGAACTTTAAAAAAAAAAGAAAAAAGAATGGTGTATTTTGAGATTAAAATAATAATAATAATTAAAAACCTCAAAATACACCAAAATTTTTTAAATTAATTTTCTACATATTCATTAGGTGGTGTTTACCTGGCGGATATGTGTCCTTTGGTATGTCATGCAGGCATCTCTAGTGCCGGAAACCAAATGTGCAAAAAAAATCCATTTATAGGACTATTTCAATATAGGCTTCAATTACGAGACTAAAATGATAATAAGGGTTAGTTACAGGACTAAAAGAATAGTTTACTCTTATTTTTATTATAGTGTATCTTTCACTATACTTTCTTAATTATTTACTAGTTATATCACTCTTAAATTTTTGTATCTAGTAAGGTGGACACGATAGCTGGGACGGAGGAAGTAGTATTCATCAAGTGGAATTTACATAGAGATTATAATTTCTCAACTCATTTTTACAACCTTATTCAAAAGCCAAAATCAAAATATAGAACTACTGATAAATTTTAAACCGATTACATAGATAACAAACAAAAGACCAATGAAAGGCCGAGAGTGTGTTACTCATGCGGTTGAGCCCTCCTTTTCCATATTTGAGGTTGAGGGTTCAATCCCCGTAGGGTGCATGAGTGTGTGCTTGTGTGTGGGTACAAAATAAATAACGATTCTTATATATAATTTTATCACAATAGATTTTATTTTTTGGTTTATCGGGCAACATTTTTTTTTATTAATATATACTGTGAAATTCTTACTGTAGAATTTTTTACTTAATTTTTAAAATCTTAAATTTCTTTATACATAAATTAACTATCATATTGTATTACTTCCTCCGTCTCGTAACTAAATATCTATTTACTTTTTGCACGTAGTTTTAGAAATATCAGTATTATATTTGGATGATGTAGGAATAAAGTAAAAATTACTAAAATAACCTTATTACTATGTGTGATATAAATGTAATGACATTTGTATAATATATTGTAAGTTGTAAGGGTATTTGTAATGGTAGGTAAATAGTACAGTTACTAAAAAAAGGAAATAGATACTTTGTTATGGGACAGACTAAAATGAAAAAATGGATAATTTGTTATGGAACGGAGGGAGTATTATATTGAGATGTAGTAAAAATAAAAGTAAAAAGAATAAACTAACCCTACTAGTAATGTATGGTATAAAAGTAATGATATTTGTGTAATATATTGTAAGTTGGAAGAGTATTTTTAATGTTAAGTAGATAGTACAATTACTAGAAAAAAAATGGATAATTTGTTATGGGACGAACCAAAATGGAAAAATTGATAGATTGTTAAAGGACGGAGGGAGTATATTTTTTAGGCAAAATAGCAAAAAAAACCCCATGTGGTTTTTCGAAATTGCTGAAAACCTCCCGTGGTTCTAAAACTCCAAAACACCTACTTGTGGTTTCCAAAATGTTGCAAAAAATCCCCCCTCCGTTAGGATTTAACGGCAGTTGTATATCACGCACCTGAAATGCGATTTTTTGTCTATAAAGTGATATATTTCTGTGTAAAATTACTAAAATACCCTAATGACTTCTTCTTCCTTATTCTTCTTCTCCATCATTCTTCTTCTTCCTTATTCTTCTTCTTTCTTATTGTTATCCATACTTTCATAATTTAATCTCAATTCATTTTTTTTTATTTAAAATTCGCTAAACACAACCAAATTTGAAACTGATCCCAAATTTATCACAATTAATCGACCGGATATGGATCTTCTTCTATTTTACCAAATCCAGAAATATTTCTTCTTGTGTTTTACAAGACCCATAAATACTTCTTCTTTTATTTTAGCAAACCCAAAAATTTAAGAAATCAATTTGACATCAAGATTTGAAATCAATCTAAGAAAGAAAGAAAGAACCTGCTGCTGGTTGCAACAGCGTACGGAAGAATTGGGGAGAAAAAATAAAGAAGAAAGAAAATTGGGGAAAAAGAGATAGAGAAAGAAAAAAGAAAAACCTGCTTGCTTCTGGTTGCAACGACGTACGGAAGAATTGGAGAGAAAAAATAAAGAAGAAAGAAAATTGGGGAAAAAGAAATAGAAAAAGAAAAAAAAAATTGGACAAAAAAAAAACACTGGTGTCCAGCCCCTTTTTCCTCCTCTTCTTCTTTTCCTTATCTTCTTTTTTCTCTTTCTTTTCTTCCTTCCTTCTTCCCTACTCCAGCCGCTTATGCCCGTCATCTTCTTTCTATTCTTATTCTTTTCCAATTCTTCATTTTTAAAGAAGAATTGGAGATGAAGAATAAGAAAAAAAAAAATTGGGGGAAAAAGAAGAAAAAAAAGAACCGGGTGGAACTGCGGCGTGAAAAAGAATTAGAGAAGAAGAAAAAAAAAATTGAGGAAAAAATGTGTGAAGAAGAATTTGGGGAAGAAAAGAAGATGGAAAAAAGAAGTTTGGGAGAAGAGAAAAGAATGAACCAAAGAAGAAAGAACATAAGAAAAGAGAGAAATAAATTAAAAAATATATAAGTAAAGGTATAACTGTCAAATTTGATAAAATTTAACGTATGTTAGTCAAATTTAAAAAGGGGGAGAGTGTGCAACATTTTGGAAAGCACAAGTAGGTTTTTTGGAATTTTAGAATCACAGGGGGTTTTCAGCGAATTCGTAAAATCACAGGGGAATTTTTTGCTATTTTACCTTTTAAAAAAAATATTATAGTTTCGAGTATTATATTACGATATGTTTTTAAGCGTCCACAAAAGAAGTGAAAAAGTTATTTTCGCCCAAGACTACACAGGTTTGAAAAATATCGGTTTCCACTTCATTAACCGCGGATTAAGCTAAATTTTTAGGAAGTGTTCTTGATTCGTTACTCTTTCAATCAACTGGTGGGTTACGATTGGATATTTGTAGTCCGACTAGAATGTTACTGAATATAACATATTTTTTGGGTTTTTTCTTGATCTTGATTTTTCTTAAATTTGTTATTTTTGTTGATTATTTGAGTGGTAAATGAGACGTATTTATATGCATTCTTGAAAGATTCCTGTATACAATTTAATAATAGTATATTTTTATTTTTTATCTGGCTAACCCATGATTTTTTTTCTTTATCTTGAAAGATTTTTCATATTAAAATTTATCGTATCCATTTCATATTTTATTTGCGAATATAATTTGTTATTGTTTATCATATCATTTTTCTATTAATATATAGTGAAATTTTACAGTAAAATGCTTTATTTTGTTTTTAAAATTTTAAACTCGATTATGTGAAAAATTAACTATCGTAATATTAATTTTAATATTCTTATTGTTCTATATTTTTTTTAGTTTTCAACAATGAATTCTCTTATTTATATCGCGATACCAAAAAAATAAGAAAAAAAAAAGGATCGCCAAAAGAAAAGAAGTAAATAACAAAATAAAAACATGTTTTATTTGTATACAATATATTTTTTTAATGAATATAGTTTTGAGAATTATATAATGATACTTTTTTTATATATATTTTTATTGTATATGTATGTTTTTCTAATAGATTTGATTTTGCTTATTATATTTAATATATATATTCTTAATTTGGTAGATTAAATATATATATTCTTAATTTGGTAGATTAAGTTCAAATTTTGAGTCTTTTAACTTAAAGAAATACAGTGGGAATTCATACAAAAAATTATAATATATTTTAACATATAAAGGATGTTAATTATCAATTGTATTCTTTTTCTAATTGATTTGGTTTACAATATTACATTCCACTATGCTCTCTCCCTAAAAAAAAAAAAGATGTTAAAAAGATGTTTTATTGGGAGTGGGCACCGAAATTAATGAGGTAGAGTTTTAAAAATTCATTTTTTTTTCCAAGAGAGAGAAACAAAAAAATTGATTTATATTTATTAAATATATTTTAATTTTTTAAATTTATAAAAATAGAAAAATATCAATGGTTAAACATACAAAAATATATATAAAAAATTTAATTAAACACAGTGAGAGTATTTTACGAATTGTTACCTAAAATATTTATAAGAAAAAATTATAAAAATATTTTTATTTCAAGTCGGATATCAAATTAAAAAAAATTATTTAAATAATTTACAATCCTGTACATACGTAGACAATCAGTCATTCGTCCTTTCGATAACCAAGAATCAGTAGGTTCTGCCATGGCCAAAACCTCAAATCCAGATCCATATTTAGGCAAATATAAATAAAACAAACACGTTTACTTAAATTACATCCCGCGAAATTAGTCTTGTTTCATTTGGGTAAACAGTTTAAGAAATATTAGTTTAAATAATTAATTAATTTAATTAGTTTGTGTAATATTTGTGATGCATTGTTATTTTGATTATTTTTATTTAATAAAATATTAAAATAAAAATTGAAATAATCTTTTATGCTCAGTATTATATATTTGATTTTTTTTTTTAATGTTATATCAATTGTAAAGTAGTAATGAATAAAAAATTTGAATTTGAATAGTTCTATGATGTGATATAAATATGTATTGATACGATGTTTTGAAGGTAAAATTGATTTTTAGTATAATATAAAAAATGAAAAATATGTGTTTAATTTGATGTTTTTGGGGAAAAAAATTTGTGTGAATAGTAAAAATTCACACAAATCCTTCAAACAAACATACACTCATTATTTTTATATTATTTACAAAATTTTCTATACTCACATGAAAAAATTTCTTCAAACTATTTCACTAAACAAACAAACCCTAATTAATTTTAATAATCTAAACGTAATTAAAAAATAAAACATAGTGTGATTATATAATTTTTTAATTTAAATAGTATTTTACATACTCCCTCCGTCCCGAAACTAAGTATTTATTTGCTTTTTGCACGTAGTTTAGAAATATTAGTATTATATTGGGACATAGTAGGAATAAAGTAGAAATGACTAAAATAACCTTATTAATATGTGTAATATAAAGGTAATGGCATTTGTATAATATATTGTAAGTTGTAAGGATATTTGTAATGTTAGGTAAAAAGTATAGTTACTAAAAAAGAAAATGAATACTTTGTTATGGGATGGACTAAAATAGAAAAATAGATACTTTGTTATGGAATAGACTAAAATGGAAAAATAAATACTTTGTTATGGAACGGAGGGAGTAATATTTTTCCAAAAATAAATGGGAAGAATGAAAACATAAATTAAATTTAATTATTAATGGCGATAAACGTGATAAACGAATTTTTGAATTTGTTCAATCTTATAAAATACTACCAATCAATGTTTTTAATAATAATATCTTGTTTTCTCAACAGCTGATAGTCAATCAAATATTTCGCATATTCCGTTATCACAATTTAATGTAATACAGAGGAAGGGATCGTCTCCACGGGGATTGTGTGATTCACTCTTTCGTAATCTAATGCAGTAAATAATCGGGGGGAATTTTATTTTATTATCTAATGAAAATAAAACAAGAAAGCAATTAAATTAAAAGAGAACTAGCTATTAAGGAATGTCTGGCTCAAGGATGATGCAGCTATGACACTTGTGTTTTATCATTGATTCAATAAAGTTAGTTCTCATTAAAGTATCAATAAATTGGTTATAATTATCAACAAGCTCTGACAACCAATTTTTCATTACAGTGTAGATAATTAAGGTACGACCGTTAACTACCCCTAATTAAGCAAATAATCCTAGGTGCGCCATAAAAAATATTGTTTAATCGCATTCTAATCTAGAAAAACCCAATTCAAAATAATTACTACTTAAGATGAGCAATTAGATTTGATTGTCTAGCCCTCGGGAATGAACTATTCAACCCGGTTGTCACTTATTCAAGTGTGAATACAATTACGGATATCCTACCTGAATTGACTTTAGATTATCAGACTAATTCAAATATCGGTACCAAAATATTCAATCAATCTAACAATCACTAACGTTATTCTCAGAATTAGACAAATATTGATAATTAAAAATAATTTTTATAAAGAAAATTAAGAATTTCTAAAACAAAAAGAACCAAAACATTAACACCCCTCAAACCAGAAAAATATCTACTTCATAATCAAATAACAAAGAATAAAAGATAAAGATAAAGTCATAGTGGAGAGGGAAAATTTTCTCTGTCGATTTGCTTCTGCGCGATCTATGAGTTTGTCGGTCTTCTTCTCTTCTTCTATTGTGCGTATGTGCTCTGGCGATCCCCTTTTTATTTAATTTTTGCCCTAACTATTTTGTAGCCGAACTTTTGGGCCTTTAATTAAATTCTCGTGTCATGACTAACTTGACTGTGCAATGCTAATTTTTTTTTTCTTTTATTTTTCTCAAAATTCACCAAATTTGTCTTTTTTTTCTTGCATGTCAGAAATAAACAATACGCATCGAAATTACGCAGAATCCAATCAAAATCAATCAAATATCGCATATGATATGTACATAAAACACATGCGATTTCTAACTATCAACACCCGCCCAAGTAAAAAATATATTGCGATTATAAAAAATAATAATAAATAATACGAAATACTTTTTATAAAAGTAAAAAAGTAAAAAAAAAAATCAAATATTCATTACAAAATATCAAATATTTAACTTAAAATAATATACATTTTATATTTTTTTACACAATTTTTCATATCAAACACAAAATATCATACATCTAAAAAACGCTAGGTGATAACAATATATACACTATATACATTTATAAAAACATAAGAATTTTACAAAAAAATTATTTTTTTTTATTGCCAACACATTTCTCATTTCTAACATAAAAAAATATCTAAAACTAAAAATACGAACAAACAAACACACATTTATTTTTTATATTAGTATTAAAAATTAATTTAATATTTTAAAATATCACATTAATACACATTTATATTACTTCAAATAATTATTCTAATTTAAAATATTATTATTCAAAACATCATATTCAATTCTAAAATGTATGGCTCAAATAAAATTTAAAGACAAAAATATTAGTAATAGTAAAATGTAGTTAAGTTTGTTAATTATTGCTTTATTAAGAAATATGACCAATTTGGTGGGACAGTCAAATAAGAAAAACCGGACCAATTTATTAGGACTGAGGGAATAATTCATACTATACCGACAAAAATAACTCAATTAAATTGCTACAAAACAAGAATGTCTTAACTCATGACCATGAGATCATAGATTCAAATCAGCCACACCTCAGGTAACTCAGAGCTCGCTCAAAGAGTAACGACTGCAGTTTACATTTCATAAAAAATGATTTGTTAGTTTAATCACAAACATTTCAAAACATAAAAGAATTTGTTAAGCTACAAAATTCATACAGTTTAAAACCACCGATGCAGCTATCATGCTCGGGGCTTTATCCTCAATAAGTCGAGTTTCATTCTGGACGGAATTCTGAGGATCGAGTAATTTCAGAAACTTGCCAGCCGCAGAAATCTGCTTTCGACAAAGACCATCATTGTTTATCAAGTCCCTGAAATAGAAAGAGTTCTGATCATCTCAATCAATGGAATTGTATTAAGACATCGTGCAAAAAGATGTTATAGTACCCGTTGTCTATGCGGTATCAGTCATTTTTTTAGAGCCACAAAAAGTGCATATACATGTAAAAGACAATGTAATCAAGAAAAGACAATGACTTATTACAGCACTGATGCTTCACGCTACATATATAAATCGACGCACTTGTCTTAATAAAACTTGCGAGTCCCACTGGTTTGGAACTGTAGGTAAGCAAACAACTAATGTGTTCTTGATAAAATAGGGAAAAAATGAGACATTTAACAAGAAATGTGGTATAGAACCCATATCTGTCCAACAAACCAACAGAGGTTGTGGTTCTTTTTACACACATGTTTTGAATAATTCATATTTTACAAGGGATAATTTATAAATTACTGTTTGTTCACTCGATAGTTTTTTGCTGACACAATTTCCGATTAATATTTATAAAAATACAATATATACACATATTAACATAATATAAATAATATATATATATACTATATTACTTATCAAACACAAATAAATTAATAATTCAATACAAAATGTTATTTTTTATATTATCGACACAATTCATTATACTTCACATAAAAAAAAAAATACACCAAAATAAAACACTAAACAGGCACACATATTTACATATTAGTAAGTTTTCTATTGTATAAGTTCAAAAGTAAGTAGCCCGTACTAGTGATAGACAAACATGAATATATATTGTGATTTCACAAGGCTCATTCAGTAATTTAACTTGTATAGAAGAAGTCTTTAATTTAAAGAACATGGAGAATATTGAAAAGAGCATTCTCTCTTTCATCCAGAAATTTATGACATGGCGTGCGAAATATAAAGAGAGAAATGAACTTACACAAGCAATGAAGCTAGCTTTGATGGAGTGCACTTCTTGAAAAGAGCTTCTGGTATTACAGGTGAATCTAGAACGATATTAGGCAACGAGATGTATGGCACTTTTGCTTTGTATTGAAAGAAGTATTCAGTTATGCGATGGGCGCGATACGCAACAACACAAGGTAAACGTGCAAGCTGCAATTCCACTGCAACCGTCCCGGATGTGCACAGTGCTACTTTACTTGCCTGTATATATATAATTGCAAACTGTTAGCCATGAGTATGCTTACAATATTTATTAAAACTGTCTAAAAATGAAGGTTTGTTTACTTGTGTTCAAGTACATGTACATTTTCACAGATGCATCACCCCACCCCCCTCCAAAAAATAAATAAATAAATAAATAAAATCTTTCAAGCACGTATTTTTCATTTAAGATTAGCATATAAAAGAAAAGCATACTCCCTCCGTCCCAATACAATAGTTTTGTTTAACATTTTTGTCCGTCCCAAAACATTAGTCTTATTTCTATAAATAGCCATATCACCATAAAACTACCCCTATTTTTTCATTTTTATTACACAATTGCTACTAATTTTTACACTAATACACTCACAAGGGCAAAAAAGTCTTTTATCCATACTTTTTACCCACTACCAATATAATTATCAATATTCCTTAAATTCCGTACCCAACCCAATTAAGACTATATTTATGGGATGGAGGGAGTATTATGTATTAAAAAACATCATATCCAACAGCCATTCAACAATTTCTGAAGAAAATTTTAGTTTTCCTAAAATAACCCTTAGCACCAAATACGTACAAAACAATATGCTTTATTTCTGTTGGGAATTTTGGCCGTTCGAGGCCTAACACGACAAATCCCTCGATAAATAATTAGTTGGCCCACTTTGTAGCCCGACCCACCAGATCGGTCCAAAGTGTCTTCAGTCTTAAGTTTTAGTTTGATTTCGGTTTAATGTTGTATTGGTTTTATTCGAATTCGCTTCCGTTAATTCATTGTCGTATTTTTGTATACGAGGTTTTATTCGATAAATCCAAAAAGATCCGGAAATAAATTCTCAACAGTGGTATCAGAGCCCGGTTAGATGGTGAAGTGGACTGGGTGGCATTGGGCATTGGTTGTGGTGGTGGGCTCGCCTCGCCCTCGTGACCTGCGGATGTGCCTTGTGTCGAAAGTCTCCTGGCGGTGTTGGGCCGGTTCCAATTGAGGTGGTTAGGCAGCGGGTCTCTTTGTGATAGGCTGTACAAGGTGGGCAGGGAAGGTCCATTGGTTTGAGGGGAGGATTGTTGGGGTGTAAACCCAAGTCCCACATCGGAAGTTATGAAGAAAATTCTACACCTTATAAGTCCCAAGTGAACTCCACTAGTATGAGGCCTTTTGGAGGATATCCAAAAACAAATTCATGCGGGCTCAGCCCAAAACGGACAATATCATACTAGTGTTGAGTTGGCTCAGTCCCAACAGTGGTATCAGAGCCCCGGGTGATCAACTGATTGCGAAATTGAAAGAAAATTTGATTATTATTTGTATTTCAAGACTGTTAAAAACCAACCTATTTTTCTTCTCATTTATATTGACGATATGTTGATTATTAGTCCATGTTTAAAGCTTATTGATCACGTGACTAAGTGTTTATGTGATAATTTTGACATGAAAGTATTGAGTGATACTAAAGTAATTTTGGACATGTGTATCACTAGGGATAGAAAAAATTCAAGACTGTAATTGAATCAGTCTACTTATATTTCGAAAATACTTAAGAAATTTTCTATGAGTGAGGCTAAATCTGTTTCTATTCCTATGGCTTCTAATTTCGTGTTAAGTAGGGATCAATGTCCCAAATCAGAATCTGATTTTGAGTATATGAAACATGTATCATATTCTAATGCAATAGGTTACACAATGTACTTAATGGTTAGCACTAGGCCAGATTTAGCTTATGCTATTAGTTGTTTAAGTAGATATATGTCGAACCTGGTTTAGAACATTGGCATGCATTGAAATGGGTTTTTAGATACATACAATAAATGTTGATCTTGTATTTGGAAAACATACTGAAAATATTAAATTAGAGGGTTTTGTGGATTCGAATTATGCAAATGATAGGGATAGTAGAAAAAGTACTACTTCGTATATTTTTACTTTGTGTGGAACTTGTATAAGTTGAAATCTCAATTGCAACACATTGTTGCACTATCCACTACAGAATCTGAATATGTTGCAATTACTGAAGCTTTAAAAGAAGCATTATGGTTAAAAAGATTAATCAGTGAATTAGGTTATTTACAACATTGTTTTCTCGAATATTAGTCTGGAATCCAATTGTGCAAAAACCTTGTATTTCATGATAGAACCAAACATATTGACGTGCGTTTTCATTTCATACGTGATATTGTATATAAAGGAATTTTAAAATTAAAAAAAATTCCATCAGATATGGGTACTAAAGTTTTGTCTGCAAATAAATTTGTATCTTGTATGAAATACATACATTGTGATACGTTTGGTTAGCCTTATACTACTTAGAGTAGTAGGTAGGCTAAATTTATGTTTTGTTAACATTTTGTTTCTTCTTGTATGCAGGCAAATATATGGGCGATGATGTACCCTTTTACCACTCAAACAAAAAATCAGATGGAGGATTTGTAGGATTTTTTTGATCCAATTAGATCCACCCCAATATATGATACACACACTTAATATCTTATATTGGATGGATCTAATTGGATAAAAAAATCCAACAAATCCCCCACCTGATTTTTTTGTTTGAATGGTAAAGGGATACATCATCGCCCATATATTTGCCTGCATACAAGAAGAAACATAATGTTAACAAAACATTAATTTAGCCTACCTACTACTCTAAGTAGTATAAGGCTAATCAAAGGTATCACAATGTATGTATTTCATACAAAATACAAATTTATTTGCAGACAAAACTTTAGTACTCATATCAGATAAATTATATTCAGATGGAATATTTTCTAATTTTAAAATTTCTTTAGATACAATATCACGTATGAAATGAAAACGCACGTCAATATGTTTGGTTCTATCATGAAATATAGGGGATTCCAGACTGACTATCCGAGAAAATAGTAACAACATGTTGTATATAACCTAATTCACTGATTAATTCTTTTAACCATAATGCTTTTTTTAAAGCTTCAGTAATTGCAACATATTCAGATTCTATAGTGGATAGTGCAACAATGTATTGCAATTGAGATTTCCAACTTATACAAGTTCCACACAAAGTAAAAACATAGGAAGTAGTACTTTTCTTACTATCCCTATCATTTGCATAATTCGAATCCACAAGACCCTCTAATGTAATATTTTCAGTATGTTTTCCAAATACAAGATCAATATTTATTGTATCAACTAAGTATCTAAAAACTCATTTCAATGCATGCCAATGTTCTAAACCAGGGTTCGACATATATCTACTTAAACAACTAATAGCATAAGTTAAATTTGGTCTAGTGCTAACCATTAAGTACATTATGTAACCTACTGCATTAGAATATGGTACATGTTTTATATACTCAAAATCAGATTCTGATTTGGGACATTGATCCCTACTTAACACGAAATTAGAAGTCATAGGAATATAAACAAATTTAGCATCACTCATAGAAAATTTCTTAAGTATTTTCGAAATATAAGTAGACTGATTCAAAAACCGTCTTGAATTTTTTCTATCCCTAGTGATACACATACCCAAAATTACTTTGGCATCACCCAATAGTTTCATGTCAAAATTATTACATAAACACTTAATCACGTGATCAATAAGCTTTAAACATAGACTAATAATCAATATATCATCAACGTAAATGAGAAGATAAATAGGTTGGTTTTTAACAGTCTTGAAATACAAACAATAATAAAATTTTCTTTCAATTTCGCAATCGATTGATCACCCGGGGCTCTGATACCATTGTTGGAACTGGGTCAACTCAACACTAGTATGATATTGTCCGCTTTGAGCTGAGCCCGCACGGATTTGTTTTTGGATATCCTCCAAAAGGCCTCATACTAGTGGAGTTCACTTGGGACTTATAAGGTGTGGAATTTTCTTCACAACTTCCGATGTGGGACTTGGGTTTGCACCCCAACAATCCTCTCCTCAAACCAAGGACCAACCAATGGACCTTCCTTGCCCACCTTGTACCGTTTATCACAAAGGGACCCGCCCACCACCATAACCAATGCCACCCAGTCCACTTCACCATCTAACCGAGCTTTGATACCACTGTTGGGACTGGGTTCAACTCAACACTAGTATGATATTGTCCGCTTTGGGCTGAGCCCGCACGGATTTGTTTTTGAATATCCTCCAAAAGGCCTCATTCTAGTGGAGTTCACTTGGGACTTATAAGGTGTGAAATTTTCTTCACAACTTTCGATGTGGGACTTGGATTTGCATCCCAACAACTCCAATTTCTGAAGGAAAAATAACAAGATTCGATGCCATTATTTGCTTCGGCACATTATATTATGTCGAGGAGGTGTAGCTCAAAAGGTTGAGCACTCCTTGGCATTCTTGAGGTTAGAGGTTCAATCTCCGTAGAGCGCGTGAGTGTGTGGATAAAAAAATATATATATTATGTAATAGTATGACACCCTTAAATATATCTAAAAAGGATATAAATAAATGAGCAGCATAAAATTTGTCGTGCTTGCTTACAAAAAAAAGAGGGAAAGACGGGGCCGAAAATCTAGATGCAGGAAGTTCATTGGTCGGTTCTTAGGTTTTTAAAATAAACTAATTTAGACAAATCTCTAATAAAACAATATTAGCACCCGTGAACATATATACTATTTATATAAACAAATCTGGTTAACAATATATAATTTTGGAATAACTTTTATTCCAAGTTCATAAATATTAAATAGTTTTTTTTTTTCTTCCAATTTCTAAATTTATTTGCAAATTCCAACTACTAATTCCAATTAATTTCAGATTTTGGCCATGGACTTATTTAGATATAAAAAGTAGCATTATTGCAATGATAAAGACTTACACCAAAGGAGTTGTATTTCAATAATGCAGATTCACCTCCAACCATGATAACTGGTATAGGCCACTCATCGACTGCTTTCTTGATATGCTCTTCAACCTGTTTATTGGGTGCCACATGAATAACTGCAGTCAATTCTGAGAAGGTGCCTTTGAGCAGCTCCATAGTGCGTGAATATATTGGAAGCATACGTGTAACTTCTTGCAGTCGGCTTCCAGGAAGCACAGAAATGATTGTTGATCCTTACAATCAAAATTCTACACATGGTTAAGACACAATGAAGTACTGGCTAACATACATCATACTATTCTCTTATAATTCTATCACATTTCAAAGATACATAGAACTCCTATTTGTGAATGTAGACATGTAAGATAAAGAATAGGATATCAAATACAATCATATGCCACAATAACTGAGTAGATACAATGGTGTCATCTTCTACTTATAGAAGAAAATGATTTTAAATCTTTAAATGTATGAAAAGCACAGTTTTACCCAAATCCAAATTTATACAAATTGCAGAAATGTCTTGGTGGAAGAGGGTCATAGACTAATGTAGATGTTACGGTGACACCTTTTCTCTATATCAATTGAACTGCCATTCAGATGTGTAAAATGAGAATAGCAACACAAATGCCCATATGAAAGAAGCTCACAACAACAAAGCAGCAGCACTTTGTCTAAGATGCAAAAATGGTTTAATTGTACCTGAAGATATCCCATTGTTTTCCCGAAATGCATCTCCATTGCCATCAACTCTCCACTCATCTATGCATTTGTTAATCTGCAAAATGAAAAGAGTTAGTCATGAGAAATTATTTAAAAGACCTCATCAGGTCTTTAAAATGTTCTTGATTAAGGTTAACTGCAAAATATCCTTTGTGAAACCTGTAATATTTAACGACACTACTTTAAAAAAATGCCAGCAACCACCTTGCCTTTAAAAAATAAAATAGACATGGAAGTGAAATAACACTCTTGTATAGAAACAAGTGGTTATTTGCAAATTAATTCCACAAAGCAGACAAATCAATAAGTTAAATTTCAGAGGCAGTATTGTGTATGTAACCCTTCTTTATGAGGACAAGAGAAAGCATTAAAGACGTAAAATTGCTACCTTCAGCTCCAATGCATCTTCTAATGTTGGATGTCCCACAAATGTTGCAGCTAATCCATTTGATCTACAGATCGCTGCCTCAAATGGAAGGATACAGAAGACATGATCAACAAACTCAGAAAGACCTTTAAGCCTTGCTTCACCTCCTTTCCATGCCCAGAATGACGGTGCAACATAGTGAAAATGCTGAGGACTGGTCAATTTTTGGTGACTATACAAAGCTGCCAAAATCATTGACACTTGCATAAAAGGAAAGTACGAGGTTATAATAAGATTTTGAAGCAGGAAGAAAAATTTTACAGCGCAATTTCTTCAGGAAACGGAAGGAAAACCCTTTAGAGTCCACTGTTAGCACAACATGTGGCTGGAAAGTAATAGCTGACTCAACAGCCTCTTTCAACTTGACCTAAAAATTTGCAGTTCCAAATTGCATAATACATGATGCATAGAAACATTCTGAGATGTTCAAATACAATTTGATATTGCTTCCTCACCCTGAACTTGTTGAGATGAGGCAGCAACTCCCAGATGCCCATTACTGCGATATCTTCTATTGGAAATATCGAACTTAACCCTTGTTGTGCCATCTTCAATCTGAAGAATTGCAAAGATATAAGACCGTAAAATGATCTTCATTGTTGCAGTATCTACATTGTATGCAGACCGGAAAATGCACCCATTTCAGAGCTGAACTCAATCACTCCACTCCATAGGTATTTAATTTTTAGCACCACAATGTCCATGCCTTCAGAAAAATAAAGCAAACTTTGACACCCACTTCGAGTCTTATCGACCAGGTAAAATATTATTATGATTTTTCTTTGTCGAGAAATAAGTATGGTCTGTTCAGGTGCAGATGGCTAATGAGAATAGGATGATAAAGTAGCATACAAAATTTCATCCACATAACTCAAGCATAAAGTATACATGTTCTGTCCTCTTATAAGTAAGGTTTAGACCGCCCAAAGCATGAGATCTTGAAAAACCTAAAGGAAATTAAACCAATTTTTTAAATTGGAATACAAATACTTCAGTTCAAGTAAATGTTTAGGTTTGCATATGGTAAGATACAGAGGTTTGCGCTCATCATAATAAATTAATTGAAACCATGCAGGAATTGCAATATTTCAAAGGATTTGAAAAACATAGGATATTTACAACATAAGCCACAATTGTGTAAATTGAGCTCATTGTCTACGCATCACCTAGATTAGCAAAATGACAAGTTCATTCCATGTGTATTGTTACAGTAGGGTCACATTTTTCTGACAATTCAAGCTGCTAAGTTCCACTAAATACAGCTAGTCTGCAACTTAAAAAATGATGCATCTCATAGGCTAAGACTTTTAGAATAAGAAATTTCATAACAATTTCATCTACCCTTTTATTCAAGATAGGAACAATCGTGCTATGTAAAGGCTCAACAAACCGTCTGCTTGAGTTCATTTCATGTGTATTGTTGCAGTAGGGTCACATTTTTCTGACAATTCTAGCTAAGTTCCACTAAATACAGCAAGTCTTCAGCTTCAATAATGAAGCATCTCATAGGTTAACACTTTTAGATGAAGCAGTTCCATAGCAATTTCATCTATCCTTTTATTCAAGATAAGAAAAATCATGCTATGTAAAGGCTCAACAAACCGTCGCATGAGCCACAAATGAAGGCATGTACGAAAGAAACAATTCATGAAAATCAATGCTGAGAAAAGTAATATGCCAAATGTTACCCTCCCACACCAGAAAAACGGACAGGGAAAGGAGAAAGTTTCTTCAGAGAGTTCATGAAACGCGACCCAATAATGTCGCCAGAAACCTCTCCAGCAACAACGAAAACTCTGAGCTCCCCATCTCTCGAAGCCCTCTCGAAGCCTGACACATACAACGACCTCTTCGTCACCCGCAAGAAGCTCGATTTCAATCCAGTAGTCCCATTCAACACAGTTCGCAGAAGCATAGTTACTTGTGCTTCCAAACTACCCGATAAAGGGAGGGGGATTAAGGTAGATAAAGATCACTAAATAGAGAAGGTAACAAAGCAATCATTGCGAATTCATCAATCACGCGAGAAGAAAAAGAAATGAAAATACCTGCAATTATGCAAAATGGTAGTCTACTGATCAAATGAATTTATAGCCATTGAGACCCAAAGGGAGATTCTACCGCAAACAGCAGAACCTCGAGAGAGAGAAATAATTCTCCTCCTCCTCATTCGGAATTTGTTCGGAATTTGCGAAATCAAAGCCGATTTTTTAAGAAAAATCAATAGGAATGGAAATCAAATGACAGAAATCCAAATTTTCGAATTTCAAATTAAAAATCCTAATCAAACCAAAAAAAGAATATGCAAACATCCAGTTTTTTTTTTTTTTTTTAATTATTATTACTATTTAAAATTCTTTATTTTATTATTTTTAATTTTATTATAATACTCTCTCCATACGATGAATCAACATTTTTTGTGACACGAAATAAAATTTAATAATATAATAATATTAAGTTATAATATTATATTGGTAATTTTAAATTAATTTAGAATATAAAATTTTTTAAGTTTCATTCGTTTGAATTCAAATATGATTTTAAAAGTTTTTAAACAAATTGTGGTGTATTTAATAATTATATATTTTAAAAATTCATAGATTTTATTATTAAAAAATATAATCAAAATTATATATAGTTAAAATGACAAAATAGTTTGCTTAGATGCTTGAAATCAAAATCATGGGTCTCAATTTTTTTAAAGGTCAAATCAAAATTAAATTTTTAATAATTTTAATTTTACTTTTTTTTTATTTTAATTTCAGTTTGTCGATTTTAGTTAAATAATTATCGATTTTGATTTACATTTATCTTTATTTTTTTTAAAATTATGTTATTTTTAAAATTTTAATTAAAAAAACAGTAATTTTAATGTAATTTTATTTAAAAATGTGTTTTTGGCATAATTGAGTTTAAATTTCCATCAGTCAAAATTTATTTACCATGAGTCCCCAAATAAAAGTTTTGGCTGCAATTCCTACTTTTCATAATTATTTATTCTCTTCCCTTCCTTACAACTCCCCAGAGCCGTACCTTACCAATAATAATAATAAAAAAAAAAAAAACAGAAATTTCTTCGACAGTTTTTCGAGCATAATTATCAAGAAAACACCGGTGGTTGTCCACGCTATTCCAATCTTCAACACCCATTCATTTCCAAGTTGTCGATCTTGAACATCCAACTCTTCCGCCGTCGAACTGTATTTGTTTTATTTTTTCGTATAAATTGAAAGTGATTTTTTTTTTCAGGCGAGGACGTCGCCTCCCTGGCGGCTGCACCATGTATCTGCAAAAAGACAATTGACCTTAGAAATTTCAAAGGTTAGTAACTCAATTTGAAATGAGTAGATTTTAAGTAAGGCATAAAACCAGTTGTTTGATGGGAATTTTTGTGGGAGCATTATGTATAGACGAAATAGTGTAAATTTATTTAGAAAATTTTTGATCGATTGTTTATACACAAAGTAGTGTATTTTCGGTTGTGCGGTTTATAAGAATATGGTTTTTAGTGTTTTTATAGTTAAATTTGTTAGTTTGATAATATAATTGTAGATGGTGAGGCAAAAATATTAATTGTATAGGCTTAATTAGGTCAGATGAAAATGGATGAAAGCAATCAGAAACTGTTAATCACTAGTTCATACCAAACTTGCTTCATGTAAAACTCCAATATATTTCACCTATCCAGAAAAACTATGTGACATTGTTGTGCGATGATGATGTGGCGAATACGTGGAGAATGCATATAATGTTAAATGTACTATTTGTGGACATGAGTGTACGGTTTAGAAGCGAGCAACAAAACATCTCTTTATGTGCAACTAGGCCGTCCGAAGAAACGACGGTATGACTCTCAATAGATAAAACAATCACGAAAATGTGGTAGTTATTATCGTATTAGGCACATCAAAAGAAATTGTAAAGCTGCAGTACTGTAGGCCTTTGGAGGTGTAATTTTTTTTTTAATCCTGAATATCATTTTTGGTGTGTAATTACTTTTGGCATGATTGATGCAATGTAATGTGTAGACCTGTCAAAACGGGTTAGTGGAGCGGATTGACCCACAACCCATACTAACGAGCAAATAAGCGGGTTGTTTGCGGGCCAACTTGCGACGGGACGGATCAAAATTTCATCAGTCCAACCCAACCCACCGGCGGGTGGCGAACTAAGCGGGTTAGCCTACGGGCTTTTTAAAAATATTAAAAGAATATTAATACTATAAATATTTTCGTAATTAATATTTAAAAATAGCTAAAAATAGTTTTATTGTAGAATTTAAAAAATAAATATTTTAAAATAAATAAAAAATATAAAAATGCTCAATTCTAAATATTATTAATTGGTGTATTTAAAAAAATTAATAATATGAAATACTTCATTTTAAAAATAAATCATAATTAATTTTATGAATTTGTAAAATTATAAAATAATAAAATGGAAGACGAACAAAACAAATGATGAAAAATTGAAACAAATAACAATGTTATTAATAACATAGTTAGAGAAAAAAAACAAAGTGTAGACAATATTAATAATTTATTTAAGCTAATGATAATATAAATTTTATTTTATTCGTCTTAACTTATTTATAATGGTATGTTTGTAATTTATAAAAAATTAAAAAATATTTTTATATTAATATTCGATTAGTTTTATTATAATTATTTAATATGACAGAAAAAATAGTAAAAAAACTACATTTAGTTAGACGAGTGAACACTAATTATTATATTTACTTGACCCGCGGGCTAATCCGCCCCACTGCGGGCTAGTCCACCCTCAACCCGCGGCCCATGCGGGTTGGCCCATTTAGGCCCGCATTTTAACGGGCTTAAAAAATCACAACTCAACCCTTCTTAAAAGCAAGGCGGGGCGGGCCAACCCGACGGGCTCAACCCATTTTGACGGCTCTAGTAATGTGGTAGGTAAATATACAATAATAAGATCCCAATTGTATAGAATTGTTGTTGTAATTTAGATATTCTGATGGTACATGAATAGAAACAGCAGGTATGTGACAGTTCTTGTGTGTATATAATAATTAATGACACAGGTTTCAAAAAAAATGAATAGAGGCATACAAATTATCTGGGATGTGTTTATTTTATCTCTCGAAGCACATCTAGTGGTAACGTATTACTGTCCAAACAATGTCAGTGAGGTCTTGATAAATAATAATCGCAGTGGCATAAAGTACACGAACATATTGTGTTGCATCATGTCACATTCGTTAGAAATATACATATGAGGATTAAGTCTTAATTTGTTTCGGAATCTATCAAGGTCCTATGCTAAATCATCACAGACATTAACTAGAGCTATGAAGGTACACAGTTCGAAGACCCTGCCATAAGATTACATTGTTCATTTACACGCAAGATTACAAGAGGTACACAAGTACTAGAATTTTGTACAACATGCAAGTTTGGGGGTATGGCATACCCTTTCTGGATTACTTGTCTACCCAGCTAAGTCATGTACTATGCAAGTATATCCCTCACTGAATATTGTTGCATATGAAACAGTGTAGATTAATACGTAATAGGTCTAACATTTTTCAATTTATGGTAGCAATCATTTACACTAACAATCAACATAATTAAACTTACTCACTTATGACTTGTTTAGCCATATACAAGTGAATGTTGAAATATGATTATACATATATCATACAACTTAACTAGTTATTTATGACTTGTTTAATCATCAATAGTAAATACATATTGGTTATCTTTCCATACACTTCGGGGTGTCTCGGGAAACACTACCATGGTTGAACTCATTCATGATTACCATCATTCAGTAAATATTTTAAGCGAAAAGGTCAGTTTTTTAGCCACAGGTTACCAAGGCATATGTAATCGTAACTGAAGTATATTTGATTGTTATTGTAGGTACGTAATATCTTATCTAGGGTATCTACATTTATGATTCCGGAATGTAACCATGTGATCCGACTACAAACCTTGATGTAGGAGGTATAAATAATGATTTCGTAGGCATTAAATTTGTAGTACCAGGTATCCTCAAATATAGTTTATTTTAGTCAATCTCACAATGTGTAAACTCGGTGAAAACACTTCCTCTCTCAACCCTGGTGGACCGAAGATTGTTTTGTGTGCTACATTGTATATTACTGGATAATAGGTCCAATAACCAATCAATCCATGAAAGCAGTGATATATGAGTAACAATCAGCATAACTTACCCTAGTCGCTTATGACTTGTTTAACAATCTATAGTAAACATGTGTTAGTTACCGTTGCATACACTTTGGGGTATCGCAAGAAAATAATCGTGATTAATTTATCCATGCTTACCAATATCAATTGAAAATTTTGAATCGAGAATGGCCTGTTTCCGAACCATAGATAACCAAGGTGTAGATACATGTTACTGAAGCATCTGAAATTATATTGCAGGTACGTAATCACAGCTTTGGGGGTATACAATCTTGTGTTAATTGGTGGTTCCAATTAGAATTTCATATGAGGCAACAAGTTTCCTTGAATTACATCGTGAGCACTTCTCCTATCAATAGGGGTATATACGTAAATGTTAAGTTGGTACACATGTTGTTACTGAAAGTATTTGTGGAAAATCAATCTATTATATTGTAATGTATACAAAACTAATATGTGTTTAAGTATCAATAACGAATGCGTAACTATTATATGTATAGTTACAAGCATTCTTCAATATGGTCGATATAAGTCAATTCCTCGATGATGGAGGCAATTAAGGTACTCCGTGGGAGCACTCTCTCTATGAGCGAGGGTATGTGCAATAGTCTTAAGTCAGTATATGTGTTATTGTTGGAATTATTGATATGAACATGAGTAATCATTACATGGCTAGAGAATAACCATAAACTACATACCACTACTCTGTTCTTCTCATTCACTACACTCCTAATAAATATTGTTGACATGCTGCTCTCCACGCATAGTCACTGATACAAGTGAGGTCATCAACATAACCCAAAAGAAAATTTGGGACACAATAGTTTGTTGTTACAAATAAAATATTACAAATATATATATATATATAAGCGAGCAACGTCAGAATCAGCTAGAGGCTCCCGCCCCTATGCTAGAGCCTCTTTCAACTTCTCCAAAATCTCGAACCGAGGTAGGGAGAGTGGCTTCCCTTAAAAATATGGACAAAACTCTCGCATTGAACGATGACATTCCGTAATGTACACTCATTTCCAATATAGTACGAGCACCACGTAAAATTCTTTCATAGAAAACAACAACTTTAAGTCCGTGCAAATAGTAAAGGCCATGTTGTCCGGCTAATAACTATTGACCCAATCCAGTAATCGATGCCACATGAGTCTCATTTTTGGACAATCGAGAAAGTGTCTAAACGGAGTCCTTTTTATTTCATTAATATGAAAATCTAACATTTCCTTCTTAAGCTTTTCCATCTTATTATAAAAGTGAGGAATGACAAACGGGCTAACCACAAATTTATTCTCCTTTTCCATTCTGTGAAAAAATAAATATCAGTCCGTAACAGTGGTATCACAAAATACTTTATAGGTTTATCAAGTATACGTGAGAGCCCATCAAAACACAACTCAGGTACATATATAACCTTCGTAAGTATATCAAATAGCATACTAGGTTTAAAAGATGCAATTATAGGTACATAATAATATCATAACTGATTCTTAGCCGATTTAATTTGTAACACAATATTGACCCATACATGATTAATATTCTTAAAACAACCAACCAACATGTAAAAGTAAACAATCGTAGTCAAATTGAACTCATCTTCCCATAGAACCTTTCGGAAATG
Source organism: Andrographis paniculata (assembly GCF_009805555.1). NCBI lineage: Eukaryota > Viridiplantae > Streptophyta > Magnoliopsida > Lamiales > Acanthaceae > Andrographis > Andrographis paniculata. The sequence continues at coordinate 790,874 of NW_026137577.1, forward strand.
TACAATGTGAAACCCTAAACACACGACTATGCTTAAGCACATATTCCGGAAAACAAGGATTTCTTGTAGACAAGCGGAGGCATACCATATAGCAGCCGAAGTTTAAACTGCAATTGAACACACAATCTAGGGTTAAAATAAAATAAAAATTTTAGGAAGAATAAAATAAAATTTATTTCTTCACGTTGCATCAGAGTGATGGGCTCGCTTCCAACTTCTTCTTCGACATGTTTTTCAGTTCGTCGGACAATGAGTGAAAATAAGAACAATCGACAGCGGGTGGAAATTGTGAAAATTCAGTAAAATTTTATTTGCGAATGAAAATTGTGAGTATTGATTTTTCTTCACCCCACTATCTTATATCTTGTCAACAAGTTTATAACTGTTCTTCATTTTTTATTTTTTATTTTTTTACAAAATACATGTATATAACAAGCATAGGTATATATTTAGAGTTATGAGTATATATAATAGTTATATGGGTATATATATATAACATCGAAGTATTACTTATTTTTTAATATTTAAAAATTAAAATAAAGACAAAAATATAAATAGGGAGTTTATACAAATCAAGTAAAAAAAATAGGACCGCAAATCAATTTATTATAAAAAAAGGACTGAATATTAACTTATTATGTGTCAGAGATATTTAAAATCACCCCTATATTTTTTTTGTGTAAAAAATTATATAAAAAATAATAATAACAATTAAATAGGCTGCTATAAAAAAAATAATCACCTTAAATAATAATATAATAAATTCGATCAAAATAATAATATAAAAAATATAAATTTAAAATTATTTTTATTATTGAAATAAAAATAAAAATAAGAATAATAATATTAATAAATATATTTTTTTGACAATTAATGTATTTTAAATATTTTTATTGAATATTTGAATTATATATATATACACATAAGTATACTCCATCTATTTAAAATTATATCAATTAATAAAAAAAATATTAAGTAACAAATTTATAAATTTTAATAAAATTCAAATAAATCAACAAATAATTCAATAAAATCTATGAAGAGCATTGTGCTGAATGTCCTTAATGTTTATCCGTAATTTAAAAACAAAACAGGCTCTCTTCTACTTCTGACCCTTCTCCTTCTCTAGTTTCGTTGCCCTTTCACCCCCGCATCATCGCCGCCGTCTCTCTCTCTTACCGCCGCCACGGTTCACCATCTCCCTCCTTCTTTGGCAGGAAGACTCCAATTCCAACGGTGAGCATTCTCCCCAATTCTCTCTCTTTCTGTCTTCTTTCGGTCGGGGCTGTTGTTCTTCGATTGTGTGATATCGCTGCTCGACGGTTCTCGGCCCTAAGTGAGTTATTCGATTTCCGTTTGGGCTATTTAATAGATAACTTGGATTTGATTGTGGTTGAACAATGTAGTATCTCGCTTTTGCCCGATTCCGGTGGTTGATTTAAAATACCTGTCTATTGCTGTTTCACTTGAACTTTTTTTGTTTTGATTAATTGAAGTTGGGAACGATGGATCTCTATTCTTTTTGGTTGGTTGGTTCGTGATTGGGGCCGTACGGGCTGGCTATCATTGATTCTCAATTCCAGGAGTTTCTTGACGTGTGTTAAATATAAAAAAAGGGGAAATTAGTTTGGCGTATGAGATGATGATGGCTACCAATGCTGCAGTGCAGCCTCTGCACTATGCGCTTTCTAATCATATTTCGAATTACAAATTTTCTGCAGGGAGGATTTAATGGCGTCAGACATGAAGGGTTTCTACAGGCAAAAGAAGAAATCCGGCATATCCAAGTCGAATTCATCAAAAAAATCATCCAAGTCAAAGAATTCAGCCGCCCAGCCTCCTGCTCTCTTCGCCCATGGTTCTCTTGATCTTCAAGGTCCTCTCTGTCCTTATTTTAGATATATATATATATATATTTTCCTGTTTTGTTTATTTCAATGGATAGGATAAAAATCTTGTAGAACTATTTCATCGAATACTCTGCCTCAGTATGTAGTTAGGGCCAAATAAAATACGTGTGCGAATGCATTCTGTCTTTTGTAGAAAATTCATTGTGGAAACTACTGCCGGATACTGACATTCTTGTCGCAATCAATAAACAAAAAAGTGGTTGAAAAAGAAAAACCATGGATGTTCAATTTCATTTTCAGGTGTTAGCTGTAATAATAATCAACTTAGTCTCCCGCGTGATTTAGACAATTAGAATTGACACGATTGAGCTATTTAATGATTTCTTCATGTGACTTAATTTGTCTTTTACACTTGATTCTGGTGAGGTTCTTCGTGTTCGCATTGTCAATTTCAGCTCCTAACTTTAACATGTAATCATAGAATGCAATCTATTTTTACTTGATAGAATAGTGATGATCAATTCTGTATTTATATGTGAATTTAGCCGATATAGGGTATTATCAAGTGTACATTTATAACTCTTAATACCCATACTGTATTGTGAAGTTTTAGGCGGTTATTAGGAGCTTTTGTGTGATTTCCATGCCAAGAATAAGCATATAAACGAATATGTGTGCTATTTTTACAGTAGTTTATTTTTGTTTGTTTGACTTCGACACAGATGACTATGATGCCAACGAGGAGGTTTTACGTCAATTTGACATGAACATGGCTTATGGGCCGTGCTTAGGAATGAGCAGACTCGAGCGATTGGAACGTGCCAAGACCTTAGGCTTACACCCTCCTAAGGAAGTCGAAAATTTGCTTAGAGCAACCAAAGTAAATGCTCAATGTTTGTGGGATGGCCGTGTGTAGCAATTGTTGGGGCATTGAACTTTTTGATTAGGATGACGCCATTTAAGGTGTGTTTTCTAAAGTTAACTCAGACAACGTAGTAACGAGTAACGTAACCTTTGCTTAATTTGTGTTTGGCTTACAAACTGCTTTGTCTAACTACCATCATGTGTTTACTGCTTCCTTGTAATATATGGCCTTCATTTTGCTTCTTTGGTGTTTCTTGTTTTCTTCAGTTCCCTTTTATTTGGCTTCTATGGCGTTTCTTGTTTTATTTAGTTCCCTTGTACAATCATTATCCCCAAATTGTTTCTAGAAATTCTTGACTACTCACAATCACTGGAAATTTTATAGAAAGGGAATAGTTACAGTGACAATATGTCTTTATTTGAGAGAGAGTGAATATGAAAGTTGTTTATTGAAACCTCTTATAACATATTAGCGTCTAGATGATGTCACGCTGTTGGGAAAAATGGAAAGGAAAAAAGTATATGAGAATATGTAAGAACCCACGGTGAATCTAAGAAAATAGATGTAAAGTGTGGTCACACCTAAATGACTGAATTTGTTGCAGTCTTTGTCCCTAGTAACGTATTTTCATAAAAAAACACAGACAATGGTATAATAATAGAAGTCAAAAAGTGAGGATAGCCTCAATAAAACTTGGTGTGAGCGACGCCCATTCCAAGCTTTTTTATAATGTTGCTTGTCTTCCCACTTTTTGGCTTCGATAAATATTCCATTGTATAACATATTTATTTTAAACAAGAATTATGATTAAATTAATAGATATAATTATTAAAAAAATATATAAATATTAAATAAAATTTTTATACACCAAAATATAAATATAATATTTTAATAAAATAAAATCTTATAAATTATTGATATATTATATAAAAGAAAACTTACCTAGGCCCAAGAAGGATTGCTCCCTGCAGGATTTCCTTTGTCAAAATTTATTTTTTATTTTTTGAAAAACTGGTGATGTGGGCTTTGTGGGTGCTCTAACCTCAAAGAATCATGTACTTTGTTCCCCTAAAACTTTTCTTCATAATTTTTTTTTGCACAAAAATAATAAAATCATGAAAATAAAAATATAGACACTGAAATTTTTACATGAAAACCACTTGTAAAAAAAAAAAAAAACATAAGATTTGTCACACGACCAAAATAAAGTTTCATTATATCAATCGTACAATTGAAAATAACTTCAATCACAATTTATTAAAAAAAAAAAAAATCTCAACTATAAGTTATTAAAAAAAAAAAAAAAACTCAAATCACAAGTTATTACAAGATTCCACAACAAATCAAATTTTAATTGCAAAAGATTTCTCAATAATAAAATAACTCATTCCAAAATATCAAAGGTGTGTTTGTTTGGAGGATTGAATTTAAATCCAACTATTCATTCAATTTTTTTTTCCCAAAAACATCAAATCAAACACCTATTTTTTATTTTTTATATAATACTAAAAATAAAATTTACATTCAAAATATCACATCAATACTTATTTATATCACATCATACAACTATTCAAATTGAAATTTTTTACTATTCAAATCCCAATACAAAATCCAAAGCCCCAAACAAACACAACCTAACAAGATTTAAAAGAATCCATATAAATAAATTTTTTAAGATTCAATGATACCTTAAAAAATTTAAGATGATAGAAAATTGTTGATAGGAACCAAATTAAAGGAATCCTCCATTGCTATTGATTTTCGTGTTGATTAAAATTGTGGCTCCATTTGTTCTCTTCAAAAGTCAACCATGCAATAATGAAATTAAGACACAAAATAAACATATGGGCTATAAAGATATGGGCTCATAACTTTTGAGTTTTAATAAATTGTTGGGCTATAACACGTAAAAGAAACCCAATCTAACATATATATATATAAGGACTAAGTATGAAATAAACATATGATGAAAGAGTTATTAAGAGTGACTAATAGATAATAAATACTATTCATAACGTGAAGAATAGTAGATAGCTAGATAATTGATTAATTGTAAATTTCAAGATCCACAAATTCTTAGATAAAATTTCATTCAATAATGGCAAAGTATTGCTCAAATTTCTAGTTTGATAAAAAATTCGTAAATCGCTCTCTCACACGACTCGCATATATATATATATTAAATAAATATCGAAGCCAAAGTTTTGCCGCATGAAATTCTAGCTTTGCTCATGTACTTTATCGATATTTTCAGCCTGTCACAATCTTCTTCGTTTGACTAATGTGCCCTGCCTTGGAAGCTACGCATGGTTTCTTTTTCACGTGTATGAAATCAATTCAGCATTCAGCGACGCGTGATGAGAACAACATTTTTTTGATCGGATGCTGACGAAGACACCGTCAAATCATTATTCCCTCTTCCGACACCGCTTCCACCTACACTTTTACATGGGTTATTCGATGATCATTCTAGACCACCATTAATCATTCTATTCCTAGCTTCGTTTATAGTTTTGAGTATTTTCTTGGTCCATTTATGGTTCGTTTTACACTTTTTGCTACGTATTCCTTTTGTCCTGAATAATTCTTCTTCCTCATAATTGACATTCCCAGGACTCGATCCTAGAATGTTGGACTACTTTTTATATGTCGATTTTTCTGCCGGCATATTTTGCCAATTTTTGTGATCGTTAAGGGATGGCTACGAATCCAGTGATGCCCACACCCTTATTCCGTCATTAACGTTGCTTCCACCTAAACCTATAGCTGGGTCATCCGATGATCATACTATCCAACGTTGATCGTCCTATGCAAAGTTGGTTTTGTTTTATGAGTTTTACATTTACTTTCTATCCTATGACAAGGTTCGACACTATTAATTGATCTTCGTCATATTTTCTGTTCACAGGACGCGATCCTTGAGTGTTGGGCTGCTGCTTATGCAACACTTTTGTTGCCGGCCATATTTTCTTCATCTCTGTGCTTGTTGAGGGGGTGGAGGGTGGAAATCTTGTGTCATCCACACCCTTCTTCCGTCCTCAACGCCGCTTCCACGTAAAGCTTCAGATAGGCCATCTGATGATCATACTACGCCAAGGTTGATAATCCTATGCCAAAGTTTGTTTATATTTATAGATTCGTCACTTTAGTTGGATCCTATGGCAAGGTTGGGAATTACTAGGACGATTCATTATACGCTAATGGCCATTGCTCAGTTTATGTCTCTATCCTTAATGCAATTGTGTTCTTAGAAATGATCTGTTAAACCATCCAAAACCCATACTAGACACGTTTTGAATAGACAAAGTGTATTCACTTTGTCCTCCATGGTGCACATATTCATGCAACATTTGGTATGGGCACTATCTTGATATCACATTGTATCTTATTGTCAAGAGCCCGTGCAAGTATTTAAGTAGCTACATGCAACTGTTCTATCTGTTTTTCATACAGTAGTTCAAATAGTTGTTCATCATTTGTTCCATGCAGAGTCACCGGTAATTCCGGCCAATGTTGAAAGTCAAAGCAAATAAGATAGACCTGAGGTTGCTGTGGATAATGAAGTAGATACTACTGTGTTAGTTCATAGCCCTCTTTCCTTTACACATTCGATTTGATTATAGTACTTTTTCATATCCAGAGTATTTAACCATCGTTGTCTTGTTGACAATGGAAGGCTGCATAAAGTACTACTGCTTAAGAGAATGCTGATCCAAGTCAACAAGTGTTTTTTCGGAGGTCATTTAGTCATTTTTTCTGGCCTATAAGGTATTTGTTGTTTATGAAACCCATAGTTTAGCCTTTTTTGGAAAAGAATTCATTTGGTAAACCTATGTATGTGTAGAATGTTGCTTCAGAATACGCTCTTTTTGCCCCTAATGTTTTGCTAAATAAAGTTAAATCTAAATAAAGTTAAATCTATTTTGAAGTTAAATCCATGTTTTGGCAACTGATTTAGCTTAATTTGATCTAGGTCAATTACCTCATTCAATTATGATGATTTTGAAAAATCCTTTAACTAATAAGCATCACATAGAGAGCTTGATTACTTTGTCTAAGAAAGTTATGGAGCTGCAAAATGATAGTCAGGTTTTGTCGCATAGCGTAGAATTTCAAGGGGCAACCATAAATGTGTTTGAGACAATCTCACATTTATAGTAATTATGTCAGGCGATAGCTGATGTGGAGAGATCAAAATCAGAGCTGCATATTCTTTGGTCATCTTGTGAAGGCCTCGTGGTAGATATTCTAGAAAATAGAACATAATATGGCGAGATTTAATGTGTAGCTTGAACAACAACGCTGTGCTTTTGGAAATGCACAGGAAAATCTCCATTTGAAAAGATTTTTGCATTGATTGCTAAAAAGCTGACAACATGATTGAAAATGATTTGACAAACATTGATGCAATATGCGCAGCAAAGGAACAAACTATTTTTATTACTGACCAATGAACTGAATAACTAACTCAAAACTGGTTAGAAGTTCAGAATGTTTTGCATGCATTGTTATCGTCACGTCTATAGTAAAAATAGTATGAAGATGGTGCATATTAATTTCGGAATTTCTATGTGGATCATTTCCAGTTTTTTTTTTTTTTTTAGTACAAATCAATGCTTTCAGCAAGATTCTGAAACGTTTGTGTCTTCTTGAAACATAAACACCCATTCATTAATCATTTTACATGTATGTATCGATAAATAGATTTCTTAGTAAATTTATAAAAGTATTGAACGATCACGTAACATATAGTTACAATCATTCTACACATAAATATCCATATATGACAATTTTTTTTTTCTTTTCTAAAACTACATTATTTGTATACATCCATACTTCTACGCCCGGGCTGGAGGCTCACGAAAGCATCCGATTTATACAGAATCTCAACCCTGTCATCGTAGAACTTCTTACCTTTAACACTCCGATATCGTCTAGTCCGTCGACTATCAATTTTTCATAAATCATCACACTTTGTTGGTATGTGGTAAACGGATTCTTGATACTAATTTCATACGTCTTCTTCCAAATCCTCCCAGAGGTTGGGGCTCTTGGAACCAATGACTACATATTGTTCATCACTCGGATCAATTATACAAGTGTTACATCCTATGTACATTTCTTTGATCCTTCTGCCTAAGCTTTTAACATGCTTGCATTACTAGTTAAAGATCAATAGTATCTCCTAAAAACAAGTGTACACAACATAGGGAGTAAATAGGAAACACGGGCGAACAACATTAGACGAAATAATGGAAAATAGATGCAATCATATCTGCAATGACACAAAAGTATCTAACGCAACATATTCGATTTTCTTAGGCTTTAACATTGCTAGATCCCACTGGTTGGTTGCTATACGCACTAGTTTGTTCAACTTTTTTTTTTTTTTTTTTTTTTTTTTTTTTTTTTTTTTTCAGAATAGAAAAACCCATATAATTATGCGCTACCGAATCTGCTCCTCATGTAGCTTTGCAGTGAAGTTCATTTAAATCCACATATCTACCCACAATAATGCTATGATCTCGGCGTAGCTTAATAACGCCAATCTATCCTAACGCCACAAAATATATTACGCTGGTTTGCCATGAACAACATCAACTAGAGTGGGATGTAATCCGTGTAAAGGATTTGGATGATCATCTGTGGGCAACCTATTCGGCAGCCATTCCATGTCCATTCCAACAATTTTGTCACTCATAAAAACCTGTTACCTGTCCAATATATGAAAACCATTGGTCTACCTCTCAAGCTAATCGCACAACAATAGCATGGATCGTGTAGTTCTCCAAACTAACATAGTACGCATTCGTGCTAGCTGTTGTTAAATCCCTCACTGGCATCGCTTTTTCGTGCAGAGTCTTTCACACACAAGGAAAATGGAAATGGGTTCTTTATGGGAGAAAGGAAAACATCTACGATATGTACTAATTTCTAAAAACTTAATACAAGTATGAGGTAATCGAAAACCAATTACCAAACTGGGATTTATAAATGTGAACATATTTCAACACTGTTACAACCTACATTTATTACACATTCATACTCTAAGCCATTCTTGACCTACAAAGAACACTAACTCAATTATTCTAATCTCTACCACTATCCATCAACAGTTCTCACATTATGACGTATCTGTACCACTGTCCATCTAGAAATGTTTCCCTTCCAAATCAATGATATTTTAGGCGTTCTTAGCTTTAATGGAATACATTTTTGGAGGCAGGCTCATTCATGTAAATAGGTTTTACTATGCATGTTGTCAAATCAAACAAATTTCCATTCTTTGCCTAAACTTTAGTTCTATTGTAAATGCATTTATTTTTACTTACCTGGTAGCGCAAGAAAATCTGCAGAAATAATCATGTTCGCTGATGTAATTGCGTCTGATTTTTCTATAGACCATCGATTTCTTCTGCATACAATGTCTTTAGTGTATAAAAAACTAAAAAATATCAAGAAACATAAATAATATATTAAGTGTTTCTTTTATTGATAGTAATGGAAATATGACCTTTGAGACTGTTAACTGTGCTCTGTTAAAAAAAACAATAACGCAGTATTTTCATTCTACTAAATTTAATTAAATCAGAATAGTATAATAGCTATTGTTTTTTCTTATGATAAATTTTCAAACAAGCCAATACAATTCATGAACGCAAATTCGTTAATTGGTGTAATATATGATAGTCTCTATCCAGTAAATTTCTTTCATGTATTTCTACAATTTCAATTTTCACAACTGTTAGCACCTACAGATCAAACCCAAAGTATACATTTTTTTCTTTGTGAGGTCAAACCATGGCCTTGAAAGTAAAGATCGCAAATATTTCATGCAAGATAAAACTTCGTTAACAGATTCGTTCTCATATACAAATAGTTATCACAAGTAATATTGCCCCCTACATAACCAACTTCGTTAATAGTCTGAATGAGATAATCAGTCTAATTCCATTGAACAAACTAGGAGCACCAAATTAGAGACGATCGCGGTCATTGGAGAAAGCTCCACAACAACCATGTCTGAAGAGAGGTTTTTTCTATAACTATTGACATAGGAACATACCACAAAAGTACACATTCCATAGGTATCACAGGTTGTAACGAATGCACCGATCCTGACCACCTCGGCTGGACCCGCACTGGACACAAAATCACCATAATCTACACCATGTTCACCTTTACAGTAATCCAGTCACCCCGAGGTAGAAGACTCATAGCATTTTCATGACGATACAGAGGTTTAAAGACCCTATTTTAAGTTGCTTCTTCCATTACTTATTTTCCTTAAACATATCTTATTTGGCTATATTTTTTACTAGCTAAAAATGACTTGTCTATTATAATAGCTAAAAATGACTTCTCTATAATTCCTATGTTCCAAATTCTTTGTTCTCCAATATTTTACTCATTCTATAACATTTTAAACTCCAAATCTCTTTATTTTGATAAATAAAACTCAATATTTAATTGTTTGCTTTGCATTCAATTTTAAGGAAACCACAGAACATGTGCGTTCGGAAGCAAGGTGAGCTATGGAATCCCTATCAGACATTAACGTAATCATCAAAGATTACACATTCAAAGATACTCATATTCAATATTTGTAGTGCCACCCACATATATATGTGATACATTCTAACCCTTCAGACCAACAATGCATTGGTTTTTTTCACGGTAAAACCTTCCCCACTTACTAATTTCCATTTACTTTAATTTTTTTTTAAAAAAAAATTCATATCTTTCTAACCTAAAAAAACTGAGAATAAGACATCAACAATTCCACTAAGAGAAAAAAAAATACATAAACACACGATTGTATGAATGGAATGATTAATTTCTACATAACAATAAATATCTCTCAATAAATAACTTCAATTTTCCGTATCCATACAATAGGAATGCGATGAAAGTATAGACGAGAGACACAATATAGAACATTGCCTACTTTCTGTTACCACTCCAGTTCCTCTTTCAGAAGGCAGCGAACACCATATAAAAACAATAATACAGAAAGATATTAACAATCAAAAGGATGCATGTCTCGAAACCCAAACCCCTGTGAATCCTTCCAAGATTCCTCATGATGTCTTAGGTGTCCCACAACAAAAAGATAGACATGTAAGTACAAAATTTCCCAATTATTCCTTATTTTGGTAAAATGCATGGATAAATTTTTAAAATACTACACATGAAATTTTTGCAACGGATGAAGACACTCATATCGAAGAAGTTCGAAATCTAGATATAGGACACGTAGAAGTTCAAACATCAAACATATCCACTCTAACATTCCCAACTAACACACAAAAAATAGAAACTATCATTCTGGAGTCTGAAAAACCGTCTTTTGCAATCACCTCATGCATTACACAGGTAACCATTTCCCTCAACGTATTTATTCAGAATGAAGTCTTACATCCTACAAATACTAACCATTGTGACAAAAGGGGATGTCATTGGAGATTTGGAGGTCCATCACATCATTGCAGAGGCAACAAAAAAGTTGTTAAGCGAGATGACCAACACACACATTTAACAGCTGGCTACGGCTCTAATGAATTAGTTAAACGATAATTCATAAGAGCATATAAGACACAACTTTGGCGGGACACATTAGAGAAAACAATGGAATTGCGAGTAGAATACCACGCATGGTCGCACACACTACAAAATGAAGAATCTTATTCTACAACCATTCACCCTAATTTCATTAAAGAGACAATAAATTTGGTTGAAGCTGACCTTGATAGGACTAGAACCGAAATCAATGTGTCTTTGTCAACTAAAGACAATATACTGGAAGACATATCGAAAGAAGAGCATGAAATGGAAAAAATCCACACTAGGCTCAAGGAAAAATACGCTCAACTGATGTAGATAGAGAGCAAAAATGACCTTGACCGTGGGCATCAAAGCCTCACAAGCCTACAAGATTCCGATGCAGAGTAGGCAAGCCATTGGAGTAAAGATAAAATAGCAAAGTAGATGACAAATATATCAATTGCACTCGCGAAGAACACCGACAATCTCAACAAAATATGGGCCGATATTAAAAATAGTCTTACCAAGTCACTATAACCGCTATATTATTTAATCTGATTCTCATTATGTCATGCACGCTATGCTTTCAACTTCGGTTTCAATATTTGCAGTCCCTTCTCTTCCCCAAACATTATTACATTCATATTTCTTCCGTTTATAGTTTTGTATGCACAATCTTCTTTACAATCAAAATACTTTGTCACATTTTCTTCTCTGTTTCTTTTTTTTTTCTTTTCGTTTTCTTTTCCGAAATAATCCTTAATAACGAACCTAATGAAAAAATCACTAATATTTTAAAATCATTCGCTACATGCTCTCTGATCATTTTCAGTGGCAAAAAACAACAGACATATTCACAAATATTCTTCCTTTAATGAGATACTCTATACCACTATCCTTTTCCGCAGCTTGCTCAATCATTTAACTGCGATTTTGTTGTTTCGACAAAACAAAAAACACACAAACAACATAATACCCTTGTTTTCAACAGTGATAAAAAAATAAGATACATCATCACCACATAGATATACACGGTCTATCTTTATACATCATTGCACCCTACAATCATTACTTCAAATGCATTCTCTCATAAGCACCACAAGACGCATATCTAAAAAATGAGTGCCAGTGCAACATAGTACACACAAGATATACACTTCATATATATATTATGCACGTTTAAAATAAATGGGTTTGTAATTATAAATAATAAAATCTTAAATATGATTGACATGATATAAATATTTTATGTGACTTTTAAATAATAAAACTAATTTTTGATGTACTATATATGTATAGTCCATCATCATCTATTTAGAATCAATATGCCATTTTGACATTTGACATTTTGATTTGTTTGAAAAATTTCATCCTATTTATTTTTATTTATTTTTTTTTTGGTAATTGCGGTTCCAATACAATGTAACTACATTCAAAACATCTTTTAAGGATAAATTGTACATTCATCATTCTATTGTACTATATATATATATATATATCATATATTAATTTTAAAATTTACATGTAATAAATAAATAAATATATTTGTATAAAAAAATAAATGAATATATTTGTATAGGATGAAATGAATATTTGATTATTTGATTTTATATTTTTTAAGAACAAAAATATGGAAATACTTAGAACCTAAACCAATCCCACGTCTAAGCACAATAGACATGTTAGAATTGAATTTTAAAAGTGGGGTTTGAGGTTGAAAATAATAAAATATTATTGTGATATTTGAACAAGATACTTTTGGTGTGATATAAAAGTGCTTGATATAAAATTTTGAATAAGGAAAAAAAGAAAATTGATATAGTATTTTAAATAAAAAATAAATATTTAATTTAATATATATATATTTTAAAAGTGATAAATAGTGCTAATCCTAATGAAAGCCTAAGTGCATTCAAACAAACTTGTAGCAAAGTACAAACAGATTGTTCAATAAAGCCAATTTAGTATTTGAGATGTGTATAATATTAGAAATAATTAAATTTTTACAAAACGATTTAAACATGAAATTTACATCACAATCACAATTAATCATGCTTAAATCAAATAAATTAGCGGAAGTAAATGCGATAATTAAACAACCTCCAACCATTGCTGAAATGAAATATGTGTTTCAGAACTTATTCTTTATTGGAACACTAGGAAGACCTTAGGAAGGTGTTGGCAGACCCTTGCCCTCAAGTAGCGATGGTGTATTCTGATTTGTAAGAGTAGATCTAGTAACCCGTATGTGAGAGTATTTATAATTAAAAACAATCGTCCATCACCATTTTTCTGCCACTTCTTACGAAATTTTTTCCAATGTGATGTGGGAGAAAAAAAAGTGGGCTATAATTTAGGATTAGTTTAATTAGATAAAATAATCCAAAATAATCAAATTGAGATTGTTGATGCCGATTTTCAACAATAAAAAGTAAAACCCGAAAATAGAAATTATCTTTGAATTTGATAAAATAAAATGCCTGAGATTAAGAATCCCTAGACACTATACGATACATAAGTAAAATAAGAAAAAATAAATACTACAGACTATAAAAGTAAAATGGTGATCCCCAAAAGAAATTCACTGAATTTGATGTCGATTGAAGATGATTGAAGATTCTTTGCCAGTTGCCAACCCAAATCCTTAAATATTCCCTAGAGAAACGTTTTGAATCGTCGTCTAGTTGGTTATAGCAACCGCTATCAGCCATCCACCAATTCCTCCTCCATTGACATGTGTATTAACCGTCTCGCCAACCGCCCCTGCCGATTACAAGACTTAACTGGCTCGACCGACCGCTTCTGGCCACTTTACCTCTTTAAATGGACGGTGGTCCCGAGCAACTATTCAACAACCCAGCAATAACCCCAAGCTCCTTAGACGGACCGCAGACCAACCGACTCCCTTGAGAACCGTTTAACCAACTTGTGGGCCTAACGACGGGCCCACATATTCATATTTTGAGTCTTTTACCCTAATTATAAATTTCGTACGTAACAACTTGCTCCGCCGCAATCGGACTTTCAAACGTCACTCATCGATCGCCGTATGACAAGACGTTTGGAATTCTGCAACCTATGTAACAGTGCCGGTCTGACTCTGTTTTCCCGTCACATAAATGGGATTTTAAATACCCCATTTTGAAATCATTATCCCATATTTCTTTTAAAAAACCTCCCCTTCAAACCTCGTTCATTTCACGCATCCACTATCGCAAAATACTTTCCGAAAAACCTCTTATCTTCTTCATTGGTGTTTCTCTTTTGCAAGTCATATATCATGGCGAACCAATATGTGCTTGCACTCCCTTTCGACGGCACCGACCCAGAGGTGTCTTTTGTTGCCACAAAGGTACTGACTCCCACCATCCGCCCGTACTGTACTACTCCTGAAGACTCCAGTCGGATGAGGGAGGTGCTTGAAGCTGGAAACCCCCTTGCCGTCAATAATCCAAGCTACAATGCTATCAAAATTCATGATAGTATCAGAACACATCTAACAGACCCCAAAGACCCATATCGTACTTGGTACAACAGGGTTGCGGAACGTTTCCAGGAACAATGGAAACGCCAAAAGATCGACCAGGCGATACTCCTTTCCACCTTGCCATTCTACTTGCACGAGAAGGTGCTTCTGGCAATGGCGGCGTTTTGGCACTTGGAGATGGGTGTCTTTTTCCTGCCGACGGGCCCCATTGGCCCAACTCTTATGGATGTGGCCATGATCGCCCCCATCTCCCCGTCGTGGGTGAAGACCCTGTGATGGGAGTTCTGGATGGACAGGAGCCAGAGGCGGACCACTTGGGATGGTCCTTAGCTGGCGTAAAGGAGTGGGGCTGGACCAAGTTTGCGACCGACCAGCAAGGGGCAGCAGGAACCCCTGTGACCGACCGCGAACATGTCACTTTTCTCATTTTCTGGCTTTGTAGGTACGTTATTGTTTCTCCCTCCAAATGCGTTCTTTCTTCCCATCTCGACCTGGCTATCCATATAGCTTCAGGTCGTTTCTTCTTTCCTTGCACTATCTTCTTAGCCAATCTTTTTGAAGGTCTTTCTAGGGTTAGTACCCGTCTTGTAGATGGTGATAGTAAAAAATTTGATATCGACGCGTCGGGCCCTTTTTGGTTCTTGGAACTTTGGATCCGTCTTTATTTTCCCGACGCTTTCCAACTTGGCCGTCCTTCTATTTCCCTAACACCCGACAAATCTTTGGGATTAGCCCTTAATCGACTCTGCCTAGGCCACAACAACCTCCAATCATCCGACCCCATCATAGCCGCTATTCTAGCCGACGACCGCAACAACTCCCGATTTTACGTATATAGGAAGTATACCGGTTACGCATTTGATCTTTTTTGGCCTTTTCCTGTGTCTTCACCAATGACCGAACCTGACCCTCTTCCTCATCCAACCTATTCTTTACCCTGGGATTCAACCCTTAAACCCAGGTCTTTCTTTCTTAGTAAAAAATTTGATAAAAATGGCCAAAAATTATTTTATACTTTTAGTTATCAGCCTCAATTTTTGGCACGCCAATTTGGCTGCCACCAAGGCTTACCTGGCCCCATCGCCCGTCTCCACCTAACACCTCAAAGTCCGGACGGGCGGGTCATCACTGAATTAATTTCTCCTTATGTTTCCCAACTTACCACCTACATAACTTCCAATTCTTACATTCCTTTCCACTCTTCTCCCGAAACCGTCGAAACCTTCCGCGAATGGTGGTCGGTCACTTGGGCCCTAATTGTCCCTGAAAAGGATCGGTTGTTGGGTGTTCTCCTGCCCCAGCCTGCCTTAGTGTTTGGGGCGGCTCGACATATCAGCGCCCGAAGAAAAATAGCCACCCCGGGAGCCGGATCAAGCACCCCAAAAAGGAAGAGGAAAGCTCCTCAAATCCAAACAGTCCCGACCTCTGGAACAGACCAGCAGGCCCCGACGAACTTTTTATCAGTTTGGATGCCAAAAATCCTGACTTATTCTGATATTTCCTTAACATTTTAACTTACATCACTCTTGCTATCAGGCCCGACCTCGGCAGTACCGACCGTCCAACCGACTCTAGCCCCGGCCGAACCACCAAGTTTACCAGCCAACCAGCCTTAAGTAACCGACTAATGTCTATTAATTTCCTTTCTATTTTCATACTTTAACACTTCACGTACTGACCTATGTCATTCCATCGCAGACTATTCCCATCCGAACACAAGCACCAATACTTGCTTTGCCGATGATCACTAGGGAGGGGGACCCGACTAGGAGGCAATCCCTTCCATCTCAGCCGATGAGTGGTCGGGAAGAGGCCCCGACCAGGAGGCAATCCTTGCCAGCACCGCCAAAAGACCCGGTAATTTTCCTTAACACCCCATTTTCAACACTTCAAAACTCATACTTGAAATAAGTATCTAACATATTTATTGTAGACGCCTTCACCACCTGAACCGGCAGTAGCAGGGGTCTCATCTGATTGTGAGGCGACTGCTTCACAGATGGGCAGGCTGCCATATGCGGCTTCAAACTCGTCTTTTCTCAATGAGGAGCCAATCGCACCTCCTGCAGCCGCCCCGATTGCAACCGCCTCCATCGTGGCCCATCCTGCCGCAGCTGCCTTTGCTGCGGCCGCCTTTGTTGCAGTCGCCCCCATCGCAGTCGCTCCGATTACCAGAGATGTCTCAGATGCGGCTGTCCAAGTCGCACCTGATGCGCTGGCCGCCGCCGCCCCAGATGTAGCTGTCCCGATGGTAGCCGTCCCTATTCCAGAGGCGGCAGGACGGGTAGTAGAACCACCTGCGGCTGCCCAACCAAGAGGCCCTCCCCAAGATATAGAAGAAATTTCTTCTTCTGATTCGGAGACCTCTGTTAACTTGGTAAAAATCTTCAAACCCTCATTTCGATATTACATTATTGAAATACCCCTTCTATAAAACATTTAACACTTCATATTTCAACCTTTAGGGGCCCAGGTCAGCGCCACAGCGACCATTTCACAGCAGCCGAAGAGTCGGCTATTGCAGTGCCAGCTGCCCGTCCTCCCCGACCGACGACGCTACTTGCACCCTCCGTAACGACAGTCCTCCCAGAAGTAAGTAAAATTCCTATAAATAATCCTTAATCTTTTCTCCATGAAACCTAATCCATAAAAATCCTCTTTTCAGGGACATCTTGATCTAGCCCCTCTGTCGGCTATTCCAATTCCGGCGGATATTCAGGCCACATTTGCTCAGGCCGTTAACCGACCTTTCCCCGACTTGGGGTCAGACTTCTTAGAAAATCTCCTTCAGGTGGTTGGTGGTCTTCTATTTCAAACCCCGTCAGAATCGGCGGCCGTCCCAATTCTGCACCGGCTGATGGAGTGATTAA
The DNA here is from genome assembly GCF_009805555.1 of Andrographis paniculata. NCBI lineage: Eukaryota > Viridiplantae > Streptophyta > Magnoliopsida > Lamiales > Acanthaceae > Andrographis > Andrographis paniculata. The sequence goes on from NW_026137577.1 coordinate 808,490, forward strand.
CCGAACTCCGAAATGACATTTTACTCACCCGACTCCTATAAGCTGAACCTTCCCAGCCTAGTTCGGATCAAATAAGCTTGGAGGCTTCTTTGGCTAAAACCAAGGAATCCCTTCAGTAAGCCACTGGAAGGCTGGACGAACTCCTTAATGCCAAGACTCAAATAGATGAGTCAATCCGGAAGAAGGAGGCAGAATGAGGGCGCTTCGTCAAGAACAGTCCGTCCTGGAGGGCCACGTGGCCGACGAGCAGTACCTAATTGAGCGATATAAGAAAAATGAGGCCGACTTGGATCAAGAATTAAAGATTCAAGCCCGATCTCAATTTATCAGACGATATCAGGTGTCTGCTAATAATCGACGGCTGTCCAGGGTAGAAGACAAATGGTCTCAGATCAAGACTGCCCTGTGGGCACTTTTGTAATAAATTTTTCTTTGTAAATTCTGACTTGGTAAATATTTTGTTTCTCATATCGACAAGGATCGCTTTCTATACTCCGAATCCCCAGGGACCAAATCAAACTTACTTCCCTTATAAAAACCATTTCCCATTGCGGTACAACAAACAAACTTCGAAGAAAACCTAAAATTGGGACATACCTGAAGTATTAATTAAAATTTTAAACAATCGACCCCATGTTCCTTCAAAAAACTGGGAATGTATCATTCAACCTTTCTTTGTGGGTAACCATCTCGTCGGTGGCCATGCTGAAGACTTGTTACACATACTCAAACAACTGGATTTCAAATTCAGATTTGCACAACGAGGAAGAAAGACCATTCATCGTGTTATTCCCTTGATGGAAAACATTCTGGGAGGATATGAAACTCTTTGTGATATCCTAAGTCGCCTTCCTGATATTGACCACAATATGGACTTGATTGAACATCATGTAACAACCATACTTCTAGACCTTGGCTGGGATAACATATTTTCCAGTCAGTGTACAGTCTTTTCGAGACTACGTACTCTTGTTGACCGTAAACGTCAGGCCATAACAGATATGAGGGCTCGCACACATCATGATCTAAAAGAAATGCAAAATCAATGGGAAAGGTACCGACCTGATTTAGAAGACCTTATCGATGAGGAACCATAATTAATATCTAATCACTGGGATGAAGACTCTGATTCAGAAGAAGAAGGTCCTCCGCACATATCAATATCTGATAATGAATGAACCCCCTTTTTAGGTCCGAACCTCTATGTTTTGGGTTCTGAATAAAAAGTTCTTGTTTCATGCACTCTTCTTATCTGAAAAGGCAGAAAAATACCTCTTCAGATATCTAACATTAATACAATCATGTATTCTTTTACCTTCTTGATTTGTTATAATAAAGACACCATTCCAATATCTTTTTGAATAATAAATGGCCCTTCCCAATTTGGAGACCACTTTCCTAATTGAACAATCTTCTTGTACGTAGGAAGAATGGTTTTCCAAACCAAATCTCCTTCTAGGAAAGTCTTATAAAAGACTCTATTTCCATAAGTCTTTGCCCTGATTTCATTCTATTTTACAATCTGATCGATTGCATGGAGTCGGTTGACGTCCAGACTTTCCAACTCCTGCAACATAACTTGTTGATATTCTTCAGTAAACTCTCTAGTAGTAAAACTTGTACGCCCAGATGATACCTAAATTTCGGCTGGTAACACAACATTTTTCTGTCCAAAAGTAAGTTGATAAGGTGAGAATCCCATGGCCGAACTTCTGCTATTCCTGTGTGCCCATAAGGCCTGAGGTAACAGTAAATGCCACTTTCTTGGATTCCCCTCAACCATCTTCTTTATAATTCCAATAATAATCTTATTGGCCGCCTCTGCTTGCCCATTAGATTGGGGATAATAAGGCGAAGAATAGTTTATCCGAATACCAAACCTTGGTCGGTGGTTATAGAACAAGGAATACCACACCTATAAATAATCTGATTCAGCACAAAATTAATCACCTTCTTTTGATCCACAATTTTTGAAGCGACCGCCTCGACCCATTTGGTGAAATAGTCTGTTGCAACCAAAATAAAACAATGATGTTTGGACGAAGGGGGACACATTTTACCAATGATGTCCATGGCCCAAGACTTGAAAGGCCATGGTTTTACCATAGCTTGCAATTTAGTGACTGGCAAGTGACTCAACTATCCATGTTTTTGACATTCTTGGCAACCTTTGGCAAATTGTATACAATCTTCGAAAATCTTTGGCCAAAAGAAACCCAAACGATGAATAGCCTATCTCATATTCAAGCCTTCTCGATGAGCTCTGCAAATCCCACTCTGTACTTCTGTCATGACTTTCAAAGCCTGTTTAGACCCCAAACACCTTAAAAGTAATCCGTCGAACGTCCTTTTGTATAAGACACCTTAAATGGAATCGTAGAGCCTTTAACCGTATTTCTATCGGCACATTCGCTCCTAGATTCTGTAGATACGTGACAATTTATGTCCTCAAGTCGGTCCCATCTTCTGTTTCTGATTCGATCTCTGCACAGATATCTTTTGGGATTCCTTTATGAGCTTTTTGAGCTAACTCGTCTGCAAGTTGGTTTTCCTTCCTAGGGATGTACTCAATTATCACCTGTGAGATTTTTGATAGCAACCGGCATACAGTATCCCTATATCTGTGTAGATGAGGATAATTGCAAATATATTGCTTGGTTACATGATTGATTACCAATTGAGAATCTTCCCTTATAATCACCAACTGAACATTCTTGGCTATTAAGGCTTTCAATCCCAAGATTAAAGCCTCATATTCTGCCGAATTATGGGTCATGACTTCTAATTGTAGCTGTAATTTGATATTTTGGCCATCTGGTCCTTTCAATAAGACCCCTGCACCTGATTTATTTCCCGAAGTAGAACCATCGAAAAACATTAACCAATTTCGGGTACTTACATAAGGTATGCATCCGATTTGTTCTTGATTATCCCCCGAAAAGTCTGCCAAAAAATCTGCTATTGCTTGACCTTAACTGCCTTTGATGGAGAATGTTACAAATCAAAAGGCGCCAATTTAATGGCCCATTTCATAAGTCTGCCCTGCATGGTAGGTCTTTACAAAATTAATTTGATAAGATCCACCTTTGAAAAAACCTCTATTCTCCTGGGCAACATATAGTGCTCAAGTTTGGCGCATGCAAACACCAATGAATAACATATTTTTTCTGGCAGTGTAATTTATTTATGGTCCTGTGAGGGTCTTATTCAAATAATAAATTGCCCTTTCCTTTCCATCATCACCTATCTTGTGCTAGTAAGCAGCCGACCACTTCATGTGTATTTGCCAAATAAAGTTTAAGGGGCCGACCTTCCTTGGGAGGCACTAACACAGGTGGTTGAATCAAGGCTTGCTTTATAGCTTCTAAAGCTGTCTGCTGATCTGACCCCCAATCGAAAGCGTTAGCTCCGCTCTTTAATAATTTAGTAATTGGCCTGACCTTTCTTGCAGCATTAGAAATGAACCTCCTAAGATAATTTACCTTACCCAAAAGACTTTGTACTTCTTTGACCGTTTTGGGTGATCGGATGGACATAATTGCCTTGGCTTTATTGGCATCGATTTCAATTCTCCTTTCATGTACCAAAAATCCTAAGAAACTTCCAGCTGATATACCAAAAGCACATTTAGTTTGATTCATTTTCAACTTGTACCTCTTCATTCGTTTGAAGGCATCTTTCAGGTCTCTCAAGTGTTCCTCGAAACTGGAAGATTTGACGATAACATCATCAATATATATTTCCATAGCTTTGCCAATAAGATCATGAAAGATTGAATTCATGGCCCTTTGATAAGAGCCTCAGCATTCTTTAAACCGAATGGCATAACCGTCCATTCGTAAATACCTAAAGCTCCTTGACACCTGAATGCTGTCTTATGAATATCTTCTTCTGCCAAAAAGATTTGATTATATCCTGCATAACCATTCATCAGACTGAGGATTTTATGTCCTGCTGCTCAATCAATCAGCATAACGGCCATAAGCATAATATATTCGTCTTTAGGAGTGGCTATGTTAAGATCCTTGAAATCAATAGAAATCCTGATCTTACCATTCTTTTTAACCACTGGTACAATATTTGCCAACCATTCTGCGTATCGGCAAGGCCGAATAAAACTCACTTTAAGAAGCTTCTGGATTTCCTCTTTGATTTGAGGCATCAAATCAGGACTCATACGCCTTGGGGGCTGTTTGTAAGGTTTAAAACCTTCTCTGATAGGCAACCGATGCTCTATCAGACTTCTTTCCAGACCATGCAATTCTGAATAATCCCAGGCTAAACAATCAATATTGTTTTTGATAATCTCCAGTATCTTTACCTGTTGCTCGTTAGACAAATACCCACTTATCCTTATTAGTTTTGAACCAAGTCGGTTCCTAAATTGAATTCCAATAAAGGGTCTTCAGCTGAAAAGGCTGGTTCTGTCTTTTCTAACAAATCTGGCCACCGAAATTGCTCATTTTCCTGGTAATGAACATCATACATTTTTTTTAAATTTTTTCTGCCTTTTCCAAAAGCTGATTTAAGTAAAACTGATTAATAAGTAAACTACAATCTTCCGAATTTGTACTATCCATAAAAAATATATTATAAGATAGGTTTGGCTTCCTTGCGAGCCACATATGAGGGTTTTTCTTTTTAGAAGAACATTGAATTCTGGCTGGTGAATCTATAACCCTTCATTGGGTATTCATTAGCCATAACTGCCTGAGACATTGGGGGTAGATGACTGTAGTAAAATACTGATTCCTCAACCTTTTCCGATGCGCCGAAAGGGTTGTCATTTGCTTTCATTTTAAAGACATGATTACCCTCTCAAAACATTAATTGCTGATGCAGTGATGATGGCACACATTGAGATGCATGAATCCAGTCTCGCCCTAGTAGGACCGAGTATGTAGTGTCTGCATCCACTACAAATAACACGGAAGAAATCTTTTTCGGTCCAACTTCAATTGGGGCTACCATCATACCTTCTGGTTTGGTCGGTTGCCCTGTAAAACTAGTCATCTCGAAATCCACTTGAGACAAATCGTGAATTCCTTTCCCTAACTTCTTGAGGGTCTTCAACGACATAACATTGAAAACGGCTCCGTTGTCTATGAAAACCTTTGTAATCGATTCCCCGTATATATGTGCATTAACATACAGAGGCTTCAAATGGGATGTTGTACCTTCTGGGATAGGAGGGAAAACTATCGGAGGAACCTCTGACTGAAAATTAGGATCTGAAAATTTTTCCCATTTTGATTCTTCTATAGAATTATCCACCAGACTTGCCCATAAAGGCTCTTCTTCAATCCAATAAACTTCTATCATTCGGCATGGGACTCGTGGACCTAGCCGAGATTTGACAGATCTTGAATCTCCTTATGTTGAACAAAATTCTTCTCTTGCTTCGCTTCTGGGTTCGGCTGTCAGTGATTCTAAACGAAATTTTTCAAGGGATGGATTGATGTTGATCTGTTTACAATACTGACATTTGAAACCTTCAAATTTTTGGTCTTATGCTTCCTTACCCCTCTTCTGTATAGACCGACCTCTTGTCGGATCATCAGAAGTGACTTGGAAGTCGTTTGGCTGTTTTGTTGAAGGGATTCCTTTCCTGTACCTTGCAGCGTACCTACGTTTAGCATTATGAATTTGGATACGATTCATACCTGGAAATCGAGGGTCAATATCAACTGGTAGAGGTTTTTTATTCCAAACCCAATTGCCTCCGACTAGGCCGGTCCTTCTAGTCGGATGGTCTCGGACCAGTACTTTTTCCTTTAGCTCCACCTCAAAAGAACCGTCTTGGTTATCCCATTTTGCTGCCACTGGCTTTTCATAAATCTTGAATCTTTCTTTTTGTTGGCAATTGTTTGACTGATCTGTTTTTCTTGACCCGGGACTTGCTCGTATGTCAACAATTGTTGTGGTTACTTTTGGAAAAGGTTGTTGTTCTACACCTAGAGTAATATATTTGAGCCGTCCTGCCTTGATAGCCTTTTGAATCTTCTTTCGGAAGTGTGTGCATTGGCTTGTATTGTGTGTGAAGGAATTATGCCACTTACAATATGGTCTTCCTTTGATTTCTTCTTTAGTAGCCAATCTTTGCCCTTTTGGAATTTGGATCTGACCATCTGTCAACAAAATATCAAAGATTTCGTCAGCTTTTGAACTGTTGAATGTGGGTTGGTCTCTTCCTTCAGTTCCTGGTAATGGCTTTAATTTGGAGCACACATAAGGCTTTCCAGAGATGATTTCGGCTGCCATTTCTTCTGTTTGATCAAAATCAGGGCTATATGTTCCCGTTTCCATACTAGCCATATGTTGGACTTTATTACGCCTAAAATTTTGATCTTTTTCTCTGAAGAGATATTCTAAACGTCCAGCCTTGGATGCCAAACTTGCCAAATCTTCTACGTCATGTACAGTGAGTGCCTCTCTCAGGCGAACATGCATATTGCGTACCACTAAATTGGTCATCTCTTTTTCATTGATTACTGTAGGACATCGTCCTTTCATCAATCGTACCCTTTCGATGAACTGCAAGGCTGACTCCTCTGGACATTGTTTTATTTCCAACAAATCGGTAAGAGAGATGGTTGGTAAAGGGTTGAAAAATCTAGCATGAAATGCTATCTCTAAACCTTCCCAGGTTTGTATTTGTCCAGGTGGTAAGTTGACAAACCACAAAAAAGCTGTCCTGGTAAGAGACAAACCAAAAAGTTACAATTTCTAAAAAGGGTTATTACCGACTTCTCCTAACTGCGCTGTAAACCGACCCACATGCTCTATGGTGGAGGATCCATCTTCTCCTGAGAAAGCATGATAGTCGGGTGGTCGATAATTCCTTGGGAGCGGATAATCGTTAATGATCCTTTTTGGAAAAGGTCTATGATAGGCAGAGCGGTTAGCCACATGAGGATTCAAGCCAAAATGAACCCTTAAAACATGCGCAATTTCTTCAGGATCTAAACCAGGTTGTTGATGATCAGGGATATGAATGGGATCATGTATATGTCCCCCTTGTCTGTCTTCCCTTACGATATTCGGCTGAGTATTATCAACTCTTGGTCCCAAAGGAACATTTGGAAAAGTTAGAGGAGTCTTTCCCCTATCTGTTCGGTTGAAAGTTGTGGCGCTTGGAAGTGTACTATCAACGTATGAAGGCCTTGCAAACGTTGATCCTGGAAAAGTTGCATGAAAGCGAGAAGGTGACAAGGCTAGAGGCGTACTTGAATGTAGTGTGACTTTGGACAACGCCTGATCCAACATGTTTTGTATTAGATTCTGTTGATCATGCAACATCGTTTGTATGGTAGTCATCTGTTGATTGTTCAATTGCTGAACATAAGTCAACCATTCAGGTTGCACTTGGGATGTCCCTCTTGTAGTAGGAACAACTGTGGTTGGATTTGATGTCTTTGTAGAAACTCCGACACCGGTGGTGTTGTTCTGAGATTGTGTGTCTGCCATTGTATTTCTACTGATAATTCGCCCAAAATGTAAACGTATGAAGTCGTTATTGAAAGTAGGATTAGCTATCTTCGTTTTCCTCCCACTGTGGTCGCCAAATTGTTGATGCCGATTTTCAACAATAAAAAATAAAATCCAAAAATAGAAATTATCTTTGAATTTGATAAAAAAAAATGTTTGAGATTAAGAATCCCTAGACACCGTACGATATATAAGTAAAATAAGAAAAATAAATACTACAGACTGTAAAAGTAAAATGGTGATCTCCAAAAGAAATTCACTGAATTTGATGTCGATTGAAGATGATTGAAGATTCTTTCCCAGTTGCCAACCCAAATCCTTAAATATTCCTTAAAGAAACGTTTTGAATCGTCGTCTGGTCGGTTACAGCAACCGCTATCAACCGCCCACCAATTCCCCCTCCACTGACATGTGTATTAACCATCTCGCCAACCGCCCCTACCGATTACAGGACTTAACTGGCTCGACTGACTGCCTCTGGCCACTTTACCTCCTTAAATGGACGACTGGTCCCGAACAACTATTCAACCGCCCAGCAATAACCCCAGGCTCCTTAGACGGACCGCAGACTAACCGACTCCCTTGAGAACCGTTTAACCAACTGGTGGGCCTAACGACGGGCCCACATATCCTCCTATTTTGGGCCTTTTACCCTAACTATAAATTTCGTACATAACAGATATTTGGATTAAATATCAATACTAAAATATAATTAATTAATTAAACTAACCTATACAATCTTGTTTGATTGGATATATATGGATTTGACACTCAATTTTAAATAAATATATTTGAGAAACTTCATATTTAAATTTTTTTCATAATTAAAATCTATTAATATTTGAAATAAATAATACAGAGTACATATATAATATTAAAGAAGATAAATTCGAAATTTATAACTAAATTTAGAAATTTATAATCAATCACATTGACAAATAAAATTATTGAATTTGATAGAACCATTTGAAATACCTTTAACTCAAATGTACTATTGCAACTTAATTACTCGGAATTTAGAGACATTATTGGTTCGTATATATAATTAATAGATAATTGAATCAGCCCAGCCTTCTGCTTAAAAACTCACACATTGCATCATCTTCAACGAATCACCATCTAATCTTTTACCTAATAACTAATAATAATAATAATAATGTTCAAATTGCATGCATTACATGACTTACCTTCTCCATAAACACTTTGGATTGGCTTCAAGAATGTGTTTAAATTTTAATTTTAATTTTCTTTGGAAATATTTTTTTTTTTGGTAAATAGTTTGGATTGCCTTAGAAAAATTATTTTTATTTTAATTTTTAACTAATACTATTCAATTAAACAAATACTTATATATATTATTTGTGGGATTTTGGTTTTGCATAATAAATATTTTGAATTGAAATAGTTGTTTAGTGTGATATAAATATGTATCGATGTGATAATTTGAATGTCAAATTAAATATTAGTGTAATATAATAAATAAAAAATAGATATTTAATGTGATATTTTTGTAAGGAAAAAAAATTTGGAATAGTAAAACTAAAACAAAAATCGTACAAGTAAACACACCCCATATTTTTTATTGTGATAATTATTATTAGACAACTAAACACGAAAATAAAGATATAATAATAAAAAAGAAGAAGATATAAACTGCAAATAAAAACACAAATTAGCACACAACTTTGATTTTGCATTTTTTCTCAGGTAAAAATATTGGTTATATCGAGATTGAAGTGAAACTATTTTTTTTTTTTTAATTATTAAGTAGTCAAAGAAAACTATTTTATGTATTTATATTAAAATACATGTATCATGTATACTATGGAAAAATTACAAAAAAATATTATCGGTATATTCAATTATCATTTTTATCTTTTATTTATCTCATTGATAAAATATATCCTATAAAGTCGTTATTTTTGTCCTTTGGCCGCATGTGGGATAGCGGTTGTGTGACCATCACGTGCGACCAAAGAACATAAATGATATTTTTGTAAACATATATGATATATTTTGCTAACAAAATCAGAGAAAAACACAAGTGATAATTAAATATATGTGAAAGATATTTTTTGTAATTTTTACTATATACTATTTGTATATATATATATATATATTTTATAATATGGGAATAGAGGGCTCTACTTTTCGAATATGAACCAAATAAATCTCAAATTTCTTAATAAGCCAAATTGAAAGGCGTTTCTTGAAAAACAAAAAGAATAAAAAATTTAACTAATTACTCCTCCTGTCCTACAAAAGTGTGGTCACTTCTTTTGAATTTGTATTTTACAAAGAAAGTGAGCACAATTTTATAAATATAATACTTATATGAAATTACCTTTGATAATAAATAATATCTTAAAGATAATAATTCGATTATCATTCTCAACTATATGAATCTCACACCCTATATATAGAGAGAGGGCATGCATATGTTTGGAGTATTTGTGTGTACAAATTAAAATTGCAAAGAATGGATAGAGAGTTGAAGCTGAAAGGCAAAGTATGTGTGACTGGTGCAGCTGGCTTTCTCGCGTCGTGGCTAGTCAAGCGCCTTCTTTTATGCGGCTACCATGTCATCGGCACTGTCCGAGATCCAGGTCGATCAATAGATTAAACATATGTTATAAAATTAATTAATTTGTTTAATTGTATATATGAAAGAGAGCATGTATGTTTGTATGTGTATGTATTGACTGATTTGCAGTTGCAGGTGATGAGAGGAAAGTGGGACATCTATGGAGGCTGGAGGGAGCCAGAGAAAGGCTTCAACTAATGAGGGCAGACTTGATGAAGGAGGGCAGTTTTGATGCAGCAATTATGGGTTGTCAAGGAGTTTTCCACACTGCTTCACCTGTTTTAGGACACCCTAATTGTGATCCTAGGGCATGTTCTTACACCCTTTACTTACTCTTTCTCCACCATTTTCTCACTCTCATTTCATTTTAGGGTTAGGTTTCTCCAAATTTGGAATTTTTATTTTTTATCTAAAAAGAATAACAAAAACAAAGGGTACAGTGTGTTTGCTTAGTCTTTTAGTTTGAAGTATTTTTTTATGTGAGGTATAAAAAATTATATCGATAATATAAAAATAATATTTTGTGATGAATATTAATTTTTGTGAAGTAATAGAGTATACATATTATTTATGATATGCGTATATATTGTATTTTTTTATTAATATTCATTGACAATAGTATCAAGAAAAAATTGTTTAGTGAACAAGCCTAAAATGTGTGTGTTTATTTTAAGATTTGGATTTGATGAGTTTGGGGTTTAGGTTTCTTTTAAGATCAGATTCTGATAAACTATTATTTATCAATTTTTTTCCATCAAAACCATCAATTCAATTTTATATTATTTTTAAAATACAAACTTAAATCGAAACTTTAAAAGTACATAAAGGTTTACACGATTATTTTTAACAAGAGTCCTTATTTGAGAAGCATGTATTTTGAGAGGGATATATTTGGAGTCTTGGTTCTATTTACTTATATTTTGATTTATTATGTATTTTTAGGCGGAAATATTACAACCGGCTATAGATGGCACACTCAACGTGCTGCGTTCTTGCAAGAAGAATCCTTCGCTAAGGCGTGTGGTTTTCACCTCATCTTCGTCGACGGTTAGGGTAAGACATGATCTTGCATCTAATGCAGAGTTGGATGAATCTTCTTGGAGTTCAGAGGAGCTGTGTGAGACACTCAAGGTATGTGATTATTACATAGCTTGTAATGAAACAAATTTTCTTTAGGGACTTTTTTTTTTTTTTTTGATTAAGTGTTGTCTTATGTGTGAGTGATTATTTTGATGTTAGATATGGTACGTATTATCGAAAACTCTAGCTGAAAAGGCGGCGTGGGAATTCTGTGAGGACAATAACATCGATCTGGTGACTGTTCTTCCTTCATTTGTCATCGGGCCAAGTTTGCCGCCTATTTTATGCTCGACTGCATCCGATGTTCTCGGTCTGCTTAAAGGTGCATTAACATTTCTTGCCATGAAACTATCCTCGAGAAAAAGTGTTTTGCTTTTATATTTTAGTTTTGTAATATAATGAATATTGAATTTAATTGCACAATTTAGAACTCAACGCTAATAACAAGTCAACTTTTTGGTTGTCATTAAGAAAGATTCATCTAAAGCTCTGGTATCATGGTAAATGATATTAATAACCGATTTATCTAAAATCACAAACTATTAGGGATACATATTATTTATTAATTTACAAATGGGAGTCAAACAACACTTAAAATATTATTGCAAATGATTACCAGGATAAAATAAAAATAAAAAAGCTAAAGCTTATGATGTATTTTGTACCAACCTTAATTAAATTACGATATGATAGCTATTTGAATTTATTACATTATGAGAAAATGAAAAATGATTTTTTTTTTGACATTCAATTTTCTTCGAATGTGTTTTTATATATGCATGCTTCTTCTTGTCTTAACCGCTAAAAAAAACATCAGGTGAAACCGAGAAATTTAAGTGGCATGGAAGAATGGGATACATTCACATCGATGATGTTGCATATACACACATTCTTTTATACGAGAATGAAAGCGCGAAAGGTCGATATCTTTGCAGCTCAACTGTCGTCGACAATGATGAGCTCACCGCAATATTAGCAGCTCGCTATCCTAATTTACCCATTCCAAAAAGGTCGATCCTTGAAAAAATAATATATCAAAATTATTCCATCATAATTCGTCTTGAAATTTATTTTGGTCATGAAATTGGCATTTCTTTTAAAAACATAGATTCCTATAAAATTTTAAAAATAAATTGACCAAGAACACTTGTGTGTGTTCACTAGATGTGGAATTAAATTAATGGCAAAGAACCTTCGTAGGGGATATCACTTAAGTTTAGACAAATAGGTTAAGCATGTATGTTTGTTTTGTTCACAACTTCTTTGGTTTCTCAAAAGTTTAATTTATATATAACCAAAAATTTCTTATTAAATGCCAAGGTTGCCTTTGATACAAGGATGCATGAATGTTTCAGGTTCGAAAACCTCGAAAGACCATTCTATGATCTGAATGTCTTCAAGCTAAAGGCCTTGGGAATGAAATTCCGATCACTCGAAGAGATGTTTGATGATTGCGTCAAATCATTGATCGAGCAAGGCCATCTTTCTTCGGGGGATGCAAGCTCTTGAATGATGTCTAGGGCTTTATCATATGAAAGTAGATTTTTATATGGTATTTCTTGTTGCAACAACAAATTAAATGATTATCTCGACAAACAATTAGCAATTTATTTTAGATTCTTGAAAAATTTATAGTAGATCCCTCTGTCTACCCATATTAAAAGTCACTTTTGTGGTATTTTTCATCTACATTAATACTTTAAAAAAATATTATATCATATATTTATTTTTTTGTCATTATATTGTCTGTCCCAAACTATGCAAGTTGAGGACAAAAACAACCCGACTCTAAATCTAAAAAGTAATAAGTGGAATAAACAAAAGAAACACCATGAGTTTGTTAGTGTTCATACATGTCTGAATCGTTTGGATAAAATGTGCACAATAGTATAAACACTTAGAATTGTGAAGAAATTCAAACACAAGATTTATATATATACTTAGTTCAGTCCACAATAAGGCCTACATTGGCGGAGAGGGGAGGCCAGGCGAGGTAAATCATTCTACTGGGAAATAGGCAAGAGCAAACTACAAGAAAATATAAATAAACTCCAGACACTTGTATTTGGTTGTCATTTGAGTTTCAAATATCACTCGCTATTCATTCTTCATAGTTTCTAATTAAAATATAAGGGTGTGTTTGTTTGTAGGTTTGGATTTTTAATAGTAAAAAAGTTTTTGAATAGACGCTTAAATGTAATATTTTGAATGTACAATAATTTTATAATAAAATATAAAAAAATAATAAAATTTGGATAAAATTCACTAAAGAACACAATCTAAAAAAAATATTATATTAAAATAATATTTAAATAAAAATTCAATTAATACTTCATTTCAAATCGCAATCAAACAAATACTGACAAGTAAAATACTATTGTCTCTCTTACCAAATACAAGTACAACATTTTTAAAGGCTAAATTGCAAGCGTCAACCTCTATAATTTGTGCATTGTTTTTTGTTGTTAATTCGAGATGAATTTTCTTCAAATGTGGAAAGCCTCGCCAAATCCTTCAAGATTCACCATCATTCATCCATCGGGCAAACTGGGTTTTCTTCGAATATCATCCATAACTTCTGAAACTCAAGCACCAACTAACAGTTATTCAACCAAATGAAATAAGAGAAATCTCTCCTAATTTCCTACACTCAATATACATGGGTTTCCTCTCAAGAAATTTCTCTAAAAATACTCAAGAATGTAGGTCAGGATATAATTAGTAAATATAGGGATATGTTTAATGGTAGTGTTAGAATAATTAAGGAAAAAAAATGGTAAAAAAAGAACTGCCATGAGTCAAAGAATTGGTCTGAAAAGCTGTAGAATTACATCATTTCACGTGGGAGTTTATTACAGCAAAAATGACACATAATTTTCTCACTATTATATACCTAAAAATAATTCTCCAAAATTAACACAAGCCACAAAATGTGTAACATTACACATCATTATCCCACCAAAACACAACCTAAAATCATTCCATCTCAAATAAAATTACACCTAAAAAGCAATTCTCATTTTTATCAAAATATCACTATCAACATTAACGCATGATAAAAAAAATTCCCCCAATTAATTTTACACCTAAAAATATTCCCTCCTAATCAACACCTATAGATAAATCATTAAAAAAATATATTTTAATTTACCCTCTCCTAAAACTTCACCCGAATAGATTACATGAATCAAAATGTCTAAACCTCACTTACAAAGGAAGATCACATTAAACTCGTGGCATTTATTTCTGCTAGATGTGATGCCTCGGGTCAGCCAAGGTGTGGAGTCTTTTTTGAAACTGCAAAAAAATTTAATTGCAGTTAGAAAATTGTTTCAAGGCATTGGAAATCAGTCGAAGAGAAGAAAGCTAAAGGCAAGTGTTGGAATTTTTGATCCAATTAGATCCACCCCAGTATAAGACACACACTTAATTATGCAGCCCGCTTTAAACCTTGGTCCTGACCGCGACCCGCACCCGCCAACCCGTGATCCGCCAGACCCGCACCCGCTTACTCACACCCTTACCTGAATCAGTGCCCGCGACCCGTGCCTGTGACCCGCTTAGGATCCGCGTCTTTTGCTAGACGCAATCCTGGCCGTCCATTATGGATCTTGATCCTGGCCGTTCGTCCCTACTTACCTTGAGTATATATACATAGAGAGAGAGGGTGCAGCTCTCTCATCTCTCCCTCACACTCTCTCGCTCTAACTTTTCCACTCTCTAGCCTCTCTCTCTCAACCTCTATGTTTACCTTTTCCGGTGACTGTTTCCGGCAGTTCACGGCAGTTTCTAGCGGCGCCTTCCTCCTGTAACTTGTGGAGCTCTTGTGGCGCGGTGTTTCACCATCTGTTTTTTTGTTCGTAGCCGCAAAGGGCTCGTTCAACCTTTAGGCGTTTTTATTTTTGTTTGTTTCGCCTTGTATGTTCTTGAGGGGGTTCATTTTGTGTGAGTCGTGTTAGTTTTGGGCCGGTTAAAAGTGTGTAGTCGTTAATTAGGTGGATTTTGTGTGTCGATTTACTGTTTTGAGTGGTTAGGGGCTGAACCTAACCAAAACAAGTCTAGTATTTCTGTTTTAATAAAACTTTAGATCTTGTTCGTACATTTCTATTACAAGTGGTATCAGAGCTATTTGGTGTTTTTTCGTTTTCGAAATCGAGTAATATTTTCAGTTTTGAGGTTTTTTTGCTGTAAGTCTTTAGATCTACGAAAGGATCTGGTTGAATCGAACTTTTTTTGGTGTTTCGATTCTTTTCCTAGTAGATTTGTTGGATACCGGCCAAAATCTCACTCGATCCGTGCTTTTTAGCCTCGGTTATGTGCGATTTGTGTTGAAACATGACTTAATCGCTACAGATTTATGTAGTTTGGTTAAGTTTGAGTCTAAATTTGGTTAGTTTGTTACAAAACCGTTTTACTTTTAATAAACGGGTTTTGTATTTCAAACCTCCTTTAAATAAAAGGTGTAAATAGGGTAAAGTGCCTCTGTTTTGTATAGATTTTGTTCACTGGGAGTCAAAATCTAAAAGGTTTTGTAAATCTTAAAAGTTGGTAAATATTTTTTGAAGATCTTTATATGTTTCAGACTAAAATCTCGTTTGAAATCTTCAAATCTTTAAGTCTTGTTTGTTAGTGTTCCTTTTTGGTCGGTAGTGTGTTATATTCGATCTGTTTTGGGGATTCTAACAATTTGTTAGAAGAGAAACAAATTTTGTGTTTGGTTTCTGTTTTTTGTGAATTTTAGTTTTGGCTAACCCTTATTTTCTACAAAAGAGAATAGGTCTTTTGTTTGTCTATTTCCTACTGTTTTGTAGGAATATAAATTTTTGTTGTTGTGCTACGAGGGTAACCCCTGAACTCACATTTTTACTACTTTGTGTCTGTTTTAATTTATGCATTTAATTTTTGCGCCCAAAAATAATTTTGTAAAGGCTATTGTGAAACCAAAGTTACTAAAACTTCGATCTTCACTTTGTGAGTGGTTCTCGAGTACCTCGGTTGAATAGTCACGAGTGTATGTTGTAATAGTTAGGTTATATATTTTCTTTGATTGCCTAATTTCTTGCTGTGATTGTCTGATTGTGTGTCGATTTACTGTTTTAAGTGGTTAGGGCCTTAGCCTAACCAAAACAAGTCTAATATTTCTATTTTAACTCGATTTTGTTAATAAAACTTTAGATCTATTTCGTATATTTTTATAAGAGAAAGGATATTTTTTTCGTATAGGAAAAAAATATTGTCAGAAAAAACAAGATCATACCCGATTTTACGGCAATCGAGAGGTTGTCTGTGCTGTAGATATCCTCAATCAGAACCCTAGCAAATGGAATACAATGCTCAAAGTCAACGGTGCATAGATGGGTTATAGAAAAGCAAATTTGAGCTCATACAAGTACGATTAAGCCAAAACTTATACATGCTAGTAAATTTCCAAGGTTATGTTTTTCCCTTACAAGCTCCAGATTGTTTTCGATGCATTGAAAATGCACAATTACAAAGTATGGAAAACATAGTTCATATCAATGAAAAATGGTTTTATATGTCCAAGGCTAGCCATCGATTTTATTTTACCACAATAGAAAATTAACCACACAAAACATGCAAAAGTAAAAAATTTATTGTAAGATTACGTTTATGTGTGTTGTTTCGCGACCAATATGGGACAAGGATGGAACTCTTTTGTTTGATGGAAAAATCTCAATTTCCCCATTTACTGAAAAAGTTCCAGCAATGCAGTCAAGCAAAAATCGTGTGACTGACACATTAGAAACAGAACTAATACAATCCGTAACAAAAGAAGTTATAAGAAACGATTTGATTAATCAGGTTAAAAAAAAATTTAGTTTTCAACATCATTAAAAGTAAGAAAACTAACTATGGAAGTCTTCTACTATCTTAATTAGAGTAGAAGACCTAACATTTTCTTGTCATTACTGTCGCATCTCATTCTATAGACATTTACAGCTCAAAGATCTAATTAATCCCGGTTTTATTCTTTTGCGAATTATCCTAGAAATCAAATAAAAGTGACATCATAAATTTAAACATATTTTCATCTAGCAAGAAATTGCGAAGCCACACATTAAGGGGGGTGATGCCGAATTCATAAATGCAGCAACTAGATATGGTTTTCATATTGTTCTCAATCAACAACTACCTAATTCTCCATATATGAATGTCAACGACTAAGGATGATTTTGAGTGATTCAAAGTTTACAAACAAAAAAGGCATGCAAGAATGTGGAAGAGTTTGTTGAAACAGTTCTAACAAGTTTTAACGCATTAACACCAGAACGTTGAATAAGGTATTTTTAGGTTTACAAAATTGTTTGATTGAAGTAATGAAGATAAAATAAGATAATTTGTACAAAAGACCACATTTAAAAAAGATAGTTTAGTTAGAAAACAGAAATCTGCTAACACAGCTCACTGTTCCACTAGAGCTGATTCACGAATGCATTCAATATCTTATGGAAAAAGGATATATGAATGGGATTGAAAATGTAATTGTTGATTTAGGATATTAGAGATAGGAATATGATTTAAACATATTTTTTGTAAATATTTGTGTTTTTAGTAAGCTTATAAAAAAATGTTCCGGCTTACAGTGTAAACATATTGGGTGGCTTAAATGAAAATATTTTGATATTTTTTGTCTGAAAATGATTCATTAATACAGCTGTAAATATCAAAAGTGTTTAGCATTTAATGAAATGCAATGAATAAAATGTATGTTTCTCTAATTTACCTCAATTTAGTACTTAACAAATTTAGTTTGTATGTGGAAATTATTTTCTACGAATAGATGTTAGAAAATAGCAACAAAATTATGCCCAAACAGAATACATAAAACACAAAATAGCCACGGCGTAATTTGGAAAACAAAGTAGTGAACATCGCTGGCATGATTGTATTAACAAGAATAATTTTGAATTAAAAAACACTATTAGCAGGGCATAAAAAAACTAATTCATGCTTAAAACACTTAATGAAGTCATGAATTGCATGTCTACTAATATTTGTAACCCACAGACAATAGATAACCCACATATAAGTTCAACTAGTTTAAGTTTTAGGAAGGATCTCACCAACTTCCTTATGGAGGACTTGAATGCGATGGTAATGTGAATCGGGAAGGGGTGGGGATGTAATTTTTATCATGCTCGTCCTCCAAATCAGGAACATAGCCCAACTTCCCCCAAATATCTCTATTTTTCGGTGACATCGGAGGACCACCTTCATCCCCAGCGTTCTTCTATGGTTGGAAAAATGGACGTCGAGGTGTTGTTGGCCTCCGTCCGTGAAGTCCACCGAAGAAATCAACATCCAAGTCCAAGTCAAATGGTTCCTCCATGTCTGGCACCCAATGTCTGTCACCATCACTCACTGCCAGCTCATACCCGGAGTTGTGGTACAGATCGGAGGCGGCTTGAACTTCGACCAACAAGGGTGAATCGATCTCCCTCTGACGGCCTTTTTTTGGACAAATTCATGGTCAAAAGAATGAAACACGATAAAATAAAAGGTACAGTTGCGGCAAAGACCATATGACTCACATTTAAGATTTGAGAAGGATGGCGGAAAAAGAACGATAGGGTACGGCGGAGAGGGCGATGAGGAGCGGCAGTGAGAGAGCAATGGACTCCGACGGCCCGATCCATGGCGGAGGGGGGCAATTCGGCATAAATTGATACTGATTCCGCAAGAGAGGGCGACGGACTCTGGCGGGTTCAACGGATCAAAGAAATGAGAAGAAGATTTATAAAGAGAAAAATGAGATTGGGGTGTATAGGTAAGAGAATGAGATAATGTGTGTAATTTGTGGTGGGGTGGGTGTGTAGGTGGGGGGTAAATTAGTATAATTAGAATTTTTAATTTTATAATTAGTAGATATAAATATAATTAATCAGTGTCCAAAAAAAATAGAATGGGCATATTATCTGGGACAATCCAAAAAGGAAAATAAGATCAAATTATGTGAGATGGAAAAAATAAATTTATTATTTAAAGATAAGAATACAATTCATCCATAATAATCTCACAATCTCTTTACCTCCTAGTTCTAGTATATTTCACTATGTAGAATATGAGAGTATTGGTGTATTTATGCACCACTTGAAGTATATAATGTCATTTATCATCTAATCAAAATTTCAACAACACAAAGGAAACAAATCAGTATTTAAGCAAATTTGAGAAATGTTCCTTCATAGGCAAATGTTATATGTCTAGAATAAGTTCTCTTACATATATCCTTCATTTATTATTTTCTTCACATTTTCCCAATCAAATATCAATTTACGTAATGAATGTATAAAATAAACTACTACAAATTTACGGTAGAATAGACCTTTTAGTTGTGATGAGTGCAAAGACCCAAATCACACCTGAGAGTTTTGAAATGGTCAATGTTAATGTCTTGGTCAGAATGTTGGCATGTTGGACCTTGATTTGAATATAACATAGATTAGTACCATTATTTAATAATTTTCATATAAAACGGTACCATATATCACTATACTTTGTTGAACTATGTTGGTCTGGAGTTTTTGAAATATTGATTTATTGGATTTGTCAAATAAATAAATAAATCAAAACAGATAACGCCATAATCCTCCAATTTTTTTTTCCTAAAAACCAGCTTATAAAATTGTTTCCCAGATAAGAATATCATTCTGAAGTGCTTTTATTATCATTGCAATAGTCTTCTCAATAGGAATCAATATATTTAACTAATGTGAATGATAAATGTCATGAATACCATAAAACATATTCAGAAGTGGCCTTAACATTCATAGAATTCTTTTGATGACTTCCAAACGAGATTCCTTTGAACTGGCTTGAAATCTTGTACATACATCAATACTAAAAGAAATTCCAAGACTATTAGTTGTAAGATATAATAGACTACCAATAAATCTTCGATATATCTTTTGATCAACTATTTTTCCAGATGCATCATTCGATATTTTTTTATGTTGTACCAAAAATTTCCGGATAACACTGCAATCATGTCCTGACTAAATTTTTTCACAATATTCTAGCATACATACTTTGACTCATAAAGTAATTCACATTCCAATCACGGGCAATTCAAACTTTTTAGACATCAAAGCAACAAATTCATCTTTTAGAAATTAGATATTGATTCGAAGACAATGTCATCCACGTACACTTAGGCAATCATAACATTCCCTCTCGAGTAAATAAAGTCTTTATCACCTTTGAATGTAATTCTTATCAAAAGGATAGAAAAATAAAGGCTATCATACCATGCCCTAGGTGCTTACATCAATCCATAAAGCATCTTGTACAATTTGTGCACATATTTCGGATGTGTTGGATCTTCGAACCCCTTCGATTGAGCATCATATATCTCCTCTTTCAACCCTCCATTCATAAAGGCCGTCTTCACGTCTATTTAATACAAGGTAAATTCAAAGGTATAAGAAACAAAGAGTAGCAATCGAACCACCTCAATTCGAACAACAAACATAAAGGTCTCATCATAATCCAAACCTTCAAATTGAGTGTATCCTTGTTCTATTAATCCCGCCTTATTTATGATAATATTCCTCTTAACATCAATTTTATTTCAGAATATCCACTTTGTTCCAATAATATTGATGTTTGATGGTAGTTCAACCAATTCCAAACCATATTTCATATGAATTAAAGCAACTTATCTTGCATTACGACAATTCATAACTCATCACTAAGAGCATCTTCAATATTATTTGGCTCAATATTAGATATAAAATAATTAAGAACAACATGTGTCATAGGTCAATTTATATACCTCTTTTGTAACTCGTCTCCTTTGGAATCTCCAATACTATCATCAATTGAATAGTATTTACCAATTCTGAAATATTTTCCGAATTCAATTATTTTATCAACACTTTTTTTGGACTTTTGTTCCTTCTTCTTTAGAACAATCTCATAATCAAGAATATTTTTGGTGGAATTTTGATTTTTTGTTAAGATATGACCTCCTCGTCAATGCATTAGATTCAACTCCATCTTCAAATCTCCTACTATAATTTTTTTGTCCTTAAATACATGATAAGCTTAACTATTGGTTAACCAATAAATATTTCTTCATCCGACTTGAAATCAATCTTGTTCTAACGAATTTTTATCCCTTAAGATATGACATTTGCATCCAAAAATGTAGAAGTACTATTGCACTCTTGACTTCTTTCCACGGCAATATTCATACGATGTATAGTGTGTATTCGATCATAAGTAAACCCAATTTATATATTTCTTTAAGCTTAACCTTGACAATCTATTAATATGATATCAGAATTATGACTTCTATCTATATACGGATCTCGCCACTGTCATTCGTCATCATCAACATTCTATTGTTCTCCAAAAACCTCATGTGAAATCTCATACTCATTGCAAAAATCTTCAAAATATCAATTCTCAAACTCGCTTTCATGTCACTCCGAATACTGTTAAAATTGGGCATAGCCTTCACTTCACTTTTGGTCCAAGTATGAGTTACTGGACTGAGCCTACCCTATTCTTTCCTAGTGGATAATGTCCACACATATATATATATATGTATTTACCTAGCTGATTTTACCAGCAATCATTCACAATCATCCATTCACTCTGATTCTGTCGCCACTGTGCTCTACTTTCACACACTGCTCGCACCGTGCACGCCATCGACGCCTTCACCAACATCCATACACATCATCTTACACACAAAACACTCTTTAATGGTTACTTGAACCATCTTGCTTCGCCCATGCTTCTCTTGCTCCCTAATTGGTCTCCGTATCGATGATTCCTTCACTCCGCCTCATCTCTTTATCACTAACCTTTTCCTTTTAGTTCTTTCTTTCGCTTTTTCCTATTTCGCAAATACTTGTCCTGATTTTGTGAGTTCTTGAGGTTCACAACTGATAACTGGTGTACTAGGTATTTGGAAAGCACCATTAGTATAGTGTGTCATCATCTAGCTGATCTATATAATGACAGCCTGTGCCTACCAACTAATTTAGATAAGTCAGTTGAACCTCAAAGTGTTAAAAAAGCTATCCTCGATCCTAAGTCGAAAGAAGCTATGGATTTTGAGATGAAAGCCCTCACTAACAAAAAAACCTAGATACTCTGTATTTTTTCTAAGGATAGAAAACCTATTGGGTGTAAATGGGTGTTTAAAATAAAATACAATTTCAATGAACAGTTAAGAGGTATAAAGCTAGACTTGTTGCAAAATGTTAAAATGCCCACTATTGGGTGTGTTCTTTCTGTTGCTATTAGCTATGGTTGGGAAAATTTTCAATTAGATGTGAACAATGTTTTCTTACACGGTAATGTCCATGAAACAGTTTATATGACGCCGCCTGAGGGGTATTCAGAAATGTTCCAAAACAAACACTGTCTTTTGCAAAAGTCTTTGTATAGTTTGAAACAAGCCCCAGGCAGTGGAATGAGAAATTAAAATCTGCAATGATTGAATTTGGCTTCAAACAGTCTCTCCATGATTATTCTTTGTTTGTTAAAGCTGAAGCTGATATGATTATCATTGCTCTAGTTTATGTTGATGATATCCTTGTTACTGAAAATAATGTTGAGAAGATCACAGAGTTCAAAAGGTTTTTGAATGGAAAATTTAAAATCAAAGATTTAGGAGTTTTGAACTATTTTCTAAGAATAGAGGCTAGTAAATATCATAAAGGAACTGTTTTCTCTTAGCGAAAATATACCCTTAAATTAATTTCTAAATTCGAGTGTTGGGATGTAAACCATCGTTAGTTCCTATGGAACAACATCTAAAACTTGATAATGCTTGATAATGTTGTTAGTGAAGCTAATCCTTTAATATTAAGTGTTGTTGGTTATCAACAATTGGTTGGGAAGTTGATTTACTTAACTCTAACAAGTCTTGATATAGCCTTTAGTGTTCAAGTCTTGAGTCAATTCATTTATAAGCCCAAGGAATCTCATAAGCGGGCAGCCCTAAAGGTATTAAGGTACCTAAAAGGGTGTCCTGGGCAAGGACTTCTATTTTCTAAAAATGAAAATCTGACCTTGAAAGCTTACTGTGACTCGGACTAGGCTTTTTGCCCAATTTCTAGAAAGCCAATAACTGGTTTCTGTGTGTTTCTTGGGAGCTCTTTAATCTCTTTTAAAAGCAAGAAGCAGTCGACCGTGTCTCGGTCATCTGCTGAAGCTTAATATAGAGCCATGGCCCAAACTTGTGCGGAAGTAACTTGGCTTCTTGGCATACTTCGTGATTTACATATTGATCATGGGCATGCTCTTGAGTTGTATTGTGATAATACTACTGCTATCATTGAGGTATATTGCCACATGGTAAGGGATTACACTTCCAAATGCATCATTTCGACACATTTTACTCCCTCAAATGAGCAACGTGCTGATTTACTCACAAAAAGTCTTGACAATAAGTCACTTTACCGTCTTTGTACTCTTAATAGGTTTTTTGATTTGTTTCAGGTTGCTAATGCTAGCCCTTCGAGTGAGGAGGGGTGTTAAAAATTGGACCTAGCATTCACCTCACTCTTGGTCCAGGTATGAGTTACTGAGCTGAGCCCACCCTATTCTTTCCTTGTGGATAATATCCACATATATATATGTATTTACCTAGCTGATTTTACCAGCAATCACTCACGATCATCCATTCACTCTGATTCCGCCGCTGTTGTGCCCTACTTTCACACACGGCTCTCACCGTGCACGCCATCGACGTCTTCACCAACATCCATACACATCCTCTCACACACAGAGCACTCTTTAATAGTTACTTGAACCATCTCGCTTCGTCCACGCTTCTCTCGCTCCCTAATCGGTCTCCGTATCGATTATTCCTTCACTTCGCCTCATCTCTTTATCACTAACCTTTTGCTTTTAGTTCTTTCTTTCGCTCTTCCTTCTTTCGTAAATATTTGTCCTAATTTTGTGAGTTCTTGAGGTTCATAACTGATAACTGGTGTACGAGGTATTTGGAAAGCACCATTAATGATCTATGATCTTGGATGATCATTGTTTAGGTTGTATTGCTCTGATTTACAACTTTTGAGCTATTGTTCTGATTTACAGTTTTTGAGCTAGTTTAATATTCATGAAAGTTTTCCTTTGATAACAATGTGACTTTCCTAAAATTTGTTCATGTGTTGCTTTATGCAGTAGATCCTTTGTGATTATGGCATGTCATGTTAATACTCGATGCCCTCTGCACACCAGAATACTTGTCAATAAATGACACTCGGAGTGTAGACGTTCCTCACTCCCCATAATATAATTGTTAGTTTATTTCATTGCTTTGATTTGTTAACAAATACCAATCACCTTAGCATTCTTTTTGTAAATGTGCTAATAGAAAAGAATCACACACCAAATTCTATATTCTATCGGAGATCCGACAAACAACTCAGTTACGAAATCAGCCTCCAAATCATAACATCGCCGAGGACATCATAAAATAAAAGGTCAAGGATAACCAAAGTAAACAAAGAAATCGTTCCATGTGCGCGAAAACATAAACTAAGATGGTCCAGACTACTTATCGAGTAATGAAAGAACCCAATTCCGGCGCCTCTCAGCTGAGAGCGACAAAAACAGTCGCCTACGAGAGTGGGAAACTAGTTTATCATGCGCTCTAAACAGCATTTCGTCCGGGATGTCGGGAATGCTTTCCAAAGCCTCGATCGTTCGATCAAGGCTCGCTTCCTCCACCCTAAATCGTTCATTCTGCTCATGTGAAATCGATTCGTGGCTTGGCTGGACAGTGGACGCCTCTTCGTCCAGCCTCTCCTGCTGGACAGTCCACCGATTGCGCCGGCCACTCCGCGTCGCAGGCCCCCGAGCCCAAGTCACAGGCGGCGGAGGATTGTTGCCTGCTTCTGCACCTGTGCCCGGGCCACCTCCCTCGACTCCCAATCCCATAGGAGAATCATCAGGACCAGATGGCACATCAGCACCCGATGGCTCGGCTTCCCGAGATCTCTGTTGAATATAAGATAGTGCATGTTCTTTAGCTTCGGTATCGCTCGCAAACATTTTGCTGCATAGGTGGTAGTTCGGGAACGGCCGCGTGCGCAAATGTGCGTACGCTGGATAAGCCTACAAAGCATATGCGAACTTAATTATCAAAAAAATAGGATGTGTATAAGTAATATTTAAGGCTCTATGTATCCAAATATTTTTGCAAGGTTTGGTGAAGAGAATGGAATTGTATAAAAGAATTCTAAACATCATAAATTGAACATAGAATGAGAATTTATACTGACAAATGCAAAAGAAAAAAAAAAAAAAACAAAAAACAAAAAATTGGATGAATCAATCTAAATGAGATTGTATACTACAGAATAAAAAATAAGGAAATGAATCAATTACAGAAAACGATCAATAAAAGAGAATTTCAATGAAGTAAAATTTTTTGAATAAATATTGCCATGTTTAGTTAGTAATTTTGAAATAATAATAAAGTAATCATAATTTTGACATGAATTTTATAAAATCGGAATAATATATTTTTTAAAAAATTATAAAAATTAAATAGTAAAATAAATAAATAAAATAAAAATACTAGGTATACAAATTTTATTTTTCTCCCCTCAAATTCCATTTTTTTTACTCAAACAAACAAGAGAAAATGAAAACATTTTCATTTATCTACTCTCAAACTTTTTCAAAATACTATTATAATCTCACCAAATATTACATCAAATACTTAATTTTTTATTACTACCAAAATTTTCCAAAACTCCAAAACATCTATAGAAACTCAAGACTTTTTTGTTGTTTCTTTACCTGGATCCATTCCTTCCAAAGCTGGGTAGACGCATCGACCATCCCGGTTTCCGGGTCTACGCCGAGCCCCGTTTTTTTCTGCAATAGATCTTGTAGGACCATCCATTCGGCCTTAAGTCGATTCCACTTGCCCTTTAGCTGTTTCACCGAATACATCTGGCCCGTCTCGGCCAACAGCTGTGCAGAAACTTGGTCCCATATTTCCAGGGAAATCGACGATGAAGTTAACTCCCCGTCACAAAATCGATGCCACATAATGGACGTCAAAGCGCATGCCGTTCGGTAACTGTACCTCGCTATGTTATCCCTTTTCCTAGGCATCTATAGCGGAATAAGCACAAAGTTATGGAGTAGGGATAGAGAGAGAAAGGAGAGGAGTGTTACAAGCTCGTAGATACCCGCTTATTTGGAGTCCGTGCACCATGATGTAACATTTCCCGTCGCAAATCTCTTGCTGTTATTTCTGTTATTTCTAATTTGGGACGATTTGAACACATGACCTTATGGTCGTATATTCACCAGCCACCCCCTACGGATGCAGTGAGCTTTTGATCATACACTACATGAAGCACCACAACCAATCGAACAAAGTATTAATCAAATATGTTATATGACGATCTCATCTAAAAACTTAAACGAATATGCATCATTAGTTTACATATTATATAGTCTACCAACAGCCTCGTCGTCGATAATTTTAAAAAGGAGATATGTGTTGTGTCTAATATACTCCCAACAGCAATATTTTCTTTTTGGTTTGCCCTAAACATCTTCCAATATTTCTAAAATATAAAATAATTGAATATATTTAATCATTATCCCACACTTTATTCGATCACATTACTCAAATAAATATACATTTTTCTTTCAAATTATTCTATTTAATACTACTTATGTAAATTCTCGTGCCAAAATAATAATAAAAAAAATCACTTTATCAACTCATTCATGACATTTATATTAGTACAATCTACTAAAGATGAACACAGATTTTGGAGTATGATATAGTCTACCAACAATATACATAGAAATATAACAAACAAGTACAACCGAAGTTACATTGCATCAAGTATGGCGACATATAGATATATAGACGACACCTGCTGCTTCAGCTAAAATTTGGCTACAGTATCACAGGAGTTCTTCAATTCAATTCATGCCAAATCTGTTTTCGTATACAAACAACAAAACGCTTACCTAGGGTATTCCTTTCGGATCGGGAAGCTATGCGGAAGCAGGAGACACGCCCATCGCAATGAATTGCGTCTCCCGTCGAAGGCCAAACCTGTTGAGTGACGACGGAGTCCAATTCCCTTAAAATTCGGCGAGATTAGTGAGTTATTCCGACAGTTGAGGGACGTCGTCGGCCGTGGGGGCGATAAATTGCACGGAAAAGACGTGGATCGACACGGTGGCTGTTGAATTTCACAGATCTGTTTACACAATGGGCAGAGCAGAGATCATCTAAGGAAGGCCTAAGGGTGTTCTCCTTAATTTCTTAGGAAAAGTGGGTCAGAGGAGAGGGCCAAACCGCGCGCGAGAGATGTAGGAGACGAGAAGAAGGATATGCAGATGGTGCTGGAAGGAATGGAATGGAATGGAAGGATCTTCAAGGCAAGACTAGGTGAAGGGACGAAGACTGAGCAAGGCGTCAAGCTAGGTGGGCGGAGGAAAGAGGAAACTAGTAATTGGAATGGGTTTGTTTTTACAATTACTTTTTACCCCACGGTTTTCCAAAATATATCAAAAAAAATAAATAAATAAATAAAAAATTAATACATTACATTTATTTTTAGAGTAAAAATTATTTTTAGTCTTATTTAATATCATAATTATTAATTTTGATTTTATTCAAAAAATTTTATCAACTTTTGTCTCATTCAAATGAAAATTTATAGATTTTAGTCTCAAGATGGTTGACTGGGGCCGAATACGGCCGCGTTGGCTTGAACATGATCGTGTTGGATGACTCAGAAGGTAACTGAGCGTCCCAAACAACCAACACTGTCATGTTGGGCTCAACATGACCGTGTTGTTACCATGCACTTCTGAACACGGTTGTGTTTCTTGCCCGTATTCTGAACACAACCATGTTGTTGTCATGTTCTCAACACAACCATGTTTGAGGTCATGTTCACGATCATATTTTCAATATAAGTATATTGTAGATCATGTTTATTATTATTTTCACGTCTGGATTAAAATTATTTGATATATATAATTCAACAAAAATATTTTTTATAATTATTTTCATAATATAAAAAATAGCCAATTTTTAATATTTTAAAAAAATAATTACAAAAAAAAATATAATATTATCCTTTTATTTGAAAGGTCAAAGTGTCAGCCCTGGACAGCACAGCTACGATCAAAAGCAATTTATCTCACCCCAAAAACCCAGTGAGCTCATATTTTGACTGAACAACCTACTCTATTTGGTGAAACCAGAGAAAAAAGAGTAGGTAACCAATGATCAAGCAATGAAATCCTCCTTTGTCAACCTGAAGCATTATTATAATTTTTTTGCAATTATATTTTAAAAATATTAAAAATTAATTATTTTTTATATTATGAAATAATATAAAAAAATTTTTTATTGAATTATAAATATATATCAAATAATTTTAATCCAGACGTAAAAATAATAATAAACATGGCCTACAATATACTTATATTAAAATCATGATCGTGAATATAGTCTAAAACATGGTTGTGTTGAGAACAAAGTCGTAAATATGGCCTAAAAATATGGTTGTGTTGAGAACATAGGCAGGAACATAACTATATTCAGAACACGGACAAGAACACGACCGTGTTCAGAAGTGCATAGTAATCACCACGGCCGTGTTGAGCCCAACACGGCCGTGTTGGCGGCCTCGGACGCCCAGTTACCTTCTGAGTCATCCAACACGGCCGTGTTCAAGCCAATACGGCCGTGTTCAGTCCCAGTCGGGCTAAAATTGACAAATTTTCATTTGAGTGGGACCAAAATTAATAAAAAAATTTTAACGAGACCAAAATTAATAATTATGATATTTAATGAGACCAAAAATAATTTTTTTTCTTATTTTTATATTCCTTACACAATTCTCTATACCTCATATAATTTTTTTTTCCACCAATCTCACAAAACAAACACACCAATAATACTCATATCTTTTACTGTAATAACAAATTACTATCTATGTGCCAGCTAATTTCTCCTCTTTAGCTGTAATATTTGGACTTTAGTTAGGACACAAAATTTTAGGTATTATGTAATTAATAAATAATTAAAAAAATATATTAATAAAATAATTATAGTATAATAAAAATAATTATAAGATTGTTAAATAGTTTAATTAAAATAAATAAAAAATTATTAACTATGAAATTTTAAAATGTGATTAAAGATTATAATTATATTTTTTTAAAAAATTAAAAAAAAAAAGACAAATAATGTGAAACAGGCGAAAATAGAAAAATTGGACAAATGATACGGAGTAAGTATAAAATTAAAGTTAAATTAAAATATATACAAAAATATCTTTTCGTTCGGAATTGATTTTGATTATCAATATATGCTACTTTCGTTCAATAATTAAGTACTCCCTCCGTCCCGGTGCAAGGTTGCCGTTTACTTTTTGCACGTAGATTTTTTAATATAAATATTATAATGGGTTGTAGTGAAAATGACAAAAATGCCCCTATTAATATTGTGTAATATAAAAGTAATGACATGTGTAATATAATGTAAGTTGGAAAGGTGTTTATTATGTTAGGTAGGTAGTACCATTACTAAATTAGGAAATAGTAACCTTGTTTTGGGACGGAAGAAAATAGAAAATGACAACATTTCAATGGGATGGAGGAGTATCTAATTGTTTTTTTTTTATTTTTAACTTTGAATACTAATATTATATTCGTATGTAATACAAATTAAAAGAAGAAAATAAAAATATTTCTATTAGTATTGTATAATTCAAATGCAATGCAATGATATTTGTGTAAAATATAAAAATATTTTTAAGGGCGCAAAAAGTAAATTGATTCTTTATTAAAGAGACGATGGAGTATTTAATTATACAAATTTTATATAAATAAAAATTATAAAATATTTTAAATAGTATATTTAAATAAAATAAATAATTTATCAATCATTCCTTTAATATTTATTTGAAATGAATTAGTATCTAATTTTTATAAAAATTATAAAATAAGAATCAATCAATTATTTATTTATTTATATTATTCAAATATAATTATTTAAAATGTTTTAAATTTATTTTATATAAAACTTACACAAATATCAAATTCGGACAAAGAATATATTTTGTTCCTACATTAATTTAATACAACAAATTTCAAACAATAAATAAAACATTAGATTAAAAAAATTATAAATTTACCTATAATAAGAATATAAGTGTTAAATATGTAAAAAAAAAATTTTAAAAATAGAGTATTATATAAAAAAATTACTATTAAAATTGTTAGAAAAAATATGATTTGATATTCGTATGCGAAAATTTACGATTCAACTATAAATATTCGATTTGTTTCGAATATTAGTCAAATAAAAAAATATAAATTTTTTAATATTCGATTCGATATTCGTAAATATTCGATTCGATAATATATAATATATATTTTCAATTATGTATATTATATATATATATTTAGTATTATTATTTTAGATTAATCTTTTTGAAAAAATTTTTTTTTTAGTATTATTCGATCATAAATAATACTATATATTTTCAACTATATATATTATACATATTAAATATTTTTATTTTAATTATTAAATAAAAAAATATTATTTATAATATTATTTTTTTAAAAAAAATGTATAACTAATATGAATAAAAATAATATATTAACATAAATAATTCCATATATATTGTAAAGTAATATATATTTAATTAAATATATTTAATATTACAATTTAAATTCTACACAAATAAATATATAATATAATTTTTAAAAATAATAAATTCAAAATATGTAACTGCGGTCAACCAATTTTACTTGCAAACCATAAAAAACTTTAATTTGTCAAATATGTCATATCGTTCCTATATTCTCCCGTTTTGTTTTCCTACATTCTCTTTGATTTTTCAACAATGTGGTTGCTATTTGTTTGCTCTCTTATATTGACGGTAATTATTTTTCTATTTTTGATTATTTCATTGACATATTTTTTTTTTATTTTAGTGACTAGTAAAATCATTATTTTTCTTTTTCGTTTTTTGTTATTTTTGTTATTTTTTTTTATTTGGTAGTGTTTTTATTTTGTAGTATTTTTTATTAATCTGTATTTTTCTTTATTTATTTCAGAGTATAACTTCCTATTTTTATTTAGTTCATAAAAATCATATTTTTTCATTATCTTAGCTTTTAGGTTGTTATTTTTTTTTTTTTCCAATTTGAATTCGATATGGATAAAAGAACTTCCTATGTTATATTAATCAAAGTCTCGAAAAAACAAATTGATTATAAAAATTTTTTATCTTTAAAATTTTTATTAATGTGTATTTTTCTTTTTTTTTTCAACAGAATATTAAACTAAATCATTCCGTTTTCCAATAATTTATCAACAACTTTCCCACCGGTTTTTAGGTTGGTATTTTTTTTTATTTTTTTTACTTAATTATTTTTTATTATGTTATTTTGCATTTTTTTTACTTATTTGTATATTTTCTATTTTTACAACAAAATTCTATATTATCTAAGCATTTAAATTTATATTGCAGGATTATGGAGAATTCAAATAAAATAGAATTAGTCATTCGAGAAGATAGTATTCGAAAGAAGGGGAATGATTTTTGTGGAGGTGATTTTTCATTGAATGACAGTGATGGAGCCAGACAAGTAGAAAATATAAATACTAACGAAGAGAATGATAATGAAAAGGAACATGATCGAAAAAGTGATAAAGAAAATTGTGGCGAGGAAAAGAAATATTATTTTGAAAAGAAAAAGAGAAAAAAATGTTCAAAAGCTTATACAGATTTTATTGAAGTAGCTTTGGATGATGGAAATACAAAATTTCAATGTATACATTGTAAGACTTCTCTGGCTAAATCAACATTGGGTACTGACACGGCCGTCCAAGCTCCGAAAAATGATTATTGAAGATGATTGTGATAGACATTAAAATTCATTTGTATCCAACTCAAAGGTCACCCAGCCGAGTCATCCCAAGGCCAAGATCACAAGAACCGGGACTTCAAGACTAAGACAACAGAATATGGAAGAATCTCAAAGTTACCCTATTATATACTACCTTTTACTATAAGTTTCTATATAGTATAATTTTATATTTAGAACTTTCCTTATTATTTGTTTCATTATAGTTAGGCTAACATTTTGGTTTGTTTCATTTATTATTTGTTGCATTTTATTTTTTCTTAAGGGCCTCTATATAAGGTCCTTGCCTATCATTGTAATAGAATATAGTCAATCTTAAATAAAATTTCTTTATTGTTCCCTCTCAATATTTGTCTAGTGATAGGATGTGATTTCCTCCCCTTTAGATATGTCAAATCGGATCTTTGGAGTGATTCCACTGGTTCGTGACTTCCAATCCCTTGCAGTTGGATTTAGCCTATTGTTTGTGTTTTATTCTATGATTTGATTTCAGGTTCGAGACTTATTTTCGTGGTTGGTTATCATCCATATTAATTCACATTCTCTGCACTATCTTTTCTTCTTTATCCTCCATTCTTTAAAATCGGGTCTTTAGAGTGATTCCATTGGTTCGTGACTTCCAATCCTTTGCAGCGGGATTTAGCCTATTGTTTGTATTTTAACTATGGTTTTGATTTCAGGTCCGAGACTTTTTCTCGTGGTTGGTTATTATCCATGTTAATTCACATTCTTTGCGCTATCCTTTTTTCTTTATTCTCCCTTCTTTCACCTATATTCTGAACCATTGGTTCTCTATTAAAATTTGTGGCTAAGGAAATTATTATGGGCATAATTATACGTGGTCGGCTTACAAGTTATAATTATACACAGTCGGGCCGTGTCAGGTACAATATCTCATCTTTGGAATCACTTGAGGAGGTGCTTGCAAAAGAAGCTTTATAATGGAAAACAAAAAACATTGCAACTTCAGCTCATCCAATCAAAAATTGAGATAAATCCTTTGTCAGATGGTAGATATGATCATTCGAAGCAAAAAGAAGTTGTTGCCCATTAGATTTTGATTGATGAGCAACCATCTAACGTTATGGAGAACTATAGTTTTACTTATATGCTAAGTATAAACCAACCACAATTTCGGAAGATTTCTCATGTTATGGCAAAAAAGAATGTTATTAATATTTATGAAATAGAGAAGAAAAAGTTGTATTTGATGTTGAAATATGTCAATAAATCCTTTATTACAGACATTTGGAAGTCAAAAGTGCAAAACATTTTTTATGTGTGTTACTGACCACTTTGTCGATTCACATTGGCAGCTCCAAAAGTGACTTCTTAGTTTTTGGCCTCTCCCTCCTCCACATACATGTAATATATAAGAAACCACTTAAATACACATATATATATCATAGTTGTCATTGGAAGTTCATTTGTTTCATGTTCGATGTACTGCACATATTGAATCTTGTGGTTCAAGATGGTCTTTCTGAGATTAAACATATGATTGAAGATGTCAAAAATAGTATGGGATTTATATGTTAGTCGGAGTCTAAGTTGAGAAATTTTTTTGATGTCGTGCATCATTTGGGAATATCGGTTAAAAGATTGTTAATTGATTGTCCAACTCGTGGAATTCTACATATGAAATGTTAGTTGAAGCATTTAGAGTTAATGATGCATTCCCTATATTTCAACAAAGAGAGTCATTGTACACTTGTTGTTCTAACCTTGATGATTGGAATAACATGAATGATGTTATTGACATATTATAAGTTTTCTATGAAGCTACTCATGTAATTTCTGGAGTTGATTATCCTACTTCAAATTTTATCTTGTTGTTATTTGGAGGGTGAAACATGTCTTGAATTATAAAGAAAATCACAGTGACGAGTTCATTAAAGTGATGATTCACAAGATAAAACAAAAGTTTAACAAATATTGCGGATGTTGCCACCTTCTAATGGCTATTTGAGCGATACTTGTCCTAGATCCAAAATGAGGTTAATTAAGTTTGTTTTCAGTATAATATATATGATGAGAGTGATGCACGTACTAATGTGATGAAGGTTCATAATGCATTATATAGCTTGTATTTTGAGTATGTTGAAGTTGATCATGCGAAATCTCAGAAGGATATCATTACAGAAACATCTCATGTTGTTGTAAAATTGACATCTCACGGAAAGTTGATTCCCTCTGATTTATCTATGTTTGATAATTATTTGAATGTCGTTGAGATTGATGGACCTTCTAAATCATATTTGGATATCTACTTGGAGGAGGGAATTTATAGATGTCAAGATGAAGATGTT
This sequence comes from Andrographis paniculata, assembly GCF_009805555.1. Taxonomy (NCBI): domain Eukaryota; kingdom Viridiplantae; phylum Streptophyta; class Magnoliopsida; order Lamiales; family Acanthaceae; genus Andrographis; species Andrographis paniculata. The sequence continues at coordinate 842,879 of NW_026137577.1, forward strand.
AGTGTAGCTACTGATTTGATGTTTTAGCATGGTGAAAATCTCAAGAATTAAAATTCAAGGTTTTATTGAAGTTAGCTCGTGATGTGTTAGCTATGTTTGATGATTATTTGAATGCATGTTGAAATTGATGGATCTTTTAAATCAGATTTGGATATCTACTTAGAGGAGAGAGTTTATAGATATCAATATGGAGATGTTAGTGTAGCTACTTTATTTTGATGTTTTAGCATGGTGGAAATCTCAAGAATTAAAATTCAAGGTTTAATCAAAGTTAGCTCGTGATGTGTTAGCTATTCCTATCAGTACGGTGGCATCAAAAGCTCTGTTCAGTGCAGGAACTCGAGTGCTAAATCATTATCATTCAAAGTTATCCTAGAATATGATTGAAGTATTGATTTATGGAGCAAATTGGGTTCGCTAACTTCATGGAATAAAAAAACCAATTATGACACACGTAAGTTCTTTTTTTTAATTGATATATAATTACATATACTCATATTTATATAAAATTATATTCTAATATATTTTTATTTTATTAGGAGGAAGAATAACTTTACGTCAGTTTGCAAAATTGATAACCGTGGGAAGCACGCAAAGTGATAGTTAGAAATCGCATGCGTTTTATATTCATATCATATGCGATATTTGGGTGATTTTGATTGGATTCTACCTAATTTATATGCGAATTGTTTATTTGTTGTGTGCAGTGGACAAATATTAAATTTGGCATAATTGGCAGAAAAAAGAAATAAAATTAATTAAAGGCTCAAAAGCCCATCTACAAAATAATTAGGGCAAAAATCAAATAACAAAGAAAAAGACATGCCTATTTGGCAAGAGAGAACGGCTAGGGTAGAAACGCACAGGAGCAGGAGACTGACAGATTCATAGACCGCGCAGGAGCAAATCGACAGAGAAGACCTCCCACTATGACTTTATCCTTCTCTTTTGTTCTTTGTTATTTGATTATGGAGTAGACACTTTTCTGGTTTGAGGGGTAATAATGTTTCGGTTCTTTTGTTTTGGAGATTCTTGATTTTCTTTATAAAAGTTCTTTTTTATTATCAATATTTGTCTAATTCTGAGAATAGCGTTTGTGATTGTTAGATTGATTGAATATTTTGGTACCGATATTTAAATTAGTTTGATAATCTAAAGTCAATTCAGGTAGGATATCCGTAATTGTATTCGTACTTGAATAGGTGACAACCGGGTTGAATAGTTCCTTCCCGGGGGTTAGACAATCAAATCTAATTGCTCCTCTTAGGTAGTAATTGTTTTGAATTGGGTTTTTCTAGATTGGAATGCGGTTAGGCAATATTCTTATGGGCGCACCTAGGTTTATTTGCTTAATTAGGGGTAGTTAACGGTCGTACCTTAATTACCTACACTGTAAGGAAAAATTGGTTGTCAGAGCTTGTTGATAACTATAACCAATTTATTGATACTTTAATAAGAATTAATTTTATTGAATTTATGATAAAACACAGATGTCATAACTGCATCATCCCTTGAGCCAGACATCCCCTTGATAGTCAGTTCCCTTTAATTTAATTGCTTTGTTATTTTATTTTAATTAGATAATAAAAGAAAAATCCCCCTTTATTTACTGCATTAGAATACGAAAGAGTGAATCACACAATCCCTGTGGAGACGATCCATTCCCCTGTATTACATTAAATTGTGATTACGGATTAGGTGAAATATTTGATTGACTGCGCGACATGTCACAAAGTCAACTTTATAGAATTATGAAATATGAAACATGTAAGTTCTATGAATTTTAAAATTTTAAAATGAAGCTAAGTGATTGCATATATTAATATTTTTATAAATTCATATTCTAATGTAATTTAATTTTAATAGGACGAAGAAAGAGTCTGTTTTGCAAATGTGATGGATAGTGAATGGTTGTAAAATTACAGAATTATTTTGATGAACTTAATAACAATTTTTTTAATTATTTTTTTATTTGTTTTAATGAACTTGAAGTATTGGATATGTGAACTTGAAATGTTATTTTGATGAATTTTGTGAATGGTGGAGGGAAGAAGCTTGAAATGTTATTTTAATAAATTTGATAAATGGTATATGGTAGTATTTTTAATGAAATGTTCAATTTTTTTAGTTTTATAAAAAATTTTATCAAATAGTTTTGAATCGAATTGGATAAAAAATGAATCGAATCTCAAATCGAATATTTGATGTCAAGAAAGAATAACAAAAAATCGCATCGAATATTCGAATCGAACCAAATAATTCAAATACTATTTGGAATCGAATACGAATCACACTTTAATATTAGAAACTTATCGAATGTTCAAACAGTTTCACGAATACAAATCGAATACATTGTGATATTAGTTTCGATTCGATTCGTTTACAACCCTATTCCTCACTAATATGAAAAAATAAACACTAATTTGCAAGCTATTATATTTAGCCGAAAGTTTATCCAAAACACACTTAGAAGGTAACAGTTTCCGTATTCTCATATTATAAAAATAAATAAATAAATAAATAAATAAATAAATAAAATAAGCAAGTATGATAAATCTTCTAACTGAATCAACCAAACAGGTTGAAAATTTGTGTTTGGGCCTATACAAATAGGATCGGACTAAATGCAGCTTAAATTTTCAAAATAATTAAATTTAAATATATTAATAACTAAATAATAGAGTGTAATCTAATTATGTAGGCTTTGTTATTTCTATTGTTTTTTCACACATATTTCCTCAAAAAAATTAATATACTAGATACATTTTTATTTTTATATTCCCTATACAATAATTCATTGTATTTCATGTACAAAAATTTTTTCTTTTTTTTCAACAATTTCACAAAACAAGCACACCCATAGTCCTCCATTTCAGAATAATTGATTTTTTATTAGTAAACTATATTTAAAATAATGATATTTAATTAGTTACTAATAGTGATTTATAATATTATTTTATTATTTTGGGTAAACTGTTTTTTTAATCTCGTAACTGGACTCCCTTATCATTTTAGTCCCGTAAGTGAAGCCTGTCGCAAACTAGTCCCATAAGTGAAAATTTTTCGTTGTTTTAGTCCTCCGGCACCGGAGACGCCCGCGTGGCTCGCCGGAGGTGACGTGTCCGCCACGTCAGCGACACCTGGCGAACACGTGGATTTTTTTTATTATTTTTTTTCATTTTTTTAAATTTTTTTAGAACTTATTTTTCATTTATTTTTAATTTTATTTGCATTTTTTTATTTTTTTTATTTGGTCTAATTAAAAAAAATTAAAAAAATAAAATAAATAAATAAATCCACGTGTCCGCCAGGTGTCGTTGACCTGGCGGGACACTTGGCGGACACGTCACCTCCGGCGAGCCACGCGGGCGTCTCCGGCGCCGGATGACTAAAGCAGCGAAAAATTTTCACTTATGGAATTAGTTTGCGACAGGTTCTACTTACGGGACTAAAATGATAAGGGGGTCCAGTTATGGGACTAAAAAAACAGTTTACTATATTATTTTTTATGTAATTAATTATATTGGTAGTTTAAAATAAATTTAATACTGCTTTCGTCCGGCTCTAACGGTCTCATTTACCTTTTGCGGCATTGTACTTAACATTAAAAATATCTTTATATTTGTATAATTTTGTTAGAAACTCGATAGACTCAAATATAAGTAATCTAATTTATGAATAAGACCAAATCTAAATATAAATATACTAAATAAAATACTCCCTCCGTCCCGAAACTAAGTATCCATTTGCTTTTTACACGTGGTTTTAGAAATATTAGTATTATATTGGGATATAGTAGGAATAAAGTAGAAATGACTAAAATAACCTTATTAGTATGTGTGATATAAAGGTAATGACATTTGTGTAATATATTGTAAATTGTAAGGATATTTGTAATGTTAGGTAGAAAGTACAGTTACTAAAAACGGAAATAGATACTTTGTTATGGGACGGACTAAAAAGGAAAAATGGATACTTTGTTATGGGACGGAGGGAGTACTAAAAATTTTAAATATCTCAACATCCCCTTAAACTCAAATGGTATAACAGAAACCAACTTGAGTTTGGTAAGAAAGTTGAATACAGACGCAAATAAAAATAACAGTTGCTTGTCTGTCGTTGTCGCCGTCGCTCTACCGCCATTGCCGCCGCCGCTCTACCGTGCAAAGCAAAAAACAATGCTCTAAACTGAATTAGAGTCGAAAAAATCTCAAAATTAGACGACCTCCGGGTACATCCCATGTTGAATGTACCCGAAGAAACGTAGGTTGGTAGACTATATCTATGACATTAGAAAAATAGGTTCTGATACCATATTAGAAATTTTGGAGAAAAATTATAAAATTATTTTATTAATCATCAAAATAAAGGCCTGTATATAGGCATTACAAAACATACTCTACTATCACAAGATTTATTTATTTGTGTATTATTTTTATCCAAGTTAAAAGGTGTTGAATGAGATAATTAATTAATTTGATTTAATTTAAATAATATTTATAATAGAGTATTAATTTTTATTTTTTATTTTATTGGATGAAAAATAAAATCAAAATAGAAGTAATGTTTGTTTTAGTTTTTTTATGTTGAAGATTTTCAATACCAAAATTATTTACGAATTAGTTAGATAGTAAAAAATAAAATTTAATAATCTAAACATAATTAACACAATAAAAATTAGTCATAATATAAGTAGAGTTTGGTGACATTTTTGGTTTTGTGGATCTTGGATGCATGACTACTTAACACGCAGTTACTTCATTCGATACTTGTTTTGCTTTTATTATTATTATTATTATTATTATTATTATTATTATTATTATTCGAGTATTTGTTACCATTACTTTCTCCATCATCTTTTACTTTTTCAGTTTTTATTATAACAAGATTTGTTATCTCTAATAAGAAATGCTTTTAATAATCATATATTGCATTGATGAAGAAGTCATTACTTCTACAAAAATAATAAATAAATAATTGTTTAATTAATTATAACTTGAAAATTTGAAAATTTTAACTTTAAAAAAATTAAATTTATCAATAACTTATCTATACAAATACAAACTCAATTTTATTTTAAAAGATCACGACGCACCTACATATTTTTCAATTTTTTTTATATATTCAATTTCAATATTTTAAATTTTTTAAATTTTCATATACTTTCAACTAGTTCTTTAACAAAATTATCGAAAATGAAAAATTACTGTGGCAATTTATTAATTCGAGTTTATTTCAATAATTCCAAATTTTAAATGCCACTAATTTTATAAATTTGGATTAATATTTCATAATATAAAAAAAAATTACATAATATTATTATAGTTTATATAAACTAATATTTTAAAATTAAAATACTACATCAAACCCATAAGAATGACATCATTTGTCTTTTGCGTCATCGTATTTAACATTATAAATATCATTTATTTTGTATAATTTACTTCAAAAATGTCATCATATTTGTATTATAAGAGATCAATAGAAGTATTTTTTTCATTTTCCTGTTAATTTGTACGGCATATTGATATAATAATTAATACTACACTTCCTATGAGACGGATAGAGTATAATATTATATACTAATAAATATTATTTATATATTATTTGATAATAAAAATTTAAAGATGAATAATTATTATCAAATTTATAATATTGTAAAAATAATAGGTAAAAGTGATGATGCTATAACGGATAAATTGAATATTGATGTGGATAAAAGAGATAAAAAAAAAAAAAAAAAAAAAAAAGTAATGCATTAGAGATACCAACTATAACGGTTATTGTTGTTAATGTTGGTGGATCTTTTTTAATTTGGTAGGAATTTGTAGATTTAGGTTTAAATTTTGTTGGTTTAATATTTCCAAGTTTTGTTCTTATGCATTTGATGGTGTATATATATGGTGATGATTGTACCTATGTTATAAAGGTACGGGATTGAGTGCTGATTAGTGCTAATGTTAGCATACATAACTAGATTAATTATATTATAAATAAAATTAGTTAATATAATTATTTTTCTAAACTATCAGCATGGGTGCTGATGTTTATACTATCAGCACCAAATCCTTCTCCATAAATATCTATGTTCTCCAATTCGGTTCCTTTGCTTAGGTGATTAATTTTCATTTATCTTTTTTTTTTTTTAGAATTAAGGTTCATGCATTAGTTTCATCTTATATTTTTCAGATGAAATTGTTTAACAATTTATGCATCAGATATTTCTAATAAAAGAAAAATATAAGGTTGACTAGCATCCTCCGTTACTTTCTTAATTAGTCCAAGAAAAATGATTGAGAAACCAAATCTTTAATGAACACAAACTTGGGAAACATCAGGGACTATTGGTTTGGATGGATTTGGCTCAATAGAATTCTAAATCAAATGTTCTTGTATATGTTTTTGAAGGATTTGAAATTTGTTCTCTTTTAAATATATTTAACGTTAAATTTCTTAGTATTTTTCTTATTTCCAACACTATAATAAACCAAAATTATCTTTCATATTGCTTTAAACTCATCTTCATATTTACAGAAATATAAGTACTCTTTCTACAAAGATTTGAACTTTACATCACTATTTAAATTTCTAAAGTGTAAAAGAGCATTTTTTTTTTTTTCCAATATGTCATTGGCATAATCTGTGACAAGTATCAAGAAACCTACATTATATTGCATTCATCATTGCCTAACTTTAATCGGTGAAAATCACGCTAGTTTAGCGATTGTCCATAGTCTAAAAAATATATTAATAGTCATTCAAATAATCTGTGTGTGTCATCTGTAAAAAATGCAAAATCAAACATGATATTCTTATTATGATAATTAATACTAATGAAAGGGGCACCCATAAACCCATATCTATTTGTACGAGACGTGTTGTTTAAAGTAAGACATCCCCTAAGTAAGCATAATCAACTAGACAATAAGAATCTCTAAAAAAACAAGTTCAACATCGTGATATCATCATCAACTACTTCCATGTTTCAATAAAAGTATGACTCTTGAATTAATTTTTTCCTTATTGAACCATTGCATCACCGCCGTCAATTTTTTTTTCCCCCTTTTTGAATAGTTTCATCAATTGCGTCTCTTTCCGTGAACCCCAAATCTATCTCTCCATGAGTAATGGTCTTACTCCACTTATATGCTTTTGTGAGTTGCATACTGGCATTTCATAAAGTACTATACTCAATTACATACTCTTCTATAAATCCGCATTGTGAACATAACAAATGAGCATCATTCGGATCACACAAAGAATTATTATGTTTCCGATTAAAAATTGCAATTCTCTAAAGATTTTTCTGAAGAACTTATTTTTCATAATTGCTTTTTTTTTTTTTTTTTTTTTTGCAAATTATTTATTGTTCTTTTCACTTTTACAAGAACAATAATATCATTTTCCAATTTGTTGCTTTCTACTATAAATATTTTTTCACTATTTCACACTAAATTCTTTCATACGAGCATATAAGTGAAGGGTCAACGAGATTTATGGGTGGATCTTTTATTTATTTTTCTGCATAATAAGTGACCGGTAGAATAGGTCTTCTTGTTGAGTCTGTTGAGACTTTTTTGAAACTGCTATTTCTTTTGTAGTGGCTATTTAACGCCCAACTCGATTACTGAATAAATAGTCGAAGCTTTCTCGTGCATATTGATTCTTTTCTTCCTTCTTTGCTCTAATATCTGGTATCAGAGCCAAGTTAGCAAGTTTGATTAGAATATGAGGAATACACGAGTGAAAAGAGAGAGATGTCGAATGAAGGGCAGAACCTACTGACGATCCCAAAATTCGACGGCGACTACGACCATTGGAAGATGCTGATGGAGAACCTACTCCGATCAAAAGAATGGTGGCATCTTATCGATCCTGGCTATACGGAACCTGCAGAAGGAGCCAAGGAGACCGATGAACAAAAAAGTGCAAGAGCAGAATTGAAATTGAAAGATCTGAAGGTTAAGAATTATTTATTCATAGCCATTGACAAGAGCATTCTAAAGACAATTCTTCAGAAGGAGACGGCTCGGGAACTTTGGGAATCAATGAGAAAAAAGTACCAGGGAATTCAAAGGGTACAAAGATCTCAATTACAGGCATTGCGAAGAGAGTTCGAAATTCTCGAAATGAAGGAGAGCGAGACAATCACAGAGTACTTTGCCCGGGTGATGTTGGTTGCCCACAATATGCGCAACAACGGCGAACGCTTGGAAGATACTCAGATCGTCGAGAAAATATTGCGAACCCTCACCGAGAGATTCACCTATATTGTGGTGTCCATTGAAGAGTCAAAAGATATTGATCATCTAAGTGTTGATGAACTACAAAGCTCTTTAGTTGTACATGAACAGAAATTTCGCAGAAAATAAAGGAGGAAGAACAAGTACTAAAGGTGACAAATGAAAATTTCAGAGGAAGAGGTCGAGGTAGAGGTCGATGTATGACAGGAAACAACCGAGGAAAAGGACAATGGAGGCACCCGGTAAACAAAGCGACCATTGAGTGCTATAATTGCCACAAATTAGGACACTTCCAATATGAGTGTCCTACTTTGGGAAATAAGGCAAACTTCATTGAAACTGATGCTGAGGAAGAATTGCTCCTTATGGCATGTGTTGAAGGGAACAAGGCCACGAGAGATGAGGTATGGTTTCTGGATTCTGGATGCAGCAACCACATGAGTGGTAATCGGGAGTGTTTTTCAGAATTGGACGAGGATTTCAAACACACTATGAAATTAGGGAACGATAGCCGCATTGCAGTTACAGGAAAAAGGAGTGTGCGCATGAAAGTAAACGGGTATGTTCAGGTCATTTCAAATGTATATTATATACCTGAACTTAGAACCAACTTGTTGAGTATAGGACAGCTTCAAGAGAAAGGCTTGTCAGTGCTAATTCAGAATGGAACATGCAAGGTCTACCATCCAAAGAGAGGAGTGATTATGAACTCAGACATGAGTGGTAACAGGATGTTCTATTTCATTGCTGAAATGGAAACACAATTCCCCATGTTAATGAAGGCTGAGTCTTTAGAAGTGTCACACCTATGGCATTGCCGTTTTGGACACTTAAGCTACAAAGGGTTGACTGCTTTATCAACTAAAGAAATGGCGGAAGGGTTGCCCCAGATAAAATTTCCACAAAAGCTATGCTCAAGTTGTTTGGTAGGAAAGCAACATCGGGAGAGCTTCCCAAAAAGGAGCGCGTGGAAATCAACACAGAAGCTGCAACTGATCCATTCAGATATATGTGGTCCCATTAATCCAACATCAAATGGCAACAAGAGGTATATTTTGAGTTTTATTGATGATTTCTCACGCAAAACTTGGACGTATTTCTTGAATCAGAAATCGGAAGCTCTTGATGTCTTTATGAGTTTCAAAGTACGTGTTGAAAAAGAAGCCGGAACAAGCATACTCTGTCTTAGAACAGATAGAGGAGGTGAATTCAACTCAAATGAGTTTGCCAAATTTTGTAAAGACCAAGGAATCAACAGGCAACTAACTGCAGCTTACACACCTCAACAAAACGGTGTCGCCGAGCGGAAGAATCGGACTGTAATGAATATGGTTCGAACTATGTTGGATAAAAAACAAATGCCAAAAGAGTTTTGGGCAGAAGCCGTGAATTGGTGCACTCACATTCTCAATAGATGCCCAACGTCAGCTGTAGAAAATATGACGCCTCAAGAAGCTTGGAGTGGCAATAAACCAAAAGTTGATTATTTTCGGGTATTTGGTTGCCTAGCACATGTACACGTTCCAAATCAAAAACGAAGAAAATTGGATAACAGAAGCAGACCTCACATATTCATTGGTGTTAGCAAGGAGTCTAAAGCATACAGTCTCTTTGATCCGACAACAAACAAAATATGTATCAGCAGAGATGTTGTTTTTGAAGAAAACAATGGCTGGAACTGGAAAAAGGGTACTGCTGAGGTGATCCCAAATGCAATTACATGTGGAGATAATGGTGACGCAGATGATGAGAAAAGGCCAGTTGACGTCTCATCGGAAGGAGAAAGTAATTCTGGCACAATACCAGCAGAAAAATCAGCAACCTCATTAGAAGAAACAGGTTCAGGAGAAGAGGAGGAATGCACTAGTCCGAGTGCCCCGGAAAGAAGGCCACGCACAACTCCCACATGGATGGTGGATTATGTTTCTGGGGGAGAACTATCTGAGGACGAAACAGTCATGATGATGATAGAAGATGACCCTGTAACCTTTCAAGAAGCTGTGAAAAGTAAGAAGTGGAAAGAAGCAATGGCAAAGGAAATGAAATCTATTGAAAAGAATGGCACTTGGACGTTGTGCACACTACCAAAGGAGACCAAAGCTATAGGAGTGAAGTGGGTGTTCAAAACAAAGTTAAATGAAAAAGGAGAAATAGAGAAACACAAAGCAAGATTAGTGGCTAAGGGATATGCGCAACAATATGGAATTGATTACACAGAAGTTTTTGCCCCAGTAGCTCGTTTGGATACCGTCAGGCTTATTCTAGCTATAGCGGCAAAGAACAAGTGGGAAGTACTTCAATTTGATGTCAAGAGTGCATTCCTTCAGGGAGATATCAAGGAAGAAGTGTATGTGCAGCAGCCAATGGGATTCGAGAAGCAAGGAGAAGAAGAGAAAGTCTATCGACTACACAAGGCATTGTATGGTCTTAAGCAGGCGCCGAGGGCTTGGTACAGTCGAATTGAAGCCTACTTTGCTCGTGAAGGATTCAAGAAATGCACAAATGAACACACTTTGTTTATTAAAGTGAAGGAGGGAGGTGAACGGTTAATAGTAAGTCTTTATGTTGATGACTTAATCTACACAGGGAATGATCCAGCTACGCTCGAAGATTTTAAACGTTCAATGATGGGTGAGTTTGACATGTCTGATTTGGGAAGAATGAAGTACTTTCTTGGAATCGAAGTTATACAAAATGATCAGGGAATCTTCATTTGTCAGCGCAAATATGCAGAGGAGGTGCTGATTCGTTTTGGAATGGAAAACAGTAATGTGGTAGCAAACCCCATAGTGCCAGGAACAAGACTTTTGAAGGATGAGAAAGGTCCAAAAGTTGACCCAACAATGTTCAAACAAGTTGTCGGGTGTCTCATGTACCTAACCGCTACTCGGCTAGACATAACATATGGGGTTAGTCTCATCAGTAGATTCATGTCCTCTCCAACAGAAACTCATTGGAGTGCAGCAAAAAGGATATTGAGATACATTAGAGGAACTACTCAGCTTGGAATTTTCTACTGCAATGAAAGAAAAGGTAAATTGGACGCATATTCGGATAGTGATTTTGCTGGAGATCTTAATGATAGGAAAAGTACATCCGGTTATGTTTTCTTGCTTGGAAAAGGAGCTGTATCATGGTCTTCAAGGAAACAACCTGTAGTATCATTGTCCTCCACAGAAGCCGAATACATATCAGCTGCATACTGTGCAAGTCAATGCATATGGCTTCAAAACTTGCTTGAAGAACTTGGTGAAAATGGAAGAAGAGGTACTGTGATCAATTGTGATAATACTTCGACTATTCAATTATCTAAGCACTCTGCTTTTCATGGAAGAAGCAAACATATAGATGTGAAGTTCCATTTTCTAAGAGAGCTAGTGGATAAGGGATTAGTGCTACTCAAGTATTGCAAAACACAAGAACAGGTTGCAGACATTCTGACGAAGCCGATAAAGGTAGAGCAATTCGTGAAGCTGAAGAAAATGCTTGGAATGATTGAAGCAACAAAGATAAACTACTTGCTGCCGCATTCAGTTTAAAGGAGGGATTGAAGGGTCAACGAGATTTATGGGTGGATCTTTTATTTATTTTTCTGCATAATAAGTGACCGGTAGAATAGGTCTTCTTGTTGAGTCTGTTGAGACTTTTTTGAAACTGCTATTTCTTTTGTAGTGGCTATTTAACGCCCAACTCGATTACTGAATAAATAGTCGAAGCTTTCTCGTGCATATTGATTCTTTTCTTCCTTCTTTGCTCTAATATCAAGGAAAAAAAAAAGAAATTATGCTTTATTTCTTCGATTCACAGACATCTTATAATTTTATCATCCTAGTTATCTAAATCAAACTAAACAGCAACTTCACTTGTAGTGTTTAAGTCAATATTCATTTTATAATAAAATATGCATAAATACATTACTCTCGAATCAATTCCAGCTAAGAAGCACAGCCATCATATGATCATTACATTATTTTGTCTTGTGTAATAAGATCAATTATTTGTCTGGAAGCTTCCTTGAGCAATTGTACTAAAAAAAAAAAAAGTGTGGGGAATTAAAATTCTTTCAATAGAATATTTGACATTGCCTTTAAAATTAGAGGGGAAATTTCAAGAGCAAATGGAGAAAACGCCAACCTTTATAACAATGCAATGCCTTATTGTAAATATTGGCAATAGAATCAATGTTTTGTTTACAAATAACTTCCACCTATATAAAGCAACGAAACCCATCGATAGACACTACAAAAAAAATAGTATATTTGTAACGGAATTCCGTTCCTAAAGTTTACGTAGCTAACGTAATTCTATATATAATTCCGTCTCTAATATCATTAGTAACAAAAAAAGTGAATTTATGAACGAAAAAATCTCATTACAAAATTGATAATTTCTTATAGTGAGAAAGACTCAAACTGGTATTGATTTTTATTCAAAGTTTCTTGGAATAAAATTATTGAAGAAAGGAGATGAAACAAAAAAATATATATTCTTCAGGAAGAAGAAGAAAAATGTTTGGTAATTTTAATTCAATTATGTGCTTAAAAAGTTTAAATTCAAATTATCTTTTTATTAATATAAAGAATAAAAATCAATATAAAATAGTTATTTGTCATGATAAATGAAGAAGCAATTTAAATATCATGATTATATTTTACTAATGAATTTCTTAATACATTATCTCCGTAAGTATTTTTTTTTTCTCATTCTCTTATCTTATACTCAAAAGTCTCTTTTCTTTTATAATAAAAAGCAATCACACACTAATACCAAAATACCATTTAATTTTTACATAAATTACAAATATATTATTATACATATAATTAATTTATACATAAAGTATAAAAAATAAAAATATCAAAATTATTTTACATATTTTCACTAACCAATAAAGTATTGTGATTTTTTAATTTACTATAAAATTCTAAATAACCCATATCATTGGGATAGACGAGTATTATTTATTAAATAAACTTTTTTATTTGCCAAATGTCATCATTTATGTTTACGAGTTTAGTGAAAATGAACAACTTCCACCGAACCGACTCTTCCTATTGATTTATATAAATCTTTTAAAACTTTACAAACTCATGGATTATTGATTTAGATGACTTTTCATGGACTCAACTTGGAACTATTGATGCAAATATATAATCTTTCCGTCCAGTTTACATATTTTTATTTTGGTTGGTCGAATTTAAAGATTTGTATTTTTTTTAAGTAAATGTGGACCCTACCATTAACTACTCTTTTTTTTTTACAAGTATTTACCATTTTACCTTTATTTTATTATACACTTATATCTAAAAATAAGGACAATTTGATCTTTATACTATTATATCTATCAATTATTATTAACATACTTTTTTAATTTAAGTGAAAAAGTAAATATGAATTTTCGAGTTGAACAAAGGCAATATTTAATACATTATACTACGTGTAAGTTTATGCAAATTATTTCAAAAAAAAATACCAAAATAGAATAAATAAAACAAATTTATAAAAAAAGTAAAAAATAAAAAACTGAATAAATATAAACCAACAATTTTTTAACCAAAACCATGGTAACCAAAATTGAAATTGAAAAATACAAACCCTTTTAGATCAAACGGTAAGACATCTCTCGCTTGAGGATTAAGTCTTTGGTTCGATCCTACCATAAATTCCTTATATAATTGCATGTTTCGAGTTATGGACAATTTTGCCAAAATTAAAATACTTATTTTTCATTTATTATATTTTAAAATTAAAATTTACTTTTATATTTAAAATATCACATCAATATATATTATTGAAAAATCGATTAATTACTTAATCGGTGAAATTTAATTTTAAATTAAAATCATAATATTCAAAATCAATCAATCGAATGAAAATGTTACGGGTCGATAGACCAAATTATTTGGATTAATTTGGATTTAATATAAGCTATTTGGACTTGGGTTAGTGTGATACTCCGGATTTTAGCTATTGATTAGCCAACTTTGGAGTATGGATGAGCCGATGTGTGATACCCTGGCCCGCAAGCCACACAAAGCCGGCGTGTCGAGATTGCAGACTGACTTCATAGGTCAACACGAGTCTTTCCAGCGCGCTTTTGTGTTCAGACACGCACACCCTGGGAGACTTCTTAAGGGTCACTCATCCTCAAATTACTCTAGAGTTAAGTTTAACTCTAAAGTTCTTTCAGTAGGGCTCCCGAAAATGAATGTACATATTATTGACATGAGTAGTTTATTCAATCCATTTAATTACTATTCAACCTGGGATGTCCTAGCACCAGCTCATCCACGGGAGTTGGCATAACACCGGCCTAACTATGGGGGTATTACACCTAGAGTAATTTGAGAATGGGTGACCCCCTGAAAAGTCTCCCAAGGTGCATGTGAGTGAGGACAGAAGCACATTGAAAGGACCAATGTTAACATGTGGGGCTAATCTACGATCCCGACATGTTTGACTTTGCGTGGTTTGCGAGCCGGGTGTCACAGCTAGTCATTGGACTATGAGTGTTCAAAGGACAATTAACTAATTAATTATTTATCTCCTACTAGAAGTTGTAACACAAATAAATTGTATTTAAATACAACTTTATAAGTAGGGCATAAAGTTTGGCTAAGGCATGTCATGTCAGTGAGTGATGACTCCAAATATGAGCATATTCTTTGCTTGATACAACTGTGTATTACTTGAATTTCTATAACAAAACCATCATAATAACTTGTTAATGCATACATTATTGATCTATATCGTTTGGCATGATCCAGAGTCGTTGTTGAGATTATTAACGATTTTTGGCATTTTTAAGCAGTATTTTGGTGCTAGAAAAGTTAAGGCAGACCCCGCAAGCAACAACCAACACCGCTCGCAAGCGACCATTGCATCAGTGAGAAAAGACTAAGGCAAGGGAGACAAGCGGTAGCTTCCACCGCTTGCAAGCGGCAGTTTCTCTCGCTTGCAAGCGACAGCCCAGACACCCACTGCTGCAGAATGATAGCAAATTTTGACGAAGTGTCCTAACTGCCGCAGTACAACCATTCCATTCCAGCCAGCCCAATCACTCCTAGTTGCGCTGATGCCCTCCAGCCCTCCGGCAAGCGAGGAAGATCTGAGCCTTTACAATCCGATGCAAGTGAAGCGGGCAACCTAGGAGTTATGGCTAGCAACTGCTTCAACAGAATAACTGCCATCAACCGCCTAATTGCCTAGCGGTTGGAACTGCCCAGCAACTGCTTGTAACTATTCCAGTTCACCTACTATAAATAGGGCCAGATATCTCTATGTAAATAACTTCGACTTTGGAGTATTTAGCAATTAAATTTCGCGTAATCTAGTTGTCTTCCTGTCTTTGAGAGCTCCAACCTTGTAAGGGGATTCTCCACAAGAATGGCCAAGGGAGTAGGGATTTCCCTTCTCTCTTGGCCAAGTCCTTATCGCTTTCTTAGATTAGCTTACTGCTTTCAATTACAGCTTTGTAGTTCTAGTTTTTCCAACTTTAGTAGTAAGTAATGAAATATCATTCAGTTCTTCATCTACATCTCTTCCACACTTTATCCGCACTTATATAAACTTTGAATTTAAAGAATTTCATTTCACTGGTTTAGAGCATAAGAAGAATTGATTATCTGAGCCTTGTCTTTTGCCAAAAGCGTTTTCAAGGTAGTTCAATGTAGTTAAGTACGCAGGAGCCTTGTCGACTTGCTTAACTACTGTTCTGAATTCAATTTTGATTAAAAAGAGGTAACAAAAGGGTAAAGTCACTAATGAGGCACAAGTTGGGATAATTAATGGGACATAGACGATGGTCTATTATGTCACAGAAATTTCTAGTGACAGTAGGGTTTTTTTCTTATAATACTCCGATTCTGGGTGTCATTGAAGTCTTATTGTAAATCCCTTAACGTCAAATTCCAGTGTTAAGAATTCTTTACATTCCAGTTTATATAATTACATTATCTCCTTCTATCGCTTCCGTAATATACATATATCTTTGTTAACACACTTACACCGCTCGTTCATTACATCTAAGGAAATCTATCCATTTAGTAACGCACAAGTCAGACACAACACCCCTCTCTCATCCTCCGCCGCTTATATATATATACATATACATATTGTGCCATCCGCTTATGTCCCGATCACTCGGTGACCTTCATTCATCCATGTCCCGCTCACTCGATTACTGCTTCCGCTTATGTCCCATTCACTCGGTTACCGCTGGCACTTCATCACACGCCTCCGCTTCGCTCGCTTCCACTCACTCCTTTACCGCTTTACTTACCACTTTTGATAGATTAGAAATTTGGATCCGCTCTTTACTGCAATTTTCGTCGCTTTTTCAAGATCTATACCTTTCGAAATTCATGACTTAAAATCCCTATGTTCAACTTGGAAACTCACCAATAAAAAAAGTATAAATAGTTGTGATAACTACTCAGGGTCTACAACCACAATTTTTACTATATCTGACCGCTTTTCTATAAACATTCACCCACTGGTTTTCAAATATAAATTCCCTGTGAAATTGTACAAATTACATAGCCACGATTTTTTTTTTGTATCAATGAGCCACACGGGCGTTGTCCGTCCGGATTGGACACGAAAACTATGAAATGGACTCCATTCAAATATTATTTTTTCCAATACAAAATGATAAATTATTTTAGCCCGAAAAATTCTACGCATGCATACATGATTACTTGAAATTTTAAAAATTCAAATACTACCTCCGTCTGACTCTAAGTGTCTCATTTACTTTTTACGTGTTGATATTTGAATATTAATTATTATATTAAAATGTAGTAAAAATTAAGAAAAAATTGCAAGAATGCTTCTATTAGTGTCTTATAATACTAATAGAAGAACATTTGTACAAAAAATTATACAAATATAAGGATATTTTAAATGTTAAGTACAATGACGCAAAAAGGTAAACGAAACACTTAAAGACAAAATGATGGAGTATTATTTTTATGATTGAAATTAAGCCTAGTGTTTATGACTGGACGTTACCGATATTTAATCATTGTCAGTTACTGACGGTTTCGACTCGGGCATTTATTGCCCTGCATAGTGAAAGTATTTATAAAAAACCTTCTCCATACCCTCTCAATATAATCCAAAAGCAAACCTCCCTATCTTTCTCTCTTATTCTCCTTGTCTATTTCCGGAAAAGTTTTCGGTCAGTTCTCCCCGATTATATATTCCGGAAACTCTTCTTTCGTCCTAACCTTCCGATGCAGTTCAAGTTTCCTTATTTTAGTTTGTCGGAGTTCCGGAATATTAGGTTGCCACCTAATCTGGGTACGATACATCATTTTATCTTTTGAAATATTACACCACGAACCGGAGACACTACCAAGAAATATTCGTTTTTCGGAAAGAAGTTTTTACCTTGATTCGACGAGATTATCGAATTTATTTTGCTAAATTATTTTTATTATTGAATTTTATTTTTCGATAATTGTTTGATATTCTCACTATATAGTAATTTTCTAACATATATCACATTAAATAACTGTTTCAATTCAAAAATTTATTATTCAAAACAAAAATTCCATAAATAAACACACTTACACCCCAAGAGTTACACTTACATATCGATATATACAATTGGTTTGTTTGGTTAGTGTTAATTTGAAATTTTATTTAAATAATATTTTGTGAGAGAAAATAATATATTTTATTAAAAATTTTATAAAATAAATAATACTAGTATTAATTTTAAATTGAAATCTTTTAAGATATGAAGCCTGATTATATTCTAAAATTTAGGGATATGATTTTTAGATATTATTGGCATAGGCTTAGCCTATAAATATCCATGTATTCTCACTTTAACATGTGTCTGCGTACTTTAAAGTAAAATTCTTGGCTTGGCAGCGCCCCCAAACGTAGATCATTCTGATCGAACTGGGTTACCAAATTCTTGTGTCCTTGTTTGTCTCTTTTTGATTTTCTGAAATTTTCGTAACAAGTGGTATCAGAGCCTGGTTCGTTGGTAAGGTGGATTGGGAGGCATCAGATATTAATTGTGGTTGTGGAAATCCCTTGTGACCTATGGAAGTGCCTTGTGTCGAAAGTCTCCTGGCGGTGGCGGTGTTGGGTCGGTTCTGACAGTTCTTGTAGGTCAGGGTCCCTTTGTGATAGGCGGTGCAAGGTGGATAGGGAAGGATAAGGGTTTTGGCAAACGCAGCGGAGGAGATATCCGATGTGCTCTCATATCAAGTGAGCATTGGGTTTGTTTGTGAGAGTTAAAATGAGTGATCGTCATGCTGTCAAGGTATTCAATAGTATGAACTTCGGTTTCTGAAATATGCATATAGAAGATTACATGTATGGTAAAGATCTAGAGGCGGTATTGAAAGAGAAACCCGAAGACATGGATGAAGCCAAATACAAGAAGATCGACAGGAAGACGATAAGTGCGGTTCGACTAACTCTTTGGGAGAATATCTTGACTGAATTTAGATCTGAGGCAAAAGGAAAGGGTAAAGATCAAGAATGGTCAAAGTTGAAGCCAAAGAACAAGGACAAGGAAGATGCAAGTCAGGTGGTATGTTGGGCTGTATAGGGCACTTGAAACAACAGTGCAGGGCGCCGGAGAAGGATCAGGGTTTGGCAAACGCAGCGGAGGAGATATCCAATGCACTGATTCTGAGCGTCAGCGGTCCAATTGAGTCATGGATTTTAGTCTCAGAAGCGTCATTCCACTCATACAGTGATTCGGGAATCATGGAATTCTATACCATAGGTTATTTTGGTGTTGTCTATCTTGCAGATGATGAGACACTGAAAATTGTAGGTAAAGGGATGGTTCGAATCTATACACCGAATGGTGGGGAGTGGAGACTGAATGACGTGAGCCATGTTCCGGGTCTGAAACAGAATCTGATTTCCGTTGAACAATTGGATGAGGTAGGTTACTCGACAGTTTTTTAAACTAAGTCGTGGAAGGTAACTTAAGGATCCATTGTGGTGGCCCAAGGGAGAAGAGATGAAACTCTCTACATGACGAAAAACATGGAATACGGAATCGGTTCCATGGCTAAAAATAATGATAAAAATTTATGGCATTCTCGTCTCGGCCACATAAGCGAGAAGGGGATAAGGGAGCTCATTTCAAAGGGAGGATTGTCAGGTCTCAAGTCCGTCGATATTGGAGTATGTGAGGATTGTATCTTTGAAAAGCAGCGAAAGGTGGCGTTCTCAAAAGATGGGAGAGGCTTGGAAAAGGAAAAATTAGAATTGGTCAAAACGGACTTCTGGGGACTAACTCTTGTATCGACCATTGGAGGCTCATAGTACTACACGCGTTCATTGCCGACGCTACAATGGGAGGTATGAGTATATTTCCTTAAGCGTGAATATGATGCTTTTGATACCTTTAAGGTGGAAAACACATGCAGTGGAAGTAGTAAGCCGATTTATGAACAATCCTAAAAGACACTCTAAGGTGGTGACCTTAGATGAATTGAGGTTATGTTCAACCTCAAGTGGCCTTGATGAGTGAAGAAGGAGGCTTGGCGTTGTCGTTGCTAATGAAGTAAAATGTTGAAGTAGAAAATGAAATCAATCTTTAAATGGGAGATTGTTAGGATATGAAGCCTGACTATATCCTAAAATTTAGGGATATGATTTAGATATTATTGGCATAGGCTTAGCCTATAAATATTCATATCTTCTCACTTTAACATGTATCTGTGTACTTTATAGTAAAATTTCTGACTTTGCAGCGCCCCCAGACGTAGATCATTATGATCGAACTTGGTTACCAAATTTTTATGTTCTTGTATCCTTGTTTGTCTCTTCTTGATTTCCTAGAATTTCTGTAACAAAATCAATAAAGAAATATATATATATATATATATTTGTTTGTGTTATCACTAAAATAATAAAATATCCCAAAATGGGTCCCATAAATGATGACTGGTGGTGTGGGATGGACTTGTGATGGTGAGGTCATGGATTTAAACTCTCACACCTTCAGGTCTTATTTGTTATACATAATTTGTTTAGTATGATTTGCTTTGTTGAGCGTAGTTTACATGCTATTAAGTTTGGTCGGAGTTTACCCAAAATACACCTGAGAGATAGCGGTTGCAGATTCACACGTTACTATTAAAAAAAAAAAGAGCAAATCCCAAAATAGATAAACCAAGACCCAATATAGTAGCTCTGCCCAAATAACATGAAAGCTGGATGAAGAGTTGATCACATTTGGTAGTGGATGAAGTGGAAAGTTAGCACAAAATAGAGATATACATACGGGTATAGGAATCAAAGAAAGAGATGGCCAGCACCAACAAAATTCAAATTTCTTTTTTTTTTTTCCTTCTCTTTATTTGTTCTTTCTTTCTTTTTCTTGCCTTTTCTTTAAAGTCTTGTTCAATTCAGCAATTGATTTTATTAATGCATTTCTAATTCCTCGAATTTTATTGCCTTTATTTTGCAGCTTATTCGTTATATTTCAATCTATTGTGTCTTTCCAATTTCTTTATGTTTCAGCTTATTCAATTCAGTTCAGTTCCCGGAATTATATTCATTTCATCGGATTAGATTTGGTTTCATGTTATTTAGTTGCAGTTGCATTGTCTCAATCCCACATCAATTTCTTAAGGAGGTTAAGGAACTCAAGTGATTTCGTTTTCGACAAGTCTAAATTTATTCGGCAATTATCGGCAACAGTTTAAAAAAAGAAAATGTCATTACTTTGTAATACATAGTATTTTCTCCTCTTGGTTGGCGTTTGTAGAAAAAATCTGTTTTTTTTTTCGAGGGTTTATTCAATTGAGATTTCAATAAATTTTTTAAAATTATAAAAAGTATATATTTAATTGAATTATTTATGGATTTATATTCGACTGCCACGTCACCTCCGTCATGTCCATGTCAGCAATTTTCGTTAGTTTTTTAACGGTGGGACCAAAATTGATTAAAATTGTTTATAATGGGACCAAAATTGATTGAAATTGTTTATATTGAGACTAAAATTGATGAGTTTTTTATATTGAGACTAAATTGTATATTAATATTTTTAATTTTATAATTTTTAGTATTATTTTATCATTAAATATTTCAAATTAGTTTTTTTATATTTTTATTAGTTATTATTAGTATTATCTATGTAAAGTTTTTACATAGAAAAATAAATGTATAAATAAAATCAAAAAACTGTCGGGGTGCAAACCCAACGAAGAAAATTACACACCTTATTATAAATCCTAAATGAACTCCACTATTACGAGGCTTTTGGAGAATATTCAAAAATAAATCAGTTGGCCCAGTCCCAACAAGAACATAATTTACGATTTTTTTAAAAAAATAATTAATTAAATAAATAAATAAATATAAGTTAACGGATATTATAATCGATAATTAAAAGAAATTAAAAGATATAATGATACATGTTTATTATGATAATAATATTATTTATATTTTCAAAAAAAAATTGATTATAATTCACTAATATATTTTTAGTTATATATCCCTTATATAACATCAAAATATCTGCAGATTTTATGCTATATAATTTTTTATAATTTTTTTTATCAAAATTCTATAAAATCATGATTGAATACATTCTCTTTAATTCATCTTTAAATTTTATTTTCTTTTGTTTATTTTATGGACCTTTCATTTTCTTTTTTTTTTTTTCTTTTTTTTTTTTTCTTTATAGATAATTCGTTTTCAAAATTTGATTTCATCTGCAGTACAATATAATGCAACTATTGCTAGATTCTATACAATCACGCAGGAACAGAGCAACAAAAGCTACTTGAGGAAAAACAAAACCTGCCTAGAAGTTCGGAAAATTGGTATTTGTACATTATTTCGTCATTCATTATATTTGATAATAAAAATATTTTTATATTTGTATAAATTTTTATACAAATGTCATTCTATTAGTATTATAAGATACTGATAGAAGTATTTTTGCAATATTTTTTTAATTTGTACTGTGTTTTGATATAATAATTAATATTCAAAGAATAACACATAAAAAATAAATGAGACCCTTAGAGCCGGACAAAAGTACTATTAATAAATTTGGAAAATTGGTATTTGTATATTACTTCCTCGCTCTCGAATTACATCTTTGAGCACGTACAATCTCGAATCTTTATTTATTACTCACTCTGTCCAGCTACAAAGTATACATATTTAATGAAATATTTACAAAGTAAATATTTCATTAAATACCCCACTTTTTTCCACAAATACTCTTACTTTACATCACATCATTACTCTTATACAAAAAAGTAAGGGCAAAAATGTTATTATACTACTTTTACCTATCCACTATACTTAAAATACTTATTGTGTGGACGGAGGAAGTATTATTTGTTGCTCAAATTTTAGAGTATTTGAGATTGAATTGTATATTTTGGGACTGAAATAAATATAGTAATATAAAACTATTAAGATTAAATAATAGATTAATGAAAACAAGAGCTAAGTAACAGAAAAGGACCATACAAACCTTACGTACATTCATGTGTGACAAATTTGGTGCAATCCTAAATTGGTCAAATTTGTAAGGATTGAATTGATGATAAAGCTGATATATAGTGGGACACGGGATGGAGACATCATTTCTGGTATATATCGGACGTGGTCTTAGATTTTTTTTTTCAAATATTAAATTAAATATTTATTTTTTATATTATATTAAAAATTAATATTTTTATTTAAAATATTATATCAAAATATCTACTCAATTTAAAATTTTACTATTTTGGCACAATTATTTTAAATATTCTACCACCTCCTTCAACTTACAAAAATATACATATTTTTATTATTGTCTAATTACAAAATAATCGTTTTTAAAATACATTTTCTACAAATATCTCTATTTTATCATTACATCATTATTTTTATATCAAAAACCACGGCCAAAATTATTGTTATACTACTTTTAACAATTTATTATAATTAAATATTACTCCCTCCGTCCCGGATATTTTGTCCGCTTCACTGTAAACACAGAAATTTAGGAGAAATATAATCAGTAAATAATTAAAAATGTAGTGAAAATAATTATAGTATAATAAAAATAATTATAGATTAATATTAGATTAAGATAATTGACTAGTATAATTAGAATTAAAAAAAATTATAAACAAAATTTTTAAAAATAATATTAAAGTGTATAATTCTTTTTTAAAAAAAAAAAGTGAAAATAAATGGGATTGATGAAAATGGAAATATGGACATGAGATGCGGGACGGAGGGAGTATTATTTTTTCAACTTCACTCCAAAAATAGAAGTGTATTTTTTAGCTGGACTGAGGAAGTAAAAAATACAATATACTCTTATAAACACAATATATATATATTTTATTTGCTTACAAAAAATCAATATTTCAACACAACATTATATTTTATATTACGGACACAATTTTTCATATTTAACATAAAAAAAACAAATTCATTCAAAACAAGGGAATAAACATTTAGTGTTTTATTTGTATTTTAATTTAAATAGTATTTTAATATAATATTTTGTAAAATAAAATAATATATTTTTATTATAAACTGTTTGGATTGAATACTAAAATTTTCTATTTGAAATAAAAATAATAATAATAAAACAAACCTCATGTAGCATATTTTTTCTATGCACATAATTTTTTTTTTATTTTTTTATTTTTTTATTTTTTTTTTATTTTTTATTTCTCGACAGCATATATTCTATTCTAGAAAAGCATCTCCCCGCTGATATTGCATTATTATTCTTATTTTTCAACAATTGCAAGATAAATTACTTTTCTATAATATTACATTGTGAGATGGTGTTTGAGCAAGTTTACATCACCATTGATGATTTTGAAATTCCATCATGATCTTCACCAATTATGTCGATGAAGTAATCCAAATCCATGTTGGTCCAATCTTGGTATGTCAATATTTCCTATGGTTTACATTTTTATGTGACACTTCATAGGTCTATGACCACTATATAGCCTACAAGATAATATTAATAATATTTCTAATACATTATGTAAGGTATACTGTTAAATAAAAATTGTTAAAGAATTATGTGAGAAAAATGTTTTAAGTCCTAGAATGTTGGGTACAAAATGTTAGATCTTGATTTATGTACTACAAAATGGTAGGTGGTTGTGTAGTTGTTAAACAAGTGAAAGAAGGATAATATAATATACTCTATCGTCAACAAGGATATGACAGCATATGAAAATTTTCTTACGAGGTGATAATGAAAAATTTGCTCAAGAATTGAAGCGATTGTTGAAAGATTTGTACAAAATTCCATAAAACACAAATAGGTTTGTTTCACATTATGGAATAATTATAAATGATTACTAAATTATGAGAAAATATAAATATTACCCAATCATGTTGTATTGTTTACGTTAGGTATTAAAATATTTTAGGGTTTTATTGGACCTATAGATGGACTCAAAAACTTGGGCCCGCAGACAAACCCAAAAAGGGGGTGGACTTCCCACACACTAATTAAGGGAATCAATCAACTAGTCGGTAGCCTGGTCGGTTGGTAGCATCAAAACACCCAAAAAGGGGATGAGTTTCCACACACCAATTAAGGGGACCGATCCACCAGTCGGTAGCATGTCTGGTCGGTTGGTAGCATCAGAACAATCAGTAAAGACGGTTGCAACCGTAAGGCAGTTCCTCAGGCAGTTGCAAACGCAAGACGGTTCCTCAGGGCGGTTGCAACTGACCGGTAATCCGGCGTACACGATCCCATAACCGACTTGGGAGGTGTATAATGGGCACCTCGCACTTGGCAAAAGACATCTTCAATCAACATCAATTTCAGAGAAATTCGCGTTGGAGATCATCATTTTTATCTTTCAGTATCTATTGCTTTTATTTTTCTTATATTCTGTACGGTGTCTAGGAATTTACAATTTCAGATATTATTGTAGTCAAGTTCGAAATTAATTTTTTCGGATTTTACTTTAAATTGTTGAAATCAGCATCAACAATTTCAATTATGTTCTAGATTCAAATATAATAAAAAATACATTCGTCATCCAATTTTGTTTTTATTTCTTTTGTAAAATATTAAGAACATATTTCAATGATGATGTAATATTAAATTTGAAATTTGTTTTTCATATATAATTCAATTTCATTCACTACAAAAAAAAAATCATTTTTGAAACAAAACATTTTTGTCTCTAAATCTACTTTTTCCATTACTAATGACATTAGAGGCGGAATTATGAATAGAATTACGTTAGCTACGTGAGCTTTAGGGACGGAATTCCGTTACAAATATATTATTTTTTTGTAGTGATTAATTTGACATCCATTAACAATTTTATATCAATTTAGCTAGCTAAGGGCGTCCTAAAAAATATTAAGGCTCCATTTACATAAATTTTAAAATTATATTTACCAGAATGTATTTATAATAATAATTTAAAAAATAAATATTATTATTGGGTAAACTAATTTTTTAGTCCAGTAATTGGACCACATTATCATTTTAGTTCTGTAATTGGAGTCTATCGCAAACTAGTTTCGTAAATAGACTTTTTTTTTCAATTTTAGTCCTCCGTTATCGGATATGCCTACATAGCACTCGTGTAGCTCGTCGGAGGACACATGTCTGCCATGTCAGCGACACCTGGCGGACACGTGAATTTTTACTTTTAGTCCTCTAGGCATCTCCGGTGCCGGAGGACTAAAATTGCAAAATTATTTCACTTACAAGACTAATTTGTGAGAAACTTCAGTTATGAGATTAAAATGATAAAGAGTCTAATTACGAGATAAAAAAAAAAAAAAAAAAAAAAAAAAACAGTTTACTTTATATTAAATACTTATTTCATTTTATAAATCAGTATAAAAGGATCCTCATGTTTATTATTATTCTCCAAAATTTTCAAAGTTCACAAGAATCACATATCTTTTTAGCCGTTGAACATATGTAATGCAACACTTCCCCAAAATATTCAAAATTATGTTATGATAAGTTTGTGAATCGATCAAAACGAAAATATGAAAGTTCTGTTTTGTATGTTTTGGTATATTTTGACAACAATAAAATTTTCAATTGAAATAATTATTTGATGTGATATAAAGAAATATTTAATACTCTTTCCGCTCAATTGAAAGGGGTCATTTGAGATTTTGTAATAAATTAAAAAATAATACTAGTATTTATTGGTTAGTAAAATGTGTAAGAGGTTTTGATATTTTTTTTTCCCTTTGACTTTATGTAAAGTAATTGAATGTATAATGATATATTTGTAATTTAAATAAAAGTTAAAGGGAATTTTGTATTATTGTATGATTTTTTTCTCTAAACTAATAAATGAATACTTTTGAGTGAGACAGACGAAAATGGTAAAAATACTTTGAATTGTGGTGGAGGGAGTATGATATTTTAAATAAAAAATAATTTTAAATGCAATCTATTAAGTATAAAATAAATAGAGTAAATTTTTTTTTTAGTCCCGTAACTGGACTCCTTTATCATTTTAGTCCCGTAAGTGGAGCCTGCCGCAAACTAGTCCCATAAGTGAAAATTTTTTGTTGTTTTAGTCCTCCGGCGCCAGAGATGCCCGCGTGGCTCGCCGGAGGTGACGTGTCCGCTAGGTGTCGCTGACCTGGCGGACACATGGATTTTTTTATTTTTATTTTATTTTTTAATTTTTTTTAAAACTTATTTTAAATTTATTTTAAATTTTATTTGTATTTTTTTTATTTTTTTATTTGGTCCAATTAAAAAAAAATTTAAAATTTTTTTAAAAAATAATAATAATAAATCCACATGTCCGCTAGGTGTCGCTGACCTAGCAGGACACCTGGTGGACACGTCACCTCCGACGAGCCACGCGGGCGTCTCCGGCACCGGAGGACTAAAACAGCGAAATTTTTTCACTTATGGGACTAGTTTGCGACAGGCTCCACACAGGACTAAAATGATAAAGGAGTCCAGTTACGGGACTAAAAAAATAATTTATCTTTTTTTATTATTTAAATTTATTTTCTTTTTTTAGTAAAAAAAAATATGACTTTTTATTTTTTTCTTTACCTTAAAAAGTAAATTTTTTTATTTTATCTATTTTTCTTAAAATCTGTGTCCGGTCAAATAAGCACGCAATTGGATGACAGATGAAGTATTAATTTTGAATTTTTTTTAAAAGATAGATATCATGGTTCGCCGGATCAGCCGAGTCCGGTCCGACTCAGCCGTTCGGTTCAATGAAAATATCCAATATTTCATACAAATCTTATCTAAATATCATTTTTATATTTCTCCTTACACATTTTCTACTCTCTATTCGTCGTAGGTTGGAGAAAAATGTGGGTTTTGGATATTGTCGATTTGGGATTGGGAAGGTGGATTTCGGGAATCTTCGGCATCGAGGAAGAGTTAGAGAAGAAATTTCGTCCGTATTGAAGAAAAATTATCGGTGTTGTGTCGAAAGAAAATTGCGTCTGCCGCCGATCGGTGTGTTGAGGATGAACGACAGTCCATCGCCCTGTTGAAGATTTGGGGAGGAAGAAAGTCTGTGTTACGTAATTAATTACTATATTATTATATTAATTAATTTAAATTTTTTATAAATACAGTATAACATTAATTTATTTTACTTAATTTGTGGATTGAAATTACCGATAAATTATTTTGATTAATTTGTTTATTTAATGGATATGTTTAATTATTTCAGATTGTATTTTATTTTTGTATAATCTATATAAATTGAGTTTTATTAAAATTAATATTTTAGAATAATTTATAACTTTATTATTTAAAATTAATTGTTTTTAAACAAGATTTGTACTATTGTAAATTTATTATATAAAATTATATTTTTTATAAATTTTTTTATAGTAATTGTGAAATTATCAATACATAAAAATTGAATCAAACTTTGTTTATATATATAATTTTAATAAATATATATATTTCAAGTTTAAATCTAATAAATAAAATATATTAAAATATGAATTTTCATTATTAATTTATAATTACTCGGGTATTAATTTTAGAATTTAAAATTATAAATTTGAATATAATTGGTTTAGGCTTAGGTTTTATATTCTAAAATAATTAATATATGTTAAGGCATATAATTTAAGATTTTTTATATAAACGAAGTAGTTATCTAGTTAAGTTTTGTATAAGTTTGATTTATTAATAAGAGAATATGTGTAATTTGTTCAATTAATAAATGAAATATTAAATGTTTTAACAATTGTATTATTTAATTGCGGAGTTTATGTAAAATGATATTACATAAATATATTGGTTGAGATCAATCTACTAATGTTAGCAACTATAGAAAACAAGCAAAATACAATTATTGTGGAATAATTATTTACAGTGAAATTATTGGGATTGAAACAACATATTGCATATGTTACGGATCAAGTTGAAGCATGTATTAGAGCTCCAAAATGTGTAAGGGAGTTATTAAAAAACACTTAATCTAAGAAAAAAGTATGCGAGCAGCATATAAAAAAAAATAGAAGCATTCCACAATTTCATTCGTTTGGAAGATGATTCTAATGAGGAAGAAGATGAATTTTTTAACATAAATGAATATGAGATAGATACTCTTGAAAGAAAACAATTAAAAAGAGTCGAAGCAGAAATATAGAATTTATAGAGCAACAACGTAGACATTTTGTATTCGGAGATCTACCAAGTATAAATTTTAAAGCCGGTAATCAATCAACGGATGGAAATGATATTGAAGGTTAAGTATAAATATTTAGCATAAACATAGTTTAAACATCTTATATAATTTTATTTGGTATATTTTTTTTCTAATTATTTTTATTTATATGTAATACGGATGATAAAGATAAAATCTTGATAAATATTGACCGATACAAAGTACATTATTTTTTTATTAAAATAAATTTGTTAGTAAATGACAGTATGCAAATTATAAAATTGAGCATTTACATTCACATATATATATGCTAATTGAATTGAAATACAATATTATTTATTTTAAATTTTAATTTACTATAAATTATAATATAGTATTTTGTTTCAATATTATATATTTTTTAAATTAATTATATTTATGATTTGATGTTTTAAAATTGTTTATTATCATTTTTTTAAAAAAAACAATTTTTATATAAAAAAGGGGTAAACTGTTTTTTTAGTCCCGTAACTGGACCCTTTTATCATTTTAGTCCCGTAAGTGGAGCCTGTCGCAAACTAGTCCTATAAATAAAAGTTTTTAACTGTTTTAGTCCTCCGGTGCCGGAGACGCCCACGTGGCTCGCCGGAGGTGACGTGTCCGCCAGGTGTCCCGCCAGGTCAGCGACACCTGGCGGATACGTGGATTTACTTTTTTTTTTTTCATTTTTCTTATTTTTATTTTTTTTAATTGGACCAAATAAAAAAATAAAAAAAATACAAATAAAATTTAAAATAAATTAAGAAAAATTTTAAAAAAATTTAAAAAATAATAAAATAATAAAAAAATCCACGTGTCCGCCAGGTCAGCGACACCTGGCGGACACGTCACCTCCGGCGAGCCACGCGGGCATCTCTGGCGCCGGAGGACTAAAATAACGAAAATTTTTCACTTATGGAACTAGTTTGCTACATGCTCCACTTACGGAACTAAAATGACAAGGGGTCCAAGTTACGGAACTAAAAAAATAATTTACCCAAATAAATACATAAGATGATATTTTTGAAGTGAGAAATGTAATGGGCTATGAAAAAATAATTAACTGATTGAATTATTAGTTAATTAGTACTTGATGTTAATTAATAAGTGAATTAATTATACTAGACTAAATCGAACTTGTACAGAGGCTATAAAGTGTTTGACAAGAAAAGCCACACACGCGTGTGTGTTGCCCATAGTCCGTGGATTAGAGTTGAACCTGAACTAGAATAAATTTAACTTTGATCTTATGCATATGCTCAAAGTGAGTTGTGGTCATGCCCGTAGGCTTGAAATCAGATGTTTGAATTTGCCTTGGTGAAACTACATATTTATTTTCATGGCCCAAGTGAAATATGACTTTTTATCATGAAGCCCAAGTTTATTATGAAATTATATATAAGCATGTGTAATATATTACACAATGACTATGTTTGAATTTTAAAATATAGCATTCATAGCTCAAATAATGGTCAGTATATCATAAGTTATATGTTGAATATTATGATCATTATTTGGTATTTTTAACATGTCATTCATGGTCTTATAACTTCCTTGGTGAAGCTCTCCTATTAATAGTGTTGTCCTCTTTTGTCAAAGTTGATCGGTTGTCAAATGCACAAAAAACAAGTATATATCTTCCTCCCCTTTTAAGATATTTTTTCTATTTTGCTACAAACATATCGTTATTTTATATGCAATATATTGGTTGTCTCTCCGTAGCATTTTTATCTTTCTTCCGTAGCATCTTTGTCCTCCACAACTTAGTTCATAGCCTTAATTTTGTTTGTTAAAGCTCCGATATATTATGATGCTACTTAAACTGGAGACAAAAATCATTTTACCTTTGAAGACAATACGACACTACTTGAGGCACTACCGGATCGTAAGTTGTCTTGCAGTCAGAGAATGTCATCGCCTCAACTTTATTCCTCATTTTACAGCCCTCCCGCAATATATTGTTATATTAAATTGCATATCCTCTCCATATATCCAATTTTTCTTCAGTTCTTGGTAGCACATCCTCCAATTCGAAAGCATCTCTTTACTTTGTTGTTAATAATTTTATTGTATTATTTATTATTATTTAATTTATTATTTTGCATTGCAATAGTATATTTATTTTCCAAAAATCTCAAGATAAATTATATTATATTTTCTAATATTATATTGTGGGATATTGTCCGAGCAAATTTACAAGATCGTTAATGCTATCGAAAATACTGTCATCGTCTCTACTAATACCGATAAAGTAACTCAAATCCATGCTAATCTAACATTAGAATATTTTTAATGGTTCACCCATTATGATGCATTAGGGCTCATGAAATCTATATAGCCTACGAGATAATTCTGATAATATTTCTATTATATTATATAATGTATATCATTAAATTAAGGTTGTTAAAGGGCTATGTTGTTCCATTAAAAAATAAATTTAAGTCCAAGTATGTTGCGTTTAAAATAATTATTTTTGACCAGCTTATGGACAATGGAAAAGTAGAAAGTTATTCGATCATTGAACATGTGGAAAATTTCATCGTTTTGTCTACCATGATTTCGACGAACATAATGTGCTACCTAAATCGTTCATCACTGATGTGATGAAGGAAAAGTTGTCCCAGAGTTGGAGCAAGTTCAAACCCGGGCTAAAGCATTAGTTGAAGCAGGTATGACTTGAAGATTTGTTTCTTCGAATCCTATCGAGAAGGACAATAGAAAAGTGCACAACATCAAATGGAGATTTATCGTCAATGCCAAATTAGTAGGAGAGTCTTCCAATATGTGTAATAAACAATCCAAATTGAAAAGTAACTATTTTTTACTATGGGAAAATAGGACACCTGGGGAATGACTATATGTTGTCTAAGAAAAGGAAGACAAATTAATGTTCTCACTTCATAAAGATGTACCACATAATTGATTGTGACCTCATAAATGTTGATCTTATTACTATGGTATACTAGACTAATCATGTTGAGAATCCAAATGTGTGGTTAATTGATACTAGAGTCACTTATCATATTTGTTTCGATAAGGCAAGTTTCTCTATATATAATGAGACTAAAGAACAATAGATGTACATAGAAAACCATGTGACTTCCAAGGTTAAAGATGTGGGAAACGTGATGCTAAAAATGATCTCCAACAAAAAGCTAACATTGACAAATATTTTACACGTGTCTAATATCTAGAAAATTATTGTATCTGATTTGCTATTTGTAAGACATGGTTTTAAACTAATCTTTGTAGCTGATAAATTTATCTGATCAAAATATGAGATATCTTTAGCTAAAGTTTATCTTACTAATGGTTTATTCAAACTAGATGTAATAGTTGTGTGTCGAGCACCGCTGTGAAATTCATGTGAAGGCAAAAATGACTACGTTACAATTTTCTTATGTCGAAAAAAATATTAAACCAATTAATTCACATTGTTGTATGTAATTTAAAATTTGTCCAAACTAGAGGTGAAAAAAATTAATTCATCTTTTTATTGATGATTGCACAAAGTATTGCTATATTTATCTATTAAGGGAAAAAAAATATGAAGCAATTGAAGCCTTAAAAAACTTCAAGTGAGGCTGAAAATCAACTTGGCTATAAATTTAAAATTGTTCAATGTGATAGGGGTGATGAATATGTAGCACAATTTGAGAAATTATATAAGGAAAATAATATAATTCATCAAAAAATGACTCATTACTCACCTCAATTGAATGATGTTAATGCAATAATCAAATACTTAAAAAAATGATAAATACCTTGTCAATTATAGGAGAGATAGTGCTAAGTGCAAATTATTCCTTATGAATTATGAAAAGACAAGAAACCAACTTCTAAATACTTGAAAGTGTGGGGTATCCAACAAAAATAAAAGTTCTGCCTTTTGGACAAGTCTCTACCTACCCAAAGATGATAAATTGTATATTTATTGGATACGCACTAAAGAGTAATGTCTATCATATTATAGTTCATAAATTGGACATCTTTGAGATGACCGAACGAACTACAATAGAATTAAGGAATGCAGTGTCTTTGAAATGTCTACCAATATAAAAAAAAAAAAAAAAAAAAAAGTGTCCACTTCAGTCTTAAACTTGTATATGAAGAACTACAAGGTGAAAATGGGTAAAAAGAAAAAAAAACTAATAGTCCTCATCGTGAGGCTACAAAACTGAGATTTAAAAAAGGACAAGAGTTAATAAAACTTTTGGTCTAAATTTTTACATATATATTGATATCCAATGTTGATTGAGAAGGATTATCTAGTCTTAATGTTTCTTTTTGGAAGAAAAAAAATAGACAGTGAAATAAATTGTGTTATATAGAATCATATTTGGGTGTTATCTGATATACTCACAGATTAAAAAAATAGATCTAAAGAAATTTCAAAGTTGACGAGTCTATTGATTATAAGCATAAATCCCACCTTGTTGGCTTTAAACAAACCGAAAGATTTGACTTCTTCAATATGTATTCACGAGGAACTAGAATAATATATATTCAAGTACTTCTCTCGATTGCAACATTAAAAAATCTTAAGATTCAACGAATGGATGTAAGCACTGCAATCTTGAATGGTGAATTAGAATAAGAAATATATATATAATAACAAGAATGATTTGTTATTCAAGACTAAGAAAAGAAATTGTGTAAATCGATAAAGTCTCTTCATGGACTAAAAATGACAATTTTGCAATAACATTTGAAATTTGATACAATTATGTTATCAAATTGTTTCAAAATTAATGAATTTGACAACATGTTTACATTAAATAAACACCTTTTAGTTTTAAGTAGTCTATACATATGTAGATGACTTACTAATCATGATTACAGATGGTTAGCCTAATTAATGAGAGTAAACATACACTGAGTCAAAATTTTGACATAAAAGACATGAGAATAACCCATATTATTCTTGGAATGTGAATTCTAGGACGTGAAAATGAAAAATTTTTAACTTGGTCCTACTATATGAAAAGAATACAAAGAAATTTTAATGCTTTCAATGACACTCCGACAAAAATGGTAATGAACCTAATTGTATACTTGAGTAAGAATATAGAAGACCTTGTAGCTCAATAAGAATGTGGTAGAATAATTGAATGTTTGTACTTAAAAAATTGTAAAAGGCATGACCTAGCTTGTCACGTAAACAAGTTGAGTCGTTACACTAGCAATTTAAGTCACGAAACGGTGCTAGTGAGAGTCTTGAGTTATATGAAATATACTCTCGATATTGCCATACACAACATGAGATATCCTCTAGTACTTGAAGGGTATTGTGATACTAACTGGATATTCGATTGAAAGACTCATTGTCTACGAGCGGATATGCATAAAAACAAATGTGTATTAGACAATCCACTATGGGATAGGAGTTCATCACTTCAAGTAAAGCGGGTGAAGAAATCGAATGACTTATAAACTTTCTAGATGACATTTGATATTGGACTAAATCAGTACCTCTAGTGATTATTCATTGTGATAGCTAAGCTATGATAACAATGGCAACAACAGAATTTACTTGTAAATCCTGACATATCCGACGTAGATATAACATTATAAGACATTTGATCAACAATAAAGTTTTGATTGTTGACTAGTTGAAGTCAATAGAAAATCTGGCAGATTTTCCGACCAAAAAGTTACGTAAAGATTAAGTAGATAGATTGCTAGAATGGATAATCATGGAATCTATTAGCCTAAGATTATTACTGTAGTAATATAACCAAATCACTTGAAAATCTCAAGCCTTCGATGTTGTTTTGAAAATAGCTTTTTAAAAAGAATTTAATTTATTGAATAATTTTTAATTCTTAACCAACCGAACATCTTCTTTAAGTATTTAGTAAATTAGTCTATTAAAATAATTTATTGGACCAAAAAACTAATTTTTGAAACATTATATATCCCAATATTTTAGAATGACTTTTTCACTAATTTTTTTTTTCATGTCTTATTTGTCTTTAAAAATTAATCATTACATTCACATATATATATATATATTAATATATTTTTATTGCAATATTTATTAATTATTTTAATATATTTTATTTATAAATTATAATTTCAATTAGTTTTAAAAATCTAAAATGATTAATTTCTTACGTGTAAATTATTATATTTGTAAAATACTAAGTCAAAACTAAAAAACAAATATTATAAATTTATTTTCATATAAAATATTTTACTCCTTCCGTCTACTAATAATTTTTTGTTTACTTTTGGCACACAAATTTAGGTATATTGGGTGTGTTTGTTCGTGAGTTTGAATTTTTTAATAGTAAAAAGTTGAATTTGAATAGTTGTTTAATGTGATATAAATAGATATTGACGTGATGTTTTTTAATATAAATTAGTGTTGTAGTATAATATAAAAATAATAATAATTGTTTGATTTGCTATTTTTGAAGAAAAAAATATAAATAGTAAAATTTTATGGTTAAACTCACAAAAGAATACTCTTTTAGTACTTTATTGGAGTGTAGTAGAAATGATGTATGTAAAGACAATTTTGCCTTCTTATTGGTGCTTAAGTGATAATATAATGATAAAGTGAAGGTATTTATATATTTAGATGAGATGTAACTTTACTAAAAAAAATGAGAAGATTTAAGTTGATAGACTAAAATAAAAAATAAAAAATTTTTTAAGTGAATAGAGTGAGTATTATATAAATTTTATATTAAAAATAAATAAAATAGAATAAATTCATAGAAAATTATAAATATAATAAAATAATGAAGTAATCAATAATTAACATATAAAAAAATATATACGAATGATTTATCATTTTTTACATTTTAAATAATTTTCAATACAAAATATTTATATTTTTAATAAAATATACTCTTTTCGTCCACCAAATTTATATCTACTTTTTTTGTAAATTACAAAAAGAATTGGTATAAATTTGACAGATGAAAGGAGTATTAGTTTCCTCAAATTACAATAATACAAATTTTACACTTTCACAAATTTTAATAACTAATAATAAAAATTTTTAAAGATACTAAACCGCAACGAATACAATCGAAAATTTAAAAAAAATAAATATTAATATCATCAATTGTTATTTTAGTTATAAATAACTAATATCACCAAGTTGTTTTACAAAATACTTTAATAAAAATAACTAACATATTCAGTTAGTTGAATTCGCTAGCAACTAATTGAATGAGATCAAACACACAATTGGTTCTATAGGAAAATTATGCTATAAAAGTCTAACTCAAATATTCGGTCGCCATTTCCTAAAAGCGACGAATAATATGCAGTGGGAATGTGATAACTTTGAGTCAATAACTCTTAATAATTTTAAAAATATAAATTGGATATTTTAAGAAATAATTACATATATAAGTATGAAGTGAGTGTCATTTCAAAATAAAGCGGTTGGTGTCCTCCTGACCCTATATAAGATTCAGGACCATCCTGAACTTATCGCGGCCGTCCAATCAAAATTTCTATCGATCTAATGGTTGTTATTCATCGAGGGTGTTATAGGAATTTTGGAATGATGTAATTAAATCTCAATTAATTAAGAAATAGTTAAATATGTTAACTAGTTATTTTATAATTGGAAATATTAACCTACATAAATTAGAAACATATACAATTAAGTTCTTTATAAATAAAAACATTCGAAAAACATAATGATGTACATATATTTCACACATGTTGACATATTATCAGTATTATGATGTCTAAGGTAAAATAGAGTTAACATATATTATATTATTTTGATGTTCACAAATTCGAAAGATGATGTAACATTTTTTACAAGTGAAATATTCATTATATTGAGTAAGTTTGACTTATGTATTTCTAAAAATTCTAAACCTAATCGCAAATCAAATTTAACCTAATTTAACAAAATTATTTTTGAAAATCAACATCATAATCTCGCATTGATCTTTTTATATATAAATTTTAGAATATTCCTTAAATAATTTTTTTCTATAATGAACCATATACAACTATTTACTAGATAAAATAAAACCCCACTCCCCAAAAATTCACACAGCCCTAACTCGCATACGAAATCACCCCGTCGCGAATCTCCCAGCTACACCGCCGTCGTTGATTACATACCACCGCCTTCGTTCACCTCCCATCGTCTACCAAAAGAACCCGAGTCTTAATTCCGCCGGATTGAAACCGTCCTTTGCGATTCCCAGCCACCCCGCCGCAGTCGTTCCAATTCTGTCATCGACCACACAGCCGCCGCCGCCGTCAATGGCCAAAACAAAGAATCTACTTCCAGAGCCCTCGGTGAAGCCCAAGCCAAAAAACTAAGTACATATAAGTCTCGTGTGTCCCCAGGATCATGCTTAAGGAATTTCATAAGAGGAATATGCTTTAGGGGTTTCCGTTTTTTTTTAATCCAATTCGTATGTGTGTAGATCCAATCTTAAAGTTAATAATCTATTGGGATGTCGACCGTAAGTACTTTGTGTTTAGATGCTTGATGAAAGAAATTGTCTGTATTGGTTTTATGGTAGATGGAACTATTATGTTTATGGATAACTCAAATTTATATCAATATTGTTGTTTGATTTCTATCTTATATTACTATGGTTTTGTACCCTTTTTTTTGCAACAAAAGTAGATGTACTTATTTGTTTGGATCCGTTTTTGATTTTTTTTACATTTTTTTTTTTTTTTGCAGAGCAAACCCCCGACTATGTGCGTAATTATAATAGGATTTGTAGGCATCATCGTGGTTTGAAAATGATGCGTTCGCCCAGTAATCATCGCATAGAGAAGTAAATGATACACACCGTTGTAAATTATTATACACATAGTATAATGAATTGATATACGTAGTATAAAGTTATGATGTCAATTAAGCATTAACATTGTATAGGTAAATACTAATCTCTTTTTTACCCAACATATAACGAGATATTTATTCTATACGATTATCTGATGTTAAAATAATTGATAAAATAATTAGATTTGGTTTGATTTAAAGGTCGTATCAACTCTTAAGTTGTTTTAGATTTTATATTAATTTAAGGAGAAATAAGATTGAATTGTAAATAAGTCAAAACTTCTAAGTTTTGATATGTTGTGGTGTCTGTTATATAATATAATAAAATCGATTTTGATTTTGATTTCTAAAACCACGATTAATCGTGATTTTATATTTCTAGGTAATAGTTTACCGATAAGTACTATCAAATATGATGTCATCATATTATTAATATGATGTTTTATAATAAAGTAGACTTAGAGTGTATTTCTTCAATGATGTTCAATAAATTACAATATGATGCAATATTCTCTACATACAAAGTATTCACTATTTTGAGTAATTTGACTTTTCGGTTCAAAATACATTCATGCATCCAATCTAAATTAATTTATGAAATATGACAGTTATTTTTCAGGAAATATTACATACTCCCTCCGTCCAGCTAAAAAGTATACATGTTTTTATTTTGGGACGTCCAATTACAAAGTAACCATTTCATTAAATACCCCATTTTTTCCACAAATACCCCTACTTTACATCACATCATTACTTTTATACCAAAAAAGTAAGGGCAAAAATGTCATTTCACTACTTTTACCTACCCACTATAATTAAAATACTATTATTCCTTAATCCCCGCGCCAAAAGTAAATGTATACTTATTTTGTGGACGAAGGGAGTAATATTTATTCTCACATACAATAAAATCTAAAATTGACCCAAATGAAATAATTTTAATATTTTTGTTTTTGTGTGTGTGTGTTTTTTTTTTTTTTTGTTTCCAAAAATTATGCAAATAACAATTGAATTTGATAAATAATGTAGAATTAAAGTTTCACAACATACTATTGAATATCCGTATTTTTTTGTCAATTTTGGTTATAATTCAATACCACCTAACACGACCACCAACTTGTTGGATAACCAATAAATTTATGTTGTATTCATATGTATAATATGATGTTAAATGAATACCAATATGATGTAAAATAAATCCGCTCTACGTTACTTTCGTGATATATATATATATAAAAACTTATTGCGTTCATGACTTTCTTGAATTTCATCTTCGAACAGATAGTGCTAATACTCACGGGTATGCCCATCTCACTACCAAAAAAACAATTTTCTGCTACGGTCGGAATTCGCAACAAAAAGCCAATTTTCGTGCAATTTGCGTATTTGCTACGCCATAGTGACGACTTTTATCCGTTATGTGTACTCGCGTAATGAATGTTTTTTGCCACGCACATTTTTGTAACTACTACTCTTGGTCAACGATCCTTATGGCAAGCTTTTTGTTACGATATTTGTTACAAATTTTTTCTCATAACAAAAAGTCGAGCTTTCCACGCGTATGCCAGGTCTTTTAGTCATGATATTTGTTACAACAATGCCTCGCGTTACCAAAAAATTTTACTCTGATCCCTTGTCAGAGTACGTTTTTTTTACAATTTTTTGTTACGTCATTGAATCCGTAATTAACAATATATTCTCTTATGGTCACGAAATTGGCCGTAACAAAAATATTCCTTCATATTTGTTACGTCGAAAAACCACTTTTCGATACAACATTTCATTTTTTTGTTACGTCATTTATTTTTTTGTTACGTCATTGAACTCTTAACAAAAATATCAATTCTTATGGTCACAGAACTGGTCGTAACAAAATACACCAAAACCAACATTTTGTTACGTCATTTCTCTTTTTTGTTACGAAAAAATAGCGTATCATAAAAAAGAGTAGTTGTGGAACAGTTGAATTTTGTGCGTAACAAATTAACCTGCTGTGATCTTTCTTATACAACCATGCTATAAATATTACGATCGGCCATAATTGCAAACAATAAACAACACTATAAGGAAATCCCAACATAGGATATTAACATAACAGTATTTACTAGTCGATGTCCTCCAGTAAACAACAAAGTAAATTAACCAATCAAACAAGGCTAGCAACATCTCCACTTCGACATTATGTTCCGTCAAACACAAGCATTTCAAACATTCAACCTAGTAATAAGTAAGTGGGGAGATCCATCAATCCATAGCAACAATTCTTACCACACAAAAGATATATCCAAATGTCTGTGCATCTATTCCATAGGTATTTCACATAGCCATTAGAACCTACCATTCAAGCACATCCACGACATGCAATTGATAATGGAAACAGAGGCAAAACATAAAGGAACCGGTCAATATGCTTCAGGGGTGGCGCATGAGCTGCAATTACGAACAGAATAAGGTTTAGTTTAAGTAATAATTATTTTCATTTTGGAAGCCATACGTGAAAGTTGTGAAAGTAGATCCATACATCCTTATAGTTCCACTCAATAGGATTTTCACCGACCACCTTGCGAAAGGTAGTCGCCCCAGCAATTGTCGGCAAAATAAGGGGTGTGTACAGGACTGCGGCGGATGTAACGAAAAACTTGACCAGGGAAAGTGTGTCACCTACAACATTCACAAGAGCAATTTAAAGGTATGTAGTTTACCGTATATATCAACACATTAAACTGTACGTAAAACATATCATAAATTATTTGAAGTGTATATTTCCCACCTTATATACCACGAGTATATACATTCAGACATCTACTACGATACATGATATTTGACCCATTAATAAGTCACCAAACTACACTACTTTCTACTATTCAATGCGTTTGCAACTCGAACTATAAACCAGCCATCCAAAAATAAAACATACGTAAAGCAGTAGATCATGTACAATATTAAAATAATAATTTCAATAATTAATAATTCCTTATGGTTACCCCTAAACCCGGGCTGCTCAATGTATATGTTGTAGTATCATGCCATTGGAGATTAATTATCATTTATGCACTAAATATGAGCAGACCCCCGCAGATGAGTTCAAGTTCAGAGTAACGACCACTTATAAATCAAAATATATGTTAGTGATCCTCATCACATAAAAACCTATTGTGTGCAGGTCGGGACTACACAAATACTCAATAATAAAGCATTCATTCATCGGTTTTGGGACTGTAGTGTGCGCCTAAATAGTATAATAACAGCATAGCCATAAACAATGTTATGCAAGCGATAAAAAATATAAGATCAGCACAGAATCAACATTACACCAATATAGCCACTGTCCCTACAATAACAACCTATATATACACAATACTCTAACTGCCACATATGTCAAATTAAAGATGCCCATACTTAATAAAACCATAATCAACTGCACTATGACACCTGTACGGTCACAACATCGACAATGCGGTATGAATATCATATTGAAGGATTCAAAAGAATAAAATTAAGGCACAATGCCACTAACCTAGTGCAGGGGGACTGAGCAGAAGTCCCTCAGCAACAACTTTCTTCTCTCTGGTACGAGATAATATTAGCACACGGGTGCCAACCTACAATAGAGATTGCAGAATAGTTGGAAGCATACAGGTTGGAAATGAAGGTTAGTTTAAAGTTGACACTTAGTTAGCTTTAGGGTTTCACAAAATCATACCGTCATAGGTGATTCAGAGACAGGCCTAAGAAGCTCAGAGACCGTATCAATACGAGCTATGGCCTATGAAGAATAAACAGATCGTAGTGAATTTTTTAGCCATTCAAAGCTCGTGGGATGCAATTAAAGAAAGTATGAATATTAAGAATACTTACAGATGGGCCACTAACTGCTCCGGAGTTTCTGTGCATGAATGCATACACATCAGCCTTGATAGTTTTGAACTCAGCCATCGTTTCCTTCAACTGTGCAAGTCCGCTCTGTATTTCTTCCCACCCTTGCTGGAATGCTACAGTATATGTTAAACCAGTTGCCTCACTGCGGGGATGAGCTGAACTGGCGGCACTGTCAAACTTTGAGCATTTTTTGGTCTTTTCCCCAAGAGCCCGTTGGTAAAGAGTCTCCCGAACAGCCGGAGTCCGCCCTTCCGGGGGAATCTTGTTTAGCTCATTCTACAAATATGTCTAGAACAAAAGAATCAAGTGAGGCCGACCTCGCACGTATAGTTATAGAGGCAGTTAATATCTAAATTGTGTTAACGTAGGGAATGAATTTATTATACCAATATCTCTTTGGTTTGTTGATTGTCTGTTCCCTTGCCTTGTGTGCGACTGGATATCCATATCTCTAAACTGTCGGGGTCCTTCCCCTTCGCCTTGATCTGCATCAACACAAGGCATTGCGTCATTGAAAAACCCATCAACTATACAAAAGGAAAACGTATGGATAGAGCATAACATAGAAACAAAGAAATTTGGACTGATTTCTTAATTGTAATAAAAGGTACCTCATCAGCGAGAGTCGTGAAGGACTTCCGCCCAGTACGATGCGAGAAGCTTCTTTTCTATACGTTAGATGCATTTTTCTTGGATTGAAGCTACATATATACGAATTATTTAGATCTCAAATAGGACTCTGCCAATATAATATTCAAATTATTGTCCGTCTCTATTGCATACCTTAACCTTTTCGTCCTGCCAGTACTCGACCAACTTCGGCCATTGATCGGCCACAATCCGGCTTGAAGGAACCTTTTTCAATGCTTCGTTGTCATCCTGGATTAGGTTGAAGTAAGTTGATTTGATGTTGTATTTCCAATGCCTCCAAACCTCCCGTAAGTCAGCCAAGACCACTTTCTCTGCTGAGTTTGGTAATCCGTTGTTGCTCTGGTAGGACATGTGGCGTGGTTATCGCCCCATCCAGACAAGATAGTATGAGAGTAAATAGGACTCTAAAAAAATCGAAGGAATTTAAAATTAATGAATGTTGCATCACCTGAACCTCCATCCATGCACCCTGCTCTTTGTCTCCGGTATTTCAGCAAATGTTGGGTAATGTAGAGGAAGTCGAGCTCCATTGCGCGCAATCACCCCAATAGCGGTCTTGTACTCATTTACGTCAGGTCCAACAATGCTTTTGCCATCCGGCGATGTAAATACAAGCATCTTGTGATCTTTTCCCCATTCATGTGGCATTCTCGCTGCCCCCTTCCCTGTTTTCCATCCAAGTGTGCCATATCGCCCGCCTCTGTGTCTTCCATCGCCACAAGGTCGGGCCCCAATTCCCCACCCAGGAATGGGCATATCACTATCCGCAGTCTCCATGTCTTGCATCGGTGGGATTGTTTCGTCATCTACTTGTGTGGGGGGTATTGTCTCATCCTCATCCTACATCGGTGCATTTGGTTCAAGGGAAGCTGTGATATCCCTAGCATTATGTTCCTGTTGGTTTTAATACTGTCAGCACATTACGGACTTATGTCAATGACAGTTAAGAACCAAATGACGCAAAAGAACAACATTACCTATACAGGCCCCTGCGAATCCTGAAGCACTGCCCGTCGAGTGGACGATGTCATTGATTTGGTGGGAGGATGTATATTGCCCCATTTCTCCCACTCTGATGTGATGGAGCGAACTTGCCGGAGCAACGGTGAGACACGCGTTCCCTTTTATTTTGTCATTTTCTTTGCAGTTTTCCGCATAGGTGATGGGTTCTTGCTAGCTACATTAGTTCCATCTACGGGGTTGTTGCATGCGGATGCCCGGATAACACGTCTTACGGGCGAGCCAGTCAAATCTTGGGACCCTCCTACAGCCCCTCGTTTAGTTTTTGCCATAACCTGCAACATATAAGCATTAGGGAGTTGTGCGAAACAACACAAAAGTCACAACATAATAAAACAAACAATGCATGTAGCAGATGAAGAACATACAACGATAGAAAACATAGTTGATGAAATGAGATGATTGACTCAAAGTTTTTACCTAAGGCATACTTGAACTGATACACCCTTGTGAAAAAAGTACCATATGTTGAGATGTGAAATTTATTCTGATATTGGAGCTCAAAAAAGAAGTGTGGTTGTCATACTGTCAAAATGTGGGCGTTCACCAAGCAATATTTATATACAATAAAAAATGCCCGATTTCTTCCTTCACCACTAAGCATATTAATCTTCGGAGGTTTCCTCCGAATGCCGAGCTGAAATCTCTGCATTGTCAATCTGTGTTGTTCCATCAAGTAGCTGGCCCTCAACGTCTTCCCTTAGCCAATAGTCGCCAGTTTCTATGGCGTTGCCTCCGTCATCTAAAGCGAACCTAGTACTGAATCTATGATTGATTGTACTATACACATCATATGTGTCCCGCCGAGTCACCGGAACAACAACACTCCAGTCCTCCTGAACCGGGTCTGCAATGTACCAAACTTGATTGGCTTGGGTTGCCAGGACAAATGGCTCATCAGTGGGCAAGTTCTTCGGGTACATCAGATGATTGAAGTTCACAAGCTTGTACTTGAACTCATCTTCTTTAACACTTCTCTCAGGATCCACCCAATCACATTTTAAAAGAAGGTACTTCTGTAGATTGTCATAGTACACCTCTACAATGTTTGTAATAATCTCGTAATATGCCACGGAACCTTCTCGTGGGTTATGGCCCCTAGTGGAGGCTTAACTTACTGTATCTGCCGTAACCATAACACCTGCACATTGTGTCCTCTTTCCCGCATCCCGATCTTTAATCCGATAACGTATTCAATAAATAATGCACGAAGAGTACCGTGTTGCACTACACGATGGTCCATGAGCCAATGCACGTATCCAATCCGAGATTGGGCAGACATCGTTATGCGTTGGATCATCTACCTACATTTGACATAAAATAGTTTATGAACACTCATGGTTTCGATATTGTTTTTGGGGCATTCCCGTGTAGGGTTACTGGTAAAGGATACTCACGTATGATTGAAACCATGACGCAAAATGTTCGTTGTGTTAGCGTTGCACCTCACGTAGGTGCGCGACCTCGACTGGACCTAATACTATCCACGTGAATCCTAGACTGCAAAAACAAAATTGGAATATATTGAACATCAATAAAGAATGCATACAAGTATTGTGAAGTTAAGGTGAAATAACCTTCGTA
Organism: Andrographis paniculata; assembly: GCF_009805555.1. NCBI lineage: Eukaryota > Viridiplantae > Streptophyta > Magnoliopsida > Lamiales > Acanthaceae > Andrographis > Andrographis paniculata. The sequence continues at coordinate 887,683 of NW_026137577.1, forward strand.
TCGGACTTATTGCATCTACATTTCCTAGGATGTAACTATGAATCTGACGCATCGTATTGTAATCAAGGTTAAACCTAGAACCAAATAATCCTTTATCGTGTTGTGTCCCTTCTTCACACCTTGAACACCCCAGTTCTCTTTGGTCTCTATGTCCCCAAGATATCTTGAGCAAAAGATCACACACTCTTCCATAAGGTATCCACGTGCAATAGAACCCTCAACTTGGGCCCGATTCCGTACGTACCTCTTCAGAGTACATGAGATACATCCACCAGTACTGCACCAAACCGTTGACCATTGCCTCCTCAGCCAAGTGGATTGGAATATGCTCCATCACATTGAAGAATGAAGGTGGGAATAGCTTTTCAAGGTGGCATAATGTCAACGAAACTCTTTCTTGTATTTGCTCCAGCTCACAAACTGTGTTGCTAGTTGAGCACACATAATTGAAGAAGTTACAAAGTTCAATCAACACGAGCACAACATTCTTGGGAAGATACCTGTAAAAAGTGATGAAGTGGCACCTTTAATTATGTTAAGAGGAAGCGTGACTTGGGTTAAGTAATATAATTGTGTTACAAGGGTATACCATCGGGCTGCAATAGGAAGAAGTCGTTGCATAAGAATGTGGCAGTCGTGGCTCTTAAGACCCTATAGTTGTTGTTGTTGTACCCTAACACGATGCGATAAGTTCGAATTGAATCCATAAGGTGGTCGTAGATCCTTTAACACAGATAGGAAGATTCATTTTTCTGGGTTACTCATAGTGTACATAGCAGCAGGCAAGTATATAGAACCCCTCGGACCGGAGACCGGATGCAAAGAATTGCGTATTTGTAGTAACTGCAAGTATTTCCTTGTGTTGAGATTATCCTTTGTTTTTCCTTTAGTCCCCAACAATGTATACAATACAATCTCACACACATTCTTTTTAATGTACATCAAGTCGAGGTTGTGACGTACTTCGTTCTCGGCCCAATAAGGGAGCTCGAACAGAATGCTCATTTTTTTCTATGTACGTTGGTTCACATCTACATCGTGGATACGCTTTTGGAATCACTGTGCAACAACCTTCTGAATAAGATCAACCTTACAGTACTCAGTTCGCACATCCTGAAACTGCTGGTGCAGTTCATTGGAAGTCAAGCGAGACGGCTTTGTCTCAAAGTCCATCATACCGTCAAATGCATGCTTATGATAACGCATTCTATGCCCACTCGGTAGGAACCTTCGATGCCCACAGTAGCTATATTTGTGGCCAACTTTTAGATACCTGGAATGAGTTTTCACACCACAAACAGGACATGCATTCGCCTCACGAGTTGGCCACCCTGACAACATACCATAACCTGGAAAATCACTGATGGTCCACAGCAACGTAGCTCGCATTTGGAAGTCCTCTTTGCTTCTCGCATCGTATGTCCGAACACCGTCATACCAAAGCTCCTTCAACTCATCCATCAAAGGTTGAAGGAAGACGTCGATCCGATCCCCCGGGCCTTGCGGACCATCTATAATTGTTAGATAGGATGAACGATGGTTGCTTCATGCATAGCCATGGTGATAGATTATATATCACAAGTACTACGGGCCAAATGCTGTAGCTGACGCTCATATTTTCAAAGGGGTTGAAACCGTCGGTGGCCAACCCAAGGCGTACGTTGTGAATATCCTCAGCAAACGTGGGGTACCGATGATCAAACCCCTTCCACGCAGGACTATCTGCTAGGTGACGCATCTTGCCATCATCGACACGCCCTTTGGCATGCCATCGTATAGAAGATGCAGTTTTGGAAGATAAGAACCATCTCTGCAATCGGGGAATCAACGGAAAGTACCTCAACTGCTTCACGGGAGATCTATCTTTACCCTGTGTGAATCTTTTCTCCCCATACACAACACAAGCATCACGGTGAACATCTTCCCCGATAAACAACATGCAATTGTTGATGCATGCATGGATAGTCTTGCATGTGAACCCCAAGTCCTTCGTGATCTTGTTAGCCTCGTAGAAGTTCTTCGGGAGGACAACATCGTCTGGAAGTGCATCCCTTAACAACTCTAACAACAAGTCAATAGATTTATTAGACCAGTGGCACAAAACCTTCAAGTGTAAAAGGCGAGTGATAAACGAGAGTCTGCTCATTTTTTTGCACCCTGGTATAAGCTATTTCTCTACATCTTCTAACATTTTTCTGTACCCCTTACTGTCATGATGTATATGCTCATCCTCCTTATCATTAAGAGGTTCGGCGTTACTGGGCCCCGGCCCGGTGTCCTCTGCTGTTGCGCACTATTGCAACAGAAGATCTAGTTCATCCTCCCAACGGATTGGAACAATGTCTTCTACAACCGCATAGTTCACCTCTCCTTCCCCATGACAAGTCCAGACCTTGTAGGATTGGTCTAATCCATAGCGAATACAATGGAGCAAGATATCCCTACGAGATTTTGTTATGCGATTTTCACATGACGTACAGGGACAATAGATGGAAGCATCAGAGTTCCTATCTTTGAACGCAAAATCTAAGAAAGCCCTGACCCCATCCAAATATTGAGTGGAGATATGGTTCGCATCGCCTATCCAACTCCTATCCATCTAAAAAGGCAATATGCATGTGATTCCATTAACATAACATGCATTCAAACTCGTAATGTTCAAGTCTTGATACGGGCGTGCACCCTCAATTTAAAAGAACAAAGTTATAGCATCGGATTTAAGAAACTGCATTCTGGTACCTATAAGTCCATGTACTGCACTTATAAGTAAAACATAACATTCATCACAACATTAAGGCTCATGGTTTAAAATCAGCCATTTTCTCCACTTAAGAACCTTTTATGGATGCAATTTAATGAGAACTGAATGATTTCTACGCTCCGCAAAAAATTCTGATCCGTTATCTCTAGATACTAGAGTAGCAAGAATTATCCATACCCTACTTGTGTCAAGAAAAATTTCTAAATATTCTAAATTTTTCCTTGCCCTTTTGTACGAATATGAAAAAATCCTCAAATCTGATGAACAAAGAATATTTCAGGTTTGTGGGAATGCACACAACACTTAACTACACCACCACCCGAGAAAACATAGACCACTTAGAAGTTTTGCACAGTGGAAATGCATTAAAAAGAAATCAGATCTTCCGTTAAAACCAAGTATGCTTATCCTGCGTTCACACTGCACGCCTTTGTCTCCACAATTTAGTATCCTATAAAAAAAACACAAGTTAAATATGCACTCATTTTCAGTAAAAATAGCACAAACTACTACAAAAGTTAAACACGCACTACGTTGCAATATCCATTATTTATTGTAGGATTGAATTGGTACATATATATATCACTTTTAGTATAACATGCTGATGAAGGGACTGAAAATGCAATATAAGCCTTTGAATTAGTTCCTTCATTAATTTATCATAAGTTACTGTTGTTTCCCCTATAAATTCTAGGATATCGACACTATGTGAAATTAAAACACATACTAAAACCATGCAGCATATTTTTTCCCCGGGTATACATTATTTCATAAGAAGAACGAGGTTATTCACATTGTTTAGAAACAAATGACATTTATGTCTATGCAAGGCACATATTGTGTATTCATAACTAACACAAAATCTTCACAATATAAAGGGAAAACCGACGTTGTATACCTCCCTAACAGGAGTAAAAAATATCAAAAACATGGCCAAATACTTTTCGGTAGTTGCAAATCTTTCTTATGAAACCAGCAAGAATGTACTATTACATAAAATGTGTGTCGGGTCTCATACCAACTGTTTATTTAAATTTGAGATCAGAATCAGCTTTGATGTATCAATTTCCACCCTGATTTTAGGTGTTTTGTATGTTTAAAATCATCATTATCATGTTCCTCATCTAAACTCTATCCTAACTAGTCGTGGCTCTATTTAAGTCTAAGATACAATGATTAAATACATTATACAATATAGTGTTAGTTTTTTCAACCATTTAGATGTTTGCAAATGAACAATGAGATACTTGAAGCCCATAATCATGCAGGATTTAGATAAGATGACCTCCAGTTTTATAAGGTATTCAGAATTTCTGCAGCTAGAAGATAAAAAAAAACTAGAGACTAGGGTAGTACACATTTAAGGAATTTAGCCAAAATTACATAACAGCAGACCTGAAAAGGAGACTATAGAAACAGTAGGTTTGAGCTGGAGAAAACTTAAAGAAAGAGAAATATGCTTTTCGTATCCTTATTTAATCGGTAAATACAGACTAAACCGCAATAAATATAACTAATTAACAAAAAAATACAGGCTTTGCACCTTAGCAATCCATTTACAACTATGCTACCTCCAACCTTTTATACATGCCGGTGTTTAAGGCCTATCCCTAATACTGAATCATAAGTTATACAATAAATTCGCAGAACAACAATATATTGTAAGATTGGAAGTGTAAACAATGCTATTTCAATCCATTCATAGAGATGAAATGGAAAACATATCCAACACTATAACATACAACATTTAAGTGGAAATCTGAACAATTATCAAGTGAGTTGTGTAAGGTATCTCCATTCCTGATCTACATTTTGGTTTAACCTATTATGCTTTATCAATCAGAATTCATTTACTAAATTCAAATCTCTTCCCCTTTTCTATTTTTCCTGTTTATTGAATCCAAATTCACAAGCACCTATTGAGCTGAACAAATTGATTCCTCAAATATACAAACTGAACATTGAACTACACCTAATGCCATCACTTGATCATTCATATCCCAAACTAACTAGGCGTACGAATCACACTAAAAACCTTACTGATTTTATGTTTTCCTCATTGAGTAGCAAATATCAAACAGTAAAACCACAACAAATCATCATCAAAACTATAATTATCCATCGTTTCCCTAACAAAAACCAAAAATGCCCATAACACATTACATCCGATATCGAAACCCAGAACGGCAAAAGTTGCACATAACCTAGGGCAGCCCGCTGTGTAGATTTCAACTACGGAATCTCGTTCTAAATTTAGTTCAACTAAATCATACCAATCCCTGGAGAAATCCTAGAGTCTTACTAGATATCATCAACAAACGATCTTTCTGCAAAAAAAATTAAAAAAATCAACCTCAAAAACTTGCTCTAGACACAGACATGAACAAAGAGAAAGCAATCATGGCATACCCAAACCCGTATGAACCTAAAGAATGACCCAAACCCGTATGAACCTAAAGAAGCCAATTTTTTGTGTTCCTCAAAATATCAGTTTGAGAATGCAACGGACGAAAAACCGTAGGTCCACACTGAATCTTATTGGACAAAACCTAAATACCTTACCTGAACGCCGGCGCCGGAGTAGCTTGTCAATCCAACCAATTTGACGATGAGGGTTGTGTCGGCGGAAGGAGGGGGGAGTACAGTGCAGTGCGAGGGAGGGAGGAGAACAACGAGAGAGAGAGAAGGTGTGCCCTAATTTCTATATTTGAGATTTTTGGGTGAAGAGTTACCAATGCGTGTTTATATATATATATATATTATTTTTTTTGAAAATTTCAAATATTAAATTTAAATGGAAAAAATAAATTAATATCATTAGTTACGAAATTTGATCGTAACTAATATTATTTCGACCAAAGTTTTCTTTCTTCTTAATTGTTACATAAAATTCTGCGTAACAACTGTGCCTGAAACGTTGACCGAACAAAAATTGTTTTGTCACGGTTTTTATTGTAACCAAAATATCTATTTGTTACGATGATATTGTTACGAACCCTCAGCCCGTGGTTAATACCCTGTTTTTTGGTAGTGCATTTTCATCCATCTTCATCCAAGTTCACTAGTATATATTATGGGGCCGATCGACGTCGGCCGAGAGCGTATAATTTTCTTTTTTTTTGTGTGTGTGTGTAAAATATCGAAATTTGGATTATGATAACCTAATAATAAAAGAATATTACATCTATATTTACATCTCCTTCATTTATGCATAGATTTATAATTGTCTTATTTATCATGTAAGCTAAATTACTTATCCACCCCTACACATAATCTTGATTGTTTATTCATTTTCAGATCCTATGACCATGATTGATTCAGGATGATCCTGAATTTATAATTCAGAACCATATGGGAACTGTCAAAAGTAATACTTATGAATCCAAATGTTGGTCAAAATATATCAAAATATGAAAATAAAATAAGATTGAGATAGTAACATATCAATATTATTGACTAAAAACCAATAATTCAATGCATCGTCTCATTTAGGACGTTGGTGCATCCTAAAATATAAACTATAATAGAAAGTCCAAAGTCAAAGCTCCCTACACATATGTGTTGATATTTCCTAGGAATTGAGTTATGCATTTTGCTTCCTCTTGATATTTCCACTTATACGGGCATGGTTGATAACCGTTTAATATTTTAATCAATTGTTGAAAATTTAATTTATAATTAAACTCATGGTTTCTCAAAATCGATTATTTGGTGAGTGACAAATATGATGGATCATGAAAAAATAACTAAATGAATTATCATTTAATTGGATTTTGTGTGAATTATCAGATGAATTAACTATAGTGAGCTAAATTGAACTTACGTAAAGTGTATAAAGTGTTTAGCAAAAATAGTCGGACACAAGTTGTGTATAGTTCAGTTAGATTAGAGTTGGACATGGCTAAAATAATTTTAAATTGTCCTTTGGCCATGGGTTCAAATGAGATTGTGGACATGATCATGAATTTGAAATTTGGATTTTGGACTTGACTTGGTGAAACCAAACATGTTCATCTCATAGCTCGGGTTAAATATGATTTTTTATCATGAAATTACGTAAAAATTCAAGTACATGATTTAATCATGAAATTAGATATAAGCCCAAATATATGAAAATCGATTTTGATTCAACGTGTTTAATATATAACACAATGTCTATTTTTGAATTTTAAAAATGACATTTATAACCATTATACCGAACATTATACCATGTGTTGACATATTGAATAGATAAAATTGTCCATAATTTTTATGTGATTTCGAAATTCAACGTAAATTTTCTTTATACTTTAAAAAATTGTATTATGTCCACTTATATCTTAAAAATTCTTGCATAAAACCCTCTTCATGCAAAAAAAAATATAGATAGAAAATCATCTTATTATCACACAAAAAATATAAAAAGAGGTTCATGCAATATTTTTTAAAAGTATAAGAAGACGTCATTCCATTTTTAAAGTACAGAATTGTACGCTGAATTTTGAAACTATATGAGAATTATTTGGTGCTTTTAATATGACATTCATGGTGTTATATGTTAAAATAAGAATGTTATGATACTTTTGTCTTTTATATGTTATATATAAATTAATTTATTTTTTATAATAATATATTTGTAAATTAAATAAATAAAAATAAAAATATTTTAATATTAATACACAATTATTTTTAATATAATAAAAAATAAATAATTTTTAAATAAGATATACAAAAATAATACTTCTCCCATCCTGTCGTAAAGTATACATATTTTTATTTTGATTGTCTCACAAAGAAATCATTTAATTAAATATCTTATTTTTTTTCACAAATATTTATATTTTTACTATCACATCATTATTTTCACACCAAAAAGTAAGAAAATAATTATTTTTATATTACTTTTAACTATCCACTATAATTAAAATACTACTCCCTCTGTCCATTTACAAAAATTACATTTACTTTTGGCTCGGTGTTTAAGAAATAATAGTCTTTTAATTATAGTGAGTAGTTAAAAGTAGTATAATGATATTTTTGCCCTTACTTTTTTGTGTAAAAGTAACGATGTGATGTAAAGTAAGGGTATTTGTGAAAAAAGTAGGGTATTTAATAAAATGTAAACTTTGTAATTGCACGTCCCAAAATAGAAACATGTAAACTTTGTAAGCGGACGGAGAGAGTATTATTTTTTTAAACTCCGCATCAAAAGTAATATATACTTATTAGTTGGAGTCCGAACTAAGGAGTACTCCCTCCGTCCCGGTAAAGATGAACCATTTGGTTATGGATACAATATTTTAGATAGTTTAAATTAGTAAATTATTAATAATAAGTTATGATATTATTTTGTTATTTTTTATATGAGTAGTGTTGTTGATATTTTAAATATTTTTGTATTATATCTCAATAAAGTCTATGCAATATGAATATCATTTTGTAGATAATAAAATTGTATATAATACAAATAAATAAAAAAAATATATTTATTTATATAAAATTAACTTAAAACTATTTTATAAAAAACAAGAAGTTTTAAATATAGATAAAAATAATTTGTTTATTAAGAAGATGAATAAAAATAAAAGAGTTTTGAATATGTCATTTTTTTTAAATAAATTTAAAATAAATAAATTTACTAAAAATATAAAAAAAATTATATTTATGGAAAAAAAAAAAAAAAAAAAAGTTATATGTAACAGTACGGAGCGAGTATAATTCAATAGTTGATTGAGTTGTGGACATTAGACTCATCAATCTCTATTGGCAACGAAATCGAGCTATCACCCATTATACACATAAACATCACAATGATTTTAGTCATCAATTACTAAGACATTTTGTACACACTAAAAATTAATTGGGCCGCACCAATACAAGTACAACCCAAGTATAAGGAGATTCGCGGTCTAACGGAAGATCTAAATCAACGAACGGATCTGCGGGGCTATCCAACCCAATGACCCAACTCGACAAAAGAGGTGGGAAGGTCAAAGAACTGGCTAGAAAAGTGATTAAATTTATTGAAAAAAAATTAGGGATAAAACTTTATTTAAACAAATTCAAAATAAACAAATAAAATTATGAACAGATTATGCAGAGATCACAAGCCAGATACCATTATTCAGCTTCTTCATTTTACTTTTCCTTTAATTTTTTGTTGGCATTTTTTATTCAAGAATACTGTATTTTTCTTTAATTTTTTTTCAAGTTTTAGCTTTCCTTTTTCAAGTTTCTTCCTTGTTTTACTAGTTTTATACTACTTTCCTGCACTTTGATTATTTGTTAATCGCGAGATAATTCGAATCATTTTTTTAAGATGTCGGGAACCCTTCGATACAAATTGATTCTGGAAGGCTTTCGATTAAGCTGCCGAAGATAATTTTTACGACAACAACTATATTTATATAAATATTTTTTAGGATTTGTTTCTTTTGCAATAAATTTCAAGTTTATATTATTTGACTCTACGTTTTTTAAAACAAAAAATATTTTTTTTTTCTTACAAAATATTTTATTATATATTATTTTAATATCAAATTCAAATCAATTTTTTCTCAAAGATATGAAAAGAAACATAAATTTATGAAAAGTATATATATATTTTTAAAAAATTATGCTTCTTTTTAATTTGATTTGAAAATATTAAATTATAATTTGACATTAAAATAATATTTAATAAAATAAGAGAAAAAAAATGGTGAATTATTTTTTTGAAAAAAAGCCCAATACATCTTTTGAACAGAATAATATTTACATGTTTCATCTTTCACTTTTTAAGTACACTTAATAAATATAAATCAATTTTTAATTTTTTATATGGCTCACTCAAAAATTTTATATTTTTATCTCTCTTATCAATAAAAAATATTTTTTTCTATATTCAAAACTTTTCATTTTTTATAAAATTAATTTTAAGTTAATTATAAATAAATAAATATATTTTTATTTATTGTATTATATAAAATTTTATTATCTACAAAATAATATTCATATTTCATATATTTTATTGAGATATAATTATAAAAATATTTAAAATACTAACGACACTGCTAATTATTAATAACTTACTAATTACACTAGATAAAATACCGCATTTTCAACCAAAGAGGTCATTCTTGTTGGGACGGGAGAGTATATTATAAATACTTATTATTTTTATATTATTTACACAATTTTATATAATTTATATAAAAAAATTCCTTTCAAATTAACACACAAAACAAACGAAGCACAATTTTTTTTTCAAAGAACATAGTCTAAATAGTAAAATTTGAGAGTTTGATGAAAGAAAACACACTTTCAATAATCTATTCTTCTAATATTATATTTCAGTTGCGATTTCAAAAAATAATAATAAACAAATTATTTTTTGTAAAATTAAAAAAAGTGAAATAAGTTTAAAATACTCATTACAAAAAGTAAAATAATTAAATATTCAAAAATAGTATATTTTATACTCTTGATACAATTATCTGTACCAATAAAAGATCGAATTATTTTAAAGTTATCAATACAATCAATTACATAAAAAATAATAAAATAATATTATAACTCACTATTATTTTTTATATCTCACTTTTTGTATTTAATTTATTATAAATATGAGAATTTAATTAAAGTATAATTAATAAGTATATTAAAATAAATAATTATTGTATAATAAAATTAATTATAAATAAAAATTAAAATAATTATACATAAAATTAATATTAAAAAATTATTATAAATTATAAAATTTAAAATATAATTAAAATAAATAATTATATTTTTAAAAAATAAATAAAATAAGGCGTACAAAAATAAAAATATTAAAAAAATAATATAAAATTATTAATTAATTAAATAACATTATTTTAAATTAAATATCGTTGCAAACAAACCATGGTGTTGGCAAAATTTGAAATGACTTTTATAGGTCTGCCTACAGAAGTGAATGTGTTAATGAGGAATTTGGGTATGGAGTTTGAAGGTAGCAGCAGGACGACAGTGTGCAGCTGCAGCTGCTGCAGTGCAGTGCAGTACGTATGCGACGACTGGTCTTCATGGGCAGGTAGAGATAGAAAGAGAAAACCCCAAAAAAACCCGGTTTGATCTCTTCTGCTTCCACACACTCGCTCTCTTCCTCCCTCTAAAAAGTTGGTCACGTGACAGATGATGACACAGACAGAAAGTAAGAGAGAGAGAGAGAGAAGCACAGTAGCAGACCAAACCCCAAAGTAAACCCCCTTTTTTTAATTAATTAATAAATAATAATAATAATGATACTGGTGCTGCAGCTGCCGCCCGCCTGCAGCTAGCAGAGCAGACTGGCCCCTCTCTGTCCTCTCCAGATTCTTTTTCTTTCTCACACATCTTCACCACTGACAGCGACATCACCGAGAAGAAGAAGAAGAACAAGACACACAACACAACCCTTGCCTTCTTATATCACACTATCTTTCTATCAAAACCCTAATTACTAACATTTACTTACTAGTATTTAAACTTCATATCATCTCCTGCAAATCAAGGCAATTAGAAAATGGTGTCTCTTTTTTATAGAGAGAGAGAGAGTGGGGCGGAACAGTAATAGTAGTAGTAGTAGTAGTGTGTTTGGAAACTCCAAGTTAAGTAGAGGAAGATAAACCCAAAACTGGGGAGGGGCCATTCCCCTTTGCTGCCTCTGCTGCAGTGCTTTTCTTGTTGACACATACCTTTCACGGTCAAACTTAGAGAGAGAGAAACCAAGCTACCTAGCTAGCTAGCTACCCTGCTACAAGTCCAAAACCGTAGGGTACATACAATATTTCAAGAGAGAGAGAGAGAGGGAGAGAGGGAGAGAGGGAGGACATAGCAATATAGCATAGGGCAAGGTAGGGTAGGGTAGTGAGGATAACATCATATTACTTACTACTACTACTACTCACAATTAGTTACAGCCGCGGTGGTGGTGGCGGTGGTGCTAGCTAAGGAATTGAATTAGGGTTTGTTGTGTTGTATTGTATCGTTTGTGTATAAATAGAGAGAGAGGAAGGGGTAGAGCGAGGGAGGGAGGGGTGGGGGGCATGCTACAGCAGCAGCACCTGATGCAGATGCAGCAGCAGCAGCAGCAACAGCAGCCCATCATGGCAGCCTACTATCCCACCAATGTCACCACTGATCACATTCAACAGGTTTCTTCCCTTCCCTTTCTCTTCCTTATCTGCTCTCCATATATATACTTTTCAATCTTGTTGTGTATATATATATATATATATGCATAGAAAGAGAGAGAGGAGAGAGAGGGAGGTGTGTTCATTCATGTTCATAGTTACTTTGTTCTTTTGGGTTCGAAGCTCTCTATGAATTTATATGTATAAATATGCATCTGTGTTCGGATGAATGATGTTATATCAATTTGGGGAAAAAAGATCTTCCTTAGCTTATTTCTGGGTTTTATTTATTTATTTATTTCTTGGATTCAAGATGCCCACTTTGGAGAGTGAATTTCTGTGTTTTATTTTTTTCAAAAAATTGCTTTTTGGTTTTAATATGAAACAGTTAATGTGGTATTCTTGAAAGCTCATTTTTCTAAAGATTCCTCCTTGCACTCTTTGCTGTTTAAAAAATGTGATCTTTAGTGGGATTTGTTTGTTGACTGCATATGAGAAATACCTCTGTAACTATAGTAGTGTGTGATGTACCTATTGTTATAGACTTGTATCTATATATCTATATTAAATACTACTCCTACTATACTATATAGCCTTGTCTGACATACAAAGGCTTCCTTTTGGTTATTCCATCCACCCCTTTACTTGATTTTCACTCATGATTTAATTCTCATGTTATTCTCTTTTTTTCTATCCCACTTTTTTCAATAATTGCAAGATCCATCTGGGATTTGGTTATAAACTGAAATTGGGGTTTCATTATTTCTCATTTTGGACAATCACCATTATTAAAACCTCTCTGCAAATCTATGTTGTTATGATGTATATACAATGAATGGGCGATTTTGTAGTATCTGGACGAGAACAAGTCTCTGATCCTCAAGATTGTGGAGAGCCAAAACTCTGGAAAGCTCAGTGAATGTGCTGAGTAAGTTTTCAGTATAATTTCCACCCTTTTCAATATTCTTACCTCTACTCACTTACAAACGTCTGTATCTATGTATGAAGAGAGAGAAAGAGAATCTATGATGATGATGACGATGATATATATATATATGTATATTATACTTTGGCAGGAACCAAGCAAGACTGCAGAGAAACCTGATGTATCTTGCTGCCATTGCTGATTCACAGCCTCAGCCGCCCAACATCCATTCTCAGGTATCCTCTCTCTCTCTCTCTATATATATATATATGTGTGTATATTCAGAATTAGTATGACATCAATTCGTACATTGTTTTTCCTTTCAAAACCCTTAAAAGAATAAAGGAAACCCTTGTTTTGACCACTTTAGATGACCAACATTAATAACCCTTGTAGATATTACACCCAATTGAATTTTTATTACAAATTATAATGCCAACTATTGCTTCTAAAATCTTCCTAATGGATATTATTGGCAGCCGTAGTTATTAGTCAATATGATGGTGACAGTACATAAAATATAATAACGTAGTATGCAAGTAAATATTATTGTCACTAAATACAATATAATTGGCTCCGTTTAGCCATGTTTTTGGAGAGCTACAAATTTGGAAAATATTTGATTTTAATATATTTGATGTAATATTTTTTTACAAATAAATAGTGTCAAATAAGTTAAAATTGTTGAGTTTATTTTGCAGCATGATATTATATTTCTTAGCATGATAAAAATGCTTAGTACAAATATTATTTTGGATAAATTGATTTTGTTCATCTAAGTAGGATTGATTACTCCTAATGAGTGTATTCAATTCCGGATTTTAATAAGCCAAAGTAAACCAGTAATTGAGTTAGATAAAACAATATAATACCTTATATAATCACCAAAGTACTTAACACATCATGCAATTGTATGTTTAGTTGAGAAATATGAGTATGAGTTTTAATAAAAATGAATAATAATAATTTCTTTTTTTATATAAAAAAAAAGGTATAATGATGTTTTACTGTAAAATATATATATTTTTATGATTAAAATATATTGAATCAACACATAGAATGTTGTAATCATTTGACCTATGTACTGAAAATTTACATTTTATGAGCTGTTATTACAATACTAATTAATTTAAATTAGCGTTCTAACCAAGTATAATTATAACTCTGGTGATCATATGATTATTTTTAAATTTGTAATTATACATGCAAAATAGTTAACAAAGCTATAATTTGGTAAAAACAGCAATATGCCGCCGGGGGGATGGTTCCTGCGGCGGCGCATTACCTGCAGCAGCAACAAGCGCAGCAGATGACGCCGCAATCCCTGGCAGCTGCCCGGTCGTCAATGCTCTACGGAGGGCAGCCATACGCGTCGCTGCAGCAGCAGCAAGCTTTGCACAGCCAGCTTGGGATGGGCGGCGGTGGCGGGAGGTCGGGGTTGATGCTGCAAGGCGAGCCTCACAGTGGACTTGGCGGAGGAGGGTTTCCTGAGTTTGTCCGGCCACTGGCGAGCGGGAGCAAGCAGCAGGAGATGGGCAGCAATACTTCCGGCGATGGCCGCAGCCGCAGTGGAAGTGACGGTGGGGGTGGAGGCGGAGAGACGCTGTACTTGAAGAGCGGAGACGATGGGAACTGATTCATCCATATCAATGGCTATATATATATATGCTCTCTTTTATATATTAGAAAGAAGACAATATAATATATATAAATATATATTATATAATGTTTGGTAGAAGTAGGACTTTAATGGTGCGTGGATTGCGATCTTGTTTTGGACGTGGATGTTGATTGGATCATCACTTGCTCTTTCTCTTATTATGTTTGCTATGCATATGTACAAATACTCAGTATGTTTTTCTTCTTTTGTTTTGTTTTGGATTTTATTTTTTATTATTATTGTTTTATGTTTATTTTGAGTTATTTAGTAATAGAAAAAAATTATTTATGTCTATATAATTAAAATTTATCAATTTTAATTTTAATATAAAAAATTATTAATTTTGATTTCAATATAATTAAAATTTATTATTTTTTGTCTCTTATATAATAAAAAATTCATCAATTTTGGTCTTACTATAAATTAATTTATAATTTTTTGTTTCAATATAATCAAAATTTATTAATTTTAGTTTGAAAACTCATTAATTTTGATTTCAATATAATCAAAATTCATATTTTTTTTTTCTCAATATAATTAAAATTTATTTTTTTTTGTTTTACCTTCAACAAATTGGCGAAAAATGCTGACGTAGACTTAACGGAGCCGAACTGGCTGATGACCCGGAATGAACACAACACTGTTAACAAATTTTGAAGTTTGATTAAAATTAATAAAAATAATCTAAACAACAGTCTTCAGATTACTTTAAGGAATAATACATACTTAAAACAAAAAATCATTATATACTAAACATAAAATACAAAAAAAAAAAAAAAAAAAAAACAAAGCTATTCGTCCTCATTTTTGCTTGGATGATCCGCAAACAAAACATCTATATCATTTGTGACATCACCGTGTCCCAGTGTAGATTCATGAAGAGGACCATCGTATGGTGAAACAAGAATGGAGAGATGCTGAAAAATACGAGAAAATGAAGATCTCATCTCCAATTCCATATTGTCCATCTGGCGATGCACCTCCATCTGCAACTCGTCCATACGGCGATGCATATCCATACGCAAGTCATCAATGGTTGACCTGTCAATGGACATAGTATCATGAACTATACGGTGCGGTTGATCACCCTCTGTGGCATCCTGATCACCGGGAAGCTGATCAACACCATCTATTGGTCCACCAACCCTATCAACCAATACATATATATCTACTATTTTCATCATCATTTTCCTAACCGTACCCATCATCTACAACGTCCGAAAACCACAAGACTGCATGACATAAATCGGATCCTCAATCTCTTCTTCTAAAAGCCCAAGGCCCTTTGCCAGTCGAGTAACATACAGACCAAGAGAGATTTTCCCAAACGGCCGTCCTCGACCTGATGTATCATAAATCGAACAAGCATAAACCCAAATTTATAGGCTGACGCTCTAGCATACTCCAAAGATAGAACAAATCAATATTCGAAACTACCCCAGTGCTCTCGCCCCAACCAGAAAGTGAGTGAGCTAGAATATAATGTATATACCGTAGTGGCGGGTACCGAAGAGTCGATGCCTTAGAAAGTGCAAAATTGTAAGCCGCTTCGGTGCTAATTTGGGACCAATACACGGCAGATTGAATAGGCATAAGAACATGCAAGGCTTGGAAGTAATCCGATTCCACAAAGTCCCATTCATGTAGACCCATTATCACTGAAAAATCGGCCAGTGAGATCGAAAACATCTAATAACTTAAACGTCAAAGTCTTAGTTTTTTCGTAATTATAGTTCACCGATCCATAATCAAGAGTTGACATAAACTCCAAAGTTAAATTTCTATAACTCGGCTCTACAATCCCCAAAAAACGAACCCACGCCCCAACCGAAACTAAAGCCTCTACCTCCCCCCCTCATTCCCAAAGTAGATAAAACATTCCAATCGATATGTTTACTCTTTAAAAATGATCTACTTCTAAATCTTTCATATCGTTCAGTGTGTTCTAATTCACCAAAACCTAAGAAATCATCTTCTGTCTCCACCCTCGCAATAGTTGCTGAAGAACTTGCATCTGTTCGAACTCTCTTGGCCTTACCATTTTCCCCGGGCATTATTATTCTACATTAAAAATAAAATGCAAAACCAAAATTTTATTTTGCTCAAAATATCCATGCAAAGCAACCAAAAAAAAAAAAATAATATATAACTTTAAGCAGAAATTATTCAAACAAAATATAGGCATAATCCAATACTTTAAATTGAACAAAAAATACAAAAATAAAAAATTATCAACTAAACTCAACACAAACAATCAACAAATAAGAAGAAAATTTATGAAAAAAATAATAATAAATATATCCACATATTACCTTAGAATCGAACAAAAAGAACAATCCCAACTTCAACTTCCCCCAAATAGATGCCGCCCGCCCTCATTCGCCAATGATCCGTCGTCGGAAAAGGTAAAAACGGGAGAAGAAATAGAAATGGGTCTCTACGTGTTCGACCAGAAAAAAAAGTTTAAAAATTTCTAATCGAATCGACCACGGCCGTGAACGTTTTTACCACGCCCATGAACCTGTCAAGAAGAATTAAAAATCACTTTACACGGTTGTGTACCAAACTGTGCACGGCCGTGTATATAAACGGGCAACCTAAACGCCTATGTGAAACCCTTATATTTCCTCGAACTACATGCATAAATACGGCCGTGTTCAATAACAACACGGTGGTGTATTTTACTGGACAACTCCGAACTACACGGCCGTGCTTAAACATAAACACGGCTATGTAACTCTTTGTAAATTGGTGTCAAATTAAACACGGCCGTGTTCTAATTCTTTACACAACCGTGTTTACTAAACACATGGTTGGGTACACCTCCGATTTTTTTCTATTCTGCACTCCCATTGCATGTCTTTACAATCTAGTATTCCAAATTTCATTTCAAAAACAAATAAAATAAAATTCAATGAAAATAATATCTAATGTTTTCAATTTTTTAATCCCATTGCAACCAATATATCATACATACTGAGCAATCTCAAAACAAGTCCAAACATTGCAATCTATCAAAACATGGCAATGTATTCTAAGAAATCTCCAAAATCAATGTGTTCTTGTCGTATTCCACGTGACGACGTTTAAATGTGATTCAAGTTTGTGTACCTCGGGTCAAAGTTCTTTTCCTCACCTATTGCATAGAAATTCATAGATTATTCATAAAGAGTTGTATATTCAAACATAATTAATGCAAAATTATACCGTTAATTTTGTTGTGGGGGCTGTACCATTTGCGGCTCCTCATGTTCACCCGATGGAAGCTCTTGTGTAGAAATATCACTTGTTTGAGATAGTAACCCTTAAGTAGCTTGCGTAATTCTCGCAGTGGAATTTGATTCATACAACTGAGCTTTTTTCTGTTGACAACTCCTAAATGTGCGACCGATAAGACCACAAAACTTATAAGTTATTCGTTTTCTTTGTTTCGGCAAACTATTGTTTTGTCTTTTTTGTCTTCTTGTGTATGCCTTCTCCATAATCTCATTAGGGTCACATTTTCTTGCTGTTTTAGGCCGGCTAGCAAAGCGTTTTACGATAGGTAGAAATGGTGGAGGCAACCCAGTTTTCGGCCACAGTTGTGCTCCATTCATAGGGCCAATAGAATATGTATAAACCCTTTTAAAGTTCTCAACACTGTATACTTCGTCAACAAAGTTCGATGGATCTAGAAATTATTATTATTATATGTGTCAGGATTTTAAACTAAGTAAAAAAATAATTTATTATGTGAATTGTATTTGTATGTATGTGTGTATATTTTTTGGTGTTCCTGTAAGCCAACAAAAAAAGAGTGGGGGTGGGGTCTGCTATATATATATATTTTCTTGATACTTCTATATTTTAAATTTTTCATCTTTTTCTTCTACTTTCACAATTCCATTATTGTGTTGTTTCTAATAATCAATGAGCATGTACGCTAGGTAACCGAATCTTTGATTTATCTTCTTCTTTATAGTCCCTATTAAGTCCTCATCTTTACGAATCTACTCTGAACATGTTGTAAAGTGCTATTACAAAGGATTGTTGAGGTAAGATGCCACCAAATATGTATTTATTATTACATTAGTTATTAAATGTGTCTTTTTGCTTCAAATTCGGTAATTAGAGTGCAAAGGACTTTTCCTTATGCAATTTACCGATCTTGCTGCTTTAGGCATAGTTGTTTGTTAGATGAAATGTGGTATTAATATTTGTATTTTTTTTTTCAGGTGTAAGTACGTGTAGTTTGATCAGATTTTGTTTATGAATTTTTGGGATCATGCATATGCATATTTGTGAGAGTGGATTGGGTCAATAGGGCAATGATAATTAAGAAAGAAAGTGGTGGTTGATTGATGCTACTAGACTGAATTGGACTGGGGTGGGATGGGATGAGATTCAATTCAAAATTTCAATGTCCCATTAAATTAGGTTTTAGAATGATCAACTTGATTTACTCTATCGTTATTTCAATTCTGGCAATGAAATGAATGAGTGAAATGTGTCAATAAATACAACAATGTGATATTAATGGAGGTATAAGGTATATGTCTGCAATGAAGTTGGTAGGGAGGGACCACACACACACAAACGTTTGTCTACAGGTTTGTTTTTCTGTTTCAATTTACGGATGCCAACTAGCTATTGAGTGTTCCGTAATAGGGGTGATCTTTTGGTCCGGTCCTTAATTGTGATGGATTACACTATTTTGTACTTGATGTTATGATCGAGTTGGTTTCCGGGCACATTCATAATTTCTCTTATTCAAATATTAAAGATCTTCTTTCTATTGTTCACGTGTGGTTTCCAAGGAGTTTGTTGTTGTCGTTGCTTCGTTTTTGTATATGGTCCCCCTTGGAACTTACATTTGGTGGATTACGTCGTCATGAATGTAAATACACAATCTTAGGTTGAGTATAATTGTTTGATTTACCAATATTATACTTTGATTTTAGGTGTTATGTCTATTTAGTATACATTACAAAAAAAAAAAAAATTGTGCTTGGGAAATTTCTTTAAGTAATTTGGAGTTTTTTATGTTGAACTTATCTGTGGTGTAGTTTGTAGGTTCCAAATAAGACATCTCTTAAATTTTGCAACATTTAAAAAGCACCTTCATCATATGAGTCATTATTGAAGTTTAAATCCATTATTATTGTTATTTGTTAATTGTTGTGTGATATTCTCTATTATTTCTCTAAACATAATATGTATTTATGATTCGTATTTATGTGATAACCCCGCAATAGTGACGGCGTTCATCACATCTGCGATGGTCACATAGACTCTTCTAATCTTTTTCACGAATGTTGGTGCACACACCCTCAGCGAGGTAGTCAATAAACTGATATAAAGTTGTACGTAATTTGTTCTTTTAATTATTTTTTGCTTAACAACTAATAAATTTATTGGGCAACGATAAAGAAAAATACAAATTCACTTTTCATTGCAATTGATTCGCTACCTCTAAGTGCCTTCCATAAAATTGTCAAAAACAACAACCATGTTTATTTTAATTCGTACTTATGTTTATTCCTATATCTTTTGGATGTTGGATAGTATGGATTGTAGATATTTTGGATGTTAGGTATTTCGGATATGTCGAGCATGGTTGTTGGGGGCAAAATAATGTATTTATATTTTTGGCGTGTCAAAAAACATTGGATCGGCATTATTATCTATAGTTTTTGTATTTGGTATAAAAAAAATAGGTCTTATACTATTTGTGAAAAAATTAATGCTGTAAGAAATACCATTATTTTTGTCATTATTGTTGGGTCCTTACGAAAAATTTTGTTACAGTCAATAGAAAATTATAACAATTTTGTTGTTGCGGAGAATTTTTGTAATAAATATTTTTTATAACGAGATTGAGGTATTTGAACATTCCTTTTGTTACAGAAATATTCGTAATAAGATGTTATTATCACAACGAAGGACAATAATATTGGTTTTTTTTTGTAACGGATAATTTCGTTACAAAAATGAATTCAACCGTTATAGATAAATTTACCACGTGTGTAATAGGGGCGTTGACCATTAATATTTTGTTACGAAAAGTTCCACTACAGAGACTTTTTGTTACTCGGTTTTTTGTAACAGTCAAAATTCGTACAAAGTCGACAAAAGAGACTTCTTGTGTCCAAAAATGAGCATTTGTATCAGTTTTTTATCCACTATTATTAATTAATTAAATATCATTATCTTAAATACCGTATCCTATGGCAGGGGAGTATTTTTTATATTACCAACTCAATTCATCATACTAAATATAAAAAATACATCCATAAAAAATATAAAGTGAACAAATCAAAATGGTCACGATATTCCAACTTTTTTATTTTTTATTATTTATCTCAACCATCACTTCAACTTTTTTTTAAGGTAAGACTTACTTATTTGTTCATCTCTTATAGATAAATTAATAAATTTACATATATATTAAAATTTTGTATTTTTTAGAAATTAATTGCTATTAATTAGATCATCTCTAAGCGGCCTTCACTGTATTATACCCCATATAAATGTAGTTGTCCGGGAAGGTGCTAAAGACGGGAGAGTGTGATTTTTATTATTCCTTTCATCCATCAAATTTAGCTCACTTTTTGTAAAAATACAAAAAATAAAGCTAAACTTTTCAGATAGAGGAAATATTTATTATTATTTTAATATTTAATAACAAAATAATTTAAATTTTATTTGTAAATTTGTGTTTTTTTTTATTTGATTTTTTCTAAATTGTCTTTTTATTATTTATAGTTTTTATTTTTCTATATTTATATTTATAGTTTTATCTAGTCAGTCACCATCGGTCAACGTGCCTCCAAAGGATTATACGGCCCGCACAACCTTAAGGAACGAACCGGAACACGGGCTAGTCGCTCCGGTTGTAGCGTCAGGTAGCAGGCATACATGTTTTACGACTATAGTTTTCCCGCATGCTGACAACCATAGCCGTATCGTATTCTTCCCGTTACAACCTATGCTTTTGCAGTGTAACAACCTCGACCTATGTGTGGAGCCGAAACTTTCCTACTCAAACAAAAAATCCTATAGTTTTCAACATTTTTTTATACAGAAATTCGACCTCTTACTTCGCATCCCACTGAAATTTACTATAAAGAGAGAGGGAAAAAAAAAAAAAATCTTATATAAGTATTGTTCAATAGTATAAATAATTTAATTTATCGGTGTAATATATAAATTATTAATATAGAATATTATTATAAAATAAGTATGTAATGTTAGAAAAAATAAATGTGAATAATAAACACAATAGAAAATTAAATCACAATTTGAGCCTTGTATTGCACGTAAACTCCTTAGGAATAGAGCGAATGGATCAAAATATCAAATTCTGCAACAAACCGAACTTAGAAAAATTGGTAATGGGGTACGACCCCGTATATCTGTAATCGTTACAATTGTCTTAAAATATTTTTTATTAGTGTCACAATATATAAATTGAAATTAATATTAATAAATAATAAATAATTATTAATAATATAGAAATTTTATAATATAATACTCTCTCGACACATTTTTCTTTTGTTTTTTTTTTTTTTGTCCTACAACAATTTAAAACTTTTTTCAGTTTAGATAGAACTTATTAAATCAAAATTTAATTAACTATTTAATATATAACATCATATATCATGTAGTACCATTCAAAACGTATTTATTGATATTTCTCTCCTAAAAAATAAATATTTTTTTTTCTGCATTTAAAATTTTCACATCTTATATAAAATTAGTTTATATTAATTATAAATAAATAAGCATAGTTTTCATTTTCTTATATTACAAAAAATGGTAATCTGATTTTTTAGTCCGGTAACTAGATTCATTTATATTTTAGTCCTATAACTGAGGTTGTCTTAAAATTGAAAATTTTTCTCAATTTAGTCCTCAATGTCTATGTGGCATTTACGTGACATGCTAATAGACACGTGTCGGCCAAATCAACGTCACGTCACTGACATGGATAATTTTTTATTTTTTTAAATATAAATATTACAAATATAAAAATAAAAATAAAAGTTAAAATTAAAAAAAAAATTAAAATTAAAATTAAAATTTAAATTAAAATTTAAATTAAATTTAAATTAAAAATTAAAAATAAGTATAATAAAAAATAAAAATTATCCATATATTCGTCAAATCAAGCCACATGACCTTTAATAATTTATATATTAGTATATTTTTTAATTATTTTTATATCTTGGTTTTTATTTTTAATATAAAAAATATAAATTATCCATGTCGCAGTCACGTGGCGCTGATCGGATTGGACATGTGGATATTTTTTTAAAAAAATTATATTTTATATTTTATATTTTTAAATTTTATTTTTTATATATTTTATATTTTAATTTTATTATTTATTTATTTTTTATTTAAAAATTAAAATTAAAAAAAATACATAAATTATCTACGTAGCCGCTACGTAGCGCTGACCTGACGGACATGTGAATAATTTTTATTTTTTATTTTAATTTTATATATTTTATATTTTAAAAAATAATAAAATTTAAAAAATAAAAATTATCAAACACTTGTCAGCCACATGGCGCTGAATAGGCCGAAACGTGTCCGACAGAATACCACATAGACATTGAGAACTAAATTAAGAAAAATTTTCACTTACAAAACTATTTTAAAACGGCATCTAGTTACGAGACTAAAATGATAAAGGGGTTTAGTTACGAGACTAAAATAATAGTTTACCATATAAAAAATTATTCTATACAAAATTATATCTATATTGAATATATTTTCTGATTTTGAGATAATTTTTAAAATATTTTAATATATATTTAAAAAAATTAATTATATATATTAAATTAATTTTAAAACTATCAATATTATTAATTGCATAAAAATAACAAAATAATATTATAACTTATTATTATTAAATAATTCAACATCGTTATCTTAAATATTGTATTACTAAGAAAAGTGGTCAATTGTTTCCGGATATATGAAGTACTGTTGTTTTTAATGTTTATATTTTAAAAATATAAATTAATCATTTTAATTAATATAATTACCTTAAATATCGTATCACTGATAAATGTTTTACTATTTAATATAATCTCATTTACTATTTCTTTTGTCTGGCTCTAAATGTTTTATTTAACTTTTGCTTCATTGTGCTTAATATTAAAAATATTTATATATTTGTATAATTTTTCATAAATGTCATTATAATATTATTATAAGACACATAGAAATATTTTTGTAATTTTCTCTTAATTTGTACTACATTTTTATATAATAATTAATATTCAAATATCAACAAGTAAAAAGTAAATGAGATTCTTAGAGCCGCACATAGGTAGTATTTTTTTAAAAGATAATATTCAAAATTTTTTGATAACGTGAGAACCTGCAGCCGATACCCGAAAGTGCGTACCGGATAAACTCTCGGTCGAACCCGATAGCCTGCAAACTAGTTCCTACAAGGCAAGTTACACTAGGCGAACATGTGTGACAAGACCTAGAGGCGTCAGATTTTAAACCTATAACCTTACTATCACGAATCTATCCTCGTACCATTATGTCATCCTTTACGGAAATCTTTTATCTAAACAAAACATGATATATTAACTCTCTCTTTTCCAACTCATATATTAAATATACAGTTTATTTTCCCGTAAGGGATAACCTGGTGATGTAGGGGTTGGACTTGTGACCGTGAGGTTATGGGTTCAAACCCTCGACGCCTCATGTCACCTGTCACACATGGTTCGCCTAGTGCGACGGGCCTGATTGCAGGGTATTAGGTTCGACCGGGGTTTACCCAGTGCGCACTTTTGGGTAGCGACTTTATTTATATCAATTTTTTCAATCTCACTCAAAATAATTTAAAGGTGTGTTATTTATCTAAATTTTTCGAATTTTACTATCTATAAAAAATTTTCCCTTCAAACATCTACTTTTCAATTTCTTTATTATAATTTTTATATTTAAAATATCACATTAATATCTATTTATATCATATCATACAATTATTTCAATTCAAAATTTTAATATTCAAATCTCAAAAAAAAAATAAAAATACAAACTTCAAAAGTTATATTTTATTTGCGTCATTTTATTTAATATTAAAAATATTTTAATTATAATTAATATGCAAAGAGAAGGGAGTTAAAGCCTATTTATTTTGTATTTTGGTTTGAAATTTCTTTTCAAAAAGGTTGATAGAAAAATAATGAATATATACAATAAATGAATTGTGTAAATTTTTTTTCAAAAGAAACAAATCTTAGAATTTAATCAATTATTTTTTTTTTTTTAATTTAATATAAATTAATGAATTTGTTTAATATATATAATAAAAATATACAATATTTTAATATGAACCCTAAATCGCCGGAGACGCCGTCCAGCCGCCTCATCAGCCATTTCTTTTCCTTTCTTCATTTTCTGCGTGATAAAGAAGGTAGCCTCCGGTGGTCATTTTGTTCTCGAGTTTTGACTGCTTTCTATGGTTTTTGAACATTATTGTATCTGCGCCTGTCTTTCATTTTTCACTAATTTCCCAAATTGTAACTCAGATCTGAGAGTGTAGGTTTCGTCATCCATGGACGAATTGAAGCTTATACAGGGGAAGGGGAAGAACAGTCATTCGGATTGAGATTGGGATTTGGTAGCATCGGCAAATTTGGTAAGCATTATTGAATCCAGAGAATTGTATAACTGTTGGATTGAACCATTTCTAGCATTTCTCATGCTTGGTATTTATTTACATTGTTGCAATTTTTTATTCTTTTTTCTTACTCGAAATTTTTTTAATTTAGGTTGGATCAGGCTGGTTATCCGATTGCTTGAAATCAACGCCAGACCTAATTTTACAATAATAATTATTGATTTTTAAATAAATTATAGGAAAAAAATTAAGTTTGATCCAATGTAATCCAATGGGAAAAAATTATTTTTAGTCCAAATATAACCAAAATTCATCAATTTTGATCCCAATATAAAAAAATTTTATCAATTTTGATCTCAATATAGCAAAACTTTATCATTTGTGGTCCTAATATAACTAAAATTTATTATTTTTTGTCCTAATATAACACAAATTCATCATTTTTTGGTCCCAATATAATCAAATTTTATTTTTTTTTGTCCAACCGTCAACAAACTGATGGAAAATATTGACGTGAAAAGAAATCAAACTTTATATTTATATTCGAAGAAATTGCACATTCTTGCAAGTCCACGTCAGCATTTTCCGTCGGTTTGTTGACAGTGAGACAAAAAAAAAAGATAGGTTTGATTATATTAAGACAAAAAATGATAAGTTCTGATTATATTGCGATTAAAATTGATAAAAATTTTATATTGAAACCAAGAATGATGAGTTTTGATTATATTGGAGAAAAAAATAATGAATTTTGGTTATATTGAGACCAAAATCGATAAAATTTTTATATTGAAAATTTTGGTTATATTGGGAACAAATATGAATTTTTCTCTAATATAAATTAATCAATTTTGATTTTAATATAAATAAATCAATTTTAGTCATAATATAACAAAATTCAATCAACTTTAGTATCAACCTTAAAAAAAACTAACGAAACTGATGTTGCATAACATGGTAGTGTACATTAGGGTGTGTTTGTTTGGGAATTGGATTGGATTTACACTGTTCATTCAATTTTTTCCCCTAAAAACATCAAATCAAATACTTATTTTTCATTTTTTATATTATACTAAAAATCAATTTTACATTCAAAATATTACATCAACATCTATTTATATCACATCATACAACTATTCAAATTCAAAATTTTTATTATTCAAATCCCAACTCAAAATTCAAACCCCCAAATAACTTAAAAATTCATTGAATTTTTTTTATATTAGGCTAAAATTGACCTGGTTTTTTTATATTAAAATTAAAATAGATTATTTTTATTTTATTGAACCAAAATTGATTTTTTTCTTAAAGTAAAATTTTGAAAGAAAAAATCTATAAACTAAAAAAAGTCTTTCTCCTGGTAATTTTGTTTCGTTAATTTATATATGTAATTTTTAATTATTCAAAATTTTGATAAAAAATATGTCTTTGTTATAAAATACAATTAATTTGATTGGGATAAAAATTTGGCAACTAAATGGGTTCTTTCTTAAAGTGTAGGCTGAATTTGAAATGGGCTTTGCAATTTAAGCTTCCATTAACCCTCGGGACTTCTTCTCTCTCTCTCTCTCTCTGGCTTGCCTCATTCTCCGGCCCCCTGCAGCGAAGCTTCAGAACCCCTTGCAAACTTCAAATGCATATATTGAGATTGAGATGGCTTCTCAAAGCTTTTTCTGGACTTTAGCTAAGCAATCTCTCACTGCAGGTCTAGTTTGCCTCACAATAACTGACCGATATGCCTGCGTTATTCCTGTTCGCGGCTCATCCATGTCTCCTACTTTGAATCCTCGTTGCAAAAACTCTTCACCATTTGTGATGGGTAAGAGATTATACGTGTCTCCTTTATAGCTCAACGCAACAGTATCTGTTTCTCATTGATTGTATTTCTAGTTGCAGACGATCGCGTGCTAGTTGAAAAATTTTGTCTTAACAAATACAAATTTTCACGGGGAGACGTTGTAGTTTTTCGGTAATGTTGTCCGCCATATCTTTCCCTTTATGATACCACTCTTTGTCAGTGCTTAATGCTCATTAATGAATTTCTTTCCTCTCAATAGGTGGATGAGTGGTCCTTGATTTTATTTATGGCTATTGCTTGTGTTTCCTTCTACAGCTGCTATGTTCTACATGCCTTCCAATGTTTATTCCAACTGTTTATGATATATTATTTATCTGAAAATTGATACATGTTAGGGCTGATCGGAGAAGAAGGTAGTTTAGCAAATTTCCAAAACCTCTACGAATTATATTAATTTGTGTGAATGTTTACATATTAGGTTGCGTTTTTATTTTGTGTGGGGCTATTTGTATGAGTTAATCTATTGCTTGTACTTCAAAACCAAACATCTTTTCATTTTCTCCTTAGGTCTATGTAGATCTTTGATGAAATCGAGCCTGAGTGTCCGTTAGAGTACAAGGAAGCATATAGTTGGGACTTGGGATGATTTGATGTGCAGTGGTATCCAAGATACATATGGTTGGTATGAAATATTAATTTATCTTAAGTGTGATACATGTTCGGGCTCATCACAAAATAGGCAGCGTAGCACATTTTTGAAACCCCTCAAAAGTATTTATATATTGTGTGAATCTTTTAAATTTAAAGAAGTTGTGTGAATCTTTACATTTAAGTTGATACATTGTTCATTGGTAAAGGAAGCAACTCATTTTAAGTGATGTTAGAACTAAGTTGGAATATGAAATTTAGATTCATTGTAGATTGTCGTTATATGGTTCTCACTCATAATGGATGAGGTTGGGTGCTTTCGGCAGCTTGCATGACATGATATTAATGTTCTATTAACTTTACTGATCCAAGGAGATATGCTGATTCAATCTAGCTAACACCCTATGCAGTTCACCAATGAATTATAAGGAGAAATACATAAAGAGGATTGCTGCTTTGCCTGGTGATTTGATCCATCTCTCTTCATGTCACACCGTGAGCGTCCCAAAAGGCCATTGTTGGGTTGTCGGAGAAGATGCATCTTGTAGCTTAGACTCAACATCATTTGGCCCTGTAAGTCGTAAATTGTTGAGGTTATAGATGCATAATTAAGAAATATTTTGCATATTGCTGAAGTTCATACTGATTTAAGCCATAGATCATTAGAGTGGGGTTCAATTAGGGACAAAACCATTGTGTGCCCCTTTTCTTTGGTAACTAATTGTTTGTTCTAGGTTTTGTGAGTTCACCTTTTCCCAAGCAATCTTGCTAGTGACTCTTGAAGATGTGCAAATGTGAAGTCAATTTTTATTATTTTGTTTCTCTCTTTACTGCATTCAATACGTTATCTAAATTGGTCTGATAAAACTGAATGTAGGAAGAGCAGGGCACTGACATCATCATTGAGTTAATGAAACTGATACATTGCTAAGCTGAGATCAGATTAACGAAACTGTTTGGTTTATATTGAAGTAGTTCAAGCTTCTTTTTTTTTTTTTTTCTCCTTTTCTGGATATAATCATATATAATAATTTGGAAACCTGGAATTGACTTGTTAAAGGGTATGAAAAAATTTGCAGATTCCTATGGGAGTGATATGCGGCCGAGTTACACATGTTGTGTGGCCACCTCAAAGAATAGGTAGAGTTGGGAATGAAGTTCCTATGTTCCCAGAAGTGGAGCAAATTGGCATTTCATCCCAAAGTGGCTGAGGCAGATGGTATCCACACCATATAAGTCGAGACTCTGATTGTTTTTTGGTTAATGTGCTCGGGCAAGAAAATTACTCAGATACGCGGGACTGGTAAATATAGGGTTGGTTCGGTTTCAATCACCGGTCTGAACATTGCTTGCCCAATGCAAGTTAGTTCTTGAATCAAGAATATGCAATTTATTTGGTTCACATCTATTTAACAAATAGCTAAGAAACATTATATATGTATAGCACAGTCCATGAGTTGCTGCACAAATATTTCTTAATGAATTTCTATTGTTGTTGAAGATATGTGATTATGGGGTGAGCATTCGGTCGGGCCTTTGAATTTTGACCGATTTTCAGTTTGTAAAAATCAAAACCGAACAAAATTTGCAAAACCAAACTGAGTCGAACCAAACTAATTTGGTTTGGTTCGATTTAAAAAATCGAACAAACCGAAGTTTTGAAATTTTTATGATGATGCTCACTTATTTGGTTAATTCATTCTTCATTATCAATATATAAAATATACAATTATTTTATTTAAAATTCAGTTTTTTCGATTTATTTGGTTTGAAAATTGAAAATCATAACCGAATCAAAATCTAAATTTATAAATCGGTTTTAGACCGAATTAATGAACCAAACAAACCAAATCGATTTGTCCGAATCGAAAAAAAATATATATATATTAAAAATATATATATATATAATTTTTCGATTTGGACCGACCAATGTTCACCCTTCTATGTGATTTACTTTCTGCCAATTAATTTTTTTCTTTTAATTTTTTTTGATTTGGTATCGGATTTTTCATATAATAAACCGAGGGCAAGGTGGACTGAAATATCAACAAGAATGAATTAGGCTGAAACATACAACCAGGCAATTGATTGGCATCGAAAAGCTATTGACTTCTTGTCTTAATTTGCTTCTAAGACCCTACTTTGTACTTGACAACATTCTCTACTTGCATTCATAAAATTCATATTTATACAATTATGCTTGAATTCTATCTATAGATTTTAGGCATTTTGGTCTAAGTTAATGCCTAAATGGTAAATTAAATATTATTAAATTAGTTTTATTTATAAATAATATTTAGAACGTTTTGTAGTGATTTTGAATTATTTTTTTTACAATAATTTATCAAATAGTTGTATATCTAGAAAGTATAAACTAATAATAAAATAATAACTTCAAAAAAGTATTAAAAATATATATATTAATAGTCAAATATATTTGATAGTAATATTCCCAACATAATTTTTTTTATATTTAATATATAAAAGATAAATATTTTTTAAAAATATAAAACTAACATCTATACTCTATAGTTTCATCGAATATACTTAATATTAATTTTATTTCATAATTATATTTTTTTATATAAAAATATATCATATATATTCAAATATTTGTTATAAAAACTTAATATTATTTATAAATAAAAAATAAATTAAATAATATATAATTTAGTATTTATATATATGTAGATTATATTTAACGTAGATAGAAAATATACATGTGACCATCTCGTTGATGCATTAATGACCATCTCGTTGATACATCAATAAACACCATAAAATATTTAAATGACCCACGTGGTGGATTCTTTCCAGAAATGATAGAGACTCAGTACCAACTTTGGTTGGTGATAGCCTAATTATCAATTTACCTTGTGAGCATGCAACATACGCAAATTCATTCGAATTCAAAATCTTTTGATCTTTCAATGAATGACCAATGGAGTTTTCGATTATTTGCTTCATTATAGAATTATCAGGATGCCCAAAACGATTGTGCCAAACCAAAAATTCGTTTAATATCGTAGACTTGAGTTCTACTTCATATGTTTCAACAACACTTATTATGATATAATACAAGCTGGGGGACAATGAAAATAATTTCAGAATTGCACACTTATTTTCCATTGGTGATTTTTGTAATCACTAAATATTAATTATTTCTCTTTCATTGTTTCAATATAATATCCGAATTTTACAAATATCAGTGAAACTCAGCAAATTTCTTCAAATTTTACTCGAGAACAGTGCATTTTGTATAGACATAGCAATCATGATGTTTACTCAATGAGGTTAAGCTTTACCATAAGTGTTATGATAAAAAAGATGGAATATTTCGTAAAGGAAAAACAATTAATCATGAGGTACAATTTTTATTGATGAAACATTATTTTGTGCTTATAACTAAATAATTAGATGAATTTTATTTAATTTTAGGGTTTATATGGTAATGATGTTCCACAATATCCGAATCAAGATTTAATTGATGCATTTGAAGGTTTCAACCAGAAATATTGTGTTCTTGGTCTTAGTTCAAGGGATAAAGTTGCAAAGGTAATTTTTTGAGGTTTATGCTCGCAACATGTTTTGAGCCATAATGCATAGAATAAGATGGAATTGAGGAACAATCGCACCGTGCTCAAGAAAAAATACATCAACAATTGCAGCAACAGTTTGAATATAAGAGACTAATAATTATTTTATATTATTTTCAATTAAAAATTATATTATTGAATATCTTCGTAAAACTATAATGTTGATGTCTCAAAGTGGAAAACATAGTTAGATACTTTCCCCACTGTGATAGATATTCCACAATTTGACAATAATTCATTTGATCCATATGTCAAATGAGGGACGCTGGTGAAGATATTGAAGAGTCTATAGTGGAGATGATGATTAAGAGAATGACAATAAAGTTTTTTCAACTGATGCAATGGTGATAAATGAATCTATTGAATGATATTATTTGTAAGAGGATGATAAGGGTAAGATTTTTCTTGTAGTTATTATCATATCTATTTAATATTTTTTAAAAGTCAATTATGTTCCACTTAATCCCTTTTTTTTCATTCAATTCATTGGCTTCATTGGCTCTGGTTCGTTTAGAAAAATTTAAACATTATTTTTTAAAACTACAGTGGCATTGAGACGACCCAAAAAGTACTTAATCTACCTAAGTCAAAGTCAAATGATTCAACGCCACTATTCTTGCACAACTTATGGGAATTCTGGATAAACTATCAAAAGAACACATAAGAGAAAAAATAAGGAGAAATTAGTCACGGATGGGCAATACGAGCTTCTAGCGACAACATGCTTAGTCCCGCTTATAGGGTCAAATCAATACGTTCTAAGAAGAAATATTTGAATATCAATCTCAACTCAATGAAGGTTGTTGCTCTTACCATTGTTCTGACTTTAATACCACTGAATGGTAACCCCAACACCACCAAAATAATAACTTCTAGCATATGCACACCGAGGTCTGATATATACCAATCATACATAACACTAGGTAAGTTCTTATGCATGAATAACTTAGCAGGTTCTTCCATGTTGAATACCATCTTCATTAAGCGGGCAACAACCTTGAAGGTATTTCCCTTCTTAGGGAATAGAGACACTTCCTCTACCTTATGTGGAAGCATATTAGGGACACATGACTGTCAGACAAGGATACATTTGGCTAGGGACACCTGATACCCTTTATTTATAAGATCCTCCCGTATTCATTGGGGACATTCTCAAATTTTACACGTGAATTGTGTATCGATTTTTTGTATTGACATGCTTTTTCTTTCCTTTTGGGTTTTTTATTTTTTATTTTTTTTAGGCAGTTGCTGCTAGCTGATTTTAAGTATTACTTTGGATTAAAGCTCCAAACTTGAAAGACAAACTTTTAATTTGTTTTGGAGATGAAGATGTTTGGAGTTGGATGGAATTTAATTTTGTTTGTCAAAACACTTTGGCTTTGTCTTTGTCTGTGCATTTGATGATGAAGTTTGTTGTTAATTACTAGTGAAATATAATTTTATCATTCTGACTTTGTCTGTGCATTTGAAGAAGAAATTTGTTGTCACACTCTAGTTAACTGTGCACTTAATATGTTAAATGCTAAAATACTTATTACCGTTAAAATAAAAAAAAATAAAATTTTGCCTAATTTTTTTTTTAAAAAAATGGATGAGACGTGTTGCTCGTGTCTATACTCTAATATTATAAATTTAATTGTTGTCTTTTTAAAATAGATGTCTTGGGGGCACTCGACACATTTGATCAATAACTTATTTTTAACATCATTTTCGGTTTTTCACTCATTTACTCTAAAGTTATTATTATTATTGTAAATATAATTATCGGAAAAAAATAGAAATTTTTAATAATCTCAACTGTTAATCACTATGTTTGAATATAATAAGTGTATAATATATATATATTAGGTATGTAAATATATATGAGATATATATATATATATGTGAGTAGGTGAAAATAGATAGTGCCGAGGGAGAAAGAATTAAGATGGGGTAGGAGATAATGAGTGAATTGAATATTATTATTATTGAATGAGTTACAATATATTTATAGGTAAAACTAAGTACAAGTTGTTGTCTATGAATGGCCACGTAGCATCTATCAACTATCGACACTATACATATGTGTTTATGATGTGGTGTACAATACTTTTTGCTTAAATACTTTATATAAAGAATGTGTTCCGTAAAAATTTTAATAGAAAAAAATCGTTTGGGAAAAAATCCTAGTGAAGGAAAAAGAGTGCATCATTCTTGTATTGATTTGCTTCCATTGATTTGGACTTTATTTGAGATCTTTAAGCCGACACATTCCAATTCATTTCACCAATTTGTTGAATGTTGTTGTTGGTAGGGTCCTGGTTAATAAATTTGCAAAATTATCAGATGAATGGATTTTTTGTACATCGATTTCACCATTTTTTTTGCAGGTCATCGGTAAAGAAAAAATTTGGTGAAATATATTTTGTCATATCTCCTTTAATATATCAACCCTTTAATTGAGCAATGCAAACTGCATTATCTTCATGTATAATTGTTGGAGGATTTTCATTTTTTGATATTAACCCACAATTCTTTTGAATATGATAGGTCATTGACCTCAACCGAATACATTCTCGACTTGCTTCATGAATAACTAATACTTCAGCACGATTTGATGATATGACAATTATTGTCTGTTTGGTGGATTTTCAAAATATCACAATATTACCACATGTAAATATATAGTCGGTTTGCGATTTTGCTCTATGCGGGTCAGATAAATACCCAGCATTGGCATAGCCTAATAAGTTGTGTCGCTCTTATTCGGATAAAATAGGCCAAGATCACTTGTTCCTTGGAGATAGCGCAAAATATACTTAATCTCATTCCAATGTCGTTTAGTAAGAGATGATATAAATCTGGCCAATAAAATTTACTTGAAAGGCAATATCTGACCTTTTTCTATTTGTTAGGTACATGAGTGCATCTATTGCATTAAAATATGGTACTTCATGACCAAATATTTTTTCATTATTTTTTTTTAGGTCTAAATGGATCCTTGTTAGGATCAAGCGACCTGACGATATTGGGGTACTCAATGAATGTGCTTTATCCATATAAAATTGTTTTAATATCTTTTGGGTATAAGCGGGTTTGTGGATGAATATTCCATTATCCATACATTCAATTTGCAAATCAAGGCAGAATTTTGTCTTTCCAAAATTTTTAATCTCAAATTGTCTTTTCAAATATTTCATGGCTGATTGGAGCTCTTCAGGAGTTTCAATAATATTAAAATCATCAACATATACTGCAACGATCACAAATTTTGACCCATTTTTCTTGAAAGGGGAAATGAAAACAAACACAATAAAAAGAGTGATGTTGACGAACTAGAGAAGGTTTATTGAAAACCACAAATGACAAAATATATATACTTATATATGTATAAATATGTAAGATAAAGAAATAAAGAGTGAAGTTAAAAGAAATGATAGTGACGTGAAGAGAGAAACAAAAGTACAAAGTGTATTATTACTACTGCGAACGCTCTCAATTGGACTCCATAACTCCAGTATTTATAGGCACTACTGGAGTCGATAACACACAATGAATACAACTGAATTAACTAAAAATAGAATACAGAAATCTTAAACTTATGCACCAAGAAATTATTCAGTCAATAAAATTAATTCAAACATGTGCAGAAAAATTAAATCAACGAGATTTAGTCTCTTGCAACTAGATTATTTTCAACAATCTCCCGCCAATCTAGATGCGACTTTAAACGAGCTCGGTGTCTACTTCAGAAAACAGCAATATAGGCTCTTGATCTTCTGTTTGAGGCAAGGTAGTTTCTTCCTCCAAGAGTGTCAAATTTGCTTCTGCCTTATCCAGCTTGCTCCTGCACTCAGATGTATACTGCCTCATTCTTCCGTACTTGTAACATTTGATGTGGCTCTTATCTCGGTCATTCCTTATGCCTGAGCCTTTCACATTGTTGTTGTTGTCGTTCCTATTGCGTCCACACCGGTCGCAATTCCTTCGACCATCTCGTTCTCTCCATTGTGCTTCGGTGAGAAGCAATTGACTCTCTCCAAGAGAAATTGGCTTCCCTATTTGTGTACATTTCTCAAATGCCTTCAGTCGCTCTACCGCTTCCTCAAATGGCATACTTCCCAAGTCGCTAAACTGCTCAATTCTTGTAATAACGGGATAATATTCACTTGGTAAAGAGTCAAATAATTTCTTTACCAAGGTTTCATCATCTAGCGTCGCCCCGAGGCTGGAATATTTCGCGGCCATCCCGCTCAACTTTCCCATGTATGCTTCTAGGGTATCTCCCCCTATATGCATTCCTTCGAACTCACTTCTTAGTGTTTGCATACGCGCCGTCTTGACACGATCTGCCCCAACGAATCTGGTTTTTAAACTCTCCCAGGCCTCTATTACAGTCTTCTTCGTTGCGACTTGCAATAATAGGTCCTCCGGGAGCATTTGGAAAATGAGCGCCATTGCCACCTTATCCTTTCTTGCATTTACCGTCTTTCCTTCTGTAGGTTCAATAGGTTCCCAGACTCCTTGGGCTTCCACGATCGCCTCAACCTTGATCGATCAAGTTGTGTAATTTTTCGATGTTAACTGGGGATAGAAAAACGTCACCCTGACGTTGTCTCTCACCCCCGCACCCCGCGGAACACTCGACATCCTTTTGAACCTAGGGTATTTGGGCATGCAATGTTTATACCAGATTACGCCAGGCTACACCAGGCTCTGGTACTATTTGTTGGCTTTGACCCAAGAAAACAAATCAACACGAACAGATCACCCAATAAGTGGGCAGGAAAAATATGTATATGTCTTTCTAAATATATATATATATATATATGAGTTATTGAAAAAGGTGAAAGATGAAATAGATATGAAAGGGAAAGTGAAAACAAACCACAAAGAACAATATTTATGTATTTATATATGTATATATGTGTAAGATAAAGAAATAAAGAGGGAAGTGAAAGGAAATGATAGTGATGTGAAGAGAGAAGCAAAAGTACAAAGTGTATTATTACTACTGTGAACGCTCTCAAATGGACTCCACAACTCCAGTATTTATAGGCACTACTGGAGTCGATAACACACGATGAATACAACTTAATTAACTAAAAATAGAAAACATAAATCCTAAACTTATGTACTAAGAAATTATTCAGTCAATAAAATTAATTCAAACATGTGCAGTAAAATTAAATCAACGAGACTTAGTCTCTCACAACTGGATTATTTCCAACAATATGAACACGGAGAATGTCTTGAATATTTTTTAACATACTATGGAGTTATTTACGATCTTTACCCGAATATGAAAATTATGTTGTTTTAGGTGTCATTGGAGGATCCAACACATGCGTGCAAAAACATCATGCTTACCATCTTGTGGATGTTAATTTTAGACATTTACTGCATACAATAGAACACTATATTATTGCACAACAAGCAAAGCAAATTTTCTATATGGATTATACAAATATAACAGGTTGAATGGTCATTTTCAAGTTGTGGCACGTACTAGACCACAAGGTATTGTAGAAGTAACATTGGGTGAAACAATTTGTCGATCAAATAATGTTTTCGGATTGCCTAGATGGTTTGATAGAAATGAAAGATTGATATTAGTAGATACATAAGCAATTTTTATATCAGATAATTCAAGATAAGATTCATTATCAAAAGATCATTTTTTTGGATTAGGAAGTAATAAATGTATTTCCAAAGTTGAATAATTAATTAATTTATCATATTTCTAGAATCACAAAGTATTAATGATCTTTTTGCTCGTTTAATTGTTGTTGGAATATTAAAAGATGATTGGAAATTCATCTTAAGAACTTTGTTGAAAATCACCGCTTGAGTTAAATATTTATTTCTTTAACCCACTTTTATTTGTTGAAAAGATTTTGCGTGCTATCTATTTTGGAAAAATTCTGCATTTTATCTGCTTTTGGCTTAAAGAAATGTGGTTTTGAATGTATTGGTAGGTTTTCAATGAGTCGTTTGTGAGTAATTCCGGTAAGATTTTGAAGCTCTTTTTTTTGGTTATTTTTCGATAGGCGTCGAGGCTTAGAGTGCCAGCCGAACCACCTTAGGACATGGTTATCATGGACTAGAATATGAATAGAGATATAGATCCGCTGCTGGATACCGGACAACCATTGTATCTTATGGTTGTGCACTGCCAGAGAAGCATTTTTTGTGTCTAGAATCGGAAGGCTAAGGAGAGTCATCGGTCAATTTCATCGGCAGGATTGAATGTCCCGGGCCGAAACCTTGGCCGAAGAGCACCGTGCGACATGCCGAATCGGAGAGGCTAGCAGAAATCTCTTAGAACATCCTGGAATCTTCCAGAAACATTGAGATCATCCTATGACCAAGTCCATATCTATCCAATAGACGTGGCTTATCTATATATGTTGTATAGTTTTATGACACCCCAGCCCGCAAGCCATGCGAAGCCGAGCATGTTGAGATCGTAGATTGGTCCCACAGGTCAACACGAGTCCTTCCAGCGAATTTATGTCCTCACACACTTAACTCTAGAGTTCTTTAAGTAGGGCTTCCGAGAAAAATGTACACATTGTTGACATGAGTAGTGTATTCAATCCACTTAACCTCTATTCAATCTCGGATGGCCTGGCACCAACTCATCCACGAGAGTTGGCCTCGCACCGGCCCAACTCCGGGGATATTACAAGTTTATCATATTCATAAATTAGTATGGATAGAGTCTATCCGAGTATGGATATACTTTGGCCTGTGTTAGGCGCAAATAGTGTCTATGTATAGGAGAGCACCCATATTTTGTAACTCGCTTCACTTTACAAACAGCAATACACACTTTAGTTTTGTCGGGTGTATCTTATGGTGTTCTTGCGTCCTTAGCGTTCTTTTGAGTGCCGATGAGTTGCTAGGCTGAAAGAAATGTATTCAAGAAGGAATCATCTAACCCATTACAAGTGGCATAAGAGCCGAGTTATGAGAGAATGACGACTAACAAGTTTGATGTTGAGTTCGAGGTTAAGAACCAAGTTCCGAGGTAGAACTGAATAAACGCTTAGGACAAGTCTGTTGATATCGTGAGAGCCTTCGAGAATGGGTCGACCAGGTGGAGCTAACTTTCAGGGATCATCACGATAAGCTTGACGAGGTGAAGCAACGTATCTGCGAACTCGAGAGCAGCAAGTTGTGCAAAAGGGTACTAGCTTCAGTCGATGCTATAAGGGATAAATCTAAAAAATGGGAATTGGCGATACAAGAGCTCGTCGAGGCACTGAAGGCCGAGGTGATTGCTCTCAAGGAGACTGTGAAACAAGAAATCTTGAGCTAATATAATGCAACATCAAGATTGCGAGGCTAGAGAAGTCTAAGATTGCAGAGCCTTCAAATGTTCATGAAGAGTTGACTACGATGAGAGTGACGTGATCGAAGATTTTTTGAAGAATTTTTTAAAATATCTTTTAAGATACAAAAAAATGATATATGTATAAAATGAAAATAGTGTCGTGCGTGTTCGTGTAGTAACTCCAAAAATTTCGTCAAAAATAAAAAATCTCTTTAACCGGTGAGCATCACTCAGGGAATATGCGAATATCCTATATTTAATTAGAAACAAAGTGCAATGAGTTAATGCAATCGAAGAACTGAAAAGATAAATTGCAGAAAATAAATCTAACTAAAAGGCAATAAAATATATGTATCTCAAAAAGGATGAAGCGAGGCGTTTGTGTCTGACTTTTGTGTTCCTTAATGGCTAGATTTCCATGGATGAAATGAGCGGGATGACGATGGCGTGATAGTGAAAAATATATGTATAATTGCGGGGCGGCTCGGAGGAATGAACGTGATCGCATTTGCTCGCTTAAGCCGATTATCGACTCGGTTGGTACTCGACCTTAGGGGATTTACAACGAGACTTAAGCGACACCCAGCGAAGAACATTATAAGCAAAAAACTCTACTGTCACTAGAAATTTCTGTGACCAAATAGACCATCGCCTATGCCCCATGAATTGTTCTTCCAACCGTTCCGCTAGTGGCTCTACCCCTCTGATACCTCTCTTTAATCAGAATCGAATTCAGAACAACAACTAAGCAGGTCGACAAGGCTCCCGCGTACTTAACTACGTTGAACTACCCGAAATCCGTTTGTGACACGACACAGGGCTGAAATAGTCGATTCTTCTATCGCCCTTCCGCAACCTTGTCGGAATACAACTTGAACAATTCAAATCGAACATGAAATTTTTGGGTGAAGGCGAGGTGGAAAAATATGATAGGAATTTTACTAGCAATAATAATATGCAGGAATTAAAAGAAAAAGGGGGAGAAAATCCGTTTGCTCGTGAAACAAAACCGAAAATTTCGTATTATTAAACTAAATAAAAATATGGGAGAAAAGAAATGGAGAAAATAGAGTGTATGGAATGTATATCATTGTGTATATATGGTGTATGTATATGTGTATATGGTACAATTAGAGGGAATATTTATAGGGGAAAAAACTTCTAGAAGCTTGGCGGTTACAACCGCCAATAAATAACTACTTCTAAAAATAACTATTAACTACTTCTAAAAATAACCATAAATAACTAACTCTAAATATAGCTACTAATATAACTACTAATAACTATCTATTTTCTAGAAGGTTCTAGAATAAAAATTACACAAAAATAGCCAAAAATTGGCTAAAAAGTAGTGCAGGAATTTAATTAAGGGAACTGGGAGAGTGTAGTAAATGAAGAGCTGAGGGTGCAGGATACATAAATGCAGTAAAATTCTATGCAGGAATTATTGTGACGGCGCAGTAAATGCACTGCTGACCAGCGGCAATTAATACAGCCGCCGCTGACCAGCGACAGTAATTACAACAGTCGCTTGCTTTCCGCGCTCATAAATGCAGCCGCCGCTCGCCTTCTGCGCTCATAAATGCAGCCGCTGTTCGCCTTCCGCGCTCGCTTACCTTCCGTGTTGCACACTCCTATGCAGCCGCCACTCACTTTCTGTGCCAGCCGCCGCTTGCCTTCCGCGTTCATAAATGCAGCCGTTGCCCCTTTTCCGCGCTCATAAATGCAGCCGCCGCTCGCCTTCTGTGCTTGCTTGCCTTCTGCGCTCTCACACTCCTATGCAGCCGCCGCTTACTTTCCGTGCCAGCTGCCACTTGCCTTTCGCGCTCGCTTGCTTTCTGTGCGACCGCCGCTTGAATTCCGCGCTCGCGCACTCCTATGGAACCGCCGCTCACTTTCCGTGCCAGCCGCCGCTTGATTCCGCGCTCGCTTGCTTTCCGCGCAGCGGTTGACTTTGACTTTCACGCGCTGACTTTCCACCGTTGACCGTTGACTTCGCGCTGGTGACTGTTTTTTCGCTTTTTAAGGCCAGTTTTGGACTCCCATATCAGTTTTCAAGCATTATTTCACCTATATAAATAATAAACACCTTATAAATATTTATTTAAATAAATAATACTTATTAAATAAAATTAATTTAGCCAAAATTAAATACTTCAATAGCACATAAATATTGCCTAAAAATATAATTTAAGAAACACATTAATTAAATTTATAAATTACACCTCAAAATTAATAAATTAATATTATACAAACAAGATGAAATGAATACAATTATTAGAATAAATTAACATAAATAATACCAAAATTCGACATGAATAAACAATTAATTAATTAAATATAAGCTATAAAATATGACAAAATCAAGAGTTATCATGACGCTAGCCAAACTCCAGGCGAAGAGGCCGGTCGAGGCAGCGTCTGTAGCCCCAAAGGGGAATATCCTATGTTCTAAGAGTTATGTAGAGGAGCAAAAGGTTCAAGTGGTGGATTACTATCTCTTTTCTATCGAGAAATACTTCAAGGATTTTGACATCATGAGAGATGAAGCCAAAATCTAAATTGCATCTCGATTCGTTAAGGGCCTAGCGCATAGTTGGTAGAGGCAGAACAAAGGGATACACGGTGATGAGAGAGCATCACCACATAAAGATTTTTCAAATGCCATTCGATGCCGAATAGGAGTCATGGTGTAGGATCCGTCGACTGGAGCATCGAGAGGGTCACTTGAGGAAGTATATCAAAATGTTTGTGGATCTACTATTGGAGGTGCTGAATATGTCCCCTAAAGAGGCATTACTGATGTTCTTTGAGGGCTTAAGGTTATGGACTAAGCTAAGGATCAAGGAGAAGATCCTTTTAAATGTATGTTAAGTGAATCCTTGAGGTCGAATGGAAATATCCGAATTAAGTCAACAAGTCGAAGAGGGCTAACCAAGATAAAAGTGGGGAAAATCAGACCTAGAAGATCCCATAAGTTGGTGATATTTAGGGTGCTCGACAGACACCTACGGCCAAGGTTGGGAGTACGAGGAAGCTTTAGCCAACATATGACGGATGTTTTATTTATAGGAGTAAGGATCACTATGCTAGGGATTTTCCTAGTCGATGAGCCCTTGCAGTGGTGGATGAACAAACCGAATCAGTCGAGGACCGAGTAGCATGTATGAAGTCAGCCTCTGCTAATACACTTGGAGGGAGGATGCTTGTGAATGTGCGGATAAATGGAGTACTTACGACGTGTTTACTTGACACGGGTGCCGATGTCAATTACATGAGTGAGAAAATGACCTGTAAGATTGGCCCACAGTGAGCACTATCTAGAGGTCTGTTTATGGGATTCAATGACTGGTGGAACCCCATATTTGGAGTAGCCAAGGACGTACCTATCCAGCTCAGTGATTGGAAAGGTATCAAACTCTGTAACATATCTCCTATGGATGACTATGTTGTATTTCTAGGGATGAGGTTCATGGACCACGTCAAACCTATAATGATATCATACGAATAAAATTTCATGATCTCTGAGGACGGGACACCATGTGATGTAATGGCATATCAAAAAAAAGAGCTCAGTCCAAAACAACTCAAGAAGGGCCTGAAGAAGAGGGAGCTGAGCTTTACTGCCATTTGAGCGATAGGAATGTCCCGAGTGACAGTGAGAAAGAAGTTGGGGATCCGTCTAAGGAATTAGAGTTAGTCCTCAAGGAGTTCGAGGATTTCATGCTAGACGATCTACCTTAGAGATTACCCCGTAGACGAGCTGTTGATCATGCTATTGATTTTTTGGAAGGGGAAAAACTGGTCTCTCGATCTGCCTATTGGATGTCCCCTGATGAGTTGATGGATTTGTGCAAGAAGTTGGGAAAACTTTTGTAGGCCAAGTTCATAACTCTATCGAAGAGCCCTTTTGTTGCGCCAATACTATTTCAGAAGAATGACATAAGCCTAAGGATGTGCAATGATTAGCAAGCAATTAACAAGCTGACGGTGAATAACATGTATCAAGTGCCCTTCAGAGTTGATTTGTTCGATCGTCTACATCCAAAAAGGGTATTGTCCAAGCTAGACCTTTGGAAAGGGTACTATCAGGTAAGGATATGGGAGGGTGATGAGCTGAAGACTGCAATTATCATGAGATATGGGTCGTATGAATTCAAGTTCATACCAACATGTGCTTGTGTTTTGTAGGATGTAGATCATGATTGTGGTTGTCTTCAAAGTATGTCACTTTGTACTTTGCATTTTCCTTGTCGAGTTGAAGCCGTATCTTGAATTACAGTCTGTTCTCTTCTCATGATTACGGTACATGGTCTTGATTTTTCCTAACTTGCTGCATTATTTTTTATGAATCTCGGGATGATTTGATTTCATATTACTGTCTTCTTTGAACCTCGGTTTGTTGCAACAATATTCTATATATTGTCTCTTATGCGGATCCTTTTTTTTATATTTTAAAAGTCCATATTGTGTGCATACTCACGATAGAAATTGTATGCATATTTCTGATTTTGTAAATTTATTGTGTGTCTATGGAGTCTGCATATATTAAATGTTGAAATATATCAAACAATATGCTAGATGTATTATTATAAAATACTTTCTCATAAATAGTAAGATGTTGAGTTATGTATTTAAGCTCATCAAATATCGTGATGTATAACATAATATAAGATATTTCGCTATGCATAGGTAAATGCTCAAGTCAACTGAACAAGATGTTAATTTATTTTATTTAATAGTAATTTTGATGTTCTAACTTAAATATGATTGCTAATAAAGTTTTACCAAATTTTTAACACACCATACAAGATTCTAATAGTTTTGTTAATATCTAAATCTTGAAAAACTATAAAAACAATTAGATTAACACAATTGTATAAATTATTATCCAAATTTGACTAAAGATGTCATAATCCAATCCAATAAACTGCATAAGATATTTACGATTTCAAATCAATTGTCGAGATGTAACTTAAGTGATTGAGCGATTATCACTGTATCCAGTATTGGTGAAGTCGCTGAAGCATCTTGAGGGATTGATTAAAGTTGGAATAATGGATAATTGATTATGCTCATCTCAGTCGATCTCATCCATTAATTCTGTTGGAAGATTTTGAATTATTTTTCTAATGAATACTACATCAAAGGATGAAGGAGATTGGGGGATTGAGGTACGTATATCAATTAGGAATTAGAAATTTACTATCAAACTCCTAAATTAATACAAGCCATTGAATTATAAATTGTAATCCAATGACTAATATTTTTATTGTTCAATTCCCATCCTATATATATTCATAAATTTTTAGTACTTCTTATATCCGATACTTCCTATAGTTTCATGCTTAATTGTTACTGGTTAGTGCTTCATATTTATTCATAATAATTTTGAATTTCTTGTGTGTTTTGGATTTTCATATCAAACTATTTTATAAATACATTTATTTTTTATAAAACTATGACATCAAAATATTATATGATTATACAAATAAAATACAAGTACAAATCAAACAACCTGGCAAATTTCTCTATGATGGGTTACTTCTTGTTAAATGGAACTGCACAATTTGTCAAGGTTTTATTTTATAAAAATGTTAATTAATAGTTCAATATTGATAATATAACTATTTCTTTATTTTTTCTAAATTTTATTTCAAATTATATTTTCTTCTAAGTTTTAACTTCACTTCACTCCAACCATTCTATTATTTTTCACTAAAAAGAATATTTCATATATATATATATATATATATTTCTTAATTTATTTAAACAATTACATAAATTTTATTTAACTTTGATTTATTTACATATTAAGCTAAAAATATAGTTTTATAAATTTTAATTATACGTAGTACAATATTGATAATTTTTTAAAAACATAAAATAATTTAATTTAAATCTAAAATAATACAAAATATAAGAAAAAAAATATCAACATATATTAAAGATAAATTTTGGGGGATAAATTTTAATTATACATAGTACAATATTGATAATTTTTTTAAAATAAATAAAATAATTTAATTTAGATCTAAAATAATACAAAATATAAAAAAATAAAATATCAACATATATTAAAGATAAAATTTGGGGGTAAAAAAAAAAAATGTTACTTCATTTATGAAGTATTTTTTCCAAATATTGAGAACATCGTCTAATAAGTAATTATGAGGAAAGATTGGTTCACTTCCAACCAATTCTTTAGTCGCCTAAGTCTATGATAAATACAAAGTGGTTGTTGTATTGAATACATATAACAAATAAATTATATGATATTACCTCCGCCCACAGCTAA
This sequence comes from Andrographis paniculata, assembly GCF_009805555.1. Lineage (NCBI taxonomy): Eukaryota > Viridiplantae > Streptophyta > Magnoliopsida > Lamiales > Acanthaceae > Andrographis > Andrographis paniculata. Next base: position 932,433 of record NW_026137577.1, read on the forward strand.
TCTATCCATTTACATTTGGCGTTATTGTTTTTAACATTAAAAATATCATTTTATTTGTATAATTTTTTATACAAATATTATTACATTAGTATTATAAAACACCAATAAAAATATTTTTGTCATTTTTCCTTAATTTGTACTATGTTTTGATATAATAATTAATATTCAAAGATTAACGTACAAAAAGTAAATGGATAGACTGGTGGTGAACAGATGTAGTATATTATTATTTCCTCGATTCTCTTTGTTTATACAATAATTACATACATGCATAACATACTATAACCATATTTCCCATATATTACATATAATATTTACACACTATCATTAATATACATATCATTCACCCTGGCTACACAGATATCACTAATATATATATATATATATCAATATAATTGTGTTTCAAAGTTTTTGCAAAATTTTACAAATATAATAGTTTATGATTTTTTCTTTTAATTATGACTAATCTTGTCAAACATGAATTTATCTATTTTTTGTATTTGGCCAAAATTATTCGGCATAGACTCGCTATGTAAAAATACATCTTCCTTTAATTTGCTTGAGAATTACTAATGGGATATATAAAATTATGACGAGTCAAAGATCGTGCAAATGATACGATCTTTTTATGCGATCACATCAATGATATACCAAAGAAAGTAAATAAAGTGTTATATGTTTAAATAATTGGTATGCATATTATTTTATGTTTCTTTTGATTTGTTTTTGGGTAATGCTATTCAGACTTACTCAATTAGTATGATATAGGTGTCTCGAGATCGCGCTTCAGATCAGGCGCAAATGGATATTGACGAGGCCTTTCGACTTGTCATCTAAGCGGGCAAGTAAGCGAGCACCATAATGATACACGAGCTCAACTAGATAACGATTAAGATATTTATGAAGAAATTTAAATATGACTATTTTCATTTATTATTATTAAGGTAATAAGTATATTATATTGTAGGCTCACTTGCTTTTATTTACTTTTTTTTTTTTTTTTTCTCAAACTTATAAATGTGTGATCTATATATATATATATATTGTAGGCTCACCATCACGGTATTTTATTTGATTCAGTTGTCATAAAAGTAGGAATGCCTTAACTTCCTTTGATATGACAAGAAGTTCAAGTTTTAGAGATTTGCCTTGGGATGTAGTACTATAACAAATTAGGTAAGACGATTAAGTTTGACCCGAGTATATTAAGGGATGTGTCGAGTCAGGTGGAGAAGTTTAAAAACGGATGTAATGTAATGATAGAGCTAAATATTTTTAGAATTATATTTCAATAAAATATATGCAATATAAATATTATTTCGTATATAATAAAAATTTATATAATACATAAATGAAAATATATATTTATTTATCTATAATTAACTTAAAACTAATTTTATAAAAAAAAAAATTGAAAAGTTTTAAATATAAATATAAATATTTAATTATTGAAGAGGGATATAAATGAGTTTTGAGTGAAGCCTATTCGTAAAAAGTTAAAAAATTAATTAAATTGATTTATATTTGTTAAATATGTTTAAAATGAATAAATTTATTAAAAAAAAATAAGTCTGATGCACTGAAAGAGTACTATTTATAATGCTATTTTAAATAGCTTTAATTATATAATATTTTAAATCCAAGTCAATTTTAATCCATATTCATTTAAAATTCATACAAATTCAAATACATTGGACCAAATAAAATTTGTTTTTGAGTGTTTAAATTTTGAATTAAAGAAATTTTTTGATATAATAAATACTCCCTCCGTCCGATTTATATATCTGAGTTACGGTATATACAAAAATTTAGGATAAATATAAATAATAAATAATTAAAAATATATTAGTAAAAATAATTGTCCTATAATATAAATAATTAGATATTCAGATTAAAATAATTAATCTAATTAAAATTTTTTAAAAAATTATAAATTTAAAATGAGATTAAGACCTGAAAATATTAAAAAACCAAAAAAATGACATGAAATGTGAAACTGATAACAATGGTAATATGGACAAAATAAATAGGACAGATGAAATAAATATAAATATGATATTTAAATATAAAATTAATTTTTAAAATATTATAAATAATAATAAAAAGTAATTATTTGATTGAACTTATTTTTGCAAAAAAAAAAAAAAAAAAACTTTAAGAAATAATAAAAATACTCCAAGCAAATACATCATAGAAGAAACACACATACCATTTTATAAGAATCTCAATTAAGGAATGACTTTCTCTAAGATAATAGAATATATCTAATATATATAATATTTAGGCTTGCCACGGTGTTTGGCCTATTGATTTTTTTTTTTATTTTTTTATTTTTTGGCCTATTGATTTTTATTTTTTATTTTTTTTTTAAATTTTATGAATGTAGGTTCCACAAATTAAAATGACTTTCATTTTTTTCATTGATGATAAAGGATGCTTTTTTTTAAAAAAAAAAAATAAAATTTATAAGTGTGAATCCCACAAATTAAATTTATAATTTCTTTTTATTATACGTAATAATATTTTTACAAATTCATGTGCATAGCACACGGTCACCACTAAGTATACATTGAGACTCATAGTTAAAAAATAAATTGAGCAAACAGACTGCAAATAATCAATCTATCATAATTATTTACAATAAAATGGATTGATCATTTCTAAAAAAATTTACTATTTACTTGGTGTATCAAGAACTAATTATAAAACATAATTGAACATCATATCTAAAAATATCTTCACTCCATTGTTATTATCTATATACACGCATACATAAATATTACTTCATTCGTTCCACTTATCATGTCTATTTTTCTAATTTTTTCTATTTTCATGTCTTACTTATTTTGTCTTTCTTTCTTTGAAAAAATTATAAACTTTAATTTTATTCTAAAAAAATTTTAATTTTATTTTAAAATTTAAATTATAACTGTTTTAAATTTTAATTAAGCTATTTAATTATCTCAATCTTAATCTAAAATTATTTTTATTATACGATAATTATTTTCACTAATCCATTTGACTATACCATTCCATCAAATTAAACTATAATATAAAAAATAAAATAAATTCTTTACTCAAAAAAAAAAATTGTAATTTCAAATTAAAATCACACATTATTTACTCTCCATAATTTTCAATAAAAATATAATTATTTACTCTCGTAAAATATTATTTAAACAAAAATTCAAATTAATATCTCAATTCAAATTAATTTCAAACTACAGCTAAAGACTCGAGGGCGCCTAAAATGGACAGGGAGTAATTAAAAAATAATAATAATAATAATAATAAGTAGAGAACACAGCAACAACCAAACAAAAGTTTCAGGCTTTATTTATTTACACAATTGTCTTTAATGTTTAATTCATTCCAGTGGCGATGCTATCTATGCTTGTGAAAGACAACCAAAAAAATTGACCTAAAAGGGGAAGGAATTCTCTGAATTCTGCAAACTACAATGAATCCATCAAAAGTGATTTTGTTTGTAAATAACACATAATAACAAGGGAGGATAAGATAGGCCAGTTTCCCTATGAGCTAAAAAGAATGCTTTTTGAATGAGTATTCTACCTTCGTCAAGTCAAAGCCCCTTTAAAAAGTCGATGCCCTCGTCCTGTGGGCACGCATGACTTGTTCCTTCCGGCTAAAGAACCCACCATTTTGTGTGTTTCATTGAACTACACAGGTATCAATTACAAGCCATTAGGCCCAGAAAAACAATAAGAGAACAATAATATTTTAAATTTTTCATCAAACAGCGACGAATCAATTTCTCATTGGCGCACAAGAAACCATAAAAGCTGATATAGCGATGGTAAGCTGAAAACTGAAAAAGTAAATGAATTCACTTCAAGGCTACCCTCCATCAGGAATGAAACTGTGGGGCAAATAATAACTCTAATTGCTGAGAACATATATTGCACATATGTAACTTTGGACTCTTTTTGACATATGTACTACTTTTTTCATTTTACAACTAAATAGGCAAACAAAAAAGCATTGGATAAATTGCTCAAACTAGATCAGCGTTAACTAATGCAGAGATACACTTGTCCAGATAATAAACACTTATCTTCAAGCTATGTGGGGTGGGGTTTGCGATTCCCTTAACAGAAAAGAAACTTCAGAAGACATTTAGAAATTACGTGACAAACACAATAGCTAACACTTCTAATAAAGTAATAATGATAATAGTTCTTAACACTATTTGGTGCTTAATTAAACAATAAGGTGGCATTTGCAATGGAGGGTAAACTGAACAGAGAATCGATATGGATTTCAAAATTTGGGTAAATATGTACCTTGAAGTCTGCTGGCAACTTCAGATTTGTTCTGAGAATTATTTCTTCCCACAGGAGGCAATCAATAAATCAAATTTTACCAACCAAAGTGCAGCTGCAGAATATGATTGCGGCATGGTTGACAAATTTGAAAATATTTCTTCCGTGGCAAAATATGAAGATGGAACACTATTCTGGTAAAACCATTCTTCATTGATTGCAGTAACGAAATCAGCTAGGACCTAAAATGTCAAATTGGGCAATAATGAGTTCATTTTCCGGAATTCAATAGTATACTACATGCTAGAGAAACAACAATGATAGGTACACCATTGATCACCTGTAGAAACTCTCTCAAATTGGAGGCTCGTCGTATCCTGTTGACCCATAGATTATGTGCAGATCTTTTCCAAGAGCCCACCAAAGCATCTTCAGGGACGACAGACTAAAAGTAGAAAAAAAATTAATTATAATCAAACTGGTATCAGAGTACAAGAAAGTTAGGAAAAATCCATCTATACATGGTCTCCTTAGGTCTAAAATCTTTTGTATTCTTTGAGTATGTTTCGAACAAAAAACTACCTGCAAATTTTTTTCCTGAAATTTGCTAGTAAATATTTCAGCAAACAAGAAAAGAAAATATGTTCCTTGTGCTTGTCTTCTAATCCCGATAAGAAGGAAGACTAATGAAGCAGTGAAGGGCAATCTAATATAATAACTCCCACAATCTAATGTGAGCAATTCTATTGCAAGGCCTCCAAAAAAGATAAAAGTGGCCAATTCAATTACTTATAATATTATTAATATCCCTTTGAAACTACTTAAAAATAAAATAAACATAAGCAACCAAACTGCAAGTGATATCCATGTGCATAGTATGCAACTCCAGTGTATTAGATATGAATTTAGATCGAGGGTCACTACCTCTATTGCGTAGATAGCAGCCTTTAGTGCCTGCAATTTAGAAGATAACACTCTTTTCCATTGGCGACCATTAACACCATGGCTAGCTTGGCAAACTGCAGTATGAACAGCATACTTTTCTTCCAAACCAAAATCAAGCTCAAATGTTGTATGGCAGATTCTACAGTGCTTTTCATCTCTCCAATAGAGGTCCTGACATTGGTTGCATCTTCTTAGTGAATTAAGATGGGCCTTATTTCCATTTTTTACAGCATTGAGTTCAGAGTAAAATGATTTCCATATCCATGAATCAAAAGCCTTGGAATCACGAGATTTTCCAGCCAGCTGATCCCCTTTTACACTCACTTCAACAGCTGCTGAACCAGAAGAAGAGGGAATTTCATTTTGCCTCCCATTCATGCTTAGATGGTTGTCTATATCTGAAACAGGCGACGAGCTAAATTCTATTGAAGTATTTGATTCAGATTGATCTGTATGGCAAGGCAGCCTAGTTCCGTTGTCATTTTTCATATTGGAGATCGAATGGCTCAGAATTGCTTCCCTCTGCTCTAAGGATGCAAGAAGACGAGCCTCCCGAACACCCCTGCTGTCCAGAACTGACAACAATGAATACAAAGCCTACACATAAACAGAAGGGTAAATCAATCTCTTGCATGAAGCAATGTGTACTTTATTTATAAGGAAATAAGTAATGATAGCGAAACCTCTTTAGTATCAATCATTTCCCAGTGGCCATCATCAGAAGACTCAAAGTAGATTCTCCTGTGTCCAGGATCACCTTCATCACAAGGACCCAAAAACAACCAGTATCTATTGAACCTACGATCAGAGCCTAGATAAACAGATTGCATTGGATGTAAGCACTCCTCTCCTTCCATTTGTTCTTCTATCTTTTTCATGCTGGCATACTCCTCTTCCTTGCTAATCCTTGACAGGGGAACCAAAGTATCAACTGGTTCATCTGGCATATTTCCATCAAGCCTGTTCAAAGTTTGCCCACTACTGCTCTTTAGCAAGACAAGTGGACCACTCTGTTTGCCTGTTGATCTCTTTATTTTTGCACCAGAGCCATAATAATTGTTGGGATGACATTCCAGACTTGATGTTATCCCCTGGAGATCAAGTGTGTCCAGATCAGAAAGACTAAATATTTGTATATAATGCATCTGAATAGAATGAATGAAATCTGTGAGATTCATAAGGAACAAACAACCAAAACAATCAGGATTACCTCAACTCGGAAACTGGATCCAGCAGTAAGCAGATCAATTAATGAATTTAATGCATTGAGCTTCTCTTCAATGCTTAAATTGGCATATTCACCCTCTGTCAGTGCTAACAACCATACTTCCCCTGGAAGGCTCTCGTCAATTTCATTGTATACACTCAGTATATCTGTGTTAGAATTAGCAGCATCAATTCTTGAAGGACTGGGAGCCCTGGATTCATGCTCAGAGTCATTGGTATCATCTCCACCAGTGATTTCAGATATCTCATCTATGCTCCCAAAATCTTCAGAATCAGATTCACATCTGTCAGAGTCATTTTCAGCAGCTTGGATCCGCAATCGATATCCAGATGAGGAAATCTTTTCAAACAATGTTATGTCACCGGCGAGACAAGATGCAATCAAATTCTCCAGGTCGGGGAGTGTATCCGTTAGATTCAACTGCACAATCTTTATGGGCAAACGAAGATATCATTATGTTAGAAATTAACATCCATGAATGAATATAGCTTGCATATATCAAATTGGACATTCAAGAACCATTAAGAAAAAATATATATATGTATATATACTTACTGATGAAGATCTAGCCAATTCAGAAACCTTCATCCCACTATTTCCAGCTGTTAATAAAATACTAAAAAGTTCTCCCTTCAGCGTACAGGGACTTAAGTCATACTTCTCCATGAGATTGACCTCCTGCCAAGGTGAAGAAGATTGATTACATGTGTGTGTGCACGCTAATATAATTTATGTTAATATATATAATATGTAATGTTAATATCGCTAAATTATGTTGTGTTATTATATATATGTGTTAATATATATTAACACGATGAAACAAAATTAGAGCAGAAAAAAAAGATTTATATCAGGAAATCAATCACCTTCTTGCAAGCTGCTTTCTGACCCGTACCAATCTTAGAACCAAAACCGGCTGTAACAAATATCTGACACAGTATTTCGGTCCATGTCATGAGATTCAGAGACTTGTGCCAGAACTCAAATACAGATTGACGATGCTCAAGCTGTAAAAACATGAAAATAAGCGTAAACAGATTTTCAACAAGGCAGTAAAATGCATTACTAATTCTCTAAGGGTGTGTTCGTTAAAAGGATTTGTCCAAAATCCTACTATTTATCCAATTTTTTTCTCCTAAAAAATATCAAATTAAACGCCTATTTTTTTATATATTATACTAAAAATTAATTTCATTCAAAACATCTGATCAACAACTATTTATATCACATCATACAACTATTACAATTCAAAATTTTTCCTATTCAAATTCCAACTCAAAATCTAATCCCTCAAACAAACACACCCTAAATTGTCAACAGCCATTTACATTAAAAGAGAAAATTTAGAAAAAATAAAAGAATTCCTATGGAGAAGATCAGAACTACTAGATCTTCATGCAACTAGCATGATGAAGACAAGATGTGTGAAGCAGTCATACAAGTTTTGTACTTGATCTGAAATAGCATAGTGCTGTTGGCAATGAGCTTAGCTATGCTGAAATAAATGTTTGCCAAGCTAGTTCCAAAATGCTACGAAAACAAATGGTGAAGCCACATATTCCATGATTGTTTAGAGCTTAAATACCATGGCAGTGTATAAAAAGCTATACTTTTTGAACGACTAAAATGTTATAACTACACAATCAAGAGAGATTATCGCAAATCATCTTCTCATGGCTTGCTTGAGTTCCCTCAAGCATACATGAAAATGACCTTCAGAAAAGGAAACATGTAACAATAGCAGCCATTGAATAATTCGCACTTATAAAAGGAGTAAAAAGAACCAAAAAAAAAAAAAACAATCATAAAACGACTCAAGTTACCTTCTGATTTCAAGATTAACTCTCTCTCTCCTCTCTCTCTCTCTCTCTATATATATACACACATACATATATTTATAGATCATCAGTGTAGCGTATTTCAAACTCATGCACTTCAATGATATAAATTAAACATTCTTAGAAGAGTCATATATACATAATGTTGAAATGTTTACATTAAAAATACCCATAGACTATGTTTATAGTATCTTATATAAAAGTCTTCACAACCTAGTTTAAATCTCATTTACAATTAGACCTGAACTCCACAGCACATCTGTTCATCCATTAGCAAGGGAAACAAGGATAGATTGTACACATATTTAACCCTCCTAATAAAAAAGGTATAGCAGAGATCATAAATTTAACTTTTCTATAATGCACGGAAGAAGTTAAATTCATGGCTGTCCATGGCATGGTGCAAGTCCAACATCAAAGAGCACAAATAACCACCGCTACACTGTGAAATATGGCTTCAATAAGACACTCACAGCACTCACCATGGTCAACCTTAATCCAAATGCAACCGATGTCATTGTTCTAGGTGGAATTCTTTTGTTTTATTTATTTATTTATTTTATGTCCTTCACTTCAAGAAAGTTTACTTCTCTTTGTTCTCCATAATTATATCCAGTACTAAATGATATAATAGAAGACACTGGCTTGTTAATTTTTGTTTCTTACATAAACAGAAGTAAAAAATATGAGTACAATCTACAGTGGGATACTGCTTTGTATTTTATTCTTTGTGTAAATAAATTAAATATAGGCATTTTTACCATAGTTTTCCAGAGTTCTGATATGGCACATGCTGCACACTATATACCACGATCTTAAAAAGATTTTGCATATGTACAACACAACTTATAATTGGTTTTATAATGTAACATCATGTTGAGCTACTTGTAATAAAATGAAGAAAGCAAAAGACTATCATTGGAATATCAACCATTCACTTTGACATACCGAAGAAAGCAAATGCAAAAATTTGCAGTTTTTGCTTGCGCGAGAGAGAAGACTTCTACTTAGTTCCTTGCCTATATCTGACAAAAGTAGCTTGAGAAGAGCCAAGTGCACTTGTCCAAGCAACAATGAGTCCTGGAACACAACAGGGTGGAGGAAAGCACATACTTAGAAAAGGGGAAAATTAAAAATAAATTAAATAAATTTTTAAAAAAAAGGAAAGGAAAAGAAAAGGAAGGCCAACAGGCTCAACATTATATATCAGCTTACCTTATCATGAAATGCTTGTGCAAACTCATCCAAGGTGAAAGAACGCATACTGATGGTAACAGCATATGTACACAAAAAATGGTATGCCTTCACAAGGAATAGAAAAGAATTATTAAACTTAGACAAAATATAATAGATAAAAATAATGCCATGTAAACTTTGAAAAGACAAAATATAGTTTGAACATGAGGCAATAAATGAAAAGGTAGCAGTATCCTATAATGGTATGATGAAATATAAAATATGACAGAGGTGACCAGAATAATGGTATATATATCTATATACATACACTTCTCTCAACACCTATGTAATAAAAAGGCATTTGAGTATCCTCAAAAGTAAAAGTTCTAATAAATCTATGAATGACAAAATACAAGTTCGAAAGCACATATTAATAATTATGCAGTGATACAAGGTTCATTGAAATATTGAAGCAGCATAATTCTTCATATGTAAGAATATTCTGCTTACATAATAGCTAATTATATTAATTGAGTGAAAAGTGAAATCATTATAGACAATTTTGGCACTAAACTATTAATGAAAGAGCAAAGCTATAGTAAAAAGATATTTAGGGTGTGTTCGTATGCAAGATTTTGCAAAATTATTACTATTTATCCAATTTTTTTCCCCCAAAAACATCAAATCAAACACCTATTTTTTATTTTTTATATTATACTAAAAATTAATTTTACATTCAAAACATCACATCAACCCCTATTTATATCACATCATACAACTATTCAAATTCAAAACTTTTACTATTCAAATCCCAACTCAAAATCCAAACCCCAAACAAACACACCCTTAGATACCTTAAAAAGTTTGCTGACTAGTACTGGTGAGGAAGCCCAAGGTTGTCCTGACAAAGGCATCCTCATTGTGACTGAATGCGGAGGGAACTTGGCAAGCAAATCTACCAAACACCATGAAATATTTAGAATTTGAAAATTCAGTTAAGGGAGCAACATATAGCCAGATGATAAATACATCACACAAGGGTTCATCCAGATTACTCAATCGCATGGAATCGAATATGTGTAACATACATTAAATACTCAAAACATATTTTAATCAACCTTTGCACAGGGAACATCCAGGAGAACCATTGGTTGGAAAATGAGAACAAGAAGATGTCAGATTATAATCTTCTTGTAATTCTCTGAGCTCGAGTTCCTCATCATCTACTAGAGTTGAGGGCTGTGTGTATTCCAGACATTTTGCATTGTCAAGGGCAAGCTCACATTTTCCTTTACGAGGTTGCTTCCACTTTTGAGCTTTCTGGCATTCCACCTGCAATAATATATTTTAATATTTGGTTGACTAGATCATCATCGAAAGGATCTCAATATCAATACAAAAGCAGAAATAAACTCTACTTTTTTACGTCTCAGGGAAGCATTCCTTTTAGCTTGTTGTTCTCTGTTTGCCAATTTTCTCTGTGGGACAGAAAATTTCATATAAATTTTCATGGATGAACTTTCATGTGACACAGGGAATCAGCATAGCATTTGGGTAACTAATTTAACAGTTCAAGTACAATAATAGAGAGTTGATCATCAAACAAACCGTAATGGATTCTTTAGGCGGTACTCTTTTCTTCTTCTTTTGAACAGCATTCTTGCTAACATTACCATCAAATGGAAGCTCTGTCTCATGATGATTTGCATCCGGCCAAGCCATCATCAAACCTTTCCCAACACCATGCTTTTTCCGAGTAGCACCCTCCTGAGTTATCAAACCTTTGCCCATGCCATGTTTCCTAAATGGAAAATCCTTTGAAGTCATTGGGCCTTTCCCGATTCCGTGCCTCAATGTAGGTGAACTGTTCTCACAACAAGTTTCATAATCTAAGATGGTATGCACAGAAGCCTGCCACAGGAGAAGTAAAAATATTAGAACATGGAGAATTCCAAGTGCTTTTTGCAATAACGATTTATCAAACATCAAAAGAAACTTTCCTGCACCTTTCTTCTTTTATGAGCATGTGATCCATTATCATGATGATGCTTTTGGGAACCTGGATCAGAGAGACAAATCAAGTCACTGATCTTGTGTTTGACATCAGTTATATTTACAATAATAATCATAGTGGCTAAAAATCAGTTAAAAAACTTAAGACCAGGCCTTTCACGGGTTTCAAATGCACATCTACAATAGGCAGTACTTTCGAATCCAACTCAGTTAATCAATCACCTGGTGATGCCTATCTATAATACCACTTGGTTTTGGACATGCAAACTAATATAACTAGCAACTCAATGCAACTGGTTCTACAAAATTACATTAGCTAGCATAGTTGACCAAAATATTCCAAATAAAGCAACAATTCAGACTATCATACCTAGAAAGCATAAACAATGGTCATAGTCATAGCTGTATATGGCAAATTACACATGCCTTGCATGATATTAAAGCTCAAAGTATAATTAAATTAAAACATATAAACATATATCATTCATAATTTTAACAAAACATTACAGACAAATTATATTTTACTAAATAACATATATAAAACTTCACCTTATTACTTATAAATAGAAGAAAAATAAATAGTTCATAATGGTTACTTCACAAGTGCATTTTCATAAATTCAAATTGTTAATAGTTGAATGATGGAACCAGACCAAGTACACATTATTTTTTGCCACGGCCACAGAGACACGATCTAGAGGTTTTAGAAAGCATGGACACTTGTTAATAATTAAAGTGGTATGTCTGGGTGTCGTCTCTCCTGAAGAAAAGTTAAACAGAACCATGAAAAAGAAATGTACACCATTTTGATTGAGTCTGCAACACAAATAAATAGTTTCCTTTCCCCAATTCCTGAATCATCCTTTGCTTCAGTTTCTCCATTTTTGTTCTATCGACCATAAGAGATTGTGCTTGTAAGCTAACATAACCATCAGAAAGACATAATAGTACCCCATAGATGGCTATGGTCAAACATAGGCTTTGCATCAGTTATTCATTTACAAGCCGTTAATTTATCAGTGTCGAAGATTAAGACACAAAACAAATTGCAGAAAGAATCTGCTGCAACATTCCATTTCACGTATGTCAACCTAATATCAGCATGCACCAATAGCAAGAAAATGAATTCATTTCCGTTGACACTGGAAATCACATAATGAAATATTCCCAGCAATAGCCCGACTTCACTGAAGAAAAACAATACTTGATTGTTAGGAATTAGATATTTTCCATCAAAAGCTTCCAACCAAAAAATCACAATCATTTGAATACCCGAGCAGCAAGCACAATTCATAAGTCAAACTTAGCAAACATCTCGAATAAACCAAAATGAGCAAGCGACTTCCATTCCCTTACCGCAGAGGAAAGCATTCGACGGAAGAGAATCAAACTGGTCTCCGAGAGGGGGACCGTTCTTGCGGAAAATCTTGGTGAAAATGTACTCCTGGGTGTACAAAACCTCCTGAAGCCGCATCCTGTAGTCATTTTCATTCATAAAAACCATCTGCTGCTGACCCTTGCTCTTCCTCTTCCTGCAACGAGCACTGCTCCGGGAGCCATGAATTCCGGCAGAATTAATCCCACTCTCCACCCCTTGATCAGACACTGACATGGTGCCACTTGTTGCGATACTTTCGAGAATCAATTCATCACAAATATCAGGAAGACTGATCAACAGAAGCGCCAGGGAAGGATGGGTAGAACTCAGTTCAGTTGGGTGTGTGCTTTTCAGTCTTAAGGGAAAATGAAGGGCAGAGAGATAGCAGGGGTTTGAAGAAGTAGGGTTTTGGGTTTTGTGGGGATATTTTTTCTGAATATATTTTTTTTTAACAGTTGTATCTATTACTCCTACTATTATTTTTCTTATCGTTATTTTAAATTAAGAGTCAAAACGAAAATATCTTCAATGAAGAAATTGTCCCCTTCATTACTCGGCTCGGTTTGAACCGGTCGGTCTAGAGGAAACCCGGTTGATCGCTCCAGCTTGATCCTGCCTCCGATATGCAATTTTATTATTCTTATATTTATTATTAGACAAAAAATCATTTTTATTCTTAATATAACCAAAATTTATCTCAATATAAAAATTTTATTAATTTTGTCCCAATATAATCAACAACTCATCATTTTTTGTCTCAATATAAAAATTTTATCAATTTTAGTCTCAATATAACAAAAATTCATCAGTTTTTATTCCAATATAATCAAACCTTTTTTTTTTGTCGCACCGTCAACAAACCGACGGAAAATGCTGACGTGAAAAGAAATCAAATCTTATATTTATATTTAAAGAAATTGCACAATCTTGCAAGTACACGTCAGCATTTTCCGTCGGTTTGTTGACGGTGAGACCAAGAAAGATAATGTTTGATTATATTTGAACAAAAAATGATGAGTTTTAGTTATATTTGGACTAAAATTGATAAAAATTTTATATTTGAACCAAGAATAATGAGTTTTGGTTATATTGGGACAAAAAATGATAGTTTTGATTATATTAAGACCAAAATTGATAAAATTTTTATATTATGACCAAAATTGATAAATTTTGATTATATTAGGACAAAAATAACTTTTTCCCTTATTATTAAATACAAGTCTATGATTTATTTTTTTATTATTTAAAATTTAAATTCAATAAAAAAAATAAGAAAGTGACAGAGTATTACTCCTTTCATCCCGGTAAAACTATTCAACTTAATATAAACACGTAAATTTAAAAAAATATAATTATTTAATAGTTAATAAATGTATTAATAAAAATAATTATTATATAATATAAAAAATATTATAATAAAATAATAATATTATTGTTGTTCGCTCGAAACGCTGGCTTTTGGAGCTATTCTGGAGTGTGGCGCGGAGCCGCCGTCACTGCCATGTTGCCGCTGACCACAGCCACTGTCGACAACCACCTACGCCGGTGTTGCTTTGCCTCCAGTACTTGGAGGCCGTTGCTCATCTGATTTCGTCAGCAAAAATCATTTGGGCGCCATTGTTCCCCAATTTATCTGATTAATGTCGAACACGATAAGTGACTAAATATAAGGTTGATAATGTAGTCTTCTTTCAGTAGTTTCTAGATAGGACAAGTTACAATTGGACAATAAATAGGTTGATGGGCATGGGATGGTGACGACAATAAAACTCGACATCAGGAGGGGGAGAAGCATGGTTCGTCGCGCGGACCGGCATCGCGGATCAGCCTTTATTATTCCAGATCGTCGCAGTGTATCGGTCGCGACGTATCGTTGAAATATCGGCTTATGTAATTTTTTTATATAAAAATTTATATTTTTTTAAAAAAAAATGATAATAAACAATTAAAATCCATCAAATCATATATATATATAATTAATTTTAAAAATATATATTATTGAAAAAAAATATATTATAATTTATAATAAATTAAAATTTAAAATAAATCATATTTCAACTCAATTAGCATGTGTATATATATATATGAATGTAAATACTAAATTTTATGATTTGCATATTGTCATTATACTAACAAATTTATTTTAATAACAAAATAATGTATCTTGTGTCCATCAATGTCAAAATTTCATTTTTATCATTTGTATTACATATAAATAAAAATAATTAGAAATAAAAATACCAAATAAAATTTTATAAAATGTTCAAACTATGTTTATACTAAACATTTATACTAACCATTCAATACCATGTGGAATGTCGTGGAAACTCAAATCATTTTCATTTGCCGATCGATTATAGTATGAATATCTTTGTTATGGATTCCTATTGCGTGGATAAAGGGAGATGTTCGAACCATATTGATTTTCTCTAAATGAACCTTTTCTATATACATCAAAATCTTGATATTCCATACTTTTAAAATATATTTGGAAGCAATATATTATATTTATGGTAGTTATCTTATTTAACAGATTCGTAAGATTCTGGTCTTATTTAGACGATTTGTATATCACTATAAATATGTACGTATTTTTATGATTTAAATAGAGAATTTCAGTTTCATATTCTAATATGGTATCAGAGTCAAATTCTCTCTGGGTACCTCCATGACCCGTTATATCCCTTATATATTTTTATATTTTATTAATATATTTGCTTCTATCCACGATCATGTTGTTATTTTCATGTCGTTTCTGTCTCTGCTACTCCACTAACAGAGTCTACTTTCGACTTTAACGCCGTTGAGAGTCTTGTTCTCGACTCTAACTCTATTGAGAGTGAGGGAGTCTCGTTTCCGATTCTAGCTCTGTTGTGAGCGAGCGAGTCCTGTTTCCGACTCTAGCTCTATAGAGTGAGCGAGTCCTGTTTTCGGCTTGAGTTCTGTTGTGAGCGAACGAGTCATGTTTCTAACTCTAACGGTGTTGAGAGTTCTGCTTCTGAATCTGATCCAATGGACGGCTACATCACTTTCAGTCAATCTTGACGAATTCAAATTCGTATGTGGAAGATCTCGGCTATATCCTTTTCGGTCACTTCTGACAAACTCAAGTTTTTCGATCATATCTTCAGTTTGAGGATGAGTGTTAAAATATATTTAGAAGCAATATATTATATTTATGGTAGTTATCTTATTTAACAGATTCGTAAGATTTTGGTCTTATTTAGACGATTTGTATATCACTATAAATATGTACGTATTCTTATGATTAAAATAGAGAATTTCAGTTTTATATTCTAACACATACTATTATTGCTTCTGCTTGATAAACCATTATTCTGTCTACGATCATCTATACTGCCCGAACCAGATGTAATCCCTCCATAATATGTTCCAACTGGTTGGTTAGATCCAAAGATAAAAAGATTGGTTGAATCCTGAAGATGTCTGGGTAGATTAGACAAACCATATCCTGAGTAATAGGGATGATGACATGCATTTGGTTGGTCCCACTCCGGCCTACCCAATTTATTACTTGAATTGTGAGAAGAATCTTCATAGGAATAACCTATATTCAAATCTTGCATATGTTCGTGAACTCCAGAATATCTCCTATTATCTGAAAGATTTGAAACATTGGCTTCACTTGAAAATTCTATTAAACTATTTAGAAAATCTCTTTGAACTTCTATACCAGGACGATATCCATGATCAGTGTCTTGGGTATCATAATAATTTTCATTTCCTTGAGCTCATCCCATATCACTTGAGTATCGGTTATCCCTATAGCTCCCATTAGCACCACCACCATCACCACCACTAATAATTTTCATTTTCTTTGATCATTAATCTAAAATATAATTTTCATAAAAAAATATGATTCAAGTCAATTGGATCATAAAAAACGTCTGTGTTTGTCCTTTATATAAGAATTTTTACCCGAAAACGCATGTTATAGTGAACATAGACTAGCTTATGGAGTTTCTCAATAGTTAATATATTCCAAAAAGTATGGATAAAAAACAACGTACTCCAATTCCGCTCACAACCCGATGATGTGCAAGTTTGACTCAAAACTTTTAATGCAATTTTTCTTATTAGGAGCTTCATCACCATACATATTCCACAAGTCAGTTACTAAAAATAAATAAAATAATATTAATAATGCAACATTTTATACTCACTCCGTCCGCCAAATTTATTCTTACTTTCCTTTTTAGTCCGTCTCCTAAATTTCTCATTACTAATATTGACAAAATCAACAAATCAACATTTAATTATTACTCTTCATTCATCACTTATTTACAACAAATATCACTAACTTTATTATATTTCTCTGTTTATTTACTTTAATTTCTAACCAAATTTCCAAAAAATATCATCAACTACCTATCACTTTTTCAATAAAATATTCGTTTTTCTTAGTTCTTGTGCCGAACCCAAATGGGCTAATTTTATTGGAGGGAAGAAGTAACAAGTATGTTTAAAAATATAATTAAATGATAAATTTTATAATACATACTTGGTAAAGATGTAGATACAGTTCTAATATATAAAATATGCACATATATTTATATATGTTCTTTGAATGTACAAAAAAATATTTGAAATATTATATAAAAATTTTACATATTTACCTTATTCATAGCCTTTACTTGTATATCCAAATTTGGCTCGAGTTTTTAAATAACTTATTTTACTCATTTTCGAACTTTCGATGAATCAAATTAACAAATGCTAGAGTATTGAAGATCCGGATTTAAAAACTAAGCTACATGAAAGGTATATAAAATTAAAAAATAAAATAAACAAGTAGCACAATGTGAAAAGGAAAAAAGTAACAACAATAATTACATGTTACATACAAATATTGATGCAATTGGTTATACCATTTTTTCATCGATGATATCTCAATATTGCTGAAAATCTTTCACCACGGTTTTTATTGCAATTTTTTCTTTATTCATTGCCTCATAAATGATATATCTGGTCACAACAGATCTTGTTATACCTGGTCGCAACAGATCTCGACCATTCGTATATATTTTCATCAAATTGACCACTTTATAATTGTTGTATATAAATCTTGTAATTCTTCTGGCTTCTTTTATCGTATCATTCACTGAAAATATATCTTCGATGTCTTCTAACATCAAATCAATGTAATGCGCAATGCATTGAGACAAAAAAAAAAAAAAAAAGTGATTCCTTTTCCTCATCAGTTTTTCCCAACAGCCTTCATACTAGTTTCACTATCAGTTACAATTTGTACAATATTATCAACCCCTACTAAATCCACAACCTTATCCATTAGGGTGTATACAAAGTCTGCAGTCTTTGCCTTATTTGTACAATCAACCGAACTTTGATATATCATATCTTTGTCACAGTACACCATAAAATTTATGCTTAGATATTTTGTGTTGAGTACTCCAACCATCACACATAATTGTATATCTGTATGTTTTCCATTCTGCTTTAAAGAATCAACACATTGTACAACTTCTTGCATCTCCTCGTTCAAATATTCACCCCAAATTTTCTTACCAGTAGGTCTTTTAACTCCAGGTCCAACAGATGCAATCGTGTCAATCATCGTTTGGTAGTAAGGACCACTATCGACAACGTGAAATGGTATTGCATTAAAATGAAAATTTTTTGAAATTGCTCTACCCACTTTTTTTGCATTATCTTTTGAAAACATATTTTTCAAAGACTTATTCTTCGATTGAAATATGTAAGGATCAAATTTTTTTTTATGCAAACCTTCTATATTTTTCTTAGAGCTTTCAAAAAAAATTCTTTTACTTCCTCCTTTTGTATTCGAATTGCTTCCTCCTACAAAGATAAAAAAATATGATCATATATAGTTGTTATCTAAAAAAAATATACTAATATTTAAATATATTTTATAAAATTTAATAAATATATCAGCTTTAAAATTCAAGTTCGGTAGATCTTCGGATACAAAATGTATACGTTGTTGCTCCATAAATTTCATATTTCTGCTTTCAGTCATTGCTCTTTTTAATTGTTTTCTTTCAAGAGCATATATCTCATCTTCATTTATTTCAAAAACTTCATTTTCTTCCTCATCAGAATCATTTTCCAAACGAATGGAATTGTGCAATACTTCTAAATTTTTATTATGTGTTGCTCGCATACTTTTTCCTTGGATCAAGTATTTTTTTAATAACTCTCTTATTTCTTTTGAGCTCTCGTACATGCTTCAACTTGACTTGTAACATGCGTTATATGTTGTTTCATCTTAGTAATTCCTCCGTGAACAATTTTTCCACAATAATTGCATTTTGTTTGTTTTCTATAGTTGATGATATAAGTAACATGATTTCAACCAATATTTTGTATGGTGTCATTTTATACAAACTCTACAATTTAATAATACAATTTTTAAAACATTTATAAATAGTAATTCATTAGTTAACTAGACAAATTATACATATTATTTTATTAATAAATCAAACTTTGACAAAAATTGACTAGATAACTACTCCGTTTATATAAAAAATCTAGTTAAAACTTTTACAATAAATTTACAATTGGTACAAATCTTGTCTAAAAATATTAATTTTAAATAATAAAGTTATAACTTATTATAAAATATTAATTTTAATAAAACTCAATTTATATTGATTAAATAAAAATTAAATACAATTCAAAATAATTAAACCTATCAAATAAATAAACAAATTAATCAAAATAATTCAATCCAAAATAAATAAACCTATCAATTAAATAAAAATAATAACAAAAATAATTCAACATTAATTTCAATCCAAAAAGTAAGTAAACAAATTAATTTTATACTATATTTATAAAAATTTAAATTAATTAAGATAATAGTATAATTAATTACCCAAACCTTTCTTCCTCCCCAAATCTCACGGCGACCAACTGTTCTTCCTCAGTACACCGGTCTGCCGAGTTTCTTCCAACACACAACACCGACAATCTTTCTTCGATAGGGTAAAATTTCTTCTCCAACTCTTCC
This sequence comes from Andrographis paniculata, assembly GCF_009805555.1. Taxonomy (NCBI): domain Eukaryota; kingdom Viridiplantae; phylum Streptophyta; class Magnoliopsida; order Lamiales; family Acanthaceae; genus Andrographis; species Andrographis paniculata. Next base: position 952,306 of record NW_026137577.1, read on the forward strand.
TCGACACCGACGATTCCAAAACCCACCTCCCTCAACACGACAATACCCAAAACACCCTTGTTCTCCAACTGCTTTCTTCTCCGATCTCGGACAATCTGGGACAAATAGAGAATAGAAAATGAGTTAGATAGACCTATTTTGAAAAACTAAGGTTTGCGTCTTGCGTATTAACTTGTAATAAAAATATTCTAAATTTTGAGTCTGACCTATTTTTAAATTATGTAGTCTAAGAGTTTATTTAAAAGTCTATATAATGATTAATATTTATTTTTTTAAATTCAATATTAATAACAAAAATACAAATGCAATTATTATTTTATGTATATATATAATTATAGTTACAATAAATCAATCTTATATCTGGCTATTATCACTAAATTAATTTTTTTTAAAAAAATATAAATACTTAAAAATATAATAATTTTATATATTAAATCAAAAGTATATATATAAATAGGCTGACATGATAAGTTTAAAAAAAGTTTCTTTTGTAAAACCTAAGGGACTGTTTGTTTTAAAAATTTAATAGGATTTCATGGGATTTGGATTATAAAATCCCATGAAATCCATGTTTGGTTAAAAAAAAATATGGAATTTAAAATGATGGGATTTAAAAAAAAGGGTCCAAAATCCTACAAACGAGGGATTTTTAAAATAAATAAAATCCATATGGGGCAATTATGTAATTTAGAATATAAAAAATTCAAATCCTTCCGCTCATATAAAAAACAAATAAGATGTGAGAAATATAAATCCCACGTAATTTTACCAACCAAACATATGATAGGATTCCAAATTCTGAATATAATAAATCTCATCCAATATAAATCCTGCTGTAAAATCTCAATCTCACAAAAAAAATTCATGAACCAAACATCCCCTAAGTCTATTCTACTTAAATAAATAGGTCAAGTTGAGCCCGACTTTATGTAGGTCAAGCTTAGGCATCTGATAACTCGCCCGACCTATTTCCAATCCTATTGATTTTTGTTTCATATATTAAAATTTGAATCTATTAATAAAAAGAATTCAAAGTAATGCAAATAGTGAAATATTTTATAATAAAAAATAAAAATGAAATTGGTTCAGAATATTCGTTTTAACTTTGTGTCTTTATTATTTATTATAAGATATATTTATATATATAAATCTTTTCGTATATATAGTCTTGATTTTAAGAGTACGTTACGCTCGTGAAAGAATGTCCTTATCATATGTGCTTGTATTCATTCATTTATAATAATCAATACACTTTGATGCTTATTACATTTATATGTTGTTGAATGTAATATGATAAATAAATTCTATCCATATATATGTGTAAAACTTATATCCTATAAAATAAAAGAAGAAGATTAATATATAGATTTAATTTAATTTTTTTTTATATTAAATTAAAAATAATTTCAAATTAAGAATGTTAACAATAACTATATTACTACAAATAATTATTTAAAATTAAAATTATATATTCTAAAATTCAAATTTAGTTTTTAGACTTACAACTAAACAGGCTATAAAAAAAATAAATATTAATAATTTAATAAATATAATTGATTTTTTTTTTATTTTTTTATTTCTTAACTATTGCTCTGTAACAAAAATATAAATAATTTAATAAGACAATTTAAAAAGAAATATAAACCCAATCACGTGAGATGACATATATATTTGCTAAATAAAAGAACCAAATTATAACATATATGTATACCCAAGTATGATATTATTAGTTAGATTTAAAATTTAAAGAGTGTGTTTGGTTGGTTTTTCTGCTAATATTATTCTATATTCTCAATTTTTCTTTCAAAATATTATATTATATGAAATTCACTTAAAATTTCTTATTTATATTTTTTTAATAAATAAATATCTTTATATACATTCAATTTTTTTATTTATTTACAATTTAAATTATATTAATAATAAATAAATATTTTTATTTTTATTTATTTATATTATTAAAATTTTATCTTTTACAAAATGATATATATTATATATATTTTTATTAAAATATAACTATTAAAATAATTTAAAATATATTATTATTTTTTTTAATCTTATATATATTACATCATACCACACATCAAATATCACTAAAAAAAATTATTTTTGTAACAAAACTTTCTTGTCTCTAAATCTATTTTTTCCATTACTAATGACATTAGAGACGTAATTAAGAATGAAATTACGTTGGCTACGTGAACTTTAGGGACAAAATTCCATTACAAATATATTATTTTTTTGTAGTATACTACATTAATTAAATAAATAACTTATATTCTAACCTCAACTTGATAATCCAACCTTTAACTACACACACCCAAAGTTATTTTAACAGTTTAAATATTAATTCAATATATTAAATATTTATAGATATTATTTTAATTATAAATTAATGAAATATGTGTAAAGTAATATAAAAATAATTTATAAATAATGTAATATATAATTAATGATACGAGCTCCGTCCCTTAACAAGACTATCTTTTGATTTTTGCATGTAGTTTTTTTAATATTAGTATTATATTGATTTGTAGTAAAAAAAAAAATGACCTATTAGTATGGTGTAATATATAAATAATGACATTTGTATAATATATTGTAAGTTGTGAGGGTATTTATTATGTTAGGTACGTAGGTAGTACAATTATTAAATTTGGAAATGATACCCGGGACGGACAAAAATAGAAAATTATATCATTCTTATGAGACGATGGAGTATTATAGTTTTACACTTCCTTCGTCACAATTTAAAATACTTTTTCTTACTATTTTCGTCCGTTATACTCCAAATATCTCTTTTCTATTTTAGTTAAAATAATTATACATTAATATCAACATAACTTTAATTTTTACCTAAATTACCAACATACTATTAAACATATAATTATTTTATATATAAAGTCAAATGGTCAAAATATCAAAATCTCTTACATATTTACACCTCTGCCCCAACTGGTAAGAAACAAACAGTGTAGTCTCCCGTGGCCGGAAATAGACTATGGGCTATTTTACAGTCGAAACGTTGCCGGTCTTCCATCTTCGCCAGTGAGCCACTGCCCTAATTGTTCGAACTTCATCTCTCCCCAACTTCGCAAGAATTTTTCAATTAGGAATGCTTTCTCTGTTGTTTTTTTTTTCTTTGATTGATTCCTTCTCCGGCCCAAATTTTGCATTTCTGGCAACAGATTCGTTAGTATAAAAATTGTTGTAAAGCATGGACATTGTTTTGTATCTACAATCAAGCTTGAAGCAATTGTTTTTTTACTTGTCTAAACAGCAACAATACAAGTTTTGTGAGAAGTAGACACTTAAATGCCAATAATTTCTTAGTATAAGTGTGCAATTATTTTACTGCATGGATATTAGTATTTAAAAACTTTATAAAAATATATGTGCTTGATTTATATAAATCATTTCATCAAGATTAGTTACATATACAATGGAATTGTGCAACTAACAACAACATCAATCATCTAATTAAAACATATGCATGAGCAAAATTATAACACTAACAATAGCAACAACAATCGTCTAAACAACGGCAACAGAAGAAAAGCAATAGTAGAAGCAATCAACAACATAAAGAAGCAGTAGCATAAGCGTACAATAACATAAACAATCAACAATAGAAGAAAATTAGTAGCAAAAAATGTAGCAACAAAAGCAATTAACAATAGCAGCATTAAGAGAAGCAATCAACAATAGATGAAAATCAATAGCAGAAATGTGTAGCAACAGAAGCAGTAACAATAGCAGAAGCAGAAACAATTGACTATAACAGCAGTGGCAGAAACATGCAACAATAGAAATTTCCAATTCAAGTCATGTGTATCCATTCTTTAAGTCTTCTCGTACGGCTGAGAAGTTTGAGCTTTTCTTTTCGTACTATTTGAACTTTTTCCTATAAACAATAAATTGAAAATATAAATATCAATGAGATAAAAAATAATATATTTAAATCAAAATTAATAAATCTTCAAATTTAAGATTATCTTTTCCCTTTTTATTTTTGAGATCCCAATGGTTGGCCAAACGAGCATTGCTAACTCCTTTTGGCTTGACGTAAAGAGGATTATGAACATTTCCTTCGCTATTGGTATAACTACCAATATTTGAAGCTTCACCTGTATAATTTTCAAGCTGGCAACCATCTTTGTGTAGATATAATTCATTAATATTTTTAACTAAAAAATAACACCCTCAAACCTATCTCTCACTAAACTTCTAACCTTCGGGTAGGCTTTACTTTGCATACAAATATCTTGACAAGACCTCATTATGTGGTTAACATATACCGTTTCCAATTCAAAATCATTTTTAAAAGTATTTCCTCTTTCATATTGCATGTATTCTCCATCGTTTTTTTTTATATATTGTAATAATATCTCATGAACATTCATTTGTTTAAAAATTAATAACAAATGCTTGCATAATATACCAACTGCCTCATAATATGGACACAAGTACTTTATATCATTATATGTCATATGAAACTTAATCTTGTGTAGCCAATTTGTATTTTGAAATTGTATGTTGAACTCAAACAATGTATTGTAGTTAGCAGACTACCCATCAAAATCAATAGACAGTAAATTTAATAACTGTAGCTGAACTATATCATATATTTTGTGACTATAAATTGATGCAACATGTTTTAACAATCAATTATTAACAACCAGTGTAGGTGCTCCTTGGCTACATTTAAAATCATCTTTCTTTTCATCCTGTCGCCATTTATTTTGAATTTTATCAAATATTTGTATGCATTAAAAAAAAGTATATGTTTTTTTACCTTTTCTTTTAACAAAATTTGTGCCTTCACTTCTTGAATAAGTTTTTAGTGCCGCAGTAAATCTATGATTATTAAATGCAGTAGACAATTTATGTCGCAATTTATACGTGTTATTAAGTCATGAATGATCATAAAGATTATAATCAACAATCATTTTCTGCCACACTTCTTCAAATTCTTGCTCAGACTCACAAAGTTTCATGCATTTATTAAATAAATTTTTAAATTTTAGAATTCCTCCCTCCGTTCCACGTCTTACGTCTAATTTACTGTAGACACGATAATCTAAATAAAACACAAGTAGTAAATAATTAAGAAGTATATTAGTAAAAATAATTATTGTTTTATAAAATTAATTATAAATTAAGATTAAGATAACTAAATAGTATAATTAAGATTAAAAAAATTATAAATTATAAAATTTTAAATATGATTAAAGTATATAATTATATTTCCTAAAAAGAAAATGACAAATAAGGTGGGATGAACGAAAATAGAAATAGTAGACGAAAAAGGTGGGACGAAGGGAGTATTATTTAAAACACCAAAATGAAATGGAGCATTTTGATTAATATTCCATTGGCATAATCAAAGGTGTGATCACGGAAAACAAACTCAATTGCATTAATCATACCTTGACATTGATCTAAAAAGTTGTTTCAGAACAACCACTCATAGATGTAAGAACTGTACAACCAACTAAAAGAAGATTCAGTTTCATCCGACATGAAAGCTAATCCAAATATCACATTATGCATATAATGGTTTATGCCTACAAAAAGTGTACAAATTAAATTATATTTGTTTGTTCGATAAGTGGTGTCAATCGAAAGCACATCACCAAATGTCTCATAATCTATTCTATAACGACCATCTCTAAAGAAAAAATTACACATCCTACCATTGTCATCAACTTGAAAATCCCAGTAAAATAACTTATCTTCATTTGATTTTTGTTTAAATACCGAATTAACTCCGAAGCATCACCACCATTAACATGCCTATGAATTTTACTAAGACAGTTAACATAATCATATGCATCTATTTTAAGAAACCCAACATTTTTTCATTTATGTGATTCTTCTTGTAAATAAGAATAAGCATTAGGAATTGAAAATCCAGCACATACCAATGACATTATAGTATTTTCTTTAGCATCATAAATACTATGTGCCGTTATTAACATGTATCGTTGATCTGATAAAGCCAATTGATGATTGTGCTCAATTTTAAAAATAGTCACTCTCCATTCTTCATCTCTTTTACGTCAAATTCTAAGTCTCGCAGTACATCCAATTCGAATTTCTAATTTTCAGTAATTAGATTGGTTATTTTTATCAATATATTTTCTATCTTTCATCCCACTACAAGTACAAACAAATTCTTTCATATATAACTCTATGCTATTATCATGAAAAAATTGTTTTTTTCCCTTTCGGACCCTAACATCCTTACAATGTCAATATTCACAATAAATTAAGTATGCATTTTTCACGATCACTTATAATTTCTCTAACTACCAATTGTTTTACAAATTTAACAACTATAGAATCGTTACTTACCTGCGATAATGAACCAAAATGTGTAGATGTAACTTCTTGCACATTATCATTTGCTTCACTAACTTCTTAATTTCGATCTTCAGAACCTTTTTATTTTAAAAAATATTATTAAAACTACACACAAATTATATTATATCTAACTTCATATATTTTTAAACAAACCCGTGATAATAATATCATTCTCAATAGCATGTGAATCATCGTCCACTTCGGTATCCATTTTAAGATGCTATCCTGAAACTCAAAATTAAAAAATCGACATGTTTAGTTGGAAAAAAAATCTAATTAAATGAAAATCATGCTTGTGTACAAAAATAATACTATATATAATGCAAATAATCAATAAAATATACAGACAGATACTCTGTTTAAAAAAAAAAAAACAAAAACATGACTATCCAAAAAATTTACAAATTGTCAATTCTTTTTATTTTTTCTTACAAATGAAGAAAAGATAAAAGAGAGAGGAAAAAAATATCAACGAACTTGGAAAATATGATAAAAATACCCAAAACATTTCTTCCCACTGATAACCATGGAATCGAAGAGTCGTTTCAAAAAAACAAAAAAAAAAAAAAAAGATGAAGAGAAGAAAAAGAATTCGAACAAATCTGTACTCCTGTAATTTTCTTTAATTATTATTATTTTTTAAAAAAAATGGTATTTCCTCATTACGGTACATATCGCAATTTGGGCATCCCGAGCATGTGTTCCGGGTGCAGGGGCGAACAAACCGAGTGAGACGGAGAGAGTATAATTTGTTTAGTATTTTATTTTCATAATTTTCTATATATATTATTACATACATTTTTAATCAATTAAAAAAATTAGTATTAATAAATTATGTGTTTGTTTGAAGGATTTTGAAGGATTTCCACTATTCATCCAATTTTTTCCCCCCAAAAACATCAAATCAAACACCTATTTTTCATTTTTTATATTATACTAAAAATCAATTTTACATTCAAAACATCACATCAAACTCTATTTATATCACATCATACAACTATTTAAATTCAAAATTTTTACTATTCAAATCCCAATCCAAAATCCAAACCCCCAAACAAACACACATAAATATAAGTATATATGTTATATAAAAAAAATATATATATAAAATATTAAATCAAATATTTTCTCTTAAATTTATATAATATTTTGACATTAAAATTAAAATTTAAAATATAATATCCTAATCCGTCAATTTTATACTATTTTTTTTAAAAAAAAATTACAAAGGAAAAAAAAAAACATAAAATTGACTGATTGAAAGAATAATAAATAAAACATAAATATACTATCTTCGTCCGACTTTAAGAGTCTCATTTATTTTTTATGTATTGATATTTGAATATTAATTGTTATAACGTCCTACAAATTAAGAAAAAATTGCAAAAATACTTCAATTAGTGTCTTATAATACTAATAGAATGATATTTGTACAAAAAATTATACAAATATAAGGATATTTTTAATATTAAGTACAGTGAAGCATAAATGTGACCCTTAGAATCGGACGGAGGAAATATAATTTAATATTTTAATAGAAAAATTTGTAAAAATTGTAAAAAAAATCTATAAAAAGCTACAACCAAATACAACAAGACTTTTTCTTTTTTCATCTATAATATATATACATATGTGTATAATTCATTAGTACTATTTTTTAAAATAATTAAATATATCTAATATAAAAAAATAATAATATAATAAACACAAATTAATTTACCGTGCGTAGCACAGACATCCACTAGTTAAAAATAAAAATTTTAATTTTAATTAAAATAAAGTAACCAAATATAATAAGAATTAAACATATTATTGTAGACAAAAAAATTGTGTTATTTTTAATAAACACAAAATTTGTATAAATTATATTTAATTTGAATTTAAAGCAAGTTATATTCTCTAAACGGGTCATTTGATTTTCTTTGTGGGTCAATTTGTTTTTCAACTTGGATTTAGATGACTTCTTTGATCTGAAGGAATTTGGTACTCTAGTTTGGTTTTGCCGGATTTGAAGGGCTTTGGTTTTCGTGTGAACAATTTTGATCCTCAGTTTTGACTTTGCATGAATTTAGGGCTTTGATCGTTGCCGGGTGGATTTGATGCTACATAACGCTTTTTAGCGGCGTGTCCCTTTGCCTTTTGGATCAGAGAGGGCCGGATTTGATGCTTTTGACAATGAACACAACGAATGCCTTGAAGTTTTAGGATGAATTTTGGAGGCTCTTCTTTGGCTTTAACGGACTACTCAACGGCTTTTGGAATTTCGATCTTTCCTCCGGCTTTGGCGTACGAAGAAGAATGTTAATTACATCGATTTGTCCACCAATATGATCATTTCCAAATCGATAACTTTTCGACAAAGATCCTACGAAGGACACGAGGAACAATGCAGAGAGTTTAGAGAGACTTACAAGAGTCTTCAAATAAACTTTAGTGTGTCAAATGAATTGACCAAGACTCCTATTTAGAGAGGGATGTCCTCGGCTTTCTTTTCGGATGATGCCACATGGCGCATTTCGATTGGCCAATAGGAAGATTTTATAATCCATCATTTTTCATCAGATGACGTTTTCCATTCTTGAATGATTTGACTGTGCATTTTCCTTTCTTGTAAAGATCTTAATCATTTCTTTTCTCGAAATATATTAATGTAAATACTTCCTTTATTGACAATAGTTTAGAGAGACTTACCCTTACTCGAGTCTTTTTAGAACTTTTTTTTTCTTTGCCCCAATTCATATTTTCGGGTTTTTTTAGCATAATTGATTGAATTCAGAGTTATATTCCAAGTTGCCTACGTATCTGGTGAAAAAATCAAGTCATAACACATTTCAAAACAAATTGAATTTGTTTGTTTTTGTTAAATAGTTTATTCTTATATTAAGGAGTCTTGTAGAAAGTTTATCCTTATTTCTAGGATATTGGAGAAGTTTATCTTCATTTCAAGAAGATTGTAGAAAGTATATCCTCGTTTCCAAGAGATTATAGTTTGATTTAAAGATTTATTTTTGGACCAACTTGAACTTTATCTTCAGTCATCAATTTGTAGACTTCTATGACGATGTGTGATCCATCCTTCTTGGAAATTTTTTTTTTCGGAACGTGAGTTGATCATGATTGTGTTTTGACTTTTTCTTCCTTTTTTTCTTTTTTTTTTTTTTTTTTGAAAGTTCAGAACAGGGGTTCTTGACAATATTTCAGTATTTGTTGCATTTGCAGTCTTTTTGTCAAGAACTTTTATTCTTCTAGCTTTTAGGAAGAGCCGTCTGGCTAATCATTTTTGGAAAAATGATCCTCATTGTAGAGTTTTGTTTTGCATGCTTCGGCATATTTATCTTTGTTTATTTTCCTTGATGCTTGATCCCATAAATTGTGAGTTAATGAGACTTTGCGCTTGATCTGGGAATCTCCATATGTGCTTCGAGAGATCCAAATATGATCGAAGTGACATTGACTGTAGCATTGTCATCTTCTAAGGTGATTTTTCATTTTCCGACTAACTCCATGATTTTATCTTTGAAAATAAAGCAATCATTGATGAGATAACCCAATAAGCGATGATAATTGCAGTATTTTGAGTCATTAACTCTTGTAACTTCCTCTGGCCTTTTGGATCTTTGAAGCCCAATGAGATTGGTTTCGAGTAAATTATAAAAAATGCTCGAGACATCAGAATTCAAGAAATGATAGGTCTTCAATTTCTTCTCTTTAATTTCTTTCTTTTTTGGCATTATCCTATTGTCTTTATTTTGAAGTTTGGTTGAACTTTCATTTATCGTCCTAAAAATCATTTCTTCTTTGCTTTGAGTGTTGAAGGTATGAATGCCCCAACTTTTTAAAGTGTTATATTTCTTGTCATCTGAGAAATCTTTGGTAGGTGGTTTATATATTCTACTAGACATCATGATCATTTCTATATCATGAGTGCGAGTGCCGAGTTCTTCAAAAGTATTGACAACGACGGATCCAGAAATTTTTTCTACTGGTAGCACAATATATTAACTTAAAAATAAAATAAATCAAAAAACTCAATTTATTTTTATATATTTATATTTTTAAAATATAAATTAATTATCTTAATTGGATTTAATTCTAATAGTTTGAGTATCGGTGATATTTTAAATTTTAAATTTGATATAATCCACCTAAAATTTTGGGGTAATGATAAAATTTCAAATTTTAAATGAGACACTTTAATTGTTTAGTGGTTGCACAATTATTAAATTATAAAAAAAAATTGGTGGAATAAAATTATTGGTGTGTCACCACTAGATATAAAGTGGATCCGCCCTTGAATATAGGGCTGGATCCCTTGTAAGATGTATTTTAAACCCTATTGTATTCCTTGTATGCATATTTTTATGGAAGAAGGCTCGGAAAGATGGTATTTGCAATTGAGACTTAAACTTCTCCAGCGGTTGATGTAGTCAATTATTGGCTCATCCTTCCATTGGCGGTTGTTGGTGAGTTCGGTTATGCTGACGGTTCTCTTCGTGCTGTAGAACCAATTCAAGAACTCGTACTCCAGTTGCTCTCAACTGTCAATGGAACCAACCTCTAAGCCAATGTACTAGTCAAGGTGTTTCCCTTTAGTGACCGCACAAATTGTTTGACTAGAAGGTCTCCATATGTTCCAGAATCATTGCATATTTCGAAAAAGTACATTATATGTTACTTTGGGTTGCATTTTATGTCAAATTATTGAAACTTTGGTGGTTGATAGACCGTTGGCATTTTGAGGTTGGATGATGCTTGAAACGGAGTTGGTTCCACCACCTTTTCATTACCATGGCATTGATGCGTGGATGTTCCTGCTTCATTTTGGGCTACCGAGGAAGATGATTGTTTTTCGATGGCATGACTGGCTTCTTCAGGCTTGTCCAGTTTGGTGAGAAGTTTTTCGATAAGGGCGAGTTGTTGTTGCATGGTTTGGAAATGCCTTCAACGATTTTGGCCAATGCGGCAAGCTAGTCCTCTATATTTGACGCATTGATAGTCATTATTGGAGCAAACAATGATGGAGTTGAATGTCTTGAAGTTGGCCGATGAGTGGGTGGCATAAAAGTGCCTTTGAAGCTATGATATTCCTCACAGAGCCGACTTTGATCCGTAAATTTTGGGTCCTCAATATTTGAAACGATGATAGTTATCACCAGAGTAGAGCTTGATGCAATTAAATGACTGGCAGTTTGTTGAGGGCTGAATGGCGTGGAAGTACTCTTGAAGCTTTTGTCTTCTTCATAGAATGATTTTGCTCAGTGGTTTTTGGAAAAGTATCTTCAGAAAATGAACCCGTTTTTTTTTTTTTTTTTTTTTTTCATGCTTCGTATTTTTATTCCAATATTTGTTGAAGCACTTGAGATTCTTGACGTGATAGATGCGGCGACTCCTTTGGCGACGGCGGATTGAGCAGCAGCTTCGATGCAACGTTGAAATCCTGACCTTGTAGGAAGCCATTGATTGATGAACTGAAGTGATTTGGTCTTTGATTTGATTTTGTCGGACTTTAAAGGGCTTTGGTCTCCATACGGACAAATTTGATCATCAACTTTGGATTTTGAAGATTCATTTTGATGAATTTGGAGTCTTGATTTTTGTGGAAGTAGATTTGGTACTTTAGTTTGGCTTTGCCGGATTTGGAGGGTTTTGATCTTCATGTGAGCGATTTTGATCCTGAATTTTGACTTTGGATGAATTTGGGGCTTTGATCGTTGCCGAGGTAGACTTGATGCTCCAGGCCGCATGTTCTTTTGACTTTTGGATCAAAGATGGCCTGATTTGATGCTTTTTGACAAAGAACGGACGAACGCCTTGAATTTTTGAGATAAACTTTGGAGGCTCTTCTTTTGCTTTGACGGATTCTTTAACGACTTTTGGAACTTTGATCTTTCCTCCGACTTTGATATGCGACATAAAACATTACTTCATCGATTTGTCAACCAATGTTGGATCATTTGTTCAACTCGGTGACTTTTCGACGAAGAACGCTTCGAAGAACACGATGAACAATGCAGAAAGTTTAGAGAAACTTACTCTTGCTCGAGTTTTCAAATGAACTTTAGTGTGTTAGATGATTTGGCCAAACTGCTATTTATAGGGGAGGGGTTCCCTCGGCTTTCTTTTCGGATGATGCCACATGACACATTCCAATTGTCAAATGGGAAGATTTTATAATCCTTCATTTCTCATTAGATGACGTTCTTCATTCTTGAATGATTTGATTTTACTTATTTTATTGTCAAGATCTTAATATAACTTATTTTCTTGGAAGATATTAATGTAAATATTTTCTTTATTGACAAGATTTATTTAATTTATTGTCAAATTTACTATGGCTCCATATATGCACATAATATTTGTGTGACATCTTTCATTTTAAGCAAATTTTGCATTAATTGTTGATATTTATTATACAAAATTTAACATATATGCATAATTAAATACTATATATTTGTTTTATTGGAATTTTATTTTCTTCCAAAAGATATGATATTTAATTAAATTTAATCATTTACTTTTTAATGCTTATAATTATAAATTAATATATTACTAGGTTAGATTTGGAGGGTGTTTGGGAAACAGCTTTTTGAAGAGCTTTTATCTTATTGAACAACTTTTAGCTGTTTGACCAGTCAAAAACCTAATTTAGGTGTTTGGTAAATTAGCTTTTTGAAAGAACTTTTTGAACTCAAAAAGCTAATTTCTGGAAAGCTCATCTACCCAGCGTTTTGAAAGAGCTTTTTCATTTTAATTTTGGTTATTCCTTATTTATTCTTAAAACTGAATTATTTATTTTATACATATAAATATATTTTTATAGCGGTATTTATTAATTATTTTTAATATATTTTTAATTTATTAAATTATATTTTTATTTTTAAAAATTAAAATAATTACTATTATTAATTATTACATATAAATTATTTTATTTGTAAAATATATAAAATTTTTAAACTAAATCAAATAAAAAAAAACAAAAGTTATTAATTTATTTATATATATTAAAACAATAATTAACATAATAAAAATATATAAACGAAAGATTTTATTTTATATTTTACATAATTTCAATAAAAAATTATTATGTTTTAGTAAAAATAATTTTCTCAAATCTAAATAATAAAAATAAAAATAAATATTTCATAATATTTTTATAATTTTCAATAATTAATAACAAAAATTCTCATAAATTTCAAACCAAAATAAACAAAATTAAATATTTTAAAAAATAACATATCAATGTCCTTAATTGTCATTTTATGCATAAAGTTGTTTTACCAAAAATATTTTAATACAAACCGCTAAATAAATCAACTAATCAAACCAACTGATTGAATCAGATAACAACTAACAGCTATCAGCTAATTGCCAAACGCACCTGTAACACCCCCAGTTGGCTCATACTGGAAATGTTACCGCCACACTGCATCATGAGGTCGTCACCTCCTACTTCGGGCTCCACAATACAGTGTTAAGGCTAAAATTACCATAAAAGCGCATTATTATATAACAGAATCTGATTTATAAATATTTACAAAACACACCCCATAACAAGAGGTTTTTCCGGTTAAAAATTTATATATAATACAATAGACGTAAGTTCACTCACTCAGCCCATCTTTCTATATCTCGAGACGTCCCCTGTCTCGGATGTGCCATGCATACCTGAAACAAATATTTTCTTAGAAGCAGTCCAGAATTAAATCCATTTTAAGAACTAACGTGAAATATGTCATTTCACACCTTTTTAAAATAAAGTCTAATTCCCATAATCATAAAATACGTGTCATGTCATGCCAATAGTGAAATGATGCAATACAGATATCAAACTCGACAACAATGCACACTCACATATATATATCCGCCAAAGTGAGCAGCTGGAATAACCTCGGCTCCATAATCATAGGCTCACTACATCTGTCTAAATGAGCAGCCGGAATACCCTCGGCCCCGTAATAACAAGCTCACTAGACCATCATCAATAAATAGCCGGAAAATCCTCGGCTCAAGGAAGGACCTGATAAACCCATAATAATATAACGGTCATCCGGTCACTTCCATATACCCACCATACCACTCCCACAATCAATACATGGATAGCCGAACGTTGTCGCCATTAACCACAAGACACCCCATAGTCTGTGATAGCGAAGATAGGACCCCCGCTGACTAGCCCTATCCCGTGTAATGTAGTAGAATCCGTGCAACCTGGAATCACCCAAAGGGAAACCCGGAAACTCTACTCCTCCTCGCGTGCCCAAACGAGATCACGTTTGGAGTTTGGCATATGATCCTAAACTACCGGTAGACCTCACTAGTAGCTACTCCAATGAGTGGAACAACACCGAACATGAATGATTAGACCAAATACGTCTCAACTACCATAGGTTTAATCCCTGAATGACCGTGCGACTAAGTCACCCAGTTGTCCGACTACTATCGTCCACTATCGCCAAAGTGTTACGGTACATCGGGGTCGAATATCCTAACCCCAGATGATGCCCTCGCCTAGCACTACCGCATACGGCGACTAGACGATAGATCCATAAATCATATCCGATAAATCGTGCAATATGTGTGCAACATGCCAAATAAGTGAATTTATCGAAAAGGGCTGGTGAGACAGCTCATCTATCCTTCTTTTCATAAATTCACCAATGCGATCAAATACGTATATCAAATATCATAAACCGTGAAGTCTTCCACATGCATACGTACACATATATATAAATATATACATGCACTGATAAAATGATTCACATAATATCACACTAACATATTAATCAGAATCACAATGCATGCCTAATTTCTTAAAATTAGATTTAATTCCTTACTGCTTACCTCTTGTCGACACTCCCTAACTTTCACAATTTCACCCAAATCTCATCCAACGTACACCTGTTCCATTATTTACTCAATTCAGCTGAGCTATATACTTATTCATAGGAGCTACCTGCTTATTCAAAAGCTAATTTCTATAATTAACTCGTTGGGTTTCAAAATTTTATATTTAGTAGAATACAATATTATAGCTATAAAACTCTTATACCTCCTACTATTTATATCGCCCGATTATTAAATAAAAATACTTAAAGATATGAATAAACATGCAGGTGCAATACACGGCCGTTTTCAATTCGGCTCGGATCGATACGAAATCCTTAGAATATAATACTAGTACTACGAATAGGCTATTAGCTAAAGAAATTCGTCGATTAAATAGCCAAATAGCCAGTTATAAATTTTTGAAGAATTTCTAATTTAATATCTTCAATATCTAAATTCATATTAAAATCCATAATTAAATTCTACGTATAACAAAAAATATAATACCGAAATCGGAATCGAACATCTAAATCTTTTTCTTTCTTCGTTTCTTTTCTCCTATCTTCTCCTTCACGTTTCTTCCTCTGCCTTCGCTTTGCAAGTTTGCTTGTTTTTCTTTACTTAATAAATATATTTATATTATATTATATTATTATTATTATTATTATATATTATATTATACTATTATTATTATTATTATTAAATACATCTTTATCCTCTTTATTTATTTATTATATTATATTATTAAATTATATATTATATTTTTATATTTATCCTTATCGATATTTATTCATTTAACAATCTTTTTAATCATAATCAACATATAAAATAGGAATAAGATTTATCCCAAAATATTAATTTCTTAATTCCAAAATATTATAAAAATATTATATGCTATAATAATATTATTTTATACACTCTAAAATCGGGGTATTACAGCACCCCTATTATTTTATCAACGGATTAATTTTATTATTTAAAATGAAATATATTTTTTCATAATCTGCTAAATATTTATAAGTATCTTTTTAAAATACAAATTCGAATATGAGTGACGTTATATGTACATATATATTATATCTTATAAATACGAGTTTGTACGGATCTGCCACTTGAAAAGTCTATCTTGCCCCTCATTTAAAAAATAACAATTTAGCCCTTAACCTACCTTTGTACTGGCTTGAAAAGACGTTTTGGAACCGTCGTCAGCAACCGCCGTCAACCGCCCAAGACGAAACCGACCGAGGACCAACCGACCAGATCAACCGACCGAGGACCTTCCGACTTGCCTATCCGACCGCTAACCAACCGACCTGATTATCCGACCGAGGACTAACCGACCAAACCAACCGACCGAGGACCTTCCAACCTGCCTATCCGACCGCTAACCAACCTACCTGACCATCCGACCAACCGACCTGAGCGCAAATTTTTCTCATTTTCCACCCAACTTCGTGTCTAACTTCCTTTAAGATCCTGTTATCCTTATTTTTATTATTATTATTATTATTTGTGCGTAACAATTATCAAAGTTGAAATATCCTTGCTATTTTTGACATTTCAAAACTCATAAAGAGATGCAGGGTCACCCTTCTTATCTCAGTCTATCCGCCTGCGGACCAGCTGACTTGCCTATCCGACTGCAGACCATCATCAGACCTGTTTGTCCGACCGCTAACCATCTTACCGAGGACCAGCCGACCATACCAACCGACCGAGGACCTTCCGACCTGCCTATCCGACCGCTAACCAACCGACCTGATCATCCGACCGAGGACCAACCGACCGAGGACCTTCCGACCTGAGCGCAAATTTTTCTTATTTTCCACCCGACTTCGTGTCTAACTTCCTTTAAGATCCTGCTATCCTTATTTTTATTTTTATTATTATTATTTTTTGTGCGTAACAATTATCAAAGTTGAAATATCCTTGCTATTTTTGACATTTCAAAACTCATAAAGAGATGTTGGGTCACCCTTCTTATCTCAGTCTATCCGCCTACGGACCAGCTGACTTGCCTATCCGATCGCAGACCAGCCGACCTACTTTATCCGACCGCAGACCATGAGACCTGTCTGTCCGACCGCTAACCATCCGACCGATGACCAACCGACCAAGGACCTTCCGACCTGCCTATCCGACCGCTAAACAACCGACCTGATCATCCGACCGAAGACCTTCCGACCTGCCTATCCGACCGCTAACCAACCCATCTGACCATCCGACCAACCGACCTGACCAACCGACTTAAGCACAAATTTTTCTCCTTTTTCATCCGACTTCATGTCTAACTTCCTTTAAGATCATGCTATCCTTATTTTTATTATTATTATTATTTTTTGTGCGTAACAATTATCAGAGTTAAAATATCCTTGCTATTTTTGACATTTCAAAACTCATAAAGAGATGCAGGGTCACCCTTCTCATCTCAATCTATCCTTCTGCGGACCAGCTGACTTGCCTATCCGACCGCAGACCAGCCGACCTACTTTATCCGACCGCAGATCATCAGACCTGTCTGTCCGACCGCTAACCGTCCGACCGAGGACCAACCGACCGAGGACCTTCCGACCTGCCTATCCCACCGCTAACCAACCGACCAGACCAACCGACCGAGGACCTTCCGACTTGCCTATCCGACCGCTAACCAACCCACCTGACCATCCGACCAACCAACCTGACCAACCGACCTGAGCGCAAATTTTTCTCCATTTCCACCCGACTTTGTATCTAACTTCCTTTAAGATCCTGCTATCCTTATTTTTATTATTATTATTATTATTATTATTATTATTATTATTATTTTTTGTGCGTAACAATTATCAAAGTTGAAATATCCTTGCTATTTTTGACATTTCAAAACTCATAGAGAGATGCAGGGTCACCCTTCTTATCTCAATCTATTTGCCTGCAGACCAGCTAACTTGCCTATCCGACCGCAGACCAGCCGACCTACTTTATCCGACCGCAGACCATCAGACCTGTTTGTCCGACCTGCTGACCATCAGACCTGTCTGTCCGACCGCTAACCATCCGACCAGACCAACCGACCGAGGACCTTCCGACCTGTCTATCCCACCGCTAACCAACCGACCGAGGACCAACCGACCAGACCAACCGACCGAGGACCTTCCGACCTGCCTATCCGACAGCTAACCAACCCACCTGACCAACTGACCAGACCAACCGACCGAGGACCAACCGACCTGACCAACCGACCTGAGCGCAAATAATTCAATTGTATTTTTGTTTTACAGTTTATATTTCAAATAAATAATATTTCACTACATTACATTATAGAATAGTCGCGCGGTATACCGCGCGCAAGAGCGTGTTCTAGTATATATATATATAAAGTCGTCCTCAATTAGCTCGGGTGTCTACATATTTTCAGCGACTGAGGAATAATATACTCCTTACATAATAAATAATACAACTAAAAAAAAAAAACAGAATCCGTAATTAGCTGGACCATCAAAGACCGAAACATCTTGGACATCTAACCAAATGTAGATATTTTAAAAACTTTGGCCTTATTCATTCATAATATTGTTGAATGGTATTTTCAACATCATAAAGGAAAATCCGAAAATGTTATCGAATTTGAATAAAATCTATTTGTAGAGCAAAAGTAGTAATTACATTAAAATAAAGGGTGACCCCCAACAGAGAATTCGTAATTAATTTTTATATGATTGAAGATCCCTTATCTGAATTTCTCTGAATCATTAAATAATTTCGAAGGAAACGTTTCAAAACGTCACCTGGTTGGTTACCGCAACTGCCATCAACCGCCCCACACATTAATCCCCAACTGACACGTGTCTTAAACGTCCTACCAACCGTTCCTGTCTGTTATCGAATTCAACTGCTTGTCCGACCATCCCCGTAATGCCCTGTCTCTTTAAACGGACAACTGACCAACCGACCGCCTAGCCGCCGATCCTTCCGTCCAGAGAAACCCTTGGCCTCTTAAATGGACTGCTAACCAACTGACCGCCTCGAGAAACCCTTAGCCATCTGATAGGCCCAATGACGGGCCCACATCTTCTCTTATTTTGGGTAATGATTATAAATTTTATACTCAACAACTTGTCCCGCCGCCATCTGACTTCCAAACGTCACTCTTCGATCGCCGTATGACATGACGTTTGGGAGTCTGCAACCTATGTAATAGTGCCGGCCTGACTTTGCTTCCTATCACATCAATGGGGTTTTAAATACCCCATTTTGAAATCATTACCCTTTATTTCCATTAAAAACTTTTCCATCAATTTCCTTCATTTCACGCATACATTATCGCGAACAATTTCCAGAAAAACCTCTTATCTTCTTCGCTGTTGCTACCATCTCCTTTTTGCAACTCTCAATCCATGGCGAACCAATACGCACCTGCACTTCATTTTGATGGAACCAACCCGGAGGTATCGTTTGTTGCATCGAAGGTACTGACTCCAACCATCCGCCCATACTGCACTACTCCTGAGGATTCCAGTCGGATGAGGGAGGTACTTGAAGCAGGAAACCCCCTCGCCATCAACAATCCCAACTACAATGCTATTCGTATCAACGAAAGCATCAAAACACACCTGACCGACCTCAAGGACCCCTACTACACCTGGTACAACAAAGTGGCGGAGCGTTTCCAGGAGCAATGGAAGCGTCAACACATCGACCAGGCCATATCCCTTTCCACGCTTCAATTTCATTTGCACGAGAAGGTGCTCTTGGCGATGTCGGCCTTCTAGCACTCAGAGATGGGGGTCTTCTTTCTGCTAACAGGCCCTATTGGCCCGAGTCTCATGGATGTGGCCATGATCGCCCATCTTCCCATCGTGGGTGAGGACCCAGTGATGGGAGTCCTAGATGGGCAGGAGCCATAAGTGGACCATCTGGGTTGGTCCTTAGCTGGAGTAAAAGAATGGGGCTGGACGAAATTCACGACCAACCAGCAAGGAGCAGCAGGGACCCCCGTGACCGACCGCGAACATGTTGTCTTCCTCCTCTTTTGGCTATATAGGTATATCATAGTCTCCCCCTCCAAATGCGTCATTTCTTCTCATCTTGATCTAGCTATCCATTTAGCTTCAGGTCGTTTCTTTTCCCTTGACACTTTTTTCCTTGTCAATCTTTTTGAAGGTCTTTCTAGGGTTAGCACCCGCCTTATAGATAGTGATAGTAAAAAATTAGATACCGCCGCATCAGGCCCTTTTTGGTTCCTGGAACTTTGGTTCCGTCTTTATTTTCCCAACGCGTTCAAACTTGGTTGTCCGTCCATCACTCCAACACCCGACCATTCTTCGGGATTAGCCCTTAACCGACTTTGCCTAGGTCACGGCCACCTCCAATCATCCGACCCCATCATCTCTTCCATCCTAGCCCACGACCGCAGCAACTCCCGTTTTTATGTATATAGGAAGTATGCTTGCTATGCGGTCGGTCTCTTCTGGCCTTTTCATGTGTCTTCACCCATGGCCGAACCTGACCCTCTTCCTCATCTGACCTATTCTTTCTCCTGGGATTCTGCCCTTAAACCCAGGTCTTTATTTGTTAGTAAAAAATTTGATAAAAAAGGCCACAAATCATTTTATACTTTTAGTTATCAGCCCCAATTTTTGGCACGCTAATTCGGCTGTCGCCAAGGTTTACCTGGCCCCATCGCCCGTCCTCACCTAATACCTCAAAGCCCGGACGGGCGATTCATACCCGAACTAATTCCTTCTTACCTTGCCCAACTCACCACTTACATAACTTCCAACTCTTACATTCCTTTCCATTCCTCTCCCGAGACCGTTGAGACCTTCCGCGAATGGTGGTCGGTCACGTGAGCTCTACTTGCCCCGGAAAAGGATCGGTTGCTGGGTGTTCTCCTGCCCCAGCCTGCCTTGATGTTAGGGGCGGCGCAACCTGTAAGCGTCCGAAGAAAGATAGCCGCCCCGGGTGCCGGATCAAGTGTTCCAAAGAGGAAGAGAAAAGCTTCCCAGATCCAATCAGTCCCAATTTCTGAAACAGACCAACAAGCCGCCGAGGACTACTTATTGGCTTGGATGCCAACAAGGATCCGGCCCCATCTAGGTATGCTCAAAAGTTTTTAATCACTTTGATATATCCTTAACTTTCTAACTTATATTCTTCTTCATATTAGGTCCGACATCGGCAACACCAACCGACCAGCCGACTCCAGCCCCGGCCGACCAACCAATCCTGCCAACGGATCAATCCCAAGTAACTGACTCATCTTACAATTTTTCCTCATATTCACAACTATTCATATATTGACTTATGTTATTTCTCCGTAGGCCCTTCCCATCCGAGTCCACACACCGCTGCTTGCTTTGCCGATGATCAGTCGGGAGGGGAACCCGACTAGGAGGCAATCCCTTCCCTCTCTGCCGGTGAGTGGTCGGGAAGGGGCCCCGACCAGGAGACAATCTTTGTCAGCACCTCCAAGAGATCCAGTAAATTTTCTAAACACCCAACACTTAACCACTTTCCATACTTAGAATAGATATCTAATATACTTATTGCAGACGCCACCACCAACCGAACCGGAGGTAGCAGCAGCTTCGACAGATAGAGAGGCAACTGTTGTACCGCAGGCCGTACTGCCAGCAGAAATTGCGGAATCTTCTTATCTAAGTGAAGAGCCAACCGCCCCTGCTGCAACTGCCCCCGTTGTAGTCGCCCCTATCACAGCTGCTCCTGCTGTAGCCGCCCCAGCTGCGGCTGTCCCGGTTGCAGCCGCTCCTGTTGCAGCTGCCCCGACTGCGGCCATCCCAGTTGCAGCCATCCACCACCGGAGGTGGCAAGGCGAGCAGCAAAACCGTCTGTTGCCATCCGTCCGAGGGCCCCCCACTTGTCGTAGAAGAAATTTCTTCTTCTGAGTCGGAGACCTCTGTTAACCTGGTAGGGTCTTTAAACATTTCTTTCATTACTGTATACCAATTCTATCAAGCACTAAATACTTCATATTTTAACTTCAGGGCCCCAAGTCAGCCCCGCAAAGACCTTTGTCAGCGGCCGAAGAGTCGGTCATTGCAGTACCAACCGCCCGACCTCCCCGACCGATGGCAATCCTTGCGCCCTCTGTAACCACGGTCCGTCAAGAAGTAAGTAAAACCTCACAAGTATTTCTTACCATTCATCATCTTCATCAAACTTAAACATTTGAACTTCTTCTTAGCAACATTTTGACCTAGCCCATTTGTCGGCCATTCCGATTCCGGCGGACATCCGAGCCACCTTTGCTCAGGCCATCAACCGTCTCTTCTCCGACTTGGGATCAGACTCCTTTGGGAGTCTTATTCAGGCGGTTGGTGGCCTATTATTTAAAACGTCTTCGGAATCGGTGGCCGCCACAATTCTTCATCGGCTGATGGAGAGGTTAACTGAGCTTTGAAACGACATCCTACTCACCCGACTCCTATCAGCCGAACCGTCCCAGCCGAGCTCAGATCAAAAAAATCTGGAGGCTTCCTTGGCCAAAACCAGGGAATCCCTTCAGCAAGCCTCCGGAAGGTTGGACGGCCTCCTCAACGCCAAGACTCAAATAGATGAGTCAATCCAAAAGAATGAGGAGGAATTATGGGCGCTTCGTCAAGAGCAGTCCATTCTGGAGGGCCACGTGGCCGACGAGCAGCGTCTGATTGAAGGATATCAGAAGAACAAGGCCAACTTGGATCAAGAATTGAAAATTCAAGCCCAGTCTCAATTAATTAAACGATATCAAGCGGCTGCTGACAACCGACGCCTATCCAGGGCCGAAGACAAATGGTCCCAAATAAAAATTGCCCTGGGGCCCCTTATATAAATCTTTTATGTAAATTCTGACTTAGTAAACAATTTCTGTTTTCCTATTGACAAGGATCACTTTCCCTATTCTGAACCCCCATGAACCAAATTAACCTCATTTCCCTTATAAAAATCATCGCCCCTTATGATATAACAAACAACTTCAAAAAATCAGAAATCAGGACATACATGAAGTATTAATTAAGATGTCACAACATCAGCCTCATGTTCCTTAAAAAAACTGGGAAAGTGCCATTCAACCCTTCTTTGTGGGTAACCATCATGTTGGTGGTCATGCCGAAGACTTGTTACACATACTCAAGCAACTAGATTTCAAATTCAGATATTCTCAACGAGGAAGGAAAACCATTCATCGTGTCATTCACCTGATGGAAAATGTCCTGGGTGGATACGAAACCCTTCGTGACATCCTAAGCCGCCTTTTTGATATTGATCATCATATGGACTTAATTGAACATCATGTGACAGCTATACTTTAGGATCTTGGTTGGGATCACATATTTTCCAATCAACGCACAATTTTTTCAAGATTACACACTCTTGTTGACCGTGAATGCCGGGCCATAATAGACATGAAAGCTCATACCAATCACGATTTAGAAGAAATGCAAAATCAATGGGAACAATACCGACCTGATTTAGAAGACCTTCTTGATGAGGAACCAGAGTTAATTTTCAATCACTGGGATGAAGATTCTGATTCAGAAGACGGAGGTCCCCCGCATATATCAATATCTGATAATGAAGGAACCCTATCTTGGGTTCGAACCCTTTATGTTTGGGTTCTGAATAAAATCTCTTGTTTTATGCATTCTTCTTATCTGAAAAGGCAGAAAAATACCTCTTCACATATCTAGCATTGATACGATAATGTACTCTTTTACCTTCTTGATTTATTATAATAAAGGCACCATTTCCAATTTCCTTATGAATAATAAATGGCCATTCCCAGTTCGGAGACCATTTTCTTAATTGATCAATCTTCTTGTACGTAGGTAGGATGGTCTTCCAAACCAAATCTCTTTCTTGGAAAGTCCTATAAAGGACTTTCTTTCCTTAATATTTTGCCCTGATTCCATGCTGCCTTACAATCTGATCGATTGCATGGAGTCGGTTAACATCCAGATTTTCCAATTGCTGCAACATAACTTGCTGATATTCTTCAGTGAACTCTCCAGTAGTAAAACTTGTACATCCCGATGATACCTGAATTTCGGCTGGCAACACAGCATCCTGCCCAAAAGTAAGTTGATATGGTGAAAACCCCGTCGCCGAACTTCTGTTATTCATGTGTGCCCATAAGGCCTGAGGTAATAGCAAATGCCACTTTCTTGGATTCCCCTCAACCATTTTCTTTATGATTCCAATAATAATCTTATTGGTTGTCTCTCCCTGTCCATTAGCTTGGGGATAATAAGGCGAAGAATGATTTATCTGAATACCAAATTCTGCCAAGAAACTTATAAACTTTTCCCTAGTGAAAACTAAACCTTGGTCAGTGGTTAAAGAATGCGGAATGCCATACCTATAGATGATCGGATTCAACACAAAATTAATTACCAAAATCCACGTTTTTTAAAGCAACCGCCTCTACCCATTTGGTGAAATAGTCTGTTGCAACCAAAATAAAACAATGGTGTTTGGATGAAGGAGGATGTATTTTGCCAATGATGTCCATGGCCCAGGACTTGAAAGGCCATGGTTTTACCATAGCTTGCAATTCAATAACTGGCAAATGGTTCAACTGTCCATGCTTTTGACATTCTTGATAGCCTCATGCAGATTGTATACAATCTTAAAAAATATTTGGCCAGAAGAAACCCAAACGGTGAATAGCCCATCTCATATTCAAACCTGCTTGATGTGCTCCGCAGGTCCCGCTATGTACTTGTGTCATAACTTCCAAAGCTTGCTTAGACCCCAAACATCTTAAAAGTAATCCTTTGAATGTCCTTTTATACAAGAATCCTTCTATCAATTGGAATCGTAAAGCCTTTAAACGTACCCCTATCGGCACATTTGCTCCCGGATTTTGTAGATGCATGACGATTTCTGTCCTCCAATCGGTCCCATCTTCTGTTCCCGACTCGATCTCTGCACAGATCTCTTTCGGGATTCCTTTATATGCTTTTTTGAGCTAACTCATCTACATGTTGGTTTTCTTTTCTAGGGATGAATTCAATCATCACCTCTGAGATTTTTTATAACAATCGATATACAACATCCCTGTATCTGCGTAGATGAGGATAATTGCAAACATATTGTTTGGTTACCTGATTGATTACCAACTGAGAATCTCCCCTTATGACTACCGACTGAACATTCCTGGCTATTAAAGCTTCCAATTCCAGGATTAGGGCCTCATATTTTGCTGAATTATGGGTCATAGCTTCTAATTGAAGTTGTAATCTGATCTTTTGGCCATCTGGTTCCTTTAACAAAACCTCTGCACCTGATCTATTTCCAGAAGTAGAACCATCGAAAAACATTGACCAAGTTCGGGTACTCACATAAGATATGCATCCGATCTATTCTTAATTATCTCCTGAGAATTCTGCCAAAAAATCTGCTATTGCTTGACCTTTGACCGCCTTTAACGAAGAATGTTGCAAAGCGAAACGAGCCAATTTAATGGCTCATTTCATAAGTCTGCCCTGTATGGTAGGTCTCTGCAAAAATTAATTTGATAAGATCCACCTTTGAGATAACTTATATTCTCCTAGGCAGTATATAATGCTCAAGTTTGGTGCATGTGAACACTAATGAGTAACACATTTGTTCTGGCATAGTATAATTTAATTCTGGTCCTGCAAGAGTCTTACTCAAATAATAAATTGCCTTTTCTTTACCATCATCACCATACTGTGCTAGTAAGCAGCTGACTACTTCGTGTGTATTTGCCAAATAAAGCTTGAGGGGCGACCTTCCTTAAGAGGTATTAATACTGGAGGTTGAACCAAGGCTTGCTTTATAGCATCTAATGTTGTCTGCTGGTCTGGTCCCCATTCAAAACCGTCCGCCCCAGTTTTCAACAACTTAATGATTGACCTACCCTTTCCAGAAACATTAGCAATGAACCTCCTTAGATAATTCACCTTGCCCAAAAGACTTTGTACTTCCTTAACCGTCTTGGGTGGTCTGATAGAATTGCTTTGGCTTTGTTGGCCTCAATTTCAATTCCTCTTTCATGCACCAAAAAACCCAAGAAACTTCCAACTGATATACCAAAAGCACATTTAGTTGGATTCATTTTCATATTGTACCTCTTCATTCGGTTGAAAGCATCTTTTAGATCTTTCAAGTGATGATCGAAAGCGGCAGATTTAATGATAACATCATCAATATAAATCTCCATGGATTTGCCAATGAGGTCATGAAAAATCGAATCCATGGCCCTTTGATAGGTTGCCCTAGCATTCTTTAATCCGAATGGCATGACTGTCCATTCGTAAATACCTAACGCTCCTGGACACCTGAAAGCCGTCTTATGTATATCATTTTCTGCCAAAAAGATTTGATTATAGCCTACATAACCATCCATCAGACTGAGGATTTTATGCCCTGCTGCTGAATCAATCAGCATATCGGCCATAGACATCACATATTCGTCTTTAGGAGTGGCTATATTAAGATCCCGGAAGTCAATATATATTCTGATCTTACCATTCTTTTTAACCACTGGTACGATGTTTGACAACCATTTTGCATAACGGGAAGGCCGAATAAAGCCAACTTAAAGAAGTTTCTAGATTTTTTCTTTGATTTGAGGCATCAAATCAGGGCTCATTCGCCTCGGAGGTTGCTTGTAAGGTTTAAAACCTTCTCTAATAAGCAACCGATGCTCTATTAGACCTCGTGTCAAACCAGGCATTTCTGAATAATCCTAAGCTAAACAATCAATATTATTCTTAATAACCTCAAGTTTCCTTACCCGTTGTTCTTTAGACAAGTATCCACTTACTCTGACCATTTTTGGAACCAGGTAGGTTCCTATATTGAACTCCAACAAAGGGTCTTGAGCCGAAAAGGTCGGCTCTGTCTTTTCTAGCAAATCTGGCCACCGAAATTGTTCATCCTCCTAGTGATGAACATCACATATCTTTTTAATTTTTCTTTCTGCCTGGTGAATCTATAACCCTTCCTTGGGTATTAATATAAAAAAAAAACCCTTCCTTAGGTATTCACTAGCCAGAAATGCCTGAGACATCGGGGGTAAGTGACTGGAGTAAAACACTGGCTCTTCAGCCTTTTCCGACGCACAAAAAAGGTTGTCATTTGCTTCCATTTTAAATACTTGATTACCCTCCCAAAACATTAATTGTTGATGCAGAGATGATGGCACACATTATGATGCATGTATCCAATCTCGTCCGAGTAGCACTTAATATGTAGTATCTGCATCCACTACAAAAAATACAGAAGAAATTGTTTTTGGTCCAACTTCAATTGGGGCTACCATCATACCTTCTGGTTTTTTTCGGTTTCCCTGTAAAACTGGTCATCTCGAAATCCACCGGAGACAAATCGTGAATTTATTTCCCTAACTTCTTGAGGGTCTTTAATGGCATAACATTAAAAACAACTCTGTTATCTATGAAAACCTTCGTGACTGGTTTCCCACAAATGTGTGCGTTAATATACAGAGGCTTCAAATGAGATGTTGTTCCTTCTGGGATAAGAGAAAAAACTATCGGAGGAATTTCTGACTGAAAATCAGGATCTGAAATCTTTGCTCATTCTGGTTCCTCCATAGAACCATCCACCAAACTCGCCCATAAAGGTTCTTCTTCAATCCAATGAACTTCTGTCATTCGGCAAGGGACTCGTGGACCTAGGCGAGATTTGACAGATCTTGGGTATACTTCCGTTGTACGAAATTCTTCTCCCCGTTTCCAAATTGGAATGTTAGTGATTCTAAACGGAATTCTTCAAGAGATGGATTAATGTTAATCCGTTTACAATATTGACATCTGACACCTTCAACCTTTTCGTATGATGCCTCTTTATTCCCTTTCTGTACGGACCAGTTTTTTGCCGGATCATCGGAAACGACTTGGAGATTGTTCGGCTGTTTTGTTGAAGGAACTTCTCTTTTCCCTTTCCTGTACCTTGCAGCGTACCTGCGTTTGGCATTACAAATTTGGGTACGATTCATACCTGGAAATCAAGGATCGATGTCAACTGGTAAAGGTTTTTTATTTTGAACCCAATTGTACCCGACCAAGTCGGTTCTTCTAGTCGGATGATCTTGAACCAACACTTGTTCCTTTAATTCCACATCAAAAGAACCGTCTTGCTTATCCTATTTTTCTGTTACTGGCTTTTCATATATCTTGAATCTTTCTTTCTGTTGGCAGTTGTTTGACTGATATATTCTTCTTGGTTTGGGAATTGCTCGCACGTCTACCATTGTTGTCGTTACTTTTGGGAACGGCTGTTGTTCTACACCCAGAGTGATATACTTGAGCCGTCCTACCTTGATGGCCATTTGAATTTCCTTTCGGAAGTGTGTGCATTGGCTTGTATTATGAGTAAAGGAATTATGCCACTTACAGTACGGTCTTCCTTTGATTTCTTCTTAGTGGCCAATCTTTGACCTTTTGGAATTCGAATATGTCCATCAGTCAATAGAATATCAAAGATTTCGTCAGTCTTTGAACTATCGAATGTAGGTTGATCTCTTCCCTCAGTTCCTGACAATGGTTTCAATTTGGAGCACACATAAGGCTTTTCAAAGATGATTTCAGCTGCCATTTCTTCCATTTGATAGGGTTGTATGTTTCCGTTTCTATACTAGCCATTTGTTGAACTTTATTACGCTTGAAATTTTGATCATTTTCTCTGAAGAGAGATTCTAAACGTCCAGCCTTGGATGCGAGACTTGCCAGATCTTCTACGTCATGTGCAGTAAATGCCTCTCTTAACCGTACATGCATATTACAGACCACTAAATTGGTCATGTCATTCTCATTAATTATTGTGGGACATCGCCCATTCATCAAACGTACCCTTTTGATAAACTGCGAGGCTGATTCTTTTGGAACTTGCTTCATTTCCAACAAATCGGTAAGGGAGACGGTTGGCAAAGGGTTGAAGAATCTAGCATGGAACGCCATCTCTAAGCCTTCCCAAGTTTGTATTTGTCCAGGTGGTTAATTGATAAACCACGAAAAAGCTGTCCTAGTAAGAGACAAACCGAACAGTTGCAGTTTATAAAAAGGATTATTACCGATCTCTCCTAATTGCGCCGTGAAACGACCCACATGTTCTATGGTGGAAGATCCATCTTCTCCTGAGAAAGAATGAAAGTCGGGTGGCCGATAATTCCTTGGGAGAGGGTAATCGTTAATGATCCTTTCTAGAAAAGGTCTTTGATAGGCGGAGCGGTTGGCCACGTGGGGATTCATGCCGAAATGAACCCTTAGGACATGTGCAATTTCTTCAGGATCCAAACGAGGGTGTTGATGATCAGAGATATGAATAGGATCAATCCTCCTTTCCTATCTTCCCTCACGATGTTCGGCTGAGTGTTATCAATTCTTGGCCCCAAAGGAACATTATTTGGGAAAGTTAGAGGAGTCTTTCCCCTATCTGCTCGATTGGGAGCAGTGGCACTAGGAACTGTACTATCGACATATGACGGCCCTGCAAATGTTGGTCCCGGAAAAGTTGCCTGAAAGCGAGAAGGTGACAAGGCTGGGGGAGTGCTTGAATGTAATGTGACCTTGGACAACGCCTGATCCAGTATGTTCTGCATTAAATTCTGTTGATCATGCAATATTGTTTGTATGGTAGTTATCTGTTGATTTTTCAATTATTGAACATAAGTCAACCATTCAGGCTATACTTGAGACGTCCCTCATGTGGTAGGAACAACTGTAGTTGGATTTGATGTCATTGCAGAAACTCCGACACCGGTGGTGTTGGTTATTGGGTGCCCGCCGTAGTATTTCTACTAATAATCCGCCCGGAACGCAAACGTATGAAGTCGTTGTTGAAAGTAGGATTAACTATCTTGCTTTCTCTCCCAATGTGATCGCCAATTTGTTGAATGGTTTTTTCAACAACACAAAGTAAAATCCGAAAATGTTATCGAATTTGAATAAAATCTATTTGTAGAGCAAAGTATTAACTACATTAAAATAAAGGGTGACCCCCAACAAGGAATTCGTAATTAATTCTTATATGATTGAAGATCCCTTATCTGAATTTCTCTGAATCATTAAATAATTTCTAAGGAAACGTTTCAAAACGTCACCTGGTCGGTTACCGCAACTGCCATCAACCGCCCCACACATTAATCCCCAACTGACACATGTCTTAAACGTCCTACCAACCGTTTCTGTCAGTTATCGAATTCAACTGCTCATCCGACCATCCCCGTACTGCCCTGTCTCTTTAAACAGGCGGCTGACCAACCGACCGCCTAGCCGCCGATCCTTCTGCTCAGATAAACCCTTGGCCCCTTAAACGGACTGCTGACTAACCGACCGCCTCGAGAAACCCTTAGCCATCTGATAGGCCCAATGACGGGCCCACATCTCCTCTTATTTTGGGTCATTACCCTAATTATAAATTTTATACTCAACAAATATATATTTTTAAATATTTCATTAAATATATAGGGTGTATTTGTTTTGTTACGATGTTGAAAAGTAAAATTTTTGTTGTAAAATATAAAAAAATTATGTAAAAAATATAAAAATAATAAATATATATAATATATTAATCTTGTTAAGAAAAGCGTACGACAAAATAATAGAAATAACAAAACTCTTATATTATCTCCTATAAAACATAACATTAAAACAAAATTGTTTATAACTTCATTGTGATTACGAAAGTCAACGTAAATTCGTTTACTTTAAAAATTGCGTGACGTTCTCTTATACTTTCAAAATTTTGGTATGAAATCTCTTTATAGTTTCGAAACTCAGCGTAAATTTCCAATTTACTTTAAAAATTGCATGACGCCCCTTATACTTTAAAAAATATTGCATAAAACCCCTGTCATACAAAAAAATATATATAAATATGAAACTATATTCTCATAACACAAAAGAGGTTTCATAGTGGTGGAGTTTTATGTAACGTTTTTTAAAATATAAGAGAACGCCATGCAATTTTTAAAGCACATAAAATTTTACGCTATATTTTAAAACCACCGGAGAATTATAAATAATTTTACTTAACATTAAATCATATTTCACTATTTTCAATGTTTTCCTAGAATTCCAAAAACTTGTATTTTATTATCATCCTAACCAGGTGTACATGAGATTTGTTCACTTAGCTTTTTTAAGTAAGTGATTCTCATAAATATTATTAAAAGATACAACATATACATATTAATATAATATATATTATATCTATTCACAAAAAATTAATAATTAAATAAAATTATTTTTATATTATTAATATTATTTTCCAACCCTTGCATCTAAAAAATACAAAGTAAATAAACTCTATAGCTTTGTTATTTTAACAAAAATTGTCAACACATTTTTCTAAAAAGGAATAATGTATTATGTACTTTTTATTTTTATATTAGTTATACAATTCTTATCAAAAATTATATAAAACAAACACACTATTATATTTTCCCCCCAAATATTACAATCACATCAGAAACACTCAAAATCCTTTATTCATTATAAAAATAAAAATAAAAATCCTCTATTCATATTTATCATTCAATAAATAAATACTATATTTTATACATTCAATTTTTTTTTTTATAAAATTAATTTATATTAAATCATAAATTAATCATAAAAAAATTTCATCTTTAGGTAAAATAATTCATGTGAATTCGAAAAAATAAAATAAAAATAGTGATATAAATTAAAAGATAATTTAAAATATTTTTAAAAATTTAATTAGTAATTAATAATAAAAAAAAATAATATTAAATAAAAAATAATAATTAAACGTTAAAATATTTACTTTTTGCTATAATTATAAATTAGATAAATTTAACCCAACGAAAAAAAAAAACTTAAAATTCAACTTAAAATTCATAACCAAATGCACCTAAGTCGTTATTCCATTCCATTGTAAGGCATTCACATCTAAAGATCAAATCCAAGACTCGAAGTGTGTTTGAGAAAGAGAAATTATGTGTTCGTTTGGAGGATTGGATTTAAATTTAACTATTCATCCAATTTTTTTCCCTTAAAAACATCGAATCAAACACCTATTTTTTATTTTTTATATAATACTAAAAATCAATTTTTCATTCAAAACATCACATTAATACCTATTTATATCATATCATACAATTATTCAAATTCAAAATTTTTACTATTTACATCATACAATTATTGAAAGATTTTTTTGGATACAAAAATTTAATTTCGCACATCTACCCAACGTTTTGAAAGAATATTTTTATTTTAATTTTAGTTATTTCTTATTTATTCTTAAAATTTAATTATTTATTTTATTCATATAAATATATTTTTATAGCAGTATTTATTAATTATTTTTGATATATTTAATTTTATTAAATTATTTTTTTATTTTTTTAAATTTAAAATAATAATTATTATTAATTATTACATATAAATTATTTTATTTATAAAATATATAAATATTTAAAATTAAATCAAATAAAAAAAACAAAAATTATTAATTTATTTATATATATATTAAAATGATAATTAATATAATAAAAATATATATAAAAAAATTTATTATTTTATATTTTACATAATTTCAATAAAAAATTATTATTTTTTAATAAAAATAATTTTCTCAAATTTAAATAATAAAAAAAATAAATAAATATTTTATAATATTTTTATAATTTTCAATAATTAGTAACAAAAATTCTCATAAATTTCAAACCAAAATTAACAAAATTAAATATTTAAAAAAATAACATATCAATTTCTTAATAGTCATTTTATGTATAAACAGTGTTTGACTGTTTCACAAAACACACCGCTAATTGAATCAACTAGTGAAAGCAGCTACAGAAGCACCCTTATCCAATTCTTACATGTTAAGAACAAACAAGCAAAGAAACAACACTCGAAAGCATCGAAGCCTCTCGTCTCCTCTCGCAAACTATGGAACCAAAACCCAAACAACAATCTGACATTTTTTATCACCCGCCACACCATATTTAACATAATCGAATCGCACATACACAAACAACACATATCGTTTCAAACTAACTAATGTCGACGAGGCTACTCATCACGTCGACCACACACTACGCTTACGCGCTCAAAATATTTATACGATAGCCCACAAAAATATAAAAGATATAAGCGCGTACCGTGTAGAGGGAAAAGAGTCGCACCGGGTCGTATGTATCCTTAAAACTCCACGCATTCGAATTTTTTTCGCGAAATTCTAAAAACATGTTTTTCGAAAGCCTCGATAAACAATCACCCGTATTGCCCATTTTCCATCGATCAAGAATCGAAAACGAGCCCGTTTAAATCACTCTAAGTATTCCTCAAACGCTCGACCTCCGGCGCATTCGACGAGCGATTTCGCGTTGATTTCCCTGCCGAGCCTCCAAATGTAGTTCAAACCGATAAGCAGCTCGGTAATCGTTCGCTCGGTCTTTTCCTGATTCGCAAAGTAAAGCGTCTGTACGAGAAGCACATTCATTCGGGAAACAAGACTTTGGTGTTCGAAGCTTCTTTCCGACTGCCATCTCACCGTGTTATGTGCGAGAGGAGCTAACCATTTAAGCGTCCCGGAAATTGCGTCGTTCCATTCGGTTGCGAGAACCGTGTCGTAAACCGACGACGTCAGGCTCTTGGCGACGGGTTTCAGTTTCGCTCTCAGGTCTGCTCGGATGCTCGCCGGCAACATGTTGTAGAGATCGTTCCGCGCATCATTTCCGATCAAATGCGGCGACGCCGCGAGCTTCTCGATCAAAATTATAACGTTTGCATAGTGAAGCGCCAACGCCGCCGCACCCAACGTCTCCGGCGGCGGATTCAACACCTTCTTCTTAAAATCGATACCCGAATCCATTTGTCGATTAAAAGTACACACTCCGTCCGAAACTACGGAACAAGATCCAATAAGTGGTCTCGAGACAGTAATTCCTTGTCGTTTCCTTTGCGACGTCTTCTCTTTTGCATCCTCGGATTTATCCCGCCAAAAATTGAAAGGGCTTTTGATCACTTTTGAAATAGGTCTCGATTTCGTCGACGATCTTCCTAAAGGACCCGAGTAAAATCCACCGCCGTTATGTTCTCCACCGATCGGACTTGATGTGATCGTTGAGTTCCCAATAGGACCCGAGTGGAAATTCGCCGCCATATTCTTCGCTCTCGATAGCGGACCTGACGACGAGATAGAACTCCTCAAAGCACCCGAGAATCCGTTGCCGTAATTATCGGACGGATAGACTGACGACTGTAAGAAGACGCTCGAGTGACTATTCCGGTTACAATGACTGTC
Source organism: Andrographis paniculata (assembly GCF_009805555.1). Lineage (NCBI taxonomy): Eukaryota > Viridiplantae > Streptophyta > Magnoliopsida > Lamiales > Acanthaceae > Andrographis > Andrographis paniculata. Next base: position 986,740 of record NW_026137577.1, read on the forward strand.
CAAGATCCGCGATTCTTTAGCTCCGGCACAAGCGACGTTATTAGTACCAAACACATGTCCAATCCTCGCAAACACCGTAAATACGGATCTCGCCAAGAGAAGGATCGTGTAATCGTAAGTTCGACTCCAGAGAGAATTTTCCTTTAGATGCTTCACTTGTTGACGTTTTCGGGCAACTTTCTTTTCATATTCGACCATTGCAATGGTGTCGGGGTGATCACTACCCTTCATTCTTTTCACCGTCTGCTCCAAATCCGCGAGCATTTCCATTTCTTGATACAAATTTGTGTTTGCGACGACGAACCGTTCCATTTTCTTAACTTTCCCGTCCATCTTCTTCCACGAGTATTGCCAGCCGTACACATCGGCGCCAATCTTGATCAAATCGCTGAACGCTCGTTCGAACGTCTTTAATAACGGATCTTCGCATTTCTTAGAAAGCCGGCTCACTGCTTTCGCCACGTGCAGTAAGTTTTCCGTCATCTCCGCGCATATCAACCTAACAATTTCTTCGTCATTCTCCGAAACGAGCTTTTTTACGCCCACAGAATTCGACAACTCGTCCCTTAGCTTCGCAACTTGCTTATCGGACAATGCTTGCCATAAGTGAAGCAGTTTCGTCATCAAGCTTGCGGCCTCGAAAGCCAGCACTGCTATATTCTCCTTGTGGCTGTGAATCTCATGCTTTTTTGATGTCGTAGTCCACAAGTTCCGGAACCATGATTGAGCTACCATGTTTAGATCTTATGATATCTTCAAACAATGTCCAAATCAAAGGCTTAATGCCGATTTCTTTGTCTGAAATAGGAAAAGAAATCGAAACATTCAACAACAAACATCCAACATATATGTTGCATCTTCACTTCAATCTAACAATCACTAAGCATACACTTGCAGTGAACCTCCAAAGCTCAACAATGGCTGAAATAAGAGATACCTAATATTGTATTTGCGATTCAACAGTCGATTTGTTAACCAAAATTGTTTCAAACACCATAAATAACAAAACAACAAAAACATCATTTCCCCTTCAAATTATTCCAATATTGATTCTCCAGTAACTAAACAGTTCCAGAAATAGTTTGTTCGTCTAAAAATACAAAAAAAGGCACAGAAGAATCTAACAAAAGCTTGAACTCAACTTAAAATTCAAAACTAGCAACAAATATTCCTCAAAAAGGAGGTGGAATCGATTATTGATGCTTTCTATTGTTCCAAAATTTTAGCAAAACTAAAGACGAGAGAGTTTCAAATACAACACCTGTTCCAGCTACAAATCAACTCAAATAAATACCAAAAAGAGCAAAATCTACAGTAAAAGAAGCACAAAATGGCATAAACATACATAAACAAGCTACAGAAACACCGGAAAACAAATAAATTAAAAAAATAATAATCAAATGGATTCTTACTGTTGGAGAAGGAAAGCAGAGAGGAGCGCTGCCGTACCTCCTAGGGGCTTATTCAAATCACGAGGAGGGTGTCGTAAAAGCACCAGAAAAAGAGAGGCTCAAAAAATTGCAGAGAAAAAGGAAAAAGAAATTGGAGAGGAGAGAGAAGGAGAGAGTAGAGAGAGAAGGGCACATGGTGAAGCAGAAGGCAGGAGGATGAAGAAGAAAGCCGAAATTGTAGAAAGTTGAGGAGAAAGCGTGTGGAATTTATGGAAACATTTATTGATTTGCTCGCTCACCAGTCTTCTCTCTCTCTCTCTCTCTCTCTCTCTCTCTCTCTCTCTCTCTCTCTCTCTCTCTCTCTCTCTCTCTCTCTCTCTCTCTCTCTCTCCCTCTCCCCTCCATTTTCATTCTGCCACTCACTCAACCTTTCCCCTTCCTTCTTTATGACTGATTATTTTTTTGATATTTCTTAGTCATAATGCTCCACTACTCTCCCTGTCACACTCTAATGCTATTTTATAGTATTATTATTTTAAAATTTTGCCCTAAATTCCTTAACAGGCCACAAGATCATGTATTCAAACGAGGCCCACATAATGAATTTTGGGTTTGTATGTACAATCATATATATACATACATATATATTTAATATATTTTTCCATATACTAATAAATTTTTATTTGTTATTTTAGTTTATTCAAATTAAAAAATTTTATATAATCTTTTTTTTAAGAAAATTAAACTTTGTTTTTCCATTTCTTTTAATATGATTTCCAACATATATATTATATTCTTTAAAAAACTTAACAATCAATATAAATTATTAATTTTTATATTACTTACGTAATTTTTTATACCTTATATTGAAAATAAATTTTCAAATCAAAACACTAAACAAACAAACTCTTAACTGTCAATTAAATACCAAAATATCTCTATTTTTTTATTGTTGGTATAAAATATTGGTTGTATGTATCAAAGATTCGCAGAGAGATCGGACAACCAATCAATTGGTTGTAGGTCTGCAATTCTGCCCATGATGCACGATTCAAAGCCTGATATGTTGGACTATGAAAAGTTTCAAGATGAAATAAAATGTATATCTTATTGTCTATTTGCAGCCAAAGACAAAATAACTTTATCCCTTGAAGTTGCATGCAAATAGAAAGTCAATTATGGACGAATAAAAAGTCTCTCACTCCCGTTCCAAATAAATATCATTTGACTATCATTTTTTCCTAGGATATTTATGATGAAATGGTCATGTCAAAATCCGCCTGATATGCATAGATGCATGTCATAGGATGTGTCTAAATTTATATGACCTTCTGAAAGCTTGTGGTGTCGATTTTTTATTGGCTAAAAGAATGTTTGTATATTCTATATATATATACATACATCCTTGGTTTTATTTTTGTCAAGCTTTTCATTATCTTCTTGGAGATATATTAGGAGAGTGAATCGAGAACTAGGTTGTGTTCTTCTCACATAATATTCTAAGAGAGAAAAACTCAAATCCTATGTCATAATAGTTTGTGTTTCACTTCTTGTTGAAAGGGAGTGTGCTCATTTGTTGAGAGATTTGTCCATGTATTGAGATGAAAAAATCTGGAAAGATTTCGTGCATGTTCTTGAGTGGAAAACCTGCTCGAAGTTGCTGAGTCATGGAGTCAAAGATGACATTTTGAAAGTGTTCTAGCAGTGTTGTGTCAACAAATTGCCATACAGGGGCGGAGCCATCTTAGGACCCAGAGGGTTCGTCGCCCTCCCTCCTCTCCTCCTCCTCCCCCCCCCCTCCCCCCCCCCGAATCACAAATTTAGAATTTTTTTATACCTTAGATTACTAAAAGACCTCAGACATAATTAGATGAAGACAGTGATGTTATTGGTGATTTTGGTTTTCAAAAACCAATTGATAGTTATCATGTGAAAATCTAAGATGAATTAAGGTGGCGATACTTGAGCAATGAACATTGTCAACCATTAGGTCATAACTTTCCACTAAGTGAATATGGTGAGGGTAAAAGGAAATTTAAGAAGCATGGTTCAAAAATTTTATCTGATTAGAATATAGCGTTTCTAAAGACACTATTTTTTGCCTTTGGTGCTATTTGTTTGGTAAATGTTATAAATATAGATAGAATGCATTCACCAAAGTTGCATTTAGAAATTGGAAAAAAAAAAATAAACTATTTTTTGCCTTTGGTGCTATTTGTTTGGTAAATGTTATAAATATGGATAGAATGCATTCACCAAAGTTGCATTTAGAAATTGGAAAAAAAAAAATAACTATTCAGAAATTTAAAGAGTACGAAGGTGGTGAAAATAGTTCACATAATTATGCTAGAAGTAAATGTTTTGGATGCAAAAATCAAAAGCATAATGTGAATATGTGTTTGCGCAAAAAAATAGTGAAATGAAGATTGCTTATCGCACCTAGTTGATTATTGTTGTCGATATAATTAGGCATTTTTTAGACAAGGCTTATCTTTTCGTGGACATGATGAGTCATTAAAATCTGTGCATTGGGGAAACTTTCTTGAACTCATCACTTGGTATTGTGAAAAATTTGAAGAAGTGAACAAAGTAATGGATTCCAATGCTCATGCCAATAATAATTGACTTCTCCGGATATTCAAAAAACCAATTGTTAATGCATGCGTTACAGAGGTATGGAATGTGATTTTGACTAAAATTGGAAATAAATATTTTTCTCTTTTAATTGATGAGATGCGTGATAGTTCGGTAAAGGAGCAAATATTGATAATTTTGAAATTTGTGAATGATGATGGAGAAATGATTGAACGGTTTCTTGGTGTGGTACATGTTAGTGATCTTTGTTCACAATCTTTGAAGAATATCATTGATGAGTTTTTATGCAAAGAATAGATTGTTATTTTCAATATTAAGTGGTCAAGGCTATGGTGGTGCACAGGCCTGGCCTTCGGCCAGGGTCATAAGGGCCCTTGCCCAGGGCCCATTTCCTCTAGGGGCCCATAAGGGCCCCAATAATATATATATATACTCCTGTATATATATATATATATATTATTATTATTATATTTTGTAGAATGTATAACATAAAATTTAAATAAAAAATTATTTTATAATTATTTTTTAAATAAATGATTTTTACATAAATTTTTAAATTATTTATTTGTATGTTTTAGTGTGTTTATTTAATGGTATGATTTTATATTTTTTGTGAATTATGTAAAATTAAAAAGATATGACAGAGTAATATTTTTGTGTTCTTATTATTTTTATTTTTATATTTATATGTTTAAATTTTTATATTTTATTATATTTTTTAGTAGTAGTTTAAAAAATTTGTGTATTATATAAACATTGAGTTTGTTTATTTAATCTAAACTTTCTAATTTTTACTATTAAGACTATGCGTTTCTCTCTCACAAACATTTCATCAAACATTATTTTAATATCAAATTCAAACCAAATTTTTCTCTAAACCAATCAAAAGAAACAAATCCTTAATAAATATTTTTGTTTGAAAATTTTCTTTTAAAGACTTTTGATTGTTTATAAAAATATTCTTTAAAAAATATTAAATCAAATATTTTTTTTTTAATTTTTTATGTTATACCAAATATGTCACATTAATTTTATATTTATATTTTGATCTTTTAATATATAAAAAAATATTTATTAATACATTTATATTAAAATATATATTATTATTATTACTATTATTATATAAGAAATATATTTAAGGGCCCAATATTCTAATTTTGCCCCGAGCCTAATAAAGGTCAAGAACCGGCCTGGTGGTGCATCTAACATGCAAGGCGAGTTCAATAAACTTAAAGCACTTATTTTAAAGGAAAATAGACACACACACTATATTCATTGTTTTTCTCACCAACTTCAGTTAGTTGTTGTTGTTAGGTGAGTAAGAATGGGTATTTGTTAAATTTCTTTGAGTATCTTTCTATAATTATGAATGTTGCCGGAGCTTATGTAAGAGGAGAGATAATTTAAAACAACAACAACATGATACTCATGTCAAAAGTGTAGAGAAGGTGTTGTTTTGACAGAAAAAAATAAAAGAATCAAGAAATGGCCTTAGCTCGAACCGGTGATACTCGTTGGGGCTCCCACTTCAAGACAATTCTTCAGCTTTTTCAATTGTGAAATATGGTGAAAGAAGCGATTCAAGCAGTATTTGAGGATGGTGATGATCCGAATACTCGATCCATTGCGGTTAGTTTGATTGACAAGATGGAGAATTTTGAATTTATATTCATTGGTCATTTGATGATGTGTCTATTAGGAATGACAAATATTTTTTCACAAACTTTACAGCAAAAGGATCAAAATATATCTGTTGTTGTGTGATTGATACATTCATTGAAAGATGAATTGAAGGAAATTATGGATAATGGTCTGTATGAGTTGTTGAACGAAGTTACCAATTTTTGTTTTAAAAATGAGTTTTTTTTGCCAAATATGGAAGATATTATTCCGGGCTGAGCAAGAAGAACTATTAATGGAAAATGAAAGACTTATATCCACCATTTTCGTGTAGACATATTTTTATAGGTAATTGACTTCTTGTTCATTTTATAAGAAAATATTCAATCATTATTTTTTTATTATTAATGATTCTAATTTTTTTATTATAGGTTGTTGATATTATTTCTCAAGAAATGAATGGACGATTTTCTGAGTTAATTTATGATCTTCTTATGTGCATACCATGTCTTGATCCTAGCAATTCATTTGCTAACTTTGATCTTGAACGAATATTACACATGGTTGAATTATATTCAAAAACACAACTTTGATTATACATTCATTATGTGCATCGAGAACCGAATTTCTCTAATATTTGTGATATTGAAGGTCTTGTAAAGAAGATTGTTGAACTCAAAGAAAATACTTATTTCCATTAGATATATTGAATTATGGTACTAAGACTGGTTTTGCCCGTCACAACTGTAATGGTCAAAAGATTTTATTTTGCTATGAACATTATAAAGATTGATTTGCGTAACAAATAGGAGATTGTTTCTTACAGATTGTCTAGTATGCTATATTGAGAAAAATATTTTTTTAAAATGTGAAATCAAGTGTTGCCGGAGTATTTGTTTGGTGCAAAGGGGTTTCAAGAAAAATTGAAAGAGGAAAAGGTGAAGCTACCTATACCCTCGTCCCATCTCAGAGCACAAACCAACGGAGGTTGCAGCCTTGCACGCTTGTCTTTTCAAAGAAAAGCGCACTTGCATGTGGTAGGAAAATCAATGCATTTTAGTCGAGTGTTTGTGGCTTGAGATTTTTGGAATTTCTCTGGGTTGGTACTCCCCAAACGTAGGCCGATTGAAGGCTGAACTAGGTTAATGAACTTTGATGTGTTGTTTGTTTCGTTTCATTATGCACAGACCTTTCTATATTTGGTCATCATGCAAACAATAGACAAACAACAATATCTGAACATAACAAATTTTGAGAGTTTGCATTTGTTTCCGTTGCACATATCATTTGTATTCATATTTGATTTTTAAAGTGGGGAACACATCAGTGTGGGACCGTCGTTTACTTTTCGCATTACTTTTCAAGAGTAAAACGGATATTATATTACTTTATTACACTATATATCTATAAAATACTAATTTACCATAATTTATGTGCAAAAAACAAATAAAAAGTTTACTAGTGGACGAAGATAGTATAATATTTTCTATGTCGTTAAAATCTATGCTTATTTTTTTTAAAAAAAAAGATTTGTCAAATAAATTATTTTTGTTTTCCTTTTTAGTAAAAAAATTTCAAATAAAAAAAAAAAGTAATAATAATCTTTCATTTTTATTAAAATTTGTGTTTAAACATTTGAGCATACAATTGGATGACAAATGAAGTATTACATTCATCCTATAACAGTTTACACATTTGATTAGTGATACAATATTTAAAAAAAAAATTATAATTTAATAAGTTAATAATAATAATAATAATAATAATAATAATAATAATAATAATAATAATATATTATAATATTATTAATGATGTTGATATTTTTAAAATAGAAATTAATACCCCTCGGTCCCAGGTCAAATGACCCTTTTTGTTATGGACATGCATTATAGGTAGTGTAGATTAATAAATTATTAATAATAAGTTATGATATTATTTTATTATTTTTTATAAAATAATATGAGAAATTTAATACAAATATATACAATGATCAAATATGAAAATAAATAAATAAATAATATGAATTAAAATTACTTACATGAAATTTATTTTGGAGTCCGTAACGGCTACATATTCAATCATTTCCACACAATAGCATTTGTACTGTTTCAACAGACATAGAAGCGTGTTGATCATCAATCACTCTATCTCTAGCACTCAATGCAGATAGATTCTGAAACTACTATTGTGACAGGGACAGAAAGTATATCAACAACTATCCTTAATAAAATATGAAACCACAATTTTTCTCCTTTCCACCAACCAAGAATATCCAAATTTGCATTTGCATTTGCATCACAAGCATATCTATCTTCTTCTAAATAAACATCCAAATATGATTTTTCTGGAGGAATTTTTGTCAATTTCACTCAAAAGTATACGAACTTTTCCTTACCAGTTAAATAACCAAATGAACCAGATTTTTTATCGGAAGAACTAGTAACTTCATTCTGTTTTCTTTTTTCTAGTCAACCTCTATTGTTGATCAGATTGAGAAAACATATGATTATTCACATATGCATCATACAACTCATGAATAATTTTTTTTAAAAATTTCCGTCACATAATCTTCTGTTGTATTCTCACCGTAAATCACTGGATAAACATGATTAATAAGAACTATTTTGTACTTTGGATCCAAAATTGCTCTCATTGATAACATAATATTGCTCTCCTCATATTTTTTTTTTATCAAACTTGGTAGATATATCAATTGCCATAGATTTAATGTGATTAGAGACATCATCTTTTATTATTATTATTATTCAACAACTCTTTAAGTCTATACAACTCCACAAGAAAAATATTGACCGATAGATATTCAGATCGAGAAATTATATTAGTGATTTCATTAAATATCCCTAAAAGTTCACATACTTCTTCGAATTTTTCTATTCTAAATCAGAAGGATTATATCAAAATCCAAAATCTATTTTTGCATAATTAGGAAAAACATCCTTGAACTCTAAAGTTGAAGCCAACATCAAATATGTGCTATTCCATCTTGTTGGACAATACAAAATCAGTTTCTTAGATGACAACTGTAATTGCTTTTTAATTTTGGTATATTGAGTAAGTCTAGATTAAGAATGATTCAAATACTTTATGACATCCCTAACAACATTAATCAAATCCCCAAGTTGATCAAGACCATATTGCACCAAAAAAATTAAGTATATGCACACAACATCAAACATGAAAATTTTTTCCATCAATACTTAATCTTTTCTAAAGAGAAAAATCTTGCTTGAGCCTTCTAATGCACACATCATTATATGAAGCAGTGTCTACCGTAATACTTGCAACCTTATTCTCAATTCCCCAATCAATAAAACATTTGCTTAAAGCATCAACTATAATAGTTTTTGTCTGAGGAGGGTGAACATTGCAAAAATCCAGCACTCGCTTTTGAAATACCCAATCAGAATCAACAAAATGTGTAGTTACAACCATATATTGAATTTTTTTACCAGATTTTCACAAATTAGTAGTATTACTAATCCTACTTGCACCCTTCAACAATGATTTTAATTTTCTTTTTTCAATTTCATAAGTACTCATTCAGTCTTCCTTAACCATTTTTCGAGAAATTTTTTTATAAAATGGAGATACTGCTTTCATAAATTTATTAAAAACAACATGATCCATAATAGAAAATTAAATATTCATGAACAAGTACCATGTGAGATGCAAATTCCCGAACCTTGGCATGATCGTAACAAAAGTTAGTGATAGAAGTCATATCATCAGTGAATCCTTCCATGAACGACAACACTTTTTGTTTGCTCTTATTTTTTTCCCCGAGAGCCAACTTCCTTTGCAAGCAAGATGTCAAGTGTCTGTACCCTTAACAAAATGACATTTGCAATGATTACACTGCAATTTGATTGTCCAATCTTCAAGTGTAATCTTGTCATTTTATCCTAACCTGGATTCTTATTTTCTCTGTTTTTTTTCTCAAAAGGTCCAATTTCATCATTTATATTTTCGTCTTTTAAAGAATTTTCACCTTCCAAAATTTCCAACTCTTATTCACTCATTTCATTAGCCCTTTCTTCAATCAAATTAAAATGTTTTATATCTTCATTATTTTGCTCCATTGTAGGAGTTGCCGATGAACTCTAGAACGAAAAATTGTTCATACCTTAAAAGAAAATTTATAAATTGATGAACTTATTGTTCATCCTACTTTTTGTACGTTAATTGCGCCTATTGATCATAATTTTGCATAGTTCCTACTGATTTTGGGTTGAATTTGATTTTTGTGTTAGGAATGAAAGAAATTGATGATATTCTACTTTTTGTACGTTAATTGCGCCTATTGATCATAATTTTGCATAGTTCCTACTGATTTTGGGTCGAATTTGATTTTGTGTCAGGAGTGAAAAAAATTGAAGATATTTGCAAAAATTTCAGATTATTGCTTTAATTTAAGCATGCTCATGCCTACAGAGAATTTGGATAAGCAAGACTTTGAGGATAAAATTAGAATTTCGCATCAAGAGGAATGAGTGGAGCAATAAAATAAAATAAAAATATATTAAAGCCTTAGTACGAAGGTTGCACGGTTTGGACATCAAGAAAAGAGAAATAATTCAAAAAGATCATCTTGGAGACAAAGAAAGAAACACGCAAATGGTTGAAGTGATCAAGAAACGCCTATGCAATCTTACATCATCTTTTGTTTTTTAATTTCTAGTTATGTTTTGTGGCTAGGTTTACTTTTCTAGTCTAAGGTTGGATTGAATTCTTGGATTATGGATTTGTGAGATAGTTTTGGTTTTAATCGAATATTTCAATTAATTGATATTTGTGCGATTTATGTGTACCGTGTTTACAAACATTAGATGCGATTTATTATAGTGACCAAGTTTTAAGTCTGTCTATTGATTGTTTGCTAATTGAATAACTGCATCCGTAATTGTGTATTTATTCAATAAAGTAGTAAATAGGTTAATGTGCTTAGCCTAGGAATTGCATGATTGAATAGAAAATCTTTCGTAATTGATTAAATATTCGAATTGGATTTTTCTCGCACTATTTTCAATTGAAGAGTTTTTACTACAATTGTACTTAGTTTAATTCTTTCAATTAGAGAGCGGTCAATTGGTCGTACCATTGCCACCGACAAAGTTAGGAAAAATTGGGTGTTCTATCGTATCAAACACCTATAACTAATTTATCAATTGATTAATTAGATTATTTAATTCAATGATCAAATTCATTATCTAATTTTTCATCCAAACCTTGGAATAGAGCGTTTTACTTCTTGATAAATTCGTTTTTATTTTCTTCTTTAATTGATTGACTTTAATTGGTTTAGTTGAATTTTCTTAGGATAGCTATTTTAATTCTTGGTTGAAATCTTCCTCCATATTAAATAAATAATCAACTAAAGAACACAATCGCAGTCTCTGTGAATCGACCTGTTTTTGTTATTCTATAATTGATTAAGAAACATGTAATTATTTTACTAACACTTTACGTTTATCATAAACCAAAATTAGATTCTAATTTATCATAAACAAATATATATATATAGCCAATAGTAAAATATAAAAATATCAATATAAAATAAATCTTTACGAATATGCAAAATAAAACTAAAAAACATTGTATTCCGTAAAAATTTAATTTAAATTTTTTAAAAATAAAAAAGATAAATATTATTTTTATTATTTGTAATTATTAGAACGTATAAACAAAATAAAAATTGAATAATACTTCTAAATTTTCATTTATTTTAAGTACTAAACTATTTCTTTAAAATCCACTCCAAATAAAACATTATATATCTTAATATAGATAACAATTCTAACTAGAAAACAAAAAATAATTCATATAAAGCAAAACTATTAACTACTAAATAAATCACCTATTTTAATGAATTAAATAAACAAATATAATTAGAAAAAAGAATTAAAGGAACTACACATATATTAATACGGGTAATAATAATAATAGGGTAAACTGTTTTTTTTTTTAGTCTCGTAACTGGACCCCTTATCATTTTAGTTCTGTAAGTAGAGCGTGTCGCAAACTAGTCCCATAAGTGAAAAATTTTCTTTGTTTTAGTCCTCCGGCGCCAGAGACGCCCGCGTGGCTCGCCGGAAGCCACGTGTCTGTCAGGTGTCCCGCTAGGTCAGTACAGACACGTGGATTTTATTTTATTTTTTTTTCTTTTTTTTTTTCATTTTTTAATTGGACACCAAATTAAATTTTTTTTAACAAAAGCAAATAAATTTTTTTTAAAAAAATTAAAAAATAAAAATAAAAAATAAAATCCACGTGTCCGTCAGGTGTCGCTGACCTGGTGGACACATGGCCTCCAGGCGAGCCACGCGGACGTCTCCGGCGCCAGAGGACTAAAACAACGAAAATTTTTCACTTATGGGACTAATTTGCGACATGCTCCACTTACGAGACTAAAATGATAAAAGGGTCTAGTTACAGGACTAAAAAACAGTTTATCCATAATAATATTAACAAAAATAATAATAAATAAATAAAAGAGGGTAAAACTAAGAAGTAATACCAATACAAGATTTACTCTGTGATTTGTGGCCTGTGCGGTTTTGACTTTAATTTCTCTGAAAATAGAACTAAAAGATTAAGAATTCTCGAGCTCGCGTTCGACTCATTTATAGAGATAAACGAGCCGAGCCTAGCTTGACCTGCGAACTACTCGATTTGTTTAACAACTATATTCAAAACTGATATTTGATTTTAAATAAAGATCTAAATAAATTACGCAAGTTTTATACAAATAAAAGAAGTAAGATATCTTAAATAATTTTTTAATAAAATAAATAAATAATTGATCGACTATTTTTTTTATAATTTTTGTAAAAATCAAATAACATTTTGTATTAAAAAAATTATAAAATGAAGGTTTAATCATTAATTTATTTATTTAGTTTATTCAAAAATTCTTTAAATAATTTTATCTCTTTTATTTGTATAAAAATTGTATTATTCGGTTCATATTTACAATCAAATATCAGTTTTGGACGAAAAAATATTTTGTGCAAACATTATATTAACATAATGGGGTTTCACGCAATAAATAAAACACAAAGTATTTTATGCATTTTTACTAAAAACACAAAGTGATATTATATACTCCATCCGTCCAGCTACAAAGTATACATATTTCTATTTTGGGACGTCTAATTACAAAGTAACTATTTCATTAAATACCTCATTTTTTTTCACAAATACCCTTACTTTTTACATCACATCATTACTTTTATACCAAAAAGTAAGGGCATAAATGTCATAACACTACTTTTACCTTGTCCACTATAATTAAAATACTATTATTTCTTAAACTCCGTGCCAAAAGTAAATGTATATTTATTGTTTGGACGGAGGGAGTATAATTTATCATTTTTATATGAGTAATTTTGTTCGTATTTTAAATATTTTTAACATTATATCTCAATAAAATATATATAATATGGATATCATTTTTTAGATAATAAATTTTTATATAATACAAATATATAAAAAAATATGTTTATTTGTTTATAATTAACTTAAAACTAATTTTACAAAAAAATGAGAAATTTTGAATATAGATAAAAATATTTATTTATTGATGAAAGAGATATAACTAATGGAATTTTGAGTGGTCCTACCCGTAAGAGGTTATAGATTTAATTAAACAGATTTATATTAGTTAAGTATATTTTAAATGAATAAATTTACTAAAAATAGAAAGAGATCATCTTTTATGGGACTAAAAAAAATCATCAATGGCTGGACATAAGGAGTTTATATAAAAACAAATTTAAGATGCACATTTAAATATTTTAATCACTATTATCCCAATAAAATATATACAGTATGAATATCATTTTATGGTCCTACATGATGTTAAAAATTTATATAAATTGAATTATATTTATTATGTATAATATTGATAAATTTACTAATAATATAAATGTATCAATTGTTATGGGCGGAGAAAGTATATATATATATATTATTTTCTTATAACAAATTGACATTATATAAAATATTATATTTATATTATCGATACAAATTTTTATACCTCACATAAAAAAATATTTTCAAACTAAAATCCTAAACAAACAAACTCTTTATACTCCTTCACTCATTCAAATTATGCTTAAATTGTTGGATACAAACTTTAATAAAAATGATTAATAATGATTCTTTATTGTTTTTTATAGTTAAAAAATAAAAAGAAAAGAAGAATATTTTCTTTATGAAAATCTAATAAGAAATGTAAACATAAATTCGAATGGCTAATACGGTGGTTGAAAATTTTTTAGCAGGATGATAACTAATGAATTTATTTTTGTAAGGATATAGAGTAATTAAATTCTAAATTCGTACCAAATGCAGTGCCATATGTTTGATAGTAAAGAAATGGGTAAACTGTTTTTTAGTCCCGTAACTGGAATCCCTTATCATTTTAGTCCCGTGAGTGGAGCCTATCACAAATTAATCCCATAAGTGAAAATTTTTTGTTCTTTTAGTCCTCCGGTGCCGGAGACGCCCGCTTGGCTCGCTGGAATCCACGTGTCCGCCAGGTCAGCGACACCTAGTGGACACGTGGATTTTATTTTATTTTTCTATTTATAAATTTTTTTAATAAAATTATTTTTTAATTTATTTTTAATTTTATTTGCTTTTTTAAATTTTTTTATTTGGTCCAATTGAAAAAAATTTTTAAAAAAATAATAAATAAAATCCACGTGTCCGCTAGGTAGCGCTGACCTAGCGAGACACCTGGCGGACATGTGGATTCCGGCGAGCCACGCGGACGTCTCCGGCGCCGAAGGATTAAAACAACGAAAATTTTCCACTTATGGGACTAGTTTGCGACAGGCTCTATTTACGGGACTAAAATGATAAGAGGGTCCAGTTACGGGACATAAAAAAATAGTTTACCCTAAAGAAATTAATAAGAAAAAGAGAGTGCGAAAAATGAAGTAAATTACATGGATACAACAAAATAATAACTTTGATTGAGATATTGGAATTTGAGTTTACAACAATTACACCAGACTTATTTATATAATGTAAATTGTACTTGCAAAGCGACACAACGCTGCTAATCCACTTTGTTTGGGGGATTGGATTGGATTTACACTATTCATCCAATTTTTTCCCCCTAAAACATCAAATCAAACACCTATTTTTCATTTTTTATATTATACTAAAAATCAATTTTACATTCAAAACATCACATCAACATCTATTTATATCACATCATACAACTATTCAAATTCAAAATTTTTACTATTCAAATCCCAACTCAAAATCCAAATCCCCAAACAAACACACCCTAACAATGTCAAGTGGTGCAACCCTTGAGTACCAAAATAATAATTCACAAAAATTGAAGCTAATTAATATATCTGATTTTAGAATTTTATCCCAATACCCAAATTAGATAATTTTGTAACAAAATTTGATATCTTGTCAACTAAATCCAAGATTATTATTAATTAATCAAGATTTCAAATCCAAATATTGCCAATGTAACCAAATATTGTATCTAAAATCAAGACTCAATCATATTATCCGCAAAAAGTAAGGACTCTGCCCACCCTTTTCATCCGCCATTCAACTTACTAATTTTTTTTTTTCATTAAAAGTTTTATCCGACGATCAACCGAATAAGTTCGAGAGGCCCGTTTCACAAATAAGTTTAAAAGGCCATCAACCAAATAACTTTGAGTGACTGTCAATCAAAGAGCCAGACACGAAATCTGATCGACCGGGGTTTCTTCGTAGACAGTCTCACAGGTCCGGGGCACCCTTACTTGAAAAATTTTGCGGAGCCCTTAGCTTTTAACAATCCGGGGCAATCTTTACTTTTAAGAATCTCGAGTGTCCCTATCTTAAAAATTCAGAGCGTTCTTTTCATGTTTCACAAGTGTCTCAACTGTTTAATACATCCCGAAGTGGTAACGGAGGAAATAATTCATTACAATAGTGACAATACTATCTTAACTATTTTTTCATCCGATATGATTATCAATGTATATAATAATTATATATATCTAATACTCTTCCCGTCTCACATAAAATATTCATTTTTTTTTTATTTTGGTCCGTCTAATATAATTTGTCCATTTATTATTTGAAAATATGATTATATATTTTAATCACATTTTAAATTTTATAATTTATAATTTTTTAATTTTAATTAAATTATTTAGTTATATTAATCTTAATCTAATTATTTAATAATGTATATTTAATTACTTATTAATAATATTTTATGTGAATTCTTGTGTCCACGATAATGTAGACACTTTATCACAAAGTACTAATTTACTCGTAAGAAACAAATATATAATTATATATTCTTCATTAATAAATGGTCGGTCCAACTTGATGAATAAACCCTAGCACAATTATGCTTTTAAAAAACTTTTATTTATTTATTTATTTATAATCAAAATTATGTATTAAAATTATATTTCCTTTTAAAAAAATTATATCTAATTTTTAATGTGTTTACTAAACAAAAGATTTTAACATTCTTCCAATTAATATTTATAAAAAATATAACATATATAATATATACTTCCGTTCGCCTTTAAGGGTCACATTTATCTTTTGTCATTGTATTTAACATTAAAAATATCTTTATATTTGTATAATTTTTTGTACAAATATCTTTCTATTAGTATTACAAGACACTAATAAAAGTATTTTTGCAATTTTTTCTTAATTTTTACTACGTTTTAATATTATTATTAATATTCAAATATCAACACGCAAAAAGTAAATGAGACTTTTAGACCCGGATGGAGCTAGTATATATTTTCTAAATATATTTTAACACTCCTCCTTAAACTCAAGATATGATCGCATAAACAACTTGAGTTTGACAAGAAAGTTAAACACAAACCAAAAGACGCAAACGCAAATAACAATTGTTTGGTCCATCGTTGCCGCTGCCGCTCCCGGCTGAGCTCCTGTTCTCGTAGATAACAGTTTCTCATCCGACATTATCTTTGCCACTCTCAATTAAAATCCTGTTCTCGAATGCAAACACGAACTCTAACGCCAACACAACTAATTGTTGCTTTTGTTCTCTCAACAACACTAATGTCGAGTATATAGCCCATAATTATGAAATCAATAAATTTTGGGCCGATAGCAAGACACCTCGACCTTAGCGAAACACCTCTATACGTTTTGAGATATTTAAAGGAAAGTTCATAGTCTTTCCACAACTCGAAAGAATCTACGTCCTTACCTTTTAGGAAATTGTTTTTCATAATTTAATTCACTGTCGATACAACTCTTCTCAAGTGTTCTACGGAAATTGTAGGAACGTTTATGGCTTTTCCACAATTCGTAAGAAGTTACAACTTTACCTTTTAGGAAAATTCTAATCAAATTAAAACTTGTGCGTAGTTAACACAACTTCCCCATATGCTTTGAAACATTTGGTAGAAGGCTCATGGCCTTTCTACAATTCGTAAAAATTTATGTTCTTACTTTTTAAGAGAATTTAATCATAACTCATCGAAATGTCTTTTGTAAAAATAATTCAATCAAATGTTTTGTATATAATATTTATACATGTTGATCATGCTGGTATAAATCATATGCACTCACCACATTTCAAGTTCATTAAGGATAAAATGAAAAAAAATAAATAAATAAATCAAATCTATTTGTTTGTATCACAATATTTATTTAATTTAATTTTTTTTTTTGGCATCTTACTTTTAAATATAAACCCCCTATTATGTGCATATTTACAATAAAATTTGTATGCATTATTTGATTTTTTAAATTTGATTCTATGTCAATTTATGGATCCTACATATTTTAGATGCTGAAAAACTTCAAACAATATGATCTAAAATGCTTCCACACAATCTAGAAAATTGCTGAGTTTTGTATTTAATCTAATCAAATATTGCGTTGAATAATATAGTATAAAATAATTTTCCAATGCACACGTAAATGCTAAATCAACGCAATGAAATGCTAGTTTATTTTAATTAATTAATAATACTTTGAGTATTTTAATAAAACAACGAATACTACTACATATGTAACAACATCTCGACATGCAAGTCCGGGCGTGTTAAGATCGAATGCAATGTCTACGTTTCACCACAAGAACCCGTCAACTGCTAGGTCCCTCAATAGTTTGATTAACGACCTGACGTGTTGGGATCTTAGACTGGGCTCATAAGTTAATACAAGTCCTTTCGGCATACTTTGTTCTTACGGGAAAACACAATTTACTCTAAAATTTTTTCAGTAGGACTTTCGAAAAAAAATATAAACATTGTTGGCATATAACACAGGCTGTGAGATCAAATTTTCTAATACAATGACCATTAATTAATCATCAATATGTTGAACCCAATTTTAACACAGTAGCCCAACCGATATATATTACATATACGGTTCAATTGTAGTACTGATTTCTTCAAATAGCACCAATTAAGATTCAAAAATCATTGATCAAGAGTTCAAATAACACATCATTTATATTAATATAAGATAAATACAATATAAAACTGAAGAGAATATGAGATACTTTTATAGAGCACATGACAGGAGCGTTCCCAAATCATATATAACTGGCTGATTCTTGAACTTGAATTTCCAAATCCGGCTTCCTCCCGGACGCTGTAATGATTTTTTCAAATAACATTGATTCAAGAGTCCAGAAAACATCGACTTTAAATATAACACATGTTCTTATTTCATAGAACATAGGCTATATATACTATTGATTGGTGTTTTTTGAAGTCATAATCGGTGTTGTTTGAAAAATTAGCAGAATGCTGATTTAAATCAACATGATAACCGTTGAGATTACTTTATGTTCTCTAGTTACATACTCTTTTCGTATTAATTTAAAGTATTTATTTTATCATTTACGTCCGTCTCACTCAAAAGTTGTTATAGTAAAAATAATCACATATTAATATCAAAATACATATTTAACTTTATATAAATTACGAGCATATCATTACAAATACAATTAGTTTATACATAAACTCCGATCAAAAAAATTGTACATAAAGAACAAATGACAAAAATATCAAAATCATCTTACACATTCTCACTAGCCTCACTAACCAATAAAATATTTTTATTTTTTAATATATCATAAAACCTCAAATAACCTATTTGAATTAAGACGAAAAATATATATATTATATTTTTTTTTACAAAGTATTACATTAAAAATTATTTAAATAAAAAATTCAAATATCACAATCTAATCCAACACCAAACAAACACACTCTTAATTCATTTGGGTTGAGGATTCTGAACCCATAGTATCCATCCATCCATCCATTTTTGGTTTATGTAACTTCACAAAGGTTTTGGATTTTGAGTTGGGATTTGAATAGTAAAAATTTTGAATTTGAATAGTTGTATGATGTGATATAAATAGGTATTGATGTGATGTTTTGAATGTAAAATTGATTTTTAATATAATATAAAAAATGAAAAATAGGTGTTTAATTTGATGTTTTTGAGGGAGGGGGGAATAGGATGAATAGTGAAAATCCAAACAAATTCCTCAAACAAACACACCCTAAGTATAAAAATTAAACCAAATATTTTCAATTTTTTTTTTAACAGTTTTTAAAGAGAAACTTGAGAAAGTTCCCCCTCTATACCTATTGATAAGATTGCGGTTTGATTGGGTCAACATATTATATAAAGATAATCAATATATATTACATACTATCATAACATATTTATGATACAATATATATTATATTATAACTCAACATATGATATCTATAGCACAATATATGTTGTGTTATGTAAAAAATACATATTTTATGTTTTTAAGTGATATGTTGACCCATGCTCATTTGATTGGAATATCACCTAATCAGTCGCCTATGTTTTCAAATTTTACTATTTGAACTCTGTATATTTCAAAAAATTATACTTCCTTCATCATCAAAATTTATGTCTATTTTTTTTTCTTTTTTTATCATAAAAAATATTCTCGGTTTCTTTTTCTTTTTAGGTAAAAAATACAATTTTTCTATTTTTTCTCTACTATTTTTTGCGCATTTTTTTTATAACAGAAGATATAATTTTTTTCCTCCTACAAAATATCTCATCAAACATTATTTTAATATCAAACTCAAATCAACCTTTTCAAACTCAAAAAAAAACAAAAAAAAAAAACCCTTAGTTATTTGTACATTTTTTTTGTTTTTTATTCTTTAAAGAGTATTTAAATAATATATAATGTATATTATACTAAATTATTATTTTTATTTAAAAATACTCAAATTTATAATACCAAAATAAAATTAAAATGCAAGTAAACACAATTAAATGACACCATAGTTTTGCAAGCTATTGTTGAGGGTTTGATTTTTGAATTTGAATTCTAAATAATAAAATTTTGAATTATAATACTTGTTTAATATAATTTCTTGTATCAATATAATGTTTCGCTATGAAATATTTATAATAGTAATTTAAACTTCACAACATTGTTCACTATAAAATAAAAATTGGAATTAAAAATTATATACACAAGAGTTTTGAATTACATTGAATGGATAAAAATATACTCCCTCCGTCTTATCTACTGTGTCCACATTGCCGTTTATGTCCGTCTCACATCTCATGTCATTTTTTTTAAAAAAATGATTATACACCTTAATCTCATTTTAAATTTTTATTTTTTTTAAAATTTTAATTAGATTAATTAGTTATTTTAATCTTAATTTATAATTATTTTTATTATAGGATAATTATTTTTATTAATTCATTCATAATTATTTACTAATTATACTTATCATAAATTCTCGCGTCTATAGTAATTCAGACATGATAAGTGGAATGAAGAGAGTAATATATAATTATTTAAAAGGTAAAATAAAATTTATTTAAAAGGATGACACTGCTTTCCAAGTAAGTCTATTGCATCCTAAGCATTCGCAGTCATGTCTTCCTTCTTTTAATGTTGCAAATGTTAAGACTTCTTGGTTGAGTGAAAAGTTTGCTCATAAATTTAAATGTGATCCGAAGCGCGAGGTACGAGGTTTTAGGAAGGACATAACGAGAGAATCAAACGTGAGTGTGTCAAAAGATCAGGCCTATAGGGCAAAGAGGCGTGCTTTTGAAAGGATAAGTGGAGATCCTGTTTACCAATACATTCGTCTTTGGGATTACGCACATGAGTTAAGAAAGAGTAATCTAGGGACCACAGTTGTGTTAGGTGTTGAGACTGATGATGAAGAATATGTTTTTGACCGTATTTATGTGTGCTATGGAGCTTTAAAAGAAGGATTTAGTGTTGGTTGCAGACCCATAATTGGTGTGGATGGATGCCACTTGAAGGGTATTTACGTTGGTGTCTTACTTACCGCTGTTGGAATTGATCCGAATAATAATCTGTTCCCAATTGCCTTGCAGTGGTTAGTAGAGAGAATGATGAAACATGGAGATGGTTCTTGACTTTGTTGAAGAAAGATTTAAGGATCGGGGGTGACAAACAGGTTACATTCATGTCTGATAAGCAAAAAGGGCTGATACAGGCGTTCGATGTTGTATTCCCAGGATATGATCACAGATTTTGTGTTAGACACATGCATAACAACTTTGTTAATGCCGGGTTTAGAGGAACTGCACTGGAAAATGCAGTTTGGCGTGCTGCTTTGGCTTCTACGCCGGGGGAATTTCGTCGTCGAATGGATGAGTTGAAAGATCTTGACAGTGAGGCACACAAATGGTTCGACAATAAGCCTGTAGCGCAGTGGAGTCGCAGTCACTTCAAAGTTTATTCAAAGTGTGACATGTTGTTAAACAATGTATGTGAAAGCTTTAATAGTGCGATCCTAGATGCACGAGAGCAACCACTTTTGTCGATGTTGGAGTCAATAAGACAATATCTCATGAAAAGGCTGCAAACGAACAGAGATATGGTTGCGTGTAAATGGAAAAACTTGCGGTTCTGTCCAAATGCATTGAAGCTGCTGGAGAGAAATGTTTAGAGGGTATCTGACTGCATTCCTATCAAGTCTGATAATACGCATTATGAGATTTATTGCTTCGATGGGAGCTAACATGCTATTAATCTTCGGGAAAGAACTTGCACATGCAGACAATGGCAACTAAGTGGAATTCCTTGCAAACATGCCATCTCTGCCATCTTTAACCAACGAGAAGAAATTCAAGACTACATCGATGAGTACTACTCCGTGGAGACATACATTAAGGTCTATGCTCCTGCCATAATGGTTGTCACCAGTGACATGTTTTAGGAGGTAATAGGTTTTAATCCACCTAAACCCCCAACAGAAATGAGGTCGGTTGGGAGACCTACCTCATCCAGGCAAAGGGAACGGGATGAACCCGTGAGAAAAACAAGAAAGAAAGCTGGAACTTTAATGTTAAAGAAAAATCAAATGACTGTTCGTTGCAGAGGATGTGGAAACTCTGGACACAATATTAGAAAATGTCCACAATCAGTTGAAAACCGTCGGCTTGAAGAATCATCACCCCTGGTACGAACTATAGCAGTGTAGTTATTGTATTATATTTATGATATACAATCATGCATTGACTCTTCTTTGTATATATAGGTGGCTGAACAAGACCCTACGACAATATCGGTACAACATAGGCCACGACGGATGTCTGTAAGTACAACTTAACACAATACATAATATATATCATTTCTCTTACAAAGTAAGTTTGAATCTATATTGCATTATTCGAAGACGCGAATTCAAAAAGCTCCAGCAAAGAATGCCGCCAGATCAAGCACCACTGTTCCAATTAGTCAACCTGAGGTAATTCCCACACAAGAATCCATAATTACAACTCAACCAAAACGTCAAGGCAGGCCACGAAAGGAAAAAGCCTTGAAGGCTGCAACAGGGACAACAGGGACTCAAAGCCAGCAAGTATATACATTTATTAATAAATTTTTACACTCTAACATTGCTAATTACCCAATGATTGTGTAGGGACCATCTATGTGGGAGCAACTGCACGACAAGGGAGCAACCTGCATCCTCCCAACTGTCTCAGCACCAGAACCACCACCACCACGGGTGGATAGGGTCCCAAAACGTGGTAAACAACCAATGTTTACAAGACGGTCATCGACTCGATCGCAAGTTGGGCAAGCTATGGATCAAGGGCAGCGGTTCGTGAGCATGGAGGAGCTCAGTACAGTCCTTTCGACAGAGACAAATGTGAAGTTGTAGTAATGACAAGAATTCTACATTGTAGTGCTTGTTTCTGAACTATGTTTTGGATGACATAACTCATTTTTGTTGCATTGTGTTGTGCTACATGTTTTGAATTATGTTAAGGATAACACACCTTTTGTGAATTGGTGGACAATTTCAGTTTGTGGAATGATATTGTGCTACCTCTTTTCGATTATACATAGTAATGCACACATTATGCATACGGTATGATTTAATTTTTATTGAAGGAATGCACAGGTGTGTAGGAAAGCACACGTTGTATTGTAGTGATGCAAATGTGTGTAGGAATGCACATGTTGTATTGTAGCAATGCACAAGTTGTATTAATATGATTGAAGTTTAATTACAAAACACAAAATATGTAAAAAATACACTTCCACATAAATATATGTTCACAACATACAACAAAATAAAATAAAAACTTCCACATAAAGATATGTCCATAACATACAACAAAATAAAATAGAATTCCACATGCTCCGAAATTTAACGGCTCTCAGGATTCCATACAAATACATTCTCTTCGTTCTACCATCCATCAACTGTAATATAAATCAATCCATCAACAAAGCATGTTACTCGATCATCAAAACGCCTGGGCAACCTTTCGCACCATTGTTACGCAGTAGGTAAACGATGAATACCATTCCAACAATAACAATACTAACTGAATATGCAACACAGAGCCCTTTGTTATTTTTATTTCTGACAAGCACAATCTCCTTCTCTTTTGCATCTAATTTCTTCAATAGCCCAGGAATAACAACCTTACTCCATCGACAAATTGGAGGGTCTTCCCACTGGAAGTAACCATATCCCCCTCCACCATTCTGAATTAAAAAAATTAAAATTAAATTATCATCTACGAATGTTCATATATGCTTAATTAAACACAAATTTGGAATTGCCTTATAATATCTACACGAGTGGAATCGACGACCTGGGTTATCATTGGTCCAAGAACACCTCAATTTTGCCTTCATCCCACAGTGACATTCGACAGATCCAATAACGTCGGAGAAATCGGCGGTGGTTTGAGAGATTGACGTATTTTCCCTTGATATGCCCGCGACGGAAAATGAGGAAGACGGCGATGTCAGTCGGCTTGGAGGAATTGAGGTGGAACACAAAAAAAAATCGAAAAAATTTGATTACACTGAAGACGAAGACGAAGACGATGAATGAGATTGATATTGTATATATAAGATTTGTAATTTAATCCTTTGGGTTAAATTGCAAATATCCAGGGATCAATCAGCAATTTGTATTTTATAAAATGTAAATAATTAAATATTTATTAAAATTTCAAGCACAGGCCACTTACAAAGTGCCACGTGTTACTGGGTCCCGGGTGTGCGTGGAATTGCATGTCACGTGACTGTCATGCGCGACGGGAGGACGTAAATGGTGAGTTTTGTAAATGTGTGGGATATATTTTTCCAGGGTGATAGATTGAGGACAAAAGTGATAATGAGGTATAGGTACGTGATATTTATTGCAATTTACCCGGTAAAATATGTAATAATTACACATGGTGGTGAGTTATGAAATAAATACGAATGTAGGAGGAAAAATTATATAGATACGGATTAACAAAAAAAAAAAACAATTTAAGAGTAGGGTTATAAACCACGCAGCACTTAGGTCGACAGAATGTGGATGCTTTACGATCATTCATTTACCGACTCACGCGTTTATAAATATGTGTGTGCTTTAGGCAATAAAAATGCAATTCACAATCATTTCCCTTGCCTCTCTCTCCCTGCATTAATTGTCTCCTTCCTCTCTGCATTAATTGTTTGCTTTCAAATACATTCAATATAATACAATTACTACTCTTACACATATATTTATATACATTTAAACATACATCCGTACACATAAAAACATATAATATATATACTTACCTCCACTATAATATATTATTATATATTAAATAACACGTTATCAGCACGATGGCTCTTATCTATTTTATTTTTGGTAAGTTTTATTTTTATACTATATATATTATCTATTTTCTACACTATGAAAAATCTTGCAAAATTTTCTTTTAAACCTCTATCTTTCACCGGCAATAATTTTCTGACTTGGTCCCTAGATGTAGAAATGCATCTGGTTTCAATGGGCCTTGTTCATACAATTGCCAGTGAAAATGCGGCTACAAGCCAAGATCGGGCTAAGGCTATTATTTTCATCCGTCATCATTTGGACATTCTTCTACAGTCTGAATATTTGATGGTGAAAGATCCACTAGATTTGTGGAATGAATTGAGGGAGAGATTTGGGCACTTGAAATATATCACTCTCCCGAAAGCCCGACATGATTGGCTTAACCTGCGGTTGCAGGATTTTAAAACTGTTACAGAGTACAACTCTGCTATCCATCAGATTACATCTCAGTTGATACTCTGCGGAGAAAATGTTACTGAGAATGATAAATTGGAGAAGACTCTCTCTACCTTTCATGCTTCTAATGTTGTGCTGCAACAGCAGTATCGTGAGAAAAACTTTCAAAAGTACTCACAGCTCATTGCATGTCTTTTATTAGCTGAGCAAAATAATGAATTATTGATGAAAAATCATCAGTCCCGGCCTACTGATTCCAGTATGTTCCCTGAAGCGAATGTGACATTTTCTGAACGAGGCCGAGGACGTGGTAGAGGCCGTGGACGTGGTCGCGGTCGTGAGAGTCAACACGGTCGATATACCCCTTACAATCGCCGCAGTTTTGATATTAACAGGATGCAGAGTAAACCCCAACATGGGGATATAGCCGAAAAGGCTAAACAGGGAAAGAGACAAATCGACAGTTGTAATCAGTGTGGCATTGAAGGCCATTGGGTCAATACCTGCAGAACAGCCAAACACCTAGCCGATCTTTATCAAGCCTCACTGCAGAAAAGGGGGAAGGAGGTCGAGACTAATCACGTTGATAATGATGACGACCCCGATGATGATCTTTTGGATTACGACACAACCCATTTTGATATAGCAGATTTTGTCGTAGATCCAGCAAATCCCCAGTGATAGACATATTATGTCATTTTACATTATGTTTTGTAATATTTAAATTATCGCATATTACCTTTTTGTAATGTATTTTGTAATACTTATATCTGCCTTTATTAATACTACGTTTACTTATATTTGAAGGTTAAATGGATGCCAATCAAAATGATGCAAATATGTGTTTCATTGACAGTGCAACGACACATACTATATTGAAACACGAAAAATATTTCTCCCATTTGAAAAGAGAAAGAATGAATGTCAATACAATAAGTGGCAGTGCGAAATTAATTGAAGGCTCTGGAGAAGCCAATATATTTCTCCCCGCGGGGACGAAAATTGTGATACAGCATGCACTGTTGGCCACTAAAGCTCGAAGAAATATACTGAGCTTTCATGACATTCAAAAAAATGGTTATCACATTGAAACTATGAGTGATACTGATGGTAAATTTTTATTAATCACCAATATCATTGATAAAAGGAAATGCATCATTGAGAGATTACCCTCACTCTCTACTGGCTTATATTATGCCAGATTAGGTGTTGTTGAAACACATCTCATGGTAGATCAAAAGACTACCGATTTTCAAATATGGCATGATCGCCTTGGGCATCCTGGCAGTATAATGATGAGGCGAATAATTGAGAATTCGCTGGCCATTCATTAAAAGATCAAAAGGTTTTAAACTCAAATGAGTTAACATGTGTTGCCTGCACTCAGGGAAAATTGATAACCAGGCCATCACCAACTAAAGTAGGTATTGAATCACCTACATTTTTGGAAAGAATACACGGGGATATATGTGGACCAATAGACCCACCATGTGGGCCATTTAAATATTTTATGGTGCTTATTGATGCATCTACCAGATGGTCACATGTCTGTTTATATCTACTTGCAATATGGCATTCGCGAAATTACTTGCCCAAATTATTAAATTACGGGCACAATTCCCCGATAATCCAATTAAGACTATACTTCTGGATAATGCTGGTGAATATACATCGAATGCATTTGATGATAATTGCATGTCGATTGGAATTAATGTAGAGCACCCAGTTGCTCATGTTCATACACAAAATGGCCTGGCAGAATCACTTATTAAAAGATTGCAATTGATTTCTAAACCATTACTGATGAGGTCTATGTTGCCCGTTTCAGCTTGGGGGCATGCAATCTTACATGCAGGAACACTTATAAGAATGAGGCCGACAAGCTATCATAGCTATTCCCCAATACAGTTAGTATTTGGTTACGAACCAAATATATCTCATCTACGTATTTTTGGGTGTGCTGTTTATGTTCCTATTCCACCCTCCAAACATACAAAAATGGGTCCTCAACGTAGATTGGGCATTTATGTCGGATATGAATCACCGTCAATTATAAAATACCTTGAACCTATGACGGGCGATTTATTCATTGCAAGATTTGCAGATTGTCATTATGACAAATCATATTTCCGACATTAGGGGGAGACAGAAATGAACCGAAAAGGGATATTAATTGGAAATCCCATTGAATTTTTGTGATCCTCGTACAAAATATCGCAAATCAGTTACCGGATGCATTCAATGACTCGAGCAAAGTCACTCGATCATATATCCAAGCTGCTAATGCTCCGGCTAAAATAATTGTCCCTGATGGACAAATTGCAAGTGCTAATGAATCAGCGACACGATTAAAGCGTGGTAGACCACTCGGTTCCAAAGATAAACACTCTCGAAAGAAAAGATGAATTAATGATGATAATCATAAAAATATCATGAATTACATTGATAAATCTCAATCTAACGAGGAAGTCAATCCTGAAATAATAGCTCCAGAAGAGCACGATCTTGAAGAACATGATGAGATTATTGAAAACTCAATTAACTATATTACTTCAAGAAAATGTTGGAACCGTAAAGAGACAATTATTGATAATGCCTTTGCATACAGTTTAGCACTTGATATAATGGAAGAAAACGGGGATCCAGAGCCAAAATCGGTTCATGAATGTCGGCAAAGAAATGACTGGCCAAAATGGGAAAATGCGATTCAATCAGAGCTTGACTCATTAAACAAAAGGGAGGTCTTGGGACCAATTGTTCAAACACCAGATGGTATAAAACCAGTTGGATACAAATGGGTGTTTGTACGAAAAAGAAATGAGCATAATGAAATTGTGAGATATAAAGCCCGTCTTGTAGCTCAGGGATTCTCACAAAGACCTGGAGTAGATTTTGATGAAACATACTCTCCGGTTGTTGATGGAATAACATTTAGATACCTTGTGAGCCTAGCAGTGCAAGAAAAGCTCGACATGCGTCTTTTAGACATAGTTACTGCATATCTTTATGGCTCATTGGATACTGATATTTATATGAAAGTCCCTGAGGGATTTAATATGCCTGAAGCATACAAATTAAACCCAAGGGAATCATATTCCATCAAATTGAAAAGGTCATTGTATGAACTTAAACAATCAGGGCGAATGTGGTATAACCGTCTGAGCGAATGTTTAATAAAAGAAGGTTATACTAATGATCCAATATGCCCATGTGTCTTTATAAAGAAAAATGGATCAAATTTTGTCATTATTGCTATATATGTTGATGATCTCAATTTAATTGGAACTCCTGAAGAAATCCAAATTGCAGTTGAATATCTAAAGAAAGAATTTGAGATCAAAGATTTTGGAAAGATAAAATATTGTCTGGGTTTACAAGTGAATCATGCGAACAATGGAATATTTATCCATCAATCCACATATACCCAGAAGGTATTAAAGCAATTTTATATGGATAAATCTCACTCTCTGAGTACACCAATGGTGGTAAGATCCCTTGATCCCAATAAAGATCCATTTAGGCCAATAGAAGAAAATGAAGAAATACTTGGCCCCGAGGTACCATATCTCAGCGCTATTGGCGCATTAATGTACCTTGCAAATTGTACCAGGCCAGATATATCTTTTTCAGTAAATCTACTGGTCAGGTTTAGCGCATCCCCCACAAAGCGTCATTGGAATGGTATCAAACACATTTTTCATTATCTTTAGGGAACTCAGGACCTCGGTTTATTCTATTCGAGTAAATCTCAAAATGAATTAATTGGTTTGCTGATGCTGGTTATCTGTCTGATCCATACAAAGCAAAATCTCAAACTGGCTATTTATTTACCTGTGGTGGAACCGCAATATCTTAGAGATCTGCTAAACAGACAATAACAGCAACTTCTTCAAACCATGCTGAGGTTTTAGCAATTCACGAACCCAATCGTGAATGTGTTTGGTTGAGGTTTATGACCCATCATATTCAGAAAAATTGTGGCTTGATTTCTGATGATGTATTACCTCCTACAATATTATTTGACTTGTATAGCTCAATTAAAAGGAGGATATATTAAAGGCGATCGGACAAAGCACATATCTCCGAAGTTCTTTTTCACTCACGATCTTCAGAAAAGTGGTGAAATTGATGTGCAACAAATTCGATCATCTGCAAATTTTGCAGATTTATTTACGAAGGCGCTACCGACTGCAATATTCAATAAACTGGTGCAAGGAATTGGAATGCATCGGATGAAAGACATCAAATAAAGTTCAAAACATGGGGAGCATATTAATACAAGAATGATATACTTTTTTTCCTTCACTATGATTTTTTCCTTCACTATGATTTTTTCCCACAGGGTTTTTTCATAATAAGGTTTTAACGATGCACATTCTTTGTATAAAGCATCCAAGGGGGAGTGTTATAAACCACGCAGCACTTACGTCGACAGAATGTGGATGCTTTACGATCATTCATTTACAGACTCATGCGTCTATAAATATGTGTGTGCTTTAGGCAATGAAAATGCAATTCACAATCATTTCTCCCTGCATTAATTGTCCCCTTTTTCTCTGTATTAATTGTTTACTTTCAAATACATTCAATATAATACAATTACTACTCATACACATATATTTATATACATATAAACATACATCCGTACACATACAAACATATAATATATATACTTACTTCCACTATAATATATTATTATATATTAAATAACAAGTAGCAAATATTTAGAGAATTAATCATAAAAAAATACAAATTGCACCTCTTTTTTTTTTTTTTTTGGCGAAATATGAGCACAAGTTATTTGTTGGTAGTTAAAATAAGTGTTAGAGTATAGTATATATTATTAATTTATTTGTTGTATTTGTATTATATCAATATATATATTATGTTTTTTTTTTTCTACAGTACCATTGTCCGATCTTTTTAACACACCATGGGCTATCAACAATATTGAATTTTAATATTGATCCATTTGCTTTGCTATAATAGAACTATATTAATTAAATAATATTTCATCCATCTCGGAACAATTGGCGTATTTGGTTAGTGATATACTACCTTCATCTAGTCAGGAAATAAACATATATTTTTACACAATTATATTTAATATTAAAAATATTTTTATATTTGTATAATTTACTCTAAAACTATGATTGTATTTGTATTATAAGAGATTAACATGTGTATTTTTGTTATTTTTTTTATTTGTACTATATTTTGATATAATAATTAATATTAAAAAAATACAAAAAAAACCACTTTGTACTTTGTAGCTAGACGGAAATAGTAATATTTAAGGTAATATAGTTTCATAAATTATGATAATATTATTTTATTATATTTATGTAGGTGATGTTGGTATTTTTAAAATAAGAATTAATACCATGATTAAATTTTTTTATAATATATATTTAAATATTTTAAATAGTATATCACAATAAAATATATACAAATATGAAATTTAGAATAATTATGTAAAAATACAAATAAATAAAGTAATATTTATTTATTTATGATCAACATAAATTAATTTATAAAAGATGAAAATTTTTAAATATAGATAAAAATATATATTTATTAAAAAGATATAAGAATAAAAAAGTTTTGATTGAATCCTACGTGTTAAAAATTTAATTAAATTTCTTTAAAATTTTTAAGTATATTTAATATTGTATATTTACTAAAAATTAAGAATATAAAAATATCAACTATTGTGAGACGAATGATTTGTTTGCTTGTAAAAAATACTCAATATTTTTTTCTTTTAAAAAATAATATATTACATGCATTCATATCATTTATTTTATTTAAAAAATTATTTATATTTACGTAAAAAAAATAAAATTATTTTCAAACTAAAAAAAAAACCCGAAGTAAAATAAAAATTAAGTCAACTATTGTGAGAAAGAGAGTATATAATTAACAGGTAATATCGAAATTGAGAGAAGTACGAGGGCAGAAAATGCAAATTAAAGTCGCTATCATTATGGGAGAGACCACGCGGAGGAAATATTGACCTGCGACGTCAGTTACGAAGTGACAAGTTCAAATTGACCCCACAATTCTTCCGATATTGCAATAATAGCCAGGCCAATGCATTTTATTTGTTTTTAATTGGTCTGGTTGACTAATTAATACTTCCTCCATCCTACGTAATGTAATATGGATGTATTACAACGGGAATTTAGATAAAGTATAATTAATAAATATATTAGTAAAAATAATTATTATTTAGTAAAAATAATTATAGATTAAAATTAAAATAACTAAATAATTTAATTAAGATTAAACAAATTTTAAATTTTAAATTTTAAAATATGATTAAAGTGTATAATTAATTTTTCAGAAAAAAATGAATATATTATGTGGGCCGGACGAAAATAGAAAATAGAGATAAATTACGTGGAACGGAGGAAATATTACCAAAGTAATGATTTCCATGTCCGCACCGCACCTCACCACCCAGCAATAATTGTCTCTGTTGAATTCTTCATTAAAGATGATTATCCCTTTAATTGATTGCGTTCAGACCAACTCTCAATTTTGTGATCACCATTCACACACATTTCTTTATTCCTATGTTTCCGATTTATTTTAATTTTAAATCATCATTATTTATTCACCATAAGTTTTAATAACAATATTATTTTAATAAAATAACAAATCAAAATATGATTTTTTTAAAAAAATAAAAAATTAATTAACATCTTATTTTAAATCACATTTTATTTACATACAGTTATTTTTATTTTTTTTTTTTTTTTTTGAGTTTTGAAATTTTAGAAAATTTCTAAACAGTAGAATATTGACTATGTAATGTGATAGTTTATTAGAAACAAAAACAATATTTCATACTCTCTTCGTCATGTAAATGTGTGCTCATTTGATCGGACACAAATTTTAATAAAAGTGAATAATAATTATAATTTTTTTATCGTAAAAATATTACAAAATTGTAATGATTTTTTATTTTAAAAAAAAAGAATATTTTTTATGACAATCCAAAAAAAAAAATAAATAAATAAATTTGAATGAATAATGGAATACAATATTTTTTAAAATGGTTATTGTTGATATATAGCCTTGATGTAATATGGTGATTTGTGTAGTTTTTTTACTTTCGAAGGAATTGGATATAATATTTAAAGGTAAATAAGCATTTGATATTCTCCCTTCCTCCTATGTAATATGTGTGTATTACTGTAGACACGAGAATTTAGGTAAAATATAATTAATAAGTAATTAAGAAGTGTATTAGTAAAAATAATTATTATTTAGTAAAAATAATTATAGAATAAGATTAAGATAAGTAAATAATTTAATTAAAATTAAGAAAATTATAAAATTTAAAATTTAAAATGCGATTAAAATACATAATTATATTTTTAAAAATAGAAAGGACAAGTTATCTGGGACGGACGAAAATAGAAAATATGGATAAATTATGTGGGATGGAGGGAGAAGTATCTTTTGAAAATATATATATATATATATATATTGAATAGTCCAATCCATAAAAAATATACATGTAAACATTTCCATAATTTTGGTTTTATTTACATATGTATTCAACTTTATCTTGGTAGTATTTAATCTATATAAAATAAATTTCTATTAAAAAAATTTATTCTACAAAATATTTATTCTTATTCGTTTGTATCATTTTTTTTTTCTTTATTCAAAATATTATGAGTGTGTTTGTTTTTATTTTTATCACCATTATCAGTATATAGTATTTTTTTCAATAAAAAAATGTTATTTTTCTAAAGAAATATTTTAAGAACACAAAAATAATATTGTAACAATACTTTCATAAGTTTTAATTACTACCAAAAAAAAAAAAATAATTCATGAAAAAAGAACACAATTATTTTGTGATAAGATACTATATGGAAGGAATATATATATACACACATATAATATGAATGCATTGTGGACTGGCTTTCTTCACCCAATATTACACTATTCTCAATGTGTATATATATTTTTAAGTTTTTATATAAAAAGATAACATTTAATATAAAAGATTACTCTAGTAATACCATATTTAAGGTAGTAAATTTAGTAAGTTAGCGATAATAAATTATAATTTTATTTTATTATTACTATTATTATTTATTTTATTATTTTTATGTGAGTAGGATGTTGTGTGTAAATTTAAAATAAAAATTAATATATATATGATTATTATTATTTTTAATTATTTTATTATTTTTATGTGAGTAGGATGTTGTGTGTAAATTTAAAATAAAAATTAATATATATATGATTATTATTATTTTTAAAATGTGTATTTAAATAATTAAAAAATTATATTTAAAAAAATATATAATATGAATATTATTTTTTAAAAAATAAAATTTATATAATATAAATAAGTATATATTTATTTATTTATGTATAATTAATGTAAATTTATTTTATAAAAATAATGAGCAGTTTAAATATAGATAAAAATATTAGTTTGTTAAGAAAGATAGAAATAGAAGAACTTAAAACTACATGATATATGATGTTATATGTTATATGTTATAAAGTTGATTGAATTATTTATATTTATTAAATATATTTTAAATAAATATAATTTAATTACTAAACATAAACAATATGTTAACTATTATGAAACCGACAAAAATAAATTTTATAATATCGACTAAACTATCATACTTCACATCAAACATAAATACCATAGACTAAAAAACTAAACAAACACACCCTGTAATTTGACGGCGGCCACAGTGCTGCACAACACACAGATAGCTAGCAAATAGCACACCGTAGTGTTAGTGCAACACATCATTTATATTAATAAAATACAAACACATCAGATGAACTAATATCACACAGATAGTTAGCAAACAACAACGGATAATGTTAATGTTAGTGACAACACATCATTTATATTCATATAATACAAATACAACACATAAAATAATCTCACACAGCACACGTAACAGTTCATTTCAGCACATAACACATACTTTTATAACACACGTGTAATTATAAACAAACAACACATGTCATTATTACAAACAACACATGCTGCTGTTTTTAATAAAAATTTGTACTATTCTTGTATTTTATGAGTCTAAGGTACTGATATTTCCAAATCAGCACCTAACCTCCCCTGTAATTTATGTGAAGTGTGGACGGGATATGATCGCTATTATTGGATCATTCAACACCATTTTATGATTAGTTAAATGATGTACCGCGCATGTGATTCAATTGCAAGTGCATATTTGATGTGTATTTTTTGTTTTTTATTTTTTTGTATTATAACAACAGGTGTAGAAAAAAAAGAATAAAAGTAAAATAAGATCATAATTTTTTTAATTAAAATATAATTTAAGATAATTATATAAAATATATATTATTTACATTAAAAAAATAAATAAATAATTGGAAACAAGAGGCTGCAGCCCACCCTTACCCCAGGGTACATTTGGCTTGCAATCACTCTCAATCACATATATATAGGTAACCAATAAACTAGATAAAGCCCCAAAATACAAGAACCAACTTACGAATCAACCACCGAGGAAGAAGGGATAAAGTGCGAGAATAAAGACACACAAGTTTTGAATCGTGTCATCATCGAAACAGAAGGAGAAGAATATGGGACTTGGTTCTGTTCGGTGCATATGAGAATTGAGAGAAGGATAATCGGTTCTGTTCGGTGCATATGAGAATTGAGAGAAGGATAATCCAATTTAAAGATCGAACTGGGACAGGTATGTATGAATCAGGCCGGTTTGGGCCATGATTGGATTGGGTCGGGTCGAACCAGGAACAAAAACCCAACAATCTTCTCCTTATTCTGGTCGACCATTACGATTGCATTTGAAAACATAACAAAAGTGGAGAATATGTTGACATCATCACCTATATACATATAACTTACCACATAGTTATTGCATACAAAAACATATATATAAGCACAAAGTAAACATATATGCAAACAAAGTAAACCACACCAAGTTTTAAAATCAACCCATACAATTTCCAAAGTTAACATAAAACAAAAAACTCTAGATTAACATCATACGTACTTTAGATTAACATCATACGTACTTTAGATTAACATCATATGTACTTCCAAAAGTATGCGACATAGAACTACAAATCGAAAAAAAAAAAAATCGCAAAGGCAATATCAGGTAACCATTCAGTTTCCCACAATGGATCAATAGTGGAAGCATTATCTCTTACCATAAATACATTACCTATAATCTCATTCTCTATAGTCACATTTGTTTCATCACGTTGTTGGTTTCTAAAATTTTCTTTATGATTTGGACTTTGATTTATAAAATGATTATTATTCTCACGCATCTTATTTTTACCTTTCCATTAGCTCTTATCGTTTGATTGTCAAGATTTTTTGAATTATGTGACTAACCCCTAGTTAATAAGAACTCATCAACGGCTTGTTTTTCTTTCCCATTAACTTACAAGTCTAATTCATTACACTTTTATCTACTCATAACTATTTCAAGATTATCATACTTAATAGCATATTTGACATCAGAAAAAATATCATGACTACATTCAAAAGCACAATACGGTGTATTCATCAATATTCTTGTTTCCTGATTGTTTAATATCTTGAACAAGTTTAATAAAAACATCAAAATTCTCATCTATTGATTTAGTTAAATCAAGTTTAAATATGAAGAACTTTTCAAGTAGAAACAATTTATTCAGCAAAGACCTTTCTATATAGATTTCTTCTAATTTTTTCAAAATTACTTCTTCAGAACTATGTTTTCCTACTTTTCTAATCACAGAGTCAGATAAATTCGATATTATCAACGAATATGCATGTTCATCTAACTCAAATTTTCTATCCTCAATAAATAAACGATTAAAGTCACCATCAATAGCTTTGACAATTTTTTGTGTTATTAGGATACCTTTCATCTTTTCTTGCCAATTTGAAAAAAAATCAATTTTTCCATCAAAAAAGTAATAGACACATGTCATATTGCCAAATATCAATACAAAAGTTGTCCCGTAAGGGATGGGCTGGCGGTGTGGTGAATGAATTTATGACTACACCTGCCACACATAGTTCACATAATATGATTTGCCTAAAAAGAAACAAAGTTTTTTTTTTTTTAACCGATCAACCACTGAGGGAGAAGGAATAAAGTGCGAGAATGAAGGCACCCATGTATTAAATCGCGGTTTCATTGGAACAGAAGGAGAAGAATGGGAGACTTGGTTCCGTTCGGTGTGGCTAAGAATTGGGAGAAGGATGATCCATTGTAAAGATCGAACCGGGTCCGGTATATATGAATCGGGTCGGTTCGGGCATGGTTGAATTGGGTTAGGTCGAACCAGGAACAAAAACCCAACAACATTGTTGGGACTAAGCCAATGCAACATTGCTATGATATTGTCCACTTTGGTTTGAGCTCGCATATATTTGTTTTGAACTTTTTCTAAAAGGTCTCAAACGAGCAGAGTTTGTGTCACTTGTAAAGTATAAATTTTTCTTTAAATCTTACAATGTGGGACTTGGATTTGCACTCCAACATATATATATTTATACTTTTATTATTGTTAAAGTAAGAATGTTTTTCGTTTTTTTTTTTTTGTGTCAATTTGAAAATATAATGAATCATAGATTTGTATATTATGTTTTTCATTAAGTTGTTTTAATATCATTGTTAAAATTTTTATTTACAAAATTTTGAATCCAATAGCATTGAATAAGACAATAAAAAAATCAAATCTTTGAATTATATTTTAGAAAATCGAATCAAATAGAATAATGTAACAACTATTTCAAATTGAATACAAATATTTTTTTTTAATATTCAAAATGAATCAAATAGTCGAATATTTTGTATGAATCGAATATTGCACTATTCGCTTCAATTCGATTCGATTTGTACATAACCCTATTCCAACGCAATAATTTCCAGTTCAAACTTTCCTTGAGGCAACAAAAATATTTTCCGCTCTATTTTCCTCACTCACTTTTGAACACATCATTGTTATCTTATCTACCAACTCTATGAGTTTATCGGCAAACCCAATCGCTATGTTGGGCTCGGAACTCACCTTTGCATCATTGGTCAATCTCTCCCTATGCTATTTGGCTGTGTTTAGACATCATTTTTTTTAGAGTTTTAGAATTTTTAAGAATAATAATAAAAAAAAAATGTATTTGATATAATATTTAGTAAAAAAAAAATTTATTTTAATGTTTTTGAAAAAAATCGAACAGTACAAATATTCCAAAATAGTTGTGTAAACTAAACTTTAGTTTGTGCTACTATTTGGTAGGTGTTGGATTTTTTGTCCTTTGGATCCACCCCAATTAAATACACTACACACCAATTATCTAAGCAGCCCAATCGAACTGGGCCTAACTTGTGATCCACGACCCACAACCCGAACCGCTTACTCACACACTTACCTGACCCGAACCTGCGCCCACGCCCGTGCCCGTGACCCGTTTAGGATCCGCGTCCTTTGGCAAGGCTTGATATGGGCCGTTGATTGTAGATCTTAATCATGGCCGTCCGTTCTGTTTTGGCTTGAGTATACATACAGAGAGAGAGACATTGTCTCTCATTCTCACTCACTCACTCTCTTGCTCTATACTCCCTGCTCTCTAGCCTCTCTCTCAACCAAACTGTTCGTCTTTTCCAGCGATATTCCACAGCGGTTCACGGCGGTGCCTTCCTCTTGTAATATTGTGGAGTTCCTTTGGCACGTTTTCCCTTTTATGTGTAGTCGTTCGTAGCCGAAAGGGGCTCGTTCGATGCTGTAAGCCTTCGGGTGCCTTGTTTGAGTTTGTGTGGGGTTATATATCGTGTGTATCACAGTCTTGGCTGGTTCGTTTGTGTAGTCGCTAGATTAGGTGTGTATTGTGTCGATTTTGATTTTTTCGAGTTGGTTGGGGCTGACCCTAACCAAACCTAGTTCAATATTTGTGTTCTTACTCGATTTCATTAATAAAATACTTAGATCCGTTTATATTTTTAATAACAAGTGGTATCAGAGCTGTTTTGGTGTATTTTGCTTTCGAAATCGAGTTTATCTTGTGTTTTTTTGAGGTTTTTCGGTTGTAAATATTTAGATCTACAAAATGATCTGGTTGAATCGAACTATTTTGAAAAGTTTCGATTCTTTTCTTTGTAGATCTATGTAATATTGGTAGTAAATCGTTAGATCTGTCAAGGATCTGGTTGAATCGAACTGTTTTAAAGTGTTTCGATTCTTTTCCTTGTAGATCTGCTCAAAACCGGCCGAAATCTTACTCGATCCGTGCTCTCTAGCCTCGGTCGAGTGCGATTTGTGTTAATCGTGACTTAATTGCTACAAATCTGTGGAGTTTGGTTAAGTTTGAGTCTAGATTTGGTTAGTTTGTTACAAAATCGTTTTATTTTTTATAAACGAATTTTGTTTTCAAACTTTCTTTAAATAATAAGTGTAAATTGGGTTAAGTTGTCTCTATTTTTTGTAAAGTTTTGTTAAAGATCCTTGTGGATCTATTATTTGGGAGTCAAAATCTAAAATATTTTTAAATCTTAAAAAGTATTTGGTAAATATTTTTTGAAGATTTTTATATTTTCAAACCAAATCTTGTTTGAAATCTTCAAAATCTTTAAGCCTTGTTTGGTTGTGTTTGTTCATTGTGTCGACATTGTGAAATCACAATCTGTTTTGGGGATTCTAACATTTTGTTAGAAGAGAAACAAATTTTCGAGTTAGTTTTCTATTTTTTGTAAATTTTTTGGCTAACCCCTATTCTCTATAAAAGAGAATAGGTTTTGTTCACTGTGATTTTCCTACTGTTTTGTAGGAATAAAATTTTTTGTTTCTATGCTACGAGGGTAATCCCTTAAACTCATAATCTTTTACTGTTTTTGGATGTTTGGTTTAAATTTCTGCATTTAATTTTTGCGCCCAAAAATAAAATTGTAAAGCCTATTGTTCAAGGTTACTAAACTCCGATCCTCACTTTGTGAGTTATTCTCGAGTACCTCAGTTGAATAGTCACGAGTGTATGTTGTAATAGATAGGTTATATTTTTTTATTGCTTAAATTGCTTACTGTGATTGCCTGATTATTTGCAAATCTGTGATTGTTTGTTTTCGTGAGACTTACCTGCAAAATAATCTATTTTTTGTGTGAAAATTAAATAAATAATTTTCTGAAATTTTTTTGATAAAAACATAATTTGTCATTTTTTTAAAAATAAAATATGTTTTTATTAAAATTAAAAAAAATGGCTGGTAGTTCGAGTTTTAATATACTGCCTTTTGATGGAAAAATGGATTTTTTGCAATTTGGAAACAAAAAATGAGAAGCATTTTAGTCACTCAAAGAATAATTAGAGCAATTGAACTGGATCATGTAGCTCAATTCTTTTAGAAAGGAGGGCTGAATTAAATGAAATGACTCACTCTATTATAATACTCAATTTAGCAGATCATGTAATTAGGAAAGTAGGTAAATAAGAATCTGCTTTGAAATTATAGAATAAATTGGATGAACTATACACTCAAATTTCACTTCCTAGTAGATTATATTTGTTAGAAAAAATTTTCAGTTTTAAACTTGATTTGTCAAAATCAATTGATGAAAAAATCTGGACAGTTTTCAAAGTTAATACAAGATATAAAACTTACTGGTGATAAAAATATTGATGATTATAATGCTATAGTTTTGTTAAATACAATTTCTAATTTATACATGGATATAAAATATGCTATTAAATATGGGCGTGATTATGTAACATTAGATGTAGTTATTAATGGGTTAAAATCTAAAGAGTTAGATTTACAAATTCATAAGTCCAATAAGGGTGAAGTCATGTATAATAGAGGTAGGTCTCCTTTTAGATCAAATAAAAAGGGTAATTTTGGAAATAATAATAATAGTAATAAAAACCAAAATAATAAAAATAAATATAGATCTAAAAGTAGATGAATCAATAGATCTAGAACTCCGAATAAATGGGGTAAAAGATGTTTTAATTGTGGTGATCCTAACCATTTTATACGTGAGTGTCCTAAAAGAAAGATTAATAATGGTACAAACAGTAATAATAATGGTAGCCAACAACATGTTAGTGAGTTAGCAAATATGACATTACTTGATCGAAATTATGGTGATGTGTTTACTGTTACTGTCGACTGCTTGAATATGAACAATGTATGTATGAATGAATGGCTTATTGATTCTGGATGCACTTACCATATTACTCCATTAAAATCAATTTTTTGTGAATACAAAACTTTAGAAAATTGCACTGTTTCCATGGCTGATAATAGTGTCTCTAATGTGCTTGAAATATGTAGTGTAAATTTGAAATTTAGCACTGGTTTTGTGTTAAAATTAAATAATGTGAGACATGTACCTAGTTTATCAAATAATCTGCTTTCTTGTATTGCTTTATCAGATTTAGAATTAGAAAGAAAATGAGGAAATGATTATATGAAAATTACAAAGGGCTCTTTAGTTGTGTTTAAAGTTGTAAAACGAAATAACCTATACGTTACTTGTGCTGAACCAATTAATATGCCTGTAAACACAATAAATTCTGTTAAAAAGAATAGTGATTTGTGGCATAAGAGATTAGAACACTTAAGTAATAAGGGATTAGAAATTTTACATAAAAATAGATCCTTAGGAAATATAAAATTTAATCATGTGTCCTTTTGTGATAATTGTGTGTATGGTAAACACCATAGGGTCCAATTTCCCCATCCCCTAGTGAAAAACGTGATTTGTCTAAATCTGTATTGGATTATTTGCATCCTGATGTGTGGAGCCCAGCTAGTGAGCCCACTCATGGTGGGTCTAGATATTTCTTATCCATTATTGACGATTTTTCAAGAAAAACCTGGGTATTTCTTATGAAAAATAAATATGATGTGTTTGATGTTTTCAAAAATTGGAAAATTAAAATTGAAAATCAAACAGCAAAGAAAATTAAATATCTTAGAACTGATAATGGTTTAGAATTTTGCAACTCCTAGTTTGATGTTTTTTGTCAAGAAAATGGTATAAAGAGACATAGGACTGTCCCCTATACACCCCAGCAGAATGGGGTGGCTGAGAGGATGAACCGGACTCTCTTGGAGAGAGTTCGAAGTCTTTTGGCTTCATCCGATTTTTCTAAAAAATTTTGGGGGAAACTGTTATGACAACAGCTTATATAGTCAATAGATCACTCTCTATTCCTTTGAATGGTAGGAAAATTGATTTTTCAAATATTCGGGTGTTTGGGTGTTCTGCTTTTATACGTGTTAATAGTGACAAATTATATTTGGTTTTTTCGAGTTGGTTGGGGTTGAGCCTAACCAAATCTAGTTCAATATTTGTGTTCTTACTCGATTTCATTAATAAAATACTTAGATCCGTTTATATTTTTAATAACAGTAGGCATGTCTTGGCAAGTGAACTCTCATTAACACGACCAAATTTCATAATTTTGCCTGTTCAACTTAGGCATAGTAATCATCGAAACATTGCTACTGCGGGTATCCATGAGAGGCAATCAGATAAAAGAATTCAAAGATTAAATTTAAATCGATCCCAACAATATAATTAACTAGAAATATCACAAACGAATACTAAAACTTTAAATCCAAAAATCATAGGTCCCAATAAGGCCTGTACATGCAACAATCAAATAATCATCCCAATAAATGAGAGAATCATAAAAAAGATAGATGCAGAAGATGAAGAAGACAACGAACAACACGGCAACAAGAGGACAAACTGCGAAAAGATTATATAATTGGACAAAAACAACAACAATCGACAGAAGAGCCAAGGTGAAGAAGAAGAGGTAATTGGCAGCTGCTCTTTATTTTTTTTTAAAAAAAATTGAATCGAAAACGAAATTGGTAATTCGAATAAAAAAAAAAAAATTCTATTTAAATATAATTATAAATTCATTGTTCAATTTCAAATTTTCAATCAAAATCAATTTGAATTTGGTCTTCATCTAATTGATCGAATTCAAATTAAACATAATTAAATTGAATTCAATATTTGTTTTTTTTATTAAAAAAAAAATCAGATATTGTATAATTTTAAAATGATTAATTTAGGTTAAATACTGTAGTAATATCATTAAAGATAAATAAAAACGGCTGACTATAAGTAAATATATATATTTATAATAGTATACCTAAACAAAATATTAGTATATTATATAGAACTAATCATATCATATTATATATATATATATATATATATATAAAAGAGCTCAAAACATGTACCCGCCTTTTATAAATTTATTGAATTTTGCAATCTCAGAATTGAGATTTTTTTTTTTTTTTTTAAGTTTGTTTTTTTCTTTTATACAATCCATCATAGGAATCATATATATATAAAAGAGCTCCAAGGTTACATTTCAGAATTTTGAATTTTTTTGATTTTTTTTTTTTTTACTGTTTTTTGCATAATAGTAGTTTGGAAGTTTATTTTTAAGTGGATTAGTTTTTCACGGAGTAATTTATATAGTGAAGTAAGATCTAAAATTTCATCTCTTTGTATTAGAGAATATTGCCACCAGAGAAGAAGATTTCTTCAGGCATGTTTTACAGGATGTTG
This sequence comes from Andrographis paniculata, assembly GCF_009805555.1. Classification (NCBI taxonomy): domain Eukaryota; kingdom Viridiplantae; phylum Streptophyta; class Magnoliopsida; order Lamiales; family Acanthaceae; genus Andrographis; species Andrographis paniculata. Next base: position 1,029,506 of record NW_026137577.1, read on the forward strand.
TTCTTTTTTTAAAATTTAATTTATGGTAGAAGCAATAGAAACTTTTACTTATTCTTCAAGTTCTTATATTTAAGTTTTTGAATAAATTTAAGTTTTTCAATAAATTTTACACAGTGTTGTTCTTATTTTATTTTATTTTTTAATTTAGTTTTTACTTCTTTCTCAAGTTCATGTTATTTGATTCATATTTATTTTTATTAATTATATTTTTTTGAATTTTTGTATAATTTTTTAGCCCTATTTAGAAGTCCGTCTTTTTTAAGTAAGTTTTTGAATAAATTTAAGTTTTATTTCTTTCTCAAATTCTTATATTTTCCTATTATTTGATTCATATTTATTTTTATTAATTATATTTTTTAAAATTTTTGTATAATTTTTTAGCTCTGTTTATCGTAGAAGACAAATTTTTTATTAATTATACTCCCCCGTCCCACATGTCATGTCCACGTTGGCGTTTCTGTCCGTCTCATATACCATGTCACTTTTACACACTTTAATCTCATTTTAAACTTTTTAATTTTTTTTTAAAATTTTAATTAAACTTAGTCATTTTAATCTTAATTTATAATTATTTATATTATAGGATAATTATTTTTACTAATACATTCTTAATTATCTACTAATTACACATCTCCTAAAATACCGTGTCTACACTGTCTAAAGTGTAGCAGACAAGGTATGTGGGACGGAGGTATTATTTTTTTTGAATTTTTGTATAATTTTTTAGCCCTATATATATATATTTTTTTTTTGGGTGAAGACAATTTTTCTATCGGAAAAGATTACCACCGGAGGCAGGAGCGTAAGTCCGTAATCTTGAATTAAGTTTTTGAATAAATTTAAGTTTTTCAATAAATTTTACACGGTGTTGTTCCTTTTTTTTTAATTTAATTTTTACTTATTTTCTTATATTTTTCTGTTATTTGATTCATATTTATTTTTATTAATTATATTTTTTTTGAATTTTTGTATAATTTTTTAGCCTTGTTTCTTTATGGTAGAAGACAAAATTTTTATTAATTATATTTTTTTGAATTTTTGTATAATTTTTTAATCCTGTTTATTATTATTATTATTATTGTAGAAGACGAAATTTTTCCACCGGAAAAGATTCCCACAGGAAGCGGGAGTAGATTGAATAAATCTATGTTTTTCAATAAATTTTATACAGTGTTTTTTTTCATTTAATTTATGGTAGAAGCAACAGAAAATTCTTATATTTTCCTATTATTTTATTTGTATTTATTTTTATTAATTATATATTTTTGAATTCTTTAATAATTTTTGAGCCCTATGTATTGTTTATGGTAGAAGACAATTTTTCTACCATAAAAACCAGGAGCATAAGTCTATTTTTTTTTAAGTAAATTTTTGAATGAACTTGAATTTTTAAATAAATTTTCATTGATGAATTCTCCAATAAATTTTTGTATAATTTAAGTTTTTTAATAAATTTAGGCATATCTTTATATTCAATCAAAAATAATTTGTAGAAAGAATAATCCCTAAAATAATAACCCAGTATTTTTTTTACATCCATAGTAGGAATTTTTTTAAAGAATATTTCATCTATACTTAATAATACTATTATATTATAATCTTATATTCAATTAAGAAATAAAAGTAAAATGCTACAAAATTAAATATCTACTTTATAATTGGACGGAGATAGTATAATTCATTGATATATTTTATTTTTTTATATTGATAAAAAATATATATAATATATATTTACTTTATATAAAAATAAAATGCTACAAAATTAAATATTTACTTTATAATTGGACGGAGATAGTATAATTTATTGATATTATTTTATTTTTATATTGATTAAAAAAATATATAATATATAAAAAAATTACTATTAAACAAAATGATTATAATTTTTTTCATTGATTTTACCATGAGTAGCACGGCTTTTCCGCTAGTAATATATAAATCAAATATAAGTGTATATAATATTAAAAATTAATAAATTAATAAATTATTAGAATTTGAAATTGGATAATGCCGGATCCATGGAAACAAAAACAATTTTGAATTCGATATATCTGAATTCAGTCCAAATTATCCAATTATCGATTTTGTTTTGTTTTTAATTTAAATTCGAAATCGATCGTTATTTCGGAAATCGATTATTTTGTACACCCTAGTGTTGGAAAGTATGGGTATTGTGAAAATAAACGTGAAATCGACTCAAGGATGGATCCTCTTTCCGAAAATTAGATACGTCTCGGTAGTGCCTCCGGTGGATGACGTTCTAATCCAAAGATAAAACGGTTTCCGTCTTCAATGAGAGTGACACCTCTAATCGTTGGAGCTCCGGCGAACAAAAACGAGAGAGGGACTGAGCTAGGGAGGCTTCCGAAAAGCTAGAAGAGAGGAGAGAAGGACGAAAGGATTGTTTGTTGTTGGTTTGTTGTTGGTGATTAGAATGAAGGGAGAGACCCTTTATATAGGCGTCTCCACTCTGCTAAAAAGACAAAGGGATCAATTACGATAATAATTACGACCTTAATTATCGATGTAATTAATTATAAATTCAAACCTTCCATTTGAAGCAGTCGTAATTGATTCTAATTACAAACCTTCCGTTTGTGACGATCGTAATTTATTCTAATTTCAAACATTCCGTTTGAAACGATTGTAATTTATTCTAATTTCAAACCTTCCGTTTGAGATTATAATAAATTTATCCAACGGTTAATATTTTATCCAAATAATATTGCGACTTAGGCTATATACCCGGATTTAATTTGGAGTTGCACAATTTGGTTTGTCTCGAGACAGACAAAATAGCCAAAATATTAACCAAATCCCATACACAATAAATAAATAATAAACCAAATCCAAATTAATTATATTAATTTGGTACACCGGCCCGTCGCATTTTCACTCACAAAATAATCGATTGCAAAATAGCCGATTATCCAACAATCCCCCACATGAGTGGAAATGCCCATAAAGGACGGAAACCCAACACAATCCCTATGAGACATTGACACTTCAAGACATGTAGTTTTTTGCTTTAAACCTTCCATAGTCAATATTACAGAGTGCTGGTGGCCCTGCGTGCACTTAGTCAATAATATTGACGTGTCGTTGTCTCAATCTCAACTTTGTTCTCACGTTTTGATCTATTTCGGCCATGGATCTTGTCTTTGGATTCATAAGTGTTTCATTTGAAGCGGCCCACACTTCACACTTATATAGGTAATCCTATGTCAATGTATCTAACTCACACCTTTAGGATCATTAAGAGTCATTGACTCAACCTTACCACTTTTGCACATTATAACACTCATTGCTTTTCAGGGAATTGTATTGAGTGTTTGTGTCAGACTCTTACAGTTTAGTTTTCCCATTGAACCAAAGCTTGGGATTTCCAAGTGATTTGGTTGGGTTACCACTGTAATTATCTTTATCTTGTGGATTTCAAACTCATTCCCTTTAGCAGTTTGTATATTTGATCTCTCTGCAACCCTTTGGTTAGCGGATCCGTTAGGTTTTCTATTGATTTTACATATTCAATAGTCAAAACCCCACTGGTGATCAAATGTCTTACAGTGTTATGTCTACGTCGGATATGTCGCTTTACCGTTGTAAATTCTATTCTTAGTGCTTGCTATTGCAACTTGGTTATCGCAGTGAATCATTACTGGAGGTACTGGTTTAGTCCAGTATGAAATATCATCAATGAAGTTCCTCAGCCATTCGGCTTCTTCGCCAGCTTTGTCCAAGGCGAAGAACTTCGATTCCATTGTGGACCGTGCAATGCATGTCTATTTTGTGGATTTCCACGAGACAGCTCCTCCTCCAATTGTAAATACATATCCACTTGTAGATAGTGAGCCTTTTGCATCGGATATCCAATTGGCATCGCAGTACCCTTCGAGTTTGTCTGTAGCCTTTTACTACGAGACGGGCTTTGTATTTGTTAATAGACCCATCAGCCTTGAGTTTCTTTTTCAAAACCCATTTACACCCTAGTGGTTTGCAACCTTCGGGTAGGTCAGATAACACCCAAGTGTTATTTTGCATTATTGAGTCTATTTCACTATCTATTGCTTCCTACCAAAAGGAGCATCAGGACTAGATAGTGGTTCATTGATCATTGCTGGATCATTGTCTAACGTATACGTAACAAAATCCGGACCAAAGGTTTTCTCAATCCTTGTCTTTTTGCTACGCCTAAGCTCTGAAGTCTCTTGATCAGGGCTATTGGTCAATTGTCTTTTTACGCCATGTAGTTCTTCATATACGGATTTTGGGTTTGACTGCATCCGTTCCTTACAAGGGTAGATATTTTGAAAGAATGTGGCATTCTTTCATTCTATCGTAGTTCCCTCGGTTATCCCAGGGATTTCCGATTTGTGAACTATGAAACGATAAACACTACTGTTTAGTGCGTATCCGATAAATATGCAGTCTACTATCTTTGGGCCGATAGTGACTTGCTTTGGAGCCGGAACTTCCACTTTTGCTAAGCACCCCTACACTTTAAAGTATTTGTATGTGGGCTTCTTTCATTTCCATAGTTCGTAAGGGGTGGTATCCTTACCCTTAAGTGAAATCTTGTTCAGGATATAATTTGCAGTCAGTGCCGCCTCCCCCCACAAGTTTTTGGGAAGTCCTAAACTTATCAACAACGCATTCATCATTTCCTTAAGTGTTCGATTTTTGTGTTCTGCAACGCCGTTCGATTGAGGTGAATATGGAGCCGTTGTCTGATGAATTATGCCACTTTCGTTACATAATTCTTCGAACGGGGCCACATATTCGCCACCTCTATCACTTCGAACTGTCTTGATTTTACAGTCAAGTTCTTGAAGGCCTCAATTGCTTTGCTCTTTTCCCTTAATAGGTAAAGATAGCAATACTTTGTGCAGTCATCGATAAAGGTGATGAAATATTTCTTTTCACCTCCAGTTTGCACAAATTTTAAATCACATACATCGGTGTGAATTAACTCTAATAGCTTAGTCTTCCTTTCGACAGACGGGAAAGGTAATTTTGCCATTTTGGCCTCCACGCAAACTTCACATTTGTTTTGAGTGTTCACCTCTTTTATATTTAGTAAGTTCATATTTACTAATCTTTTTATAGCATTTAGGTTTACATGACCTAGTCTGGAATGCCATAAATCAGAACACTCAATCAAGTATGAAGAAGAAGCAACATTTTTATTATCAGTAGGTGGTGCTCGGTGCACGGCCATGACATTCAATTTGAACAACCTATTTGTAAGGTAACTCCTAGTTAGGAACATCTCGTTTTTTGATAATATAAATTTATCTGCTACAAAGACAAGTTTAAAACTATGCCTAACTAGCGGCGATCTTGAGACGAGATTTTTTCGAATGTCTAGCACATGCAGGACATCTTTCAGGGTTAGTTCTTTTCTAGATCTCATCTTTAGCACCACGTTCCCTACGCCTTGGACCTCAGAAGTTGCATGATTTCCCATGTGCAGCTTCCTCCCTTCGGTCTCCTTGTAGGTCGAGAAGTTTGTTTTGTTGGAGCAAACATGGCAGCTTGCTCCGGTGTCAATATACCAAGCTCTTGGACTATCCACATTATTTGTTTCGTACACAACAGCGACAATGTCATCACTATTGAGATCACGATCAGTCCGGTGGCTCGTCTCGACCAGTTGGGAACTCGGCTTCTTCTTTTTTGGTGTCTTACAGTCCTTAACCTGGTGTCCTGTTTTACCACAGTTAAAACACTTACCTGTAAACTTGGACTGTTTGCTTTGCCTTTGTCCGTTTGAGTTGGGCGTGCACGTTTTTTGGCGGGATCTCTGACCAAGTTGGCTTTAGCAATATCTCCACTTTTAGCCTTGTGCTGTTTTTTGTTGTCTTCCTCTATCCAGATTCGGACAATCAGATCTTCAAGCCTCACTTGATTTAGCTCATGCTGTAGCCCGTGCTTGAAGTTGCTCCAACTCGGGGGCAATTTCTCGATCATCACACTCGTGATGAACTTTTCTGGCAGTGACATCTCCTTGTCGATAATAGAGTGAACAATATGTTGAAATTCTTACATTTGTTCGACAATAGACTTGTCATCTACCATCTTATAGTCCATAAACCGGGCCGCAACAAACATTTTAGACCCGACATTCTCGAACTTATATTTTTTTTCAAGGGCATTCCACAACCCTTTCGCACTCTTTATTTTGCAATATACATTATAAATAGAGTTAGAGAGACTACCTAATATAGTATTTCTTGTCATGTAATCTCCATGTGCCCACGATGCATAATTCGCATGCGCCTGCTGATCCGGACCGGGCTCTGGGTGATTGGGCCATCGTGCAACACGAACATGGCAAATCCAATCGCAGTCAAGTAGAATAGCATCTTCTCCTGCTACCTCTTAAAGTTCACTCTCGTGAATGGTTGTGGAACTTGTACATGGGGCATCATCCGTGGGCCAAGCCCAGGACCAACAATTTGGGCTGCGAATGAAGCAGAGGGCGGCCACAAACCCAAGAAATCCCCCATATCCCCCAGAGGCAAATCCAGAAAACAAAGGGCTGCCCATAAAGGGAACTCGCCCAAGTGAAGGAGCGACTACCTTGTCTGCGGTTCCGGCGACTCCTCCGGCGATTCCTCCGGCGGTGGCTCCGATGAATTTTCCGGTGACATCTCCGGTGGCGATTCTGGCGGCGGCTCCGGCGGAGATTCTGGAAACTTTTCCGGCGATGGCTCCGGCGACTTTTCCGGATGAGGCTCCGGAGACTTCTCCGGCGGCGGTTTCGGCAGGGGTTGACATTCTCGCAAAGTACTATCTAATTTTTTATTGTTGGAAAGTATGGGTATTGCGAGAATATACGTGAAACCGAGTCGAGGATGGATCCTCTTTTCGAAAATTAGATACGCCTTGGTAGTGCTTCCGGTGGATGGCGTTCTAACCCAAAGATAAAACGATTTCCATCTTCAATGAGAGTGGCACCTCTAATCGTTGGAGCTCTGACGAACAAAAACGAGAGAGGAACTGAGTTGGGGAGGCTTCTGGAAAGTTAGAAGAGAGGAGAGAAGGACGAGAGGATTATTTGTTGTTGGTTTGTTGTTGGTGATTAGAATGAAGGGGGAGGCCCTCTATATAGACGTCTCCACTCCTCCAAAAAGGCAGGGGATCAATTACGATCATAATTACGACCTTAATTATTGATGTAAAAATTCAAACCTTCCGTTTGAAGCAGTCGTAATTGATTCTAATTACAAACATTCTGTTTGCGACGATCGTAATTTATTTTAATTTCAATCATTCCGTTTGAAACGATTGTAATTTATTCAAATTTCAAACATTCCGTTTGAGATTATAATAAATTTATCCAACGGATAATATTTTATCTAAATAATATTGCGACTTAGGCCATATACCCGAGTTTAATTTAGGGTTGCACAATATGGTTTGTCTCGAGACAAGCAAAATAGCCAAAATATTAACCAACCCCATTCACAATAAATAAATTCCAAATAAATTATATTAATTTAGTACACCGGCCCGTCACATTTTTACTCACAAAATAATCGATTGCAAAATAACCGATTATCCAAACACCTAGGTTGTTCTATAAGCTGTCAAGTCTCCATTCTTTCTCTTGATATGCTTGCTTAAAAATTCCAAACTCCAGAAAGCATATCATGCATGTAGCATAATCTCACTCTTCTCCTTGAAATTGGACATAGAAGATTTGCAGTTGAATTTGATGATGATGATGGTTGACTTGTTGGTGGATTTAAGTCATCATCATTTTGTTTATGTTGAAATATATAGTTATCTGAGTTAGCAAATATTATTCAAACTGAGGAAATTTTTTGATGCAAAGAAATTTGTAAGTGTTACTAAGACCATCCGCATCAATGAAATTCAATGAGTTTTTTCCCTCTCTTCTATTTATTTCACGTCATATTCTCTCTCTGTCACGTTATCGAAAAACTCATTTTATTTTATACCGGCATCAAATAAACTTATTTATACAAATTATAATTTTTTTTTACTTAATATTATTAAATTATCTATTTTTAAAATAATTTAAATAATAATTATTTTATCTGATATACATATTTATTATCTAATAATTTAACTTATAAATTATAAAAATTATTATTATTATTATTAATTAAAATTTTATTATAAAATATATAATTTTATAAAAAATAAAATTATTAAAGTTATTAATATATATATATAATTAAAATAAAATATATAAAAATAATAAAAAATAGATCATTTTTTTTTTTTTGCTGTGCAGAATGCTGGTTCTAGCTTATTTTACCATTTTTCTTTTTCTTTTTTTTTTCTTTTTTTAATGCAGCCATGGAGGATTCTCTGCACGAGAAAAATCTACGCGTGTGTATATATATATATATAAGAAAAAAAAAGAAGCAAAATATCCTTTTAAAATTTAGTTAACTTATTAGCAATAATGAACTTCGCTAGGCTCTAGAAAAATAGAATAAAAATGGATTAGGTAAAAGTCCGAAAACACCCTTCTTTATTTTAGAAAAACACAGCTGCTAACACTCCTCTTTATTTTAGAGATTGCAAATCGAATCTAGCCATTATAAATAGTTTCGTAAAAATGTCAATCACGGTAGACTCTGGGCACAAAGTAGAGGATCGTTCACCTAGGGCCCAATATAACTGAAGGATCCGTTAAATATTAATATTTTATTGATGCAAGGACTAAATTATAATGCCTAGATTATTTTTATGGATTAAATAATTATGAGATTAATTAATATGATATTTATTTTGTTTGATTAAATATAAGATGACATAAACTTTAGTATAAATATTACGCTAATAAATTAATCCTATCCATCTAGTAGGATTAATTATATTTAATTAGCATATTAGTATAGCAGACTTTAATCAATATCCAACTTTAATCTATTATAGCAAACATGTGATTATGATGGATAAAATAATATTATTCGCCATAATCTTCCAAAGTAAAGACATCCTATAGCTATAGTTATTATATAAAAAATTTATTTGATTTATTTAAAACTAAGCATAATGTAGTTTGGTCTGTATGAGATTGTTTTGTAATGATGGGGTTACGGATTCTAATTCATAAGTTATAAAATTTTAAAATTATTTAAATTATTACTTCCCTCTGTCTAGGTAAAGTATCCAGATTAAAGTTATAATTAGTAAATAATTAAGAATTATATCAGTAAAAATAATTATTATATAATAAAAATAATTATATATTAAGATTAAAATAACCAAATAGTTTAATTAAGATTAAAAAATATTAAATTATTGTTAAAGTGTATAAATATATTTCTAAAAAAATTAACGATAGACACTTTATGTGAGATTGAGAGAGTATTATAAATAAAAATATATTATTTATATATGTTTAGGAACCCTGTTTTTGTTTTGGCCGTGCCTCTCGAAAGTCAGGATCGGCTTTGATGTCAAGTATTTAACATTTTTTTTTTATGTAAAACTCGCAGTGGCTACTGTTCAAGAGTGCTTTAGGTAAATATTCGTCTGAATTTAATAATCTGCAAATTAGACCTAACAAAACAAGTCGAACCCATTACTGAACTATATGCAGCAGGCAAGAAACCAAAGCAAAATGACTATACAACCTTCAAGAACCGCCAGCAAAATATTGACAAGCTTCTTGTGCAGCATTACCATGGAATAGCCATGAGCTATCATCACATGAAACTTACATTTCTCATCTAAAGGATCCTCTTCTGTTTTCATCCCCAGCCCTGAGAAGTCGCAGTCCCATTCTTTCTGCTCCTTCAGCTGGTAATACATCCTGGGGTCGATGCTCTTGGCCCTCTCGTCGATGAGGCTGAATTATAAGTAGAAGTCTATTTTTCCCTTCCGGGCCGGCGTTCCTTGCCCGCTCAACGCGTGTTGCAGCAGCCCTTGGTTGAATCTCCTTGCATATGGAATGGTCGCGTGCTTGTCTCCGGCGGTGGGCCACCCGAATTCACCGACTATGATCTTCATGTCGGGGTACCCTGCTTTTGAATTTAAGTAGAGTAGTTTGATGTTGAAGTGCTTTGTTTTGCCACGAAAGATTAGATTGCAAGAAATCACTATTGTAGCTTGATTTTCAACAAGAATTTCGATTTTTTTTTTTCAATTTGTGGAAGTTGGAGTTCACTAAGAATTTTTCTTAGCCATGTGTTTGGTTCATAGTAATAGTTGCAACAAATAGGGATAGAAATAGGCCAAGTCAGACTTGGCTTTCGCTAAACATGCCAGACTTATTTTAAAAAACTTAGCTTGTAATATAAGAATTGTAAATTCTACAAGTTTATTTGAAAACTTATATAATAATTAATCTTTTATTTTTTTTAAAATTCAATATTAATGAAAAAAAATATTAATGCAATTATTATTTTATGTATATATAATTATAGTTACAATAAATCAATCTTATATTTGGTTATTATCACTAAATTATCTTTTTTAAGAAAAATATAAATACCTAAAAATATAATGAATTTATATATATTAAATCAAAATTATATATTAAATAGGCTGACCTGATGAGCCTAAAAGGCTATTTGTAAAGACTAAGTCTATTTTAATTAATTAAATAGGCTTTAATATAAGCTTAAATCGAATTATTTAAATAAATAGGTCAGACCGAGCTAGACCTTATGTAAGCTAGGCCGTAGGTCCTTGATAGGTCGTTTAGCCTATTTCCACCCCTAGCAACAATAAACTCGACTTCAATAGTGGATTGTATAACAACTCGACTCCAAGAAAGATATGTTGCGGAAATTAAGAAAAAAAAACACACAAGAACATAAATATTTATTGATTGAGTTCGAAAAGGACAATATACGTCTGGAGGCGATCAAATCAGATATTTTTACTAGTACATAATTTTAGAGTGTTGGTTACAAGTGTGTATATATATATAGGTCAAACCCAAAAATACAAATTATACTTCTAAATTATCCATTATCAACTTTATCAAGGCCATCTTCTTTGCACATTTTCTCCTCTTGATTCATAGAAGTGCTAATTTCCTTGTATTCATCGAAAAAAATTTCCTTTGACATTTGAAGATTTTAAGTTCAGCCCGCTTGATCTCCATCCCCAAGAAAAAAACCCATTAGTTCAAGGCCTCATTTCAAGAACCCCCATCATCTCTTGTTAATCTTTACCTTTTCAATATTTTTTTACAACAAGAATCAATACTTTTACTCAGAATATATGAGTTTTACACCTATATTATTTCTTTTACCTCCAAAAAAAAAAATGAATACCAACAAATAGTTATTGTTAGATAATAAAATTATATAATAAAGCAATGTCCCTTAAAATAGTAAATGTAATGAAATGAATGTAATCATATTGGCATGAGTGTTAAAGAAAACATCATTTAAATATTACAATGAATATAATGTGAATTAGAAAGATAAAACATATAACAAGATAGAAATAATAATTACAAGAGATACTTTTAGGGAAGCCTTCAAGAACATTGGTTTTTTTTTTTTTTCTTTTTCATGACGTGGGAGCCGCCGCTATCCGAAAGTGTGCACTGAGTAAACTTCCGGCCGAATCTAATTCACTGCAAACTAGGGCTGGCAGGTCAAAAACATTGTTGATTCATGATGTGGTGATGCGGGTTCATTATGTGGGGGAGAGATAAGTCTTCGAGTATGCGAGTCATCTTGGATTTCGCTGCAAAATATCAGCACACTTTCAGCTTTTTCATCCCTCTTTGCAGCCGATTTAGATTTAGCTCCAGGCAGTCTATTATTTCCAAACTTTCCAAATGTTCGAGCCCACCAAAAACATTAATTAGGTGGAGGTTGCGAAGTTTCGCAAGGTAGAAGACTTTGAAACTCAGAAAACCGAGCAAATTCATTATATGATCCAAGCAATGTGTTGGGAAAAATGGGAGAGTGGGCTGAAACACGTACATGTAAGAGGCCAATTCTTCCGAGTCTAATGGTAGCGGAAATAGGAAACCAAAAGATATTTGCACTTCGAAAAATATGCTATGTTGTTCCGTGATTATAAATCTTGTGTTTCTCACAAATACTTGCCTATGGCTGGCCAAGATCAAACAGAAAAAAAATAGCACACAAGATTTGTTAACCAAGTTCGATGTAACTATCTACATCTGGGGGATTTGAATATAAGAAACGTCCACTAAACCTATCACTAGGTATACAAGAGACTTAATGACTCAACAAACAAAGACCCAAAGCTATCATCTCCTACAGTCTTCTTTATATCATAATGTATAAGAAATTAGGGATTAAACCACAGTTCTAATCATAATAGACTACCTGTCTAATTGAGAGTAAGCGAGTATAGGTTGATCTTATTCTCCTATTGTAAATTCATTTCCTCTTTCAGATGAGCTACAAATGGTCATGATAGCTAACATTCTCTTTTAGATCAAGAAGTAACGAAAACGAAAAGATTGAGAGAAGATACATTTTTCTCTCACTAGATTCAAACTCAATTTTTTACTATTTTACATGACTGTGTGATAGTATGCCTATAATACAAACACACTGTCTCAGTGCAGTATTTGACTAACCAATATTGAGGTATTCAATGCGCTACCACAAACCTGTACTATTGTTTTTGTTTTATTCTGAACGTTTTTCAACGTTTGACAATCCATATCCAAACAGAACCTGTGCAAAATGGGCACAAAAAAACTATACATAAGGTCTTTAGCAACAATATACAACATTTTATTTTTGTGTCGTCCTCGAGTTCCGACACCCTAAAAGGTTAGCGTAACATATGCCAAAATAAGAAAATGTACTTTTGTAACACAATGTTATGTAACTAATCAACTGGAGGTGTAACAAATTTGGTAAGTTCCCAATTTTCAGCATTGGATCTACTATGAAATGGCCATGAAGCTAGCTCAAATCTCGAAATACTTTCCGAAGACTCGGGCAACTCCTTTAGAGGTTGATTTATAACAAGTTTGGTTAGGTGATGCAACTTAACATCCCTTCCAAGGAAACATGAGGCTTTCTTGAATTCTATTCTAAGTCCATCAAAACAAGATACTCAACTCAGCCAACGAGTTCAAGAGCATGCCAGTATTAACGCCCTTAAAAAACTTCAACAACAATTATCGTAGACTCACCAATTTCGCAAGATGCTCAATCACAATGTCCTTTGTTGAAACAAAGGCAAGAGTATGAAGATTCTTCAATGTGTTCAATCTCAAAGGTTTCTCACACTTGATGCAACTCGGCATGTAAAGATGCCGCAAGCTATCCAATTTCCGTATAATATTTGGGATTTCGACGGTTGCATTCTTGTACAAGTTAATCGTTTGAAGGTGTCCGAGATGACCTAAATTTTTGGTAACTTTTCTATTCTATTGTTGCACAGTCCGAGGTACATCATTATGGTGTCGGACATGTCATCTTCCAAAATATAACAAATAACCTCATGCAAGGGGTTTAGTTACCCTAACCGTCTTCTTCCTACTCTTCTGTACGTTCCAATCAAAAAGTACATTGTGATTTATTTATTTATTTTTACTTTTATCAAAATTAATTTTATAATTGAATTGTAATTTAATTCATAGTTAGTTGTTAAAAGCTTAAATGGATTCTTTTTGTATTTACAAATGTGGTTATAAAAACAAAATTAAGCTTTTTCGATTTCTCTTGAGAAAGCAAGTGCTCCCTTCGTCCCTTAACAATCTATCCATTTTTCCATTTTGGTCCGTCTCATAACAATGTATCCGTTTTCTTTTTTAGTAATTGTACTATCAACTTGACATTACAAATACCCTTCTAATTTACAATATATTACACAAATGTCATTACCTTTATATCATACAATACTAATAGGGTTAATTTAGTCTTTTTACCTTTATTTCTACTTTATCCCAATATAATACTAATATTTCTAAAACTCCGTGCAAAAAGCAAATGGATAAATAGATTGGGGACGGAGGGAGTATAATTTAGTGAAAAACACTATTGTCAAATAGCGAGAGCATAGAACACAATAATAAAAAAAACACCGCAGTGTTGTGTCTATATGTTGATCTTGTGTTATTCTGTAACGTCTTTGTTGTACCATATAGATACAGATAAATTAATAACCTTCTTTAATATTGGCTCTTAGATACTAAATTAAATAAATCTAACGGTGCATATTTAATCAACACTCTGTTGATGATTTGGCTTTCAACACAATAACAGAGCCGCCTTAATAAATATTATTATTATTATTATCTTCGTTCGATTCTAAAGATCACATTTATTTTTTATATGTTGATATTTGAATAGTAATTATTTATCAAAACGTAGTACAAATTAAGAGAAATGGACAAAAATACTTCTATTAGTGTCTTATAATACTGATAGAAGGACAATAGTACAAAAAAATATTATACAAATATAAAAATATTCTTAATGTTAAGTACAATGACATAAAAGATAAAAGTAACTCTTATAGGTGGACGGATGGAGTAATAACTATGAATTATAAATGGATCATCCGTTAAAAAATCTCTAGGTGGGTGGAGGACGATTAGATTTGCAATTTAGAAAGATACGTAGACGTAGACATAGTTAGGAAAAATACATACGGCAATTGAAAAAATAAAATATTTAATTAGGGTTTAAATTAACTTTAGAATTAAAAATAAATTGGGTAATTATGAATATATATGTAGGCATTAAAAATTAAATGTTTAAATTAAATTAAATGTAATGTATTTTGAAAGAAAATAAAATTATAATAAAATAAATATATAGTATTTAATTATGCACATATGTTAATCTTTGTACAATAAATATCAACAATTAATACAAGAATCTGCTTAAAATGGAAGATATCTACAAATATTATGTGTATAAATAGAGTCACAATAATTTTGGCAACAAAATAAATTAATAAATGAAGTATATAAATTAATATCTTCCGAAAAAAGACAATAATATAAAGATTTTGGCGAGAAAGAAAAGTGCACAATCAAATCCATCAATAATGGAAAACAACATCGGATGAAACATGAAATATTATAAAATTTTCCTATTAGCCAATTAGGACGCGCCACGTGGCATCATTAAAAAAGAAAGCCGAGGTCACCCCTCCCCTATAAATAGGAGTTATGGCAAATTCATTTGACACACAGAAGTTACATCGAGGATTCAAGCAAATGGGTAAGTCTCTAGACTATCTCTGTATTGTTCTTCATGTTCTTCTTGTCTTTCGAAGCGTTCTTCGTTGAAAGTCACTAATTTGGACAAATGATCCAATATTGGTTGACGAATTGATGGAGTTAACGTTCTTCGTCGTATGCCCAAACCGAAGGAATGATCAAAGCTTCAAAAGCCGTTGAAGGATCCGTCAAAGCCAAGGAAGAGCTTCCCAAGTTCATCCCAAAATTTCAAGGTGTTTGTCGCGTTCTTCGTCAAAAGCATCAATCAGACTCTCTTCGATCCAAAAGTCAAAGGGACACGCCGCCAAAAGTGTTATTGAGCACCAAATCCATCTCTTCAAAGATCAAAACCTCGGAGCATCTAAAGAAAACATCAAATCCAAAGTCAACGATCAAGTCGCCCACACGGAGACCAAAGCTCTCCAAAAGGCGGCAAAGCCAAACCAAAGATCAAAACCATGGATCGTCCAAAAAGACATCAAATCCAAAGCCGATGATCAAATTGTCCACACGGGGACCGAAGCTCTCCAAAAAGGAGGCAAAGCCAAACCAAATACAAAGTCTCGGATCGTCAAAAGAAGAAATCAAATCCAAAGGTGACGATCAAATCGCTCCCCACGGAGACCAAAGCCCTTCGAAAGGCGGCAAAGCCAAACCAAAAATCAAAGTCTAGGATCGTCCAAAGAAAACATCAAATACAAAGCCGACGATCAAATCGCCCGTACGGAGACCAAAGTTCTCCAAAAGCGGAAAAATCAAAGCAAAGATCAAAGCCTCAGATTGTCTAAATAAGACATCAAATCAAAAGTCAATGATCAAATTGTCCATACGGAGACCAAAGCTCTTCAAAAGGCATCAAAGTCAATACAAAGATTAAAGTCTCAGATCGTCCAAATAGGACATCAAATTCAAAGCCGACGATCAAATCGCCTACACGGAGACCAAAGTCCTCAAAAGTCCGGCAAAGTTAAACCAAAGACCAAATTTCTTCGGATCAAAGAAGCCATTGAAAACCAAGTTGGAAAATAAATCGACCCGAAAAAAGAATTAAAGGACCCATTTAGATAATAGGACCCGCTTTAAATCCAAATTAAAATTTAATATATTTACACTATAAGAAAATAGTATATTTGTAACGGAATTCCGTTACTAAAGTTCACGTAGCTAACGTAATTCCATCTCTAATTTCGTCTCTAATATCATTAGTAACGAAAAAATGAATTTAGTAATGAAAAAATTCGTTAAAAAATTGATAATTTCTTGTAGTGTTAATAATAAGTTAAAATTTTAAAAGATGAGTTCTTCCTAAATTATAAACTTGAGTAGTTGCTCACCGCGCTCTTGTTAAAAATCACATATGACGAGTACATACCACTGTATAAGTAGACATGATACATATTTTATATACTCGAATAATAATAATCATTTAATCTAATAAATGTAATCAAATAATAATGATCTAATATATATAATAAAATCTAATCTAAATTTCAAATTATATATCTAAAATATCATAACACAAGAACACTTAACAAAGAAAACAAGACCAAAGGATTTTACTACAAGTTTCCTAACAAGTTGCCCTAGTTTAAATAATACTCGACTTCAGAGTTGTAGAATTTCAGACATTTTTAAACCGTAAGATGTGGTCTCATGTCACTTATTAATTAATCGTTTAAATATAATGAAATTAATAATAGATTTAATAATAAGAATAATAGACTTGTATGTCGAGCTTAGTTTTATAAAATTATTATTATAATATATTTTAAATGATGATAAGTAACTCTGTGATTTTGAAAATTAATTTGAAATATTTGAATATTATTAAAATATTTATGTTTATTTGATGCGATTTGAAAATTAATTTGAAATATTTGAATATTATTAAAATATTTATGTTTATTTGATGCGACTGTGATTATGCAAAACCCTGCGGTACATTAATGTGCTTTTAATTAAATAATTACTCTTTAATGATATTAATATATCATGAGATTAGTTTATCAATTAATTGAATAAATATCCCACAATTTATGGAATTCGTGATTTATTTGTCTAACCGTTATGAATTAAATAAAATAAAGATTAATAATATATCTATTAATAGAATTTACATTAATTAATTATTAACTTAATGCCATTATTGGATCTACACTACTGCTTGATATAACTTTGTTTTGCTATTGTATGTTATTTAATTAATACATAATTAATTATTTTAATTATATTCAAATATATTATTTAAGTTCATATTTAAATTATGAATAATACAATTAAATTAATATAATTCTGTTTCTAAATTGTATTAAATAAATTTAAATATATTTGAATATATTATTTAATTTAATGTTTAAATTATGAATAATCTGCCAAAGTGATTAGAAAGATATTAAGTAAATTTAGATATATTTGAATATAAATTATGAATAATCTGTTAATCACCAAAGTGATCAGATTAAAAAGATATTTGTGTAAGACAAAATTTAATTACTCATTAGAATGTCACGCTTTTATGGCATTATGTTTTAAGTAAATTATAGTTCATTAATTATAAAATATTTAAGGATCAACCAAGTGGATCAATTATTTTATAATTAAGAATATTATTGAAAATTATTTAAGTACTTTTATTAAATATGCAAGATTATCCAAAGATGACATGCATTTTCAATTAAAGTGCGATTAATTGTGCGAATTATGTTAGCGTCAATTATGTTTAATTAGTACGTTGTTGTTCACCCAAAGGATAATTGAAACGTACATTTATTATTTTACCTTTAATTTGCTATTTTAATTGCAATGTACATCATTTGTTCATATGTTTAATGGCTCAACTATCCCGAATGGTTTGAGCACATTCAATTTCAACTTGGTGTTTTGGGTCTTTACCTACCACTCCATGTTGAAAAGTCTCCTGCTATTACTAATACTAGCAGCGAAGGTGAAAGGTCTTTCTATAATGCTTGGGAGGGATCAAACAGATTAAGTCTGATGCTTATGCGGATCAGTACAGCGAACAACATTAAGTTTACTCTTCTTGAAATTGATGATGCTAAAGAATTTATTAAAGCAGTTGGGGAAAGCTCTCAAACTACCGATAAGTCTCACGTTGGGACACTAATGACTACGCTAACCACCATAAAGTTTGATGGGACACTAATGACGAACCTAGCAGCAAGATTGAAAACATGAGGGATGACTGTGGATGATAACTTTTTGGTGCAATTTATCTTGAATTCATTGTCCCTGAGTGTGATCCGTTCCAAATGAACTATAATACCATGAACGATAAATGAAATGTGAATGAACTATAATACCATGAAAGATAAATAGAATCTAAAAGAAAATAAATTTACGTGTTCTGGCATTGAGGCTAAAAGGGAGAAATTAGAGGATCCAACCTATCGTCCTAAGTAGAAGATCCAACTTATTGTTCTGTATACGAGAATGGTTTTCAACCAAGGTCAGTATATAATGTATACATATTTCATTGATTTTGTGAGAATCATAAACTTCAATGTCATGTATGTGAATTAATTTAATTATATTTGATTTTAAACTTACATAAACAACCATAAATTCAAATGAATTTTCTTGGAGATAATATCTTTTATTTTCAACCATAGTTGAAAGTAGATTTTGAATTTGGAATATTAGTTTATGGTTCAAAAGATCTTGTTCAGACATTTGTTTGAATTTTACTAGTATAATTTTGTTAATCTTTTTCAAGATAACAACTCTAATTAAGATACAAGGTCTGGTCAATATTATTGAGTTTGGAATTAACTTTAAATGGACCAATTTGATTCAATGTACACTTGATACAAAGATTAAAAAATAATAATATTTTAATATAAAAATAAGGTAACGTACAAAATAAAGTGAAAGTATTATAAAAAAAATATTAAAAACTTGATAAAAATATGATAAAATGAGTAGAAAAAGTAATTGATGGTTTTATTTACAAAAGTAAAAATAATAATATTACGAATAAATAAAATTATTTACTATAAATGGATTGTGTATAATTTTTTAAGAAAAATTTTAAAAAAATAGCAGGGACGGAGGAAATATAATTTATAGTGTCAAGCCAAAAGCTGATAAAGATCAAATTGACGAAATTCTTGTTTTACTATTACGAAAAAAAAAATACATAATTCATTCGGTTGCAGACAAATCTTATGGTCACCCGATGTTTTTTTTTCTTCAATATTTTTCCTATTTAATTTTTTAATTTTATTTAACAAATATTGTACAAAAAATCACTCCCTCTGCCCCAATAAAATGTCTACATTTTTTATTTTCATTCGTCTCACATAATTTTTTTTTAAAAAAATATATATATTATTATACACTTTAATCATATTTTAAATTTTATAATTTATAATTTCTTTAATCTTAATTAAATTCGTTATGTTAATTTTAATTTATAATTATTTTTGTATACAATAATTATTTTAGTAATATATTTTTAATTATTTACTAATTATACTTTACCTAAAATCGCATATCTACGGTAACGTGATCATATTACCTTGGACAGAGAGAGTATTTAAGTTGGAAATTAAACTAAGAATACAAATACCATTGTTATTATTATTATTATTATTATTATACCAAGCAAACTAAGAGGTTAAGTTCAAGTAATTGTGTTTATATATTTTTTGTTTGATTTTTGTTTTTAATTTAAATAATGATTAAAACATGATGTTTATTAGAAAAAATAGTTATATTTTCATAGAAAATTATGAATGTTAATAGTTAAAAAAAAATGAGAAGAGAGGGATAGTCTAGTCTCCTAAACTTTTCTTCATCTATACATATATATGTTTGTCTTACATCAAATAGCTAAGACATTCCGAAAAACAAAATACTAAACTATGTATATATATATATATGGACAAGCACACACACACATGTTTTGTGTCTTTATACAATACAAACAAACAAACATCATATATATATATATATATATTAGGGTTTAGACAAAACCCTTGATTTCTACAACAACCTTTCCTCCTCAAGACTCCAAACACATATAAAAAATCTTCTCTTCATGGCTTCTTGTGTTGATTTCCATGTCGTATTGTAGCGCACGTCGTCGCCCCGAGAGGTTCATAATTTATATACCGGCTCGGAGCCGAGGAATGCCTTCTCCCTTTCGGCAAACATCCCTCAAAACCCTTACCTCCGAACCCTTTTCTCCCCTTCTTTGCAACCATGGGTTTGAACATCGTATAATCTTCTTGGGTACCGGGTTGTCCTAAAGGGCGCGCCAAAAAACCATCGCCTTCGAAGAAAAGTAAGATGGCAAGAATTAGAATAGATATCAAGAATGGATTCCTAGACATTTGAAAATTGTTTCTTAATTGTCTTGATCACTTTAATTTTGGGATGTAAGAAAATGTAGATTGGAATGTGAATTTATATATAGGTGAGGTGATAAAATTAAAGCAAAGGCAACATTGAAGAAGAGATCAAATTAAAGCTTTAAATGGATCCGTGAGAGACAGAATAAAGTGATCATTTTTAACAGCTCATCACCTATTTTTAATTTGCCAGCAACACAATGTTGTATAGTTGACATTGTACAATTTTTTATTGACCTGTGATTTTATGCCAAAATGGTTGAGGATATATATCCCTTTGTTTATAAAAATAATAATTTTTTATCGACACAATTTTTAATATATATATATAGTATATATAATTTATTTTCTCACAATAAATTAATACTCAACTTAAAATATTATCTTTTATATTATCGCCGTGATTTCTTGTTACTTGAAAAAATAGTTAAAGCAGAAACAGTAATAAATAAACACACCCGATATATATATATATATATATTTATATGCATATATATATATATATAGAGGTATGTTTGGCTGTATTTTCAAATTTGTTTCTAAATTAAATGAATGTATTTGTTTGTGAGTTTTGAAGTTGGCTTTAGGATTTTGAATAGTAAATTTTAAATTGAAAATAATTATTTGATGCATGTGATATATAAATAGACGTATGTAAAATTAATTTATAGTATAATATAAAAAAAATATTAGTTTAATTTGATATTTTTAAGAAAATAAATAACTAAATAATAAATTATGCATGGATTGGAAACCAACAAACAAATAGAGTCATAGGTATGTCCACTTGTATTTAGTCTTTTTTTTTTTTTTTTGAGTAAAAATAAATATTTGAGTTAATATTTTTAATAAAAATTTGATAATTAATCTGCAAATCTTGTTTGATTATGGTTTGAAGTAGATTTGAAATAAAATGTTGATTAATATTTTAGTTTAAATAATATTTTGATATGATATTTTATATAAAATAGTATATTCTTATTTAGAACCGTATAGGATGATAATAGTAATTTAATTTTGAAATCAAGTGTTTTTTTTTTAACATTTTATTTGAAAGTAAGTATGGGATATAATATTTACAAAACATTAAAAATAATTCCATTTAAAAAAAAAAAAAAAGAAAAGAAAAATCTCTACTACAAGAAATTATCAATTTTGTAACGAAGTTTTTTCGTTTCTAAATTCACTTTTTCCGTTACTAATGATATTAAAGACGGAATTAGAGATGGAATTACGTTAGCTACGTGAACTTTAAGAACGGAATTCCGTTACAAATATACTGTTTTTTTTTGTAGTGCCCCAATAATATGTTATGTATCTCTTAAATTTATAATATTTCTAAAAACAGTTCTTAAGGAACAATATAATCCATGGGTTTGACAAGGGCTTTATTGCTATATTTTGAAGGTAAATAAAATACAATCAAACTGCCCATTTGAAGCTACTCATAAATTATGGTAAAATTCTTGTAAATGCTGAGGGATTATTATTATTATTATTTTTTTATTTTTTTTTATTTTTTATTTTTTTTTTATTTTTAATTTTTTCCTTCGACCACACAAAAACCATTTATTACAAACAACAGAAGACAAGTTGATGTATAGAAAAGGGGTGGCTAAGTGCAATTTACATGTGAAGTATATAACTCTAGCTATAAATCACAACAACAATATTTTGTGTTGTCTGTGTTCCCAATAATTGCTCAAAAATAATAAATAATATATAAATATTAAATAATGTAGAAAACCAATTAAAATGGTTAAAATAATGTGCAAACAATTTTTATTTTATTTTTTTTAAAAAAAAAAAGAAAAGAAAAGAAAAAACCCTCTATGTTTCAAATTTAATTACTAAGATACAAAATTTTTGTCTTTTTCCTTTTACTAAGTTTATTTTTAAAAAAATCCAACAAACCAGCTTACAAACATAAGATAATATCATCCAAAAATTTAAATATATGCAAACAAACACTAATAATTATACAAAAAAACCCTAATTACGAATCCCAAAACATTTGACATTACACGTTCTTTATATAAAATATTACTCCCTCCGTCCCAGATATCATGTCCACGTTGCCGTTTCTCTCCGTCCCACATGCCATGTCACTTTCTTTTTTTGGAAAATAATTACACACTTAATTTAATTTTAAATTTTTTAATTTTATTTTTTTAAATTTTAATTAAACTAATTAGTTATCTTAATCTTAATTTATAATTATTTATATTAGAGGATAATTATTTTCACTAATATATTCTTAATTATCTACTAATTACATCCCTTCTAAAATATCGTGTCTACAGTGTAGCAGACACAGTATCTGGGACGGTGGGAGTAATAATCTTTAATATATTTCAAATTTCTGGATTTATTTGGATATTTTAATTTGTTATAAATAAATATTAGATCTGATATTTTGTATGAAATATAAGGTTTTTTTTTTTTTCAATAATATGTTAAACAAGAAGATATTTGATGTACTAGTTTTTAAAACAAAACTTATCTATTGTTAATGAAAAGTAAAAAAAAAAAAGTAATTTGAAAATATATTTGTAAAAAAATAAATTTGAATTTTGATTATATTCGTTTGTTCTTTTATAATTTCAAATAAAAATTAATGCTATTCATTTAATATAATTTTTAATGAAAAATATATATATATTTTTTTTTAATAGGATATTACATCAAAATAGTATTTAAACAAAAATTCAAATCAACACTTAAATTTCAAATCAAATTCTAACGGCAGCTAAACAAACTAGTGTTTAGACATTTGTAGAATTTTGTTGTTTTTTTTTTTTTTTTAAAAAAAAAACTATATAGCAGTTGTTAATTATTAAGAGTTGTGAATATATTATTAAAATATTTATCTAGTATATTATTAAAATATTTATCTAGTTTTTATTTTAAAATATTTTGTTGAATAAGTGTATTTACTTGTAAGATTTTGCACTTAACTTTACAATTTAACTTTTTTTTAAAAAAAAGAATATCAAATTAATATATCCAAATTAATATATACTTCACTTTATCTCATAATATCACTCAAACAAAAAAAATAAATAATTATTTATCTCTTCAATCACATAACTTAATATCCAAATTATCTCAAATTATTATACTTAATATTCTTCACCTAAATTCTCGTGCCAAACATAAATGTTGAACGATATTTAGGATGAACCGAGTATTACTTTTTCTTCAATCTACCATAAAAAGCAAGTGAAACTTAAGTAGAACATAAATATATATATTTATATATTTGGTTGAAAATAATACATATTGAAAATTAAAAATAAAAAATAAAAATAAAGGTAAAGCGTTACAAGTTGACCTGTCGAAACCGGTTAGTGGGGCGGATTGACCCACAACCCACCATAACGCGCAAATAAGCGGGTTGTTTGCGGGCCAATCCGCGGTGGGGCGGATCAAAATTTCATCAGCCCAACCCAACCTACCGGCTGATGGCGAGCTAAGCGGGCTAGCCCACGGGCTTTTTAAAAATATTAAAAGAATATTAATATTATAAATATTTTCGTAATTAATATTTAAAAATAGCTAAAAATAGTTTTAATGTAGAATTTAAATAATAAATATTTTAAAATAAATAACAAATATAAAAATTCTCAATTCTAAATATTATTAATTGGTGTATTTAAAAAAATTAATAATAAGAAATACTTCATTTTAAAAATAAATCATAATTAATTTTATGAATTTGTAAAATTATAAATTAACAAAACAAATGATGAAAAATCTAAACAAATAACAATGTCATAAATAACATAGTTAGAGAAAAAAAAATAGCATGTAGACAATATTAATAATTTATTTAAGCTAATGATAATATAAATTTTATTTTATTCGTCTTTAACTTATTTATAATGGTATGTTTGTAATTTATAAAAAATTAAAATATATTTTTATATTAATATTGATTAGTTTTATTATAATTTTTTAATATCACAATACAAAATGGTAAAAAAATACATTTAGTTAGACAAGTTAGTATTAATTATTATATCTACTTGACTCGCGGGCTAACCCGCCCCACTACGAGTCAACCCATCCTCAATCTGCGGCCCATGCAGGTTGGCCCATTTAGGCCCATATTATAACGAGCTTAAAAAATTACAACCCAACCCCCTTAAAAGTAAAGCGGGGCGGGCCAACCCGACGAACTCAGCCCATTTTTACGGCTCTAGTTAAAAGGTTATCCGGATAGCAAGAAGTTTGTCCTTGTCATAAAAAAGGATAAAAAGAAAAACAAGTAGACAAAATGCTTTTAATGAAAAAACACACACACACACACCCACGAGATTCCAATACATAATCCCAATCCATTACGTGTCAGCATTACGTGTTCTGACATACACATGGCCGAATCCCAGTGGTCCACGTGGCACGAGTACCTAAACCCAAATCTTTACACGAGAACAAAATCACAAATTCACCTCTTTTGCATATACCCTGCCCGAAACAATAACTACACCATATACATAATAATATTAATTTTAAATTTATTCGCATTATTCGGGTTCAAATAATTTTAAATTTATAATACTCCTTACCAAAGTATTTGTCTCTTCTTTTACAATAAATTTTATTTTTTTAATATTAATATTATATGTACCTAATATAAATGGTAAAAAAAAAAAAAAAACTATTATTAGTATTGTTTAATATAAAAATGATAATATTTGCTAATACTATATTGTAGATTATAAGACTATTTTTTAAATGTCAATTACATATTACAATTATTAAATAAATAAATATTTTATTTTGAGATAGGCGTAAATGAAAAAAATAAAAACTTTATGAAAAATTAGACCGATTGGTTGATTCGAATTAAAATTGTACGTTATCCGGAACCGTTTTATTAAAATAAGATTTTTCAAAATTTATTACTTAATTGACTAGGATTCTGTATCCAGTATATTTTTTACTTCGATTTCTTCTTGTTATTAGCTTTTTCGATTGAATTGGATGATACTTTGGATCAAAGAATGATGAATAATATCACAATATATTGTCTATTTCTTTAAGTGATAGATCCAAGACAAATTATTATATTTTTGAATAAAAAATGAGAAATAAATTTGGATATAATGTTGATTCGGGATATTTTCACTTTAGGGACGGATTAGAGCGGTTAACGAGTTGAGCCAAATAGAAATTTAAGCGTTTATGTTCGTTCGTTAAGCTATTAAACTCGTTTGTAGTCTTCGGGCTGGTTTCGTTATAAAATTTTAATGTTTGAGCTCATATTCGGTTCGATTAAACTCGTTCAAACTCGTTTGTCTAATTTTTATTATTATTAAAACAAGCAAAAACCATAATTCATAAATAAAAGTCTGCTTCGTGTCCTACTTTTCCACATCCAAGATGTTATTATATTTTTACTATTCTTTTTGTAATGTTTAAAATAAGGTTTAGGCTTTCTATATTCATGATCGGATTTTTTATGACGTTTGAAATTTAAATAGTTTGGTTTTTTATGTGAATGAGCTTTTATTCCACTTATGCCAAAGACTTGAGAAAATGATCTTACTTCTCGACGTTTAGACTCATATCTAGCTTATATTTTAAACTCAGAATATAATGTCTTCTTTTTTTAGTCAAAGTAAATAATTGACCAAAAGTTACTGTTTCAAAGTTTATGAATTCGTTTCCTAGTTTTTTTTAAGATTACTCATAATTCGTTATGAAAATAAAATAAGTAGACCAGTTATGAATTTTTCTTTTCAAAAAGATGTATTGCAATAAGGTCTTCTTAATACATATGTTTAAAGCATGTCCTTATACCACCTAAAGTCCAATAAGGTTGGACATTTTAAATTTGTTAAAAATATTTTGGATGAATTTAATTCATCGGATGGATTTCCTACAAAGTATATAGATATAGTAACTATTAAACAATCGCTTGAATCTGGTTTAGTCGTTATACGTCATAATTCATCTTCAGTTTATATTGTATGTTCTAAAATTGTAATTTTATCTTGGAGAGAAATTGCATTATCCCATCAATATTTTAGTTGTCCTGTAAATCTTTGAATAATAAGACATGTAGCGGTTTTTCCTTCTATGTTTTGAATTTTATATGCTAACCTAGCCATGCTCATTTCTTGAAAAGTATTTAGTATTTCATATTCAGATTTATCATATATAATACATTCGTAGACTGATTGTCCATCATACCTACTAGCATGAAACTTTAATCTTTTTTCATATTAAATGTTTGGTGGTGTAGCCTATTATAGTAATTTCTTGTTTTTGCATTTTTCCATTTTGTGGTTCTTTTGAATTTATTTCCACTCCTATATATTTTATTTATTTCATTATCATCTTGAAAGTTGTCTTTTATTGTATTAATATCTTCTGATAATACTTATTCTATTTCAAATTCTTCTGAGGATATTACAGACTTGGTTGCTTCTTGGTTAGGATTACATTGATCTAAACAATCGATTTTATGTATTGAATTTTTTTACGAACTAGCTAAACTAGCTTCTAATTCAGTAAAACTTTGAGTAATTTTATTTAAAACCATATTATTGGATGAAAATTTTATTGAATCTTCAGTGTCTTTAGGTAGGCTTCGTAGTTGACAATGAAGGTTTGATACATCGTTAAAAAAATTTGGATTTTGTTTCGGAATCGAACCTATTTTTGTTGTAATAACTTCTAAATGATTAGCCACAGTGTGGAGGATTTGGTTTGAATAATTATTTTGATGATATTCTATATCTATAGGTTCATCATTTTCTTTACCTTTTAAAATGGGAAGCTTTTATTTCACCTTCCGGAGTATCAATTTGAATTGATTAAAGTGGTGGATATATACGGGTGAAAGTAGTTCCATTAGTTAAATTTCATTTTTAGCATAAATTTGTTTGTACATTTATTTGAGGAGTAATATAAGGATCTATAATTTCCATTTTACTTATCTAATATGAAAACCATGTAAAAAAATTCAATATTTATTTTCTTTTATGCATTTCTTGAATCCATTCATTTTTTATTTTTTCTTTGCAAAAGAAATCAAATTTTGAAAACGAATTTTTTTTTCTTCATTATCACTACTATTAAATTATTCTTCTAAATCATCTAATTGGATTTGAAAATTAGGATTTGTGATTACATTTATTTCACTTTTCATATGGGACATAGTCGATAACGCTGGTGGTAAATTTATAGTTTCTAGAACAGGTGTTCTATAACTAAATCGTAATGGATTTTCTAAATGAATTGATTTAGTATCTTTGGAAATGATTGTCTAGGAGGTTCATTTATTTTTAAAGAAGATATAGTAGATGAATAACTTGTTGAAAGTATTTCTCAGCATGAATTAAATATAAGAAATAATTGAAATATTAGGTTGTTCAATTATTTCATCAATTTTTTTTTTCTAACTTTCTAGGTATTTGAGGGGCAGGAATTTGAAATTTATCTGGTATTATTATTTCATTCAATTTTAATCCTTTAGGGACAAAAACAAAGGATTGTTCTGTTTCTATTTGTAATAGTACTGTTTCTTCTTTGTTTGTTGGATTTAAGCTAAATTTAGGATTTAATTGAAAAGTCATTAACCTAAAATAAATTCTATATATTATTGCAAAATATTTACTTAATTTTTCAAATTCGTCTACTTTAAAATAAATATCTAATACTAATGATTCTAATATTAATGAATCTGTTAAGTCTATTGAAAAGTTTTGTAAACAATTAAAGTATATTAGACCGTTACAAATATTTGTTTGAATAATAGCTAATAATAAAGTTTTGTAATGTTTTAATCTTTTATCTCTCAAAGCTAAATATATTGAAGCATCTACTCGTAGATGAACTAAGGGTTTTACAGCCACTTTGAATTAATCCAAAATGTATATATCTATATCTTTACTTATATATTTTTGTAAAGATGTTGTGGATAATAAATGAATTGTTTGATATTCTTCTTGAATTGATTGAGTTTCTTCATGTGTTTTTATAGAAAATGTTGTTTTAAAATCAAATGATCCTATTGAATATATTATTTTTATATTTTGATGAGGAATTGTCCAATTTGAATAATTAATAGGAGCATGAATTTCATGACTTTGAATTACACTAGTACTTTTGGTATTAGAGGAATTGGAGAATAGTTAGAAATAGGCGACGGAGCCGACCAAACGTTAGAAATAGACGACGGAGCCGACCAAAAGTTAGAAATAGGCGACGGAGCCGACCAAAAAGTTAGAAATAGACGGCGGAGCAGACCAAAAGTTAAAAATAGGCGACGGAGCCGACCCAAAAGTTAGAAATCACTACAAGAAAAAATCATTTTTGTAACAAAACTTTTTTGTCTCTAAATCTATTTTTTCCGTTACTAATCACATTAGAGACGGAATTAGGAATGGAATTACGTTAGCTACGTGAACTTTAGGGACGGAATTCCGTTACAAATATATTATTTTTTTGTAGTGAATAGGTGGCGGAGTCGGCCATGTTGTATATACCAACCATAATCTATATATATATATAAGATATCGGTGTGGGGTCTACTCCACCAAATCTTTTTTGTTAAATTTTTTGATTTTTTTATAATTTTTGATTTTTTAATAAAATAAATATGTATTAAATGCTATTAAGTATAATTAAGTATATCATAATTAATAAAATTATAATAAATACATTTTTAAAGATAATAAAATAATTGATTTAATTTTATGATTAAAGTAAATATAATTTTGTCCATTTATACTTCTAATTAAGACTATTGAAAATGTAATAGCTTCGGAATGCAATTTTATTTATTTTTATAATTAAAATAATTATATTAATAATCAATAAAATTAAAACCATCAGTAATTATATTTTGTAATCTTAATATATATAAAAACGCAAATAAGTTTCATAAGTCTATAGTTTTTCTTTATGTTTTAATTCTTAAAAAATATTAAAATTAATTCAATATTTTCTTAATTTTTATTTATACCCGTAATTAATGGATAATGAAATTTTTCAAATTTTTCATTATAATTGATATTAAATAATTATATTAATTGATATAGTTAGAATTGATATAATTTATGAAATTATAATTAATAAATATATTTATCAAAAGTTAAAAATTATTATTATTATCTATATATTTATATATATATATATAAGAGATCAGTACGAGGTTCACTTCATCAATACCTTTTTGTCATTTTTTTCATAATTTGTTTTTTTTTTATTAAAATAGATATGTATTAAATGCTATTAAGTATATTATAATTAATAAAATTTTAATTAGTATATTTTTAAAGATAATAAAATAATTGATTTAATTTTATGATTAAAGTAAATTGTAATATAAGTTTATTTTTGTTTATACTTCCATTTAAAAGTAATGAAAATGTAATAATTTTGAAATGTAATTTTTATTATTTTTATAAATAATTATATTGATAATGAATAAAATTAAAACTACGTAATTATATTTTGTAATCCTAATATGTATAAAACGTTGATAAGTCTCATAATATTATAATTTTTTATGTAATATTTTCTTATTTTTTATTTATACCCGTAATTAATAAATAATGGAATTTCACTAATTTTTTAATGTAATTATATTAATTGATATAGATATAATTAATGAAATTATGATTAATAAATATATTTATTAAAAGTTAAAAATTATCATTATTATTATTATTATTATTATTATTATTATTATATAAGATATCAATGTAGAGTTTAATACACCATATCTTTTTATTATTATTTTGATTTTTTATTTAAAATGAGATCCACTCCATTTTTTTTTTTTGTCATTTTTTTTTCTAATAAAATAATACATATTAAACTGTATTAAGTATATTATAAATAATAAAACTATAATAAACACATTTTGAAGATAATAAAAGAAAAAATGATTTTATTTATACCTTTATTTAGGAGTAATTAATTTTACTAATATTTCAATGTAAGTATTGTACTATTATATATATTTAATCATTATAATTTGAAATATATTTTAATTATATATATGAAAAATGAATCTCATATCAATTTATTCTTTTTTTTGCTATTTTTATTTTTTAAAAAATAAATTTGTATTAAATATTCATAATATTTATAATCAATATATATAATTTGATAATATAATATAATATATATAGAATACTTCTTTTATTTTAAAATTAAATAATTAATTTTATTTTATAGTATTTGAAGTACTCATTTATTTTACTTTTTACCTATTTATCTATATAAAGAAAATCTAACTCATACAATTTTTTTTTCTCATTATTAGTTTTTTAATAAAATAAATTTATACTATTAAATTAAATATTCATGATTAATATACCAATCTTTCTAAATAATAAAATTTTATTAAACATAATTAAATTTATTATGAGTAAAATTAATTTTGATGTTTATGATTGAAAGTTACAAAATATTAAAAACGTCAATTACGATCAATTAACGTTGGCATTAATGACGAATTTGATAACAACCCTCGTTTGAATGTCTATAAAAGACCAAATCTTCATCCTCATTTCAATCACGCATCAACCTCTCATCCTTTCATCCTCTCAATTTTCTTCATTTTTCCGGTAATATTTTTTCGAGTTTCCGGTTAATATTTAAATAACGTTTTTATTTTCCTTTGCCATCCAATATAGTTGTTTTTTTCCTTGCATTTTAATAATCGGAGTTCCAAAATATTGAGGCGCCACCTAATCTGAAGATGATGCGTCGTATTAACGTATAATTTACTTATGCTATTTATTTTATATATTTTTTAATTTTGTACTATGTATAAATAATTTTATATAATTTTGTGTTTACAAATATTTTGTATTATTTATTTTTAGATAATTCATATATTAGTTTATATTTAATAATAAAATTAAACTTAAAAATAGATTTATTTTTATTTGCAATATTAATTATATTTTGTGTTATGCGGAGTGCCCCCACAAGCAAGATCAGTTTCTCATTCATTTCAGTCACACTTTAACCTCATTTGTTCTATAATTCTTTTATTTTATAAAAAATATTTTTCCTGTGAATTTCTCCTCAATCTTTCAAGAACGTTTCTCTATTTTTAGCCCCTAAATACAATTTTTTTCCTTCATTTTAATTTATTGGAGTTTCAAAATATTGGGATTGTATATAATCCAAATATGATAAAATAGTTTAAAGTATCATTTATTTATAATATTTTATTTTGTTATTATTTTGTACTTTGTATAAATAATTTAATAGTATATTTTTATTTTTTTTGTATATTATAGATATTTTTCTATTATTTGCTCTTTAAATAACTTTTTTATTAATTTCTATTTAATAATAACATTACAATAAAATTGATTTATTTTTATTTATAATATATGTATTATATTATTCATATTTTTTCATTTAAATTAAAAAATTTCATTTATGTTAGATAAAAATATAAATAGTGATGATTTAGTGGAGTTCTTATAATTTTATTCAAATATATTTGCGTATATATAAATTTTTAATAAATCTATACAATTTTAATTTATTTTTCTTTATTTCTGATATTTTTATTAAAATAAATTTATATTAAATATCCATAACTAATATATAATAATTAACATATTTAACAAACTATAATTAACACAATCAAAAAATATTTTATAAATATAAAAGTTGATAAAATTATTAAGAATATGATACTATGATATATATATATAGAATACTTATCGATTCCATTTAAATTAAATAATAAATTTGAATTTAAAAATAAATTTGTTATTATACACATATATATATATATATTAATTACATAACTACTTATTATATAATTCTAATTTTTAATTTTTAAGAGAAAATAATGAATGTATTCTTTTAATAAAAATTTAACGGAGACATAAAAATATTTGATTATAAAAAAATAAAATGTAAAAATGTCGTGCATCGCACGGATTTAACACTAGTTATATATATATTAGAAAAACAAAATTAAGAATAAAAACAATAGTAAGAACAAGAACAAACTTAATTGAATAAAAACTTCTTTATTGATTCTTGAGATTGAATTTTTTGAATTGAGAATTACTACCTATCATCTCCACGAATTTGAGTATTTTTTTATATTGTTGAGTATCCAGGGTTTTTGGAGTGGGTGGTTTCTTTGATTTCTGAAATGTTCTTTTCACTATGTGGAATGGATATCTTAATTTTATTTTTCTAATATTTATATATATATAATTATAGTTGGTATATACAATATGGTCGGCTCCGCCATCTATTTTTAACTTTTGGGTCGACTCCGTTGCCTATTTCTAACTTTTGAGGCAACGGTGACACGGAGAAACCTGTTCCGGGGTATGCGCATTCGTCGATCTGCTGCGGTAGCTGCGATCCTTTTTATTCTAAAACCAACTGACTTATGGTCAGGAGCAAGTTTTCGCC
This sequence comes from Andrographis paniculata, assembly GCF_009805555.1. Taxonomy (NCBI): domain Eukaryota; kingdom Viridiplantae; phylum Streptophyta; class Magnoliopsida; order Lamiales; family Acanthaceae; genus Andrographis; species Andrographis paniculata. Next base: position 1,062,470 of record NW_026137577.1, read on the forward strand.
ATGGATCTTATCTGTTAATTAAGGTATCAAATGATTCACCTTTTACTGATTCAGGAGCTGCCCTATCGACTTTCCACCTATAACTTTCTTTGCTCCACCGAACTTTTCGCAGCTGATTTTCTTCTTCTCCGGCTTAGCAGGCTTTTTCCGGTGACTCGAACTGCCGCATGACTTCCAAGCCGCCAAAAAATTCCGTTTCGAAGTCTAAGGAATCTTCAATGTCTCCTTCAATACATCTGCATAATGCAAAACCTCCGTTCTCATCTTTCAGTCCGACAAAAAAAACGCCTAAGCACACTAATTTTTCACCAAAGGAATGTTTCTAACCGACTTCTGTATTGCTTGAAAAAATTAAATAAGTAAGAAAAAATCATGGGCCGGGCCGGGCGGATTATATTGCCTTAAAATAATAATCTTCATACAAAATATTCATATTACTATAAAATTATCTTATTTTTCTATTATTATTATTTTTGTACATAGATTAAAACATATTCCAAATACAAATTTAAAAAAAGAAAATATCTTTTATTTACTTTCAATCCACTATCAATATAATCTCATATCCAAAATAAACAAAACAAATCTATTCTTTTGAACGAGAGAGTATAATCTATATTTTATATATAGTAATAATATCTTTTAACAACATACATTTCTCTCCCTTTACTTTTTCTTTTTAAATATCGTATCGTATATATATAATATTTGGCGACGAAAGTGATTCACCACGTGTCACACCATGGTTTCCTTTCCTTTGGTTTTTTTTTTTTAATTAATTTCTTGTGGTACATACAGTTTTTTTTTTTTTTATTTAATTTCTTTTTTTCCCCTCTTCTTTTATCACGATTCATTTCCCAGACAACCTTATCATTTCGTAACTTGATTTCTTAGACCGCCGCCGCACAGCCCTACACTTTCGCAATCATAATCTCCGACCACAAAATCTCTGCCGCACCGCCACACTCCGCCGATTGGGTTGCGCCATGTGGTCACTACCTCCCGTCGACACCCCGCACCAACACCGAATTGTGGAAAAATAGGAAACGATTACGCTAATTGAAAGGTTATTTGTATTATCTTCTACCTAATTTTCGAAGTTCTTCTGTTATTTTGTTGTTGTTGTGAATGCGTTCAAACTCTCTATTTACTGCTCCACATTTGTGCTTTCATATTCATCATATTATTGAGAAAATGTATCAGGTGGGATGTCGACCTTATAAATTACTTATTGTTTTTAAGTGCAATTACTGCTCCATATTTGTGCTTTCATGTTGATCAGATTGTTGGAAAGAATTATCAGATATTTTTAACTGTTTATCTTCGATAGGGGTTTAAAACCAGCACGTTATGATGAATTTTTGTATATCAAATCATTAAGGTAGTTGTAAAGATCTAATCAATAACCTTGATCAGAATGTTGAAAAGAATTATCAGGTATTTTTAATTGCTTATCTTCAATAGGGGTTTAAAACCAACACTTTAGGATTAATTTTTGTATATCAAATCATTAAGGTAAAGTATGAAGGAAATACTGAGGTAACTTATTTGGTCATCATCATATTGCTAACTTGAGTTGTTTGCCCCTTTTGACACATCTCATTGTTGAATTATCATATGTTGTGAAGTATTTTTTAAGCTAAGGTTTTATGTAATGGTTTTTAGGCAATTGGTGAGGACTACTCTGTTCAACCCGAGGAAAGGAGGCCCGTCCGTGCCCTCCTTGATGTTGGCCTTTTGAGAACCACAACTGGAAACCGTATTTTTGGTGCACTGAAGGTATATTATAGCTTTGTTAATGCTAAACCCATTTGATGTTGTAGACTTGAATAAGTAGTAAAAAATCTTATTTCTTAGATATTTTCGTGCAGTTGAATGGCTATGGAATATGTTAAAGGAAACTGTCCATGTTGAAGTATTATACTTTGAAGTTAAAATATGTTGTGGGATTGGTAATCTTTGTCTTAGTTCTTTTCTGTTCTGTGAGAGTCTTCTCTTGAGGGTGATTTTTAGAGGGGCGAAGAGTTACTCGGTGTAAAATTCACAGTTCATGTCATCTTTTAGTTTCATTACAAAAGTTTTTTAAATAATATTGCTTGCATTGAATAATATGGTGACACTACAATTCACCTTTTGTTGTCAGCTTTAGTTTTATTTTGGGTGAATATATGATACTTAATTATCTCCACGTGTGTGTAATTGCCTTTATATGATGAACTTTCAATATCTCATATCTTCTTCTTAAAATACTATTTGTATATGCGAAAAATTTCTTTATTTGCTTTATTTGTTTTCTTGATTTGTTGTTTGAACAGAGGGCTACATCAAATGAATTTGATGTGTTGAATATTTCTCACCTCATTTTTTAGTTATGTATGCAATTTGGTTCTCATTGCTGTTCAATACAATAAACATATTATTTTAGATAAAATTATGGTTATACTTTGATATACTTGATAGAGCATTTGAAAACCTATGAAAACTATGATCTATATAGTTGCTCACTTCATTGCTACCAAATTGAATATGTTTAATAAATTTTTAAATTTGTAATGAGTTCTTATTTTACAGATGGATACGGCACGAGCCTTTAAGAAAATTGCTCGATTAAAAAGAAGAAGAGAGATGCGTGTGAAGGAATATAATACAAGTAGAAATGCTGGGCTGAGAAATATTATTGAAATATCGAAAAACAATATTACAGGCTTTGTGAAGCTTGCAATATTCAAACTGAAGCTTTTGTTTCTAACATCGTTCAAAAAACACGAACAGAAACTCTTCATGAACAGTTGGATACAAGTACTTCTATTTCAGAAGAATCTACTTTATGAGGTATAAAGTTGAAATTTATATAATATACTTTCATATAATATCAAAATGTTAATAATATTAATTTATTTTTACAAATTTATATTATTTAATATATATATATATATGTATATTAATTTTGTGATTATTATCATTCAATTGATTCTATTGCAAATATATAGGTATTTCTCAACCGAATGTAGGTTTATATTTGCTTGTTGAATCATCGCAACTACATTCTGTGCGTGTCGACAAAGGTATTAATTATGTAATAATATTCTAATTTATTGTTGTTGATATTAACGTATAATATTATTTTAATTTATAAAATTTAATTGTTTTATATTCCGCAGAGTACTAAATTCCATTTATTCTTTTTTATTTTAAATATAGAATTAGTAATTTTTTTTATTTTTTTATTTTTTTTTGTTATTTGAAATAGGTAGTTCTGAAAGTGGTGATGATACAATTGTATCAAGTACTTTTCCAAAACTCAACTCTAATATGGAGGAATCTAATCTTGCGAACATTCCAAGTTATGAAAACAGAGGTAAACTTTTTTTTTCGATTAATTTTTTTTATATATAATATAATTATTATCTTTTTTTTTTATCAGAAAAGATAATTATTATCTTTTAATTATATATTTAGTCCATTTGCATAAGTCCACATCATATATTTTTTTCCGCCACATTAACAAAAAATACATATTTTTTATTTTTTAAAATTAAATTTTAACAAAAATATATTAATATATATCATCGTGTAGAGAATAAAATTATATTGAAATAAAAATATAATATATATTTATTAATAAATAAAATTAACATTTATTATATATATAATATATATACATATTTACACAATTTAACAAGATATGCATTTACTTATATATAAAAAATAATAGATGTATCAGTTATACCACGTTTCCTAAGACAACCTGCAACTCGAAGATTGTTACTCGGTGAACGAGATAACATATGTCGCCATTGTGGTGCATTTATGTGGTTCGAGGAGAAAGTTCTTAAAAGTCGTAAAGAATTCCCAAACTTCAGTTTGTGTTGTCAAAGCGGAAAGATACGGCTGCCTTTGCTACCACTTTCACCTTCTTACCTACACAATCTGTTGGGAAGTCGGCTTTTTATGAAAAATATAAGATCTTTGAATTCGATCTTTAGTTTCACTTCTACTTGTGGTAAAATAGATAAATCAGTTCAAGATGGAATAGGAGTATATTGTTTCCGTATTTCTGGAGAAAATTATCACCGAATAGGTTCTCTTTTGCCGACTTATGATGATACCTATAAGTTTGTGCAATTATATATTTGTGATACGGAAAATGAAGTAGAAAACCAATTGAATGCTCTCTGAAAGAGGGATTTCAGTTCAGAATTATGCTCAATAGTCGAAGGGTTAAAGTTAATGTTGGATGATTTGAATCCATATGTAAAAATATTTCGTTCCGCAAGAGACGCGCTAAGGCACAATGAGAGCATAAATCTCCGTATACGTATTTTGCATGATCGAAGTGGTACACAATATACAATGCCCACAACAAATGAAATTGTTGCTTTAATCTGTGGAGAACCAAGTGAGGATATTCAAAGTCGAGATATCATTGTCTGCAAAAACGATGGATACTTGAAGCGTATTAATGAAACACATCCTTCTTATACACCATTACAGTTTCCATTGCTTTTTCCTTATGGAATTGATGGATGGAGAGTTGCAATTCCGTGCAATTCAACTTCTAAACAAGTTACCATAAGAGAATTTTGGGCATATCGTTTTAAACATAGAGAATTTGAAGGTACAACTATATTGTAGCGGGGACGCCTATTTAACCAACTTGCAGTAGATTGTTATGCTGCAATTGAACAACAACGTTTGAACTACTTGAAGACACATTAAAATAAATTACGTTCAGATCTATACCAAGGTCTTGAAGATGCCGTTGTAGCTGGAGATACAGATGCCAGTACTTTAGGAATGCGAATTATTCTACCATCATCTTTCACAGGAAGTGCAAGAAATATGATATAACATTATCAAGATGCTTTAGCCATGCAGAGCAATTGGACCTCCTGATTTTATCATAACATTCACCTGCAATCCAAAATGGCCAAAAATTTTAAATGACTTGCAGTTGCTTCCTAATAAAAAACCTGAAGATCGTCCCGATATTCTGGCAAGAGTGTTTCGAATGAAACTGAAACAAATTGTACAATTATTTAAGAAACAAATGTTCTTCGGAAAGACATTTGCAGGTATCTTGTACTAAAAAATTATAAATACAAGTTTAAATGTGAACAATAGTTTCTAACTTTTTATATGTTTAACAGATGTTGAAGTTATTGAATTTCAAAAACGAGGATTACCGCATGCACATATGACAATAACATTGGCATGTGAATTCAAGCCAATTACTACAGAAGACATAGACCGTTACATATGCGCTGAAATACCAGACAAGAATATTGATCCACTGGCAATGATACGGTAACAAGAAATATGATTCATGGTCCTTGTGGAATTTACAATCCAAAATCTCCATGTATGATGGATGGAAGATGCAGTAAACATTATCCAAAAAGTTTCTTCTCACACACCAGTATTGATAAAGATGGATTTGTTTCCTACAGACGTAGATATGATCCGTCAAATACAATTTTAATAAATGGCATAGAAATAGATAATCGCTGGATTGTTCTGTACAACCGTGACCTGTTGGTGTTGTACAATGCTCATATAAATGTAGAGAAATGTGCATCTGCTAAGTTAATGAAGTACATGTATAAGTATATGTGCAAAGGACCAGACCGTGCAACCATCGTGTTAGAGCAAAATATGGAGGAAAACAGACTAACTGGACAAAAAGCAAAACCAGTGGATGAAATCAAACAATATATTGACTGTCGTTATGTGTCAGCAATAGAAGCTTGCTGGAGAATATTTTAATTTGAATTGCAAAAACACTCTCCGCCAGTTGAGGGACTGCAATACCACCTACCAAACCAACAGTTTGTCACATTCAACTACAGAGACAATTTGCCAAATGTTCTCAATCGTTGTGGAATTCGAGATACAATGTTGACCAAATTGTTTGAAGCTAACAAAAAAAAACATCGATGCAAAGAGATTAACATACGTCGATTTCATCAGTGAATGGGTATGGAATAAAAAGAACAAAAAATGGACTATAAGAAAACGTGGGAGAAGCATAGGGAGATTGCCATATGCCCATCCGAATTCTGGAAAAAAATATTATTTACGGATGTTGCTTTATATAGTCTGTGGAGCTGAGAACTACGAAGATATTCGTACATTTAATGGAAATATATATGCAACATTCAAAGAGGCATGTGCGGCACGTGGCCTACTTGATGATGATAATGAATATCACGAGGCATTAGGTGAAGCTACGACCTGGGCTTCATCACCAGCATTGCGCGATATGTTTGCAACTATGCTTATGTTTTCTGAAATCACAAATCCTATTCGTTTGTGGGAAGCACATTGGAAATCTATGGTCGACGACTTCACATATCATTTCAAAAGAGAATCGCGAACTAATATTATTCTTTCTGAAATACTTCTAAAGGATTGGTGTCTGCGGGAAATAGAGACGATACTAATGAAAAATGGAAGAACTCTTAGAGATTTTCCGTCTATGCCACATCCATCAGCTGCATCTTATGCATTTCCCTCGAACAGATTGATACATGAAGAACTCGATTATAATGTAAAACAAGAAGAGAAAACGTTCCATTCTTTTTTTCATGGAATGAATGAGGATCAACGCCACATATATAATGTCATAATGAATGCTCACGAGAAAAATTGCGGTGGATTTTTCTTTATCAATGGTGGATGAGGAACGGGTAAAACGTATTTGTATAAAACATTAATCGCAAAGTTCCGATCTGAACAAAAAATTGTCCTTTCAGTGGCATCCTCTGGCATTGCAGCTTTATTACTACCAGGAGGTCGGACAACACACTCACGTTTCAAGATACCGTTCGAATTGCATGAAGTATCGCATTGTTCTGTTACTGTCAACTCAAACCTGGCAAAGCTAATTAAAGAAAGTTCATTAATAATATGGGATGAAGCACCAATGGCACATCGCTATTGCTTTGAAACAGTTAGTAGAACGCTTCAAGACATAATGAAAAGTTCGTCGAACTATACTTCCGATAAGCTTTTTGGTGGCAAGTTATGTGTCTTGGGCGGTGATTTCCGACAAATCCTACCGGTTATAACAAAAGGCAGACGTGAAGCCATTGTCGCTGCTTCATTATCAAATTCACCTCTTTGGAGCAAGTGCATAATATTGCATCTGAAAAAAAAAATATTAGACTAATGTCGTTGGATGGAACAAGACGATCAGATCATGAACTGCAAAACTTCGCAAATTGGATAAATAAGGTTGGAGAGGGGAAAACCAAATTCTTGCGTTTTGATGATGATACTGAATCTGATTGGATTGAAATCCCTTCAGCATTTCTGATAAATGAAAATCGAAATGGTATCCACTCCTTAATAAGCGAAACATATCCAGAATTAAAAGAACGGTACACAGATACTACTTACTTAATGGAGAGGGTCATCTTAGTGCCAAAGAATGCAGATGCAGATCAAATCAACTCAATGATGTTATCCATGCTGCCAGGCGAACCACGACAATACTATAGTGCTGATAGCATAATCCCGAGGGAAGCGCAATATACAAATGAAAATATACATCAGGTAGAGTTGCTGAATACTATAAATATTTCAGGTTTCTCAAACCATTGTTTGGAATTGAAAGAAGAAGCACCAGTAATCCATCTTCGGAATATCAACCAATCTTTGGGCCTATGCAATGGAACTCGACTTACAATACTGAAGTTGGGCAACAAAGTTTTGTCGGCACGGATTATGAACGGTTCACATAAGGGGAAAGACGTGCTAATACCACGCATTGTATTCACAACAAGTGCAAGTCAAACATTCGTTCAAATGAAAAGAAGACAATTCCCGGTTAAATTGGCGTTTGCAATGACGATTAATAAAAGTCAAGGACAAACACTTGAAAACGTTGGACTGTACTTTCCAAACCTTGTATTTTGCCATGGGATGCTATATGTTGCACTATCAAGAGTCACACATCCAAGAGGGTTAAAAATACTCATTCATAATAAAGATGGTGTACCAGCAAATGCTACTAGAAATATAGTATATTCAGAAGTACTCGCTTCTCTAATAACGTAAGAGTTATTTTCTATTACAATTTATTCAAATAATAATGCAAAGAATTTTTTTTAGTCTTATTCATAAAATAATTATGTCGTTATTTATAATAGTATATTGCTATAATGCATTTTTTATTTCTCCATATAAATTTACAGGCCGTACAGGTGAAGAATATTCAGATATTGCGAGTTTGACTCCCGAGTGCTATGATGCTACTATAAAAGCACGATTGATTCGATTGGTGGACACACGATTTCCAAGATCGAATATTCGAATTTTGAAGCTTTTATTCATTGACGCCTATGCAAGTATTCATTAATCTTATTCGAAAAACATAAATTACATATCATATATTATTTGTAATGTTTCTATAGTAATAGAATAAGTGAGATTATTTTATATATTTTGCAGGGATTCATACTACAAGGCGTGGTACACGAAATGAACATTCCTATTCTACTTCCAAAACTTCACGAAGGCAACGTGTACAGTATTCATAAAATGAAGGTAATCATTGTTGACAACAAACACAAAATAGTACCCCATTCATTCCAGTTATTGCTGCATCAAGACACAATTATTGAACAAACGGTTGATCAGAATGGTATCTTCCCAAAAGATTTTGTTAATATTATCTCCTTAAAGGATCTGAAATCTTACGTAGATATGGAGGATCAATTGATTGGTAAGTTTTACTTATAATATATACTAGATATATATATATATATATCATTGTTATTTACTTTTGTAGATGATTCTTTCGTGTTTAAAGATGGCCACAATACGCGCGGAGTTATACTTCTGGATAAAAGGTAACGACGTTAATTCTTATTACATTATATGTTTATTTATACTATTCAAATACAAATTCAATAAACAAATAAATAAATAAACTAATTATACCTTATGCATTAATAAGTCTAACAGAAGTTCCAGTAATTTTGAAAGGAAATCTAGCCATAACTAATGAGGATAAATTGAAAGTAGCGATGAAGGAAGAAACGACGTTACTGGCCTGTGGTGCCCTGGTGATATCAGTTGAAGGTACATTGCAAAATTATAAAATGATTATCATATTAAATATTGTATTTTTTTTTAGTATATGACTAATTACATAGTATTCATTTTGAACGGGTCCAATTGTTATATAGGTTCACGCGCAATCGCTCTGCACAAAAAAAAAAAAGTGGAATTCATTAGGTCGAGGATATTTTCGATGCCAGAATTATTGAACATAGCAAATTCCGAAAGAATTAACATCGCTAATTTGCGATATCAAAATGTGGTACGCATACTGTATTATTTAAATATACGCATAAATCATTTTTTTAATTGTGAATGAAATTGAACAAAAACTGTACAGGTGAAATTTTATCGTGTGCTTGCACGCATTAAACGAGTCGATGGGGGGAAAGTATGTAATATTTTATTCGATCCATCATTATATCCAATCCCCTTAGAAATATACAACAGTACCGGAACACTGGCATTAAAATTGAAATATGCTCACCTAAATTTCATGTTCCGACTAGATCTTCCCTTCGTGCGCAACTTTATGCGACAGGTACTATAAATTCATTAATAACTTCATTTACATTTAACATGTTTTCAATTCTTTATTTATATATATATATATTTGTAGAGAAACGGAAAAGCAAATTTTAAAGAGTATTTGAGCACATTTATTGATCGTGCTTATATATTTATACTTCCAGTGACGCCTATATTTGATAGACCAGGTTCACAATCTCCGGTATATCGTATATTATACGTTGATTGGTGTGAGAAATGTGCTCATGTGTTTATCAGATCTTCGTGATGTAAATTATTATATTTACTAATCTTTTTATAATAATTATAAACTTGAGTTATTGGGTTATTGTTGAATTACTTTTTTGTTATTTATTTATTTGTTATTATTGTTGTTTCTTTTTCACATTAAATCGGTTACCAAATCTTTGAATTGAAATTTAAAATTTTTGGGATGACTCAAATTATAATGTGAAAAACAGGATCTAATTAGTTTAAAGTATAAAAATACATATTATCCATTACAATTAATTTTGTAACCCTCGAGATATAAGTAATTAAGTATGTATAATGAAAGCATAACTTTTTTATGCTAAAAAAGTAGATGATTGTGACAAATTGCACGACTAATTTATATATTTGTTATTTTTGGTAACAAACAGTTAATTTTAACAATATAATAATTTTAAATATTAAATATATATTTAATGTAATGTATTTTTCATAAAAATTAACAAAATTAACAAAATAATTAATAATGTAATGTATTTTTCAAAATAATGTAATAGCGCGGCTACCCACTAGTGTGTATATATATATATATAAAGTCAAATTAAATGATTAAATGAAGTCATTAAAATTATTTTGTCCTATTCTATTTAAATTTAAAAACGTCTGAAAAAAAGTGCCAACAGTTTTATATTACCAATTGAATTAACACCAATTATTCACATAATTATATTAATTATTTCAATAATTTTGTTAAAATATTTATTTATATATATAATTTAGTTTTATATATTTTTATTATATAATTATTTTGTTTTATTTATTTATATGATTATGCTTAAAATATATTGTGTAAATGATTTTGATTTATATGATTATTTTACTATTTATGCTTAAAAATACTTGTTTGATGGTGGGGCGAATTGTCACCATGAAGTCCTGGGTCAAATCGCGATTCCCATATCATAACAATAATAATAATAATAAATAAATCAAAATTTAAATTAAAAAAAAAAAAACAGACATAATAATATAATAAGATATTTATTAATATTTTTATATTATTAATTCATTCATTACATTATTAACATACTGTAGAATAAATAAATAATTTTATTTATACATCAAAATTGATCATTTCTTCTCTTTCAATATTTATATATTTAGAGACATATTTTTTTTAAGGCAAAATTATCATGACTCCCAGGTTTCTAAACTCAATGTAAATCTCTCATTTACTTTAAAAATTGCATGACGACATTTTATACTTTTAAAAATGTTGCATGAAACCACTCTGTGGTTTCGAAACTTAGCATAAATCCCCACTTTACTTTTAAAAATTGCATGACCCTTATACTTTCAAAAATATTGCATGAAACTCCCATGCCATGCAAAACATATAGATAGTAAATCATCTTTTTATCACATGAAAAAAGTTTCATAGTGGTGGAGTTTTACGCAACATTTTTTAAAGTATAAGAGGGTACCATGCAATTTTTAAAATATAGAGAAATTTAACGCTGAATTTTTTGAAACCACATGGGAGTTATAAACAATTTTACCTTTTTTTTTTATCCAAAAAAAAATAAAAATACATGTGAGCATAATTGTTTTCCTTTTTTATTGATCTAGCATTCTCACATAATACCCATATGTTATTTAAGTTAATTGCATATATATAATCTTAGTATAATTCAATAAAAGAACTTACTGGTAAATAAAAAATTTCATCAATATTAGTTTTCAAATAATATAAACAATTCACCAAATCCAAATTTAGATTTAGATTGTATAAATTTCACAAATATTTGTAAAAATCCAACAATTAAATTTTCATTAACAGATATTTTCAATTTTAATACTCCCTCCGTCCCATAAGTAAATATCCATTTGCTTTTTTCACGTAGTTTTAAAAATTTTAGTATTATATTGGAATATAGTAGGAATAAAATAGAAATGACTAAAATAACCTTATTAGTACGTGTGATATAAATGTAATGGCATTTGTGTAATATATCGTAAGTTGTAAGGGTATTTGTAATGTTAGGTAGATAGTACAATTATTACAAAAAGAAAATGGATACTTCGTAACGAAACTGACTAAAATGAAAAAATGAATACTTTGTTATGGGAAGGAGAGAATATAAAAAGTCAATTAATTAAGAATAAAACTATAGTGCCAAGGAGATATATTAAATCATCTAATATTATAGTATATATATTTTTATTAAAATCCAAAATTCAAATAAATACTTTTAATAGTATATATTGAGTATACAATTATATAAATATATTAATAAATAATACTAATATATATAAACATCACGAACTAAAAATACTATATCCGAAATCATATAAAACGAATTTGGATCCGAAAACAACCTTGGGTCCATAAAAAGTTCCAAATTTGAGAAAATTACAATTTCGATTCAATTATAATTTTCAATTTTTAATTTTAATTAACTGAAAAACTCAAACTAAAAATAAAATAAAATTTTATATTAATAAATGATATTTTCTCCATCCATTAATAAACTTCTCACTTTTACAATTCTAATCTATCCAAATCAAAAACTTAAGTAAAAGTAATTTTCAACTGTATCAAAATATTCTTACTTTTTATCCTTTTTCACTACTGTTATTTTAATATTACAAATAAAATAGACATTACACTATATATCTATACAATATTAATTTACGTATAAAATTCAAATAGAAAGCTTACATACGGACCAAATGAGTATATATTATAATTTTAAATATTAATATATATTAATAAACTAAACAGAGCAAACTAAATAAAGTCTGGTTTGTTAAACCCAAACCGGTCTTTCAATTTTAAATTTTATAAATCGAAAATCGATCAAAAGTTAAAATTCAAACCAAATCAACCGAATGCACGCCCTTCTTCAAAGCCTACTTTCAGTTCAATTTTTTTACCACTTCTAAAAACACTCCAATATGCGAAGGAACATATCCTCAGCAGCTTATGCAGAAAAAAACAATTCAAAAACATACCAAACATTTGAAGAAAGTCAGACACTCGGCGTAACCAAGACAAATTTCAGGGAAAATTGCAAAAATACATCCCACACATATACCCATATCCTACTCTACGTGTTTGCAAAAACCGCTATTTCTATCATTTGGACACCATGATCGCGCCTGGTGTGAACGTCGTGCCCGGCAAAAGCAAAATGACAGAAATAGTGACTTTTGTAAATATGCAATATATTTTGCCAACAAGATAAATACATAACAAAAATAATAATGGGTATACGTGTGGGATATTTTTTTGTAATTTAGTAGTCATTCGAAACAAGAAAAGTCATACCTGGATAAGGGAAAAATCAAGTCAATACTTAAACAGAAGAAGTTCCTCAATTGCTCCGAGTAGCCCGGACCGACGACCGATTTCAGAGTGAGGCCTGAAACTTTGAAGCACATTGCAATCACTCTTAATAAACATCGAACTGATTTCAACAACATCATTCACAGTAGCTACACGAGCTATAAAACATACCAGAATTGAGACCTCGGAAACCTCTTTAATCCAAATTCGAACAATGAACAGATAACAGCAATGCCAACACTACTTACTTCCTAAATATATCATCAGTGACTACAATAGGTGTAAAGAAACGTGGGAAATCGAGATAATTATCCGAATCCAAGAATTCCGTATATCTAAAAACGTTCCCTCTGTTTTTTTCCAATGATCTGAAGTGTTTCTTGGTTGTTTCTTTCAAACAAAGAAACAACTTCTGTGATCCAGGGACAAAAACACGGCAAGAATTGATTCTTAAATGTAGGCTCGAATAAAAATACGATTCACAGAAATATACAATGCTGAATCCCTGAGGTAAAGAAGCTTCACCGCGGTGCGATAGAAACAGTAAAGTCGGTAAGCACTCCCATCCTCTCCGACCAGTTCTGCGATTCCAAGAACATCTGAGAAATCTGAATTACAACCTTACCCATATCGGGCCTTCTATCTGGCTCATCCTCCACACAATCCAATGCCAACCGAACCAATTTTTCCACAACCTCCACCGGGTACGAATCTCTCAATCGCCTATCCACCCACTGCCTAACCCCGGCATCACCACCCTCCACTGCCGCCCTTGCTGTGTCCACCACCGACGTTCTCACATAGGCGCCCGAGTCTTCATTAATTTTGTAAGACAATGGCTCCATCCCCGACAACAATTCAAGAATCACCACCCCGAATGCGAACACATCACATTTTTGAGTTACAATACCGCTTCTTTGGAACTCCGGGGCCATATACCCTCTTGTCCCCTCGAACTTATTGATCTTACTGTTTGATCGGATCAACTGTTTAGAGTCCTCTGGATTGTCTCTTATTACCTCGCCGCAGAGCTCGGAGGTTCCGAAATGGCATATCCTTGCATTCAGGGCAGGTTCGATGATTATAATGCTACTGCTCTTTATATGGTTGTGCACAAATTCAAACCCTAATCCTGTTGAATTGTGGACATAATCCAAACCGTGAGATATATCCAAAGCAATCTGAATTCGAGACATCCATTTAACTAAAACTGTGAAGCTAGGGTTCTTAGCATTTCTCAAGCAATTAGCAAGACTAGCACCAGGAACATGCTCATAAACCAGATAAATGTAACCATCGGAAATCGAAGCGCCTTTCAATTTTACCAAGCTGGAATGGTGGCTACGGCAGATGAGCGAGAGGCGATCGACGAGCTGCGAGGTGTCCATTTGGCGGCGGAATTTCCGCTGGAAGATGACCACGTCCTGATTCTGGATGCTGCACCGCCACGCGGTGGAGGACGACGAGGAGGAGTAGGGTTTAAGCGTGAAATTGCGCGTCGCCGCCGAGATCTCCCTGAAATTGTACACGTACGGCTGCTCCGGAAGAATTGAATCGCGGAAGCTGTTGAGCGATGCGAGGCCGGAGCCAGAGGTTTTCCAGGAATCTACGTAGAAGCTGGAGGTGGAGGCGGTGCTAGGGATCGCGAAATTGTCGGAGCCGGTCGAGTAGGATGGATTGGAGGTGGAATTCATCTGCGATTTCTTCGATTTCCTCGACGAGGAAGACGAAGTCGGACGCGGAGAAGGGTGATTCGTTGGTTCAACTACTGGCTGATTCGTCATCTTCTTTTTGCGTGGTTTGCACATGGAGAAGAACATCAAAGGAAAGGCGGCGTAGCGAATGGATCAGCAGCCGGAAAAGCGGCATGCGGCGGCGGCGACACGCCGGAGTGCAGAGAGAGAGAGAGAGAGAGAGGGTTGAGTGTTTTTTAATTTGGGATTAATAAGTAGCGTCGCTTTCAAATTTATAGGGCGTGTGTGTTTATTTGTGGTTTATCTTTTGGTCGTATTTGACATTTAAATCCACGTCATCTTTGAGGACGACCCATGGGATCAATTCCTATTTCCTCCTCCTCAGGCCGACCACGACCGTCCGCCCCGCCACGCACGGCGGTGCGACGAGCACCGGAGCCCACTAGAGATGCCCAAAACTGCCAAATTGAATGGTTGTCAAGCCAATTTTAGAGCATTTGTTATCTGAGGTTGCGTCCTTTCGTGGTTTTACTGTAGATTTTTACAATTAATATTATATTAAGTAATTATTTTTTTTATATTATATTCTAATTTTATTTTACGTTTAAAATATCACATCAACTTCTATTTATATCTCATCAACCTTCGTTTATATCGTGTCAAACAACTATTTAAATTTAATTTTTTACTATTAAAAAATTGAAATCCAAAATCTAAACCTCACAAACAAACGCACCCTAAGTCTTTTTACAGTTTTTCTTATCTCTCCGTGTCTACCGTATTTTCACATCAATATTGAAATTACTTCTACGTCAATATTCAAATTACTTTTTTTACTACCTGATGTAGCATCATCACCACCATCTCATTACTTTATAATTTTATAAATTCATAATATTTATTTATTTTTATATTTTTTTATTGTTTAGTAATATATAAATCATTTGTATGATATAATATTATATTTTAATTTAGAAATATTAATTTATATAAATTATAATAATATTATATAATATTTATAATTATTTTGAAATATTAAAATGATTTGAATTTATGAAATTAATGATTTTTAAAAACGTGAATAATTGAAATAAATTTGGATTAATACATTATTCGAAAAAATTTATTTTCAACATTTTTTAAAAAAACTAGTTAAAGAAAGATTAATATGAAAATCTAAAAAAACAATAAATGTTGAAATTGAATATATATATAATATAGTATAATTAAAGAATATGTAGATGAACGTGATATTTTAAAATAAATTTGACTTGTATTTATATAAATAATTATGATAATTTAAATTGTAAACGTTTTAATTTCAAAATTTTGATAATAATTAATTAAATAATATTTTTTTGCGATTTTGATTAGAAATAATGAGTTCTTCATGAAAGTAATAATTGTGTATTAATTGTATTTCTTAGTAGTTGTAATAAAAGTTATTATAATATAAATAATATGACTGTAACATATGCTTTTATGGGGTGTTTGATAGAGATGATGAAATCGTAGAGAAAATAAGAGTAGAAAATTAAATTTGAGGAAAAAAAAAAAAAGATTCGAGCAGAGAATGAAAAATAATTCTTTAAATAAGTTGAGAAATATAAAAAATATAGGTATTTGGATTATTCAATAAAAAATAAATGATTAATGGAATAATAAAAATTTTAACTAGTGAAAATCTATATATATATATTTTTTGTGTGTGTGATTTTTTCATAAAATAAAAACTGTAAAAAAAATGAAAAAAAATTCTTTTGTGCCCCATTTCTTACTTGTGTAATTTAAGATAATTATTTTCATTATTTTTTTCTTAATCTAAAATATAATTTTATATTTGTTGGATATTTTATTGCTAATTTTATAAAATATTAAAAGAATGTTTCATATACATTTATAACAATTTATATGTACGATATGTTTATTTTTTTGTGAATATAATATTAATAATTATTTGATTTTTATATATTTTTTCTATTTTTAATATTATTTTCATTCACTTAATAAGTTGATATTTAATTTTTGTATGCTTATATTTATATATTAATTATTATATAAAAAGTGATACAAATTAAGATTAAAAACAAAAAGCAAAAATATTGCATTTTATAATATATTTGTATGATAAATTATACAAATATGAAACTATTATTAATATTAACTATAATGACATAAAAAATAAATATAAATTTATTAAATTGATAAATAGAGTAATTTTTATTTAAAAGTAAATCATAATAAAAATTATTTATAAAATTATATTTTATCTTACATTATTTATTATTTTTAGTAATAAAAAAAATATAAAAGAGTTATAATTATATCTATACACATATCATATTAGTATATATATATGTAAACAATATATGATCTACAATATTATTATTACTAGCGGAAAGATCCGTGCTACGCACGGTACAATCAACCAAAAAAATTATTAGTTATCTTAAAATACATTATTATATAAGTTTTTATTAATTTTATGTTTATTTTCAAATATTTAATCAGTTTAAGAATAATATTTTTTTATAAAAACAGTAATAATTAAACAAATAACAATTATTTTTTTTAAAAAAAAATTATCATTTAAAACAAATTTAATAATAATTTTACAAACTTAAAATGAATATCTAATAATATAAATTATGATTTACCTAATATATTTGACATAAAAATATTTACTATAACTAAAATAATATAATTTTAAAATAATAATTTAATTTATTATGAACAACATCAATTAAAAAAATATATAAAAGTTATACATATAGTTTTATGACGTTTGGTTGTTTGATTTTTTTTTTTTTTTGTTTTTTTCGTAGGGACGTGGAACCCATCCCTTACGTTTTTTATTTATATATAAAATGAACTACATTTATACTTCTAAATATGGATCTACAAATAGAAGAAAAATAATTCAATAAAACTATTATTTATATATATATAATAACAATTTCTTCTTTTACAACTTTAACGGTAAAATCAATTCTCCAATAAATGGTTATTTAATTACAATACTTTGATAACAAAATTGTAACTATCCGATAAAAAAATATTCCTTCCGTCCCATTGAAAAGTTACTATTTTCAATTTTTGTCCATCCCAAAGCAAGGTTACTATTTTTTAATTTAGTAATTGTAGTACATACCTAATATAATAAATACCCTTTCAACTTACAATATATTACACAAATAACATTATTTTTATATTACACCATACTAATAGGGGTATTTTTTTCTTTTTTACAACAATCTAATATAATACTAATATTCAAAAATTTACGTGCAAAAATCAAATGCCACCCTTTCAATGGGACAGAGGGAATAGTAAAAATAATAAAAATAAAATATAAGTTAATATAAATTATAATCAATTGCGAATAAGAATTTAAATTACACTTAAATATGTCTATGTATAATAAAATATTTTTTATATATTACAAATAAAAAAAGCACCAAACACTTATAGCTAACCACCTGTATTTATCTATTTATTTTCTTCTTTGTTCTTGTTTCTTCTTTTTTTTTTCTTCTTCTGTAACCTTCAAACAATTTCAATGTCCATACGAAAATCTTCTCCGACTAAAATGAATAAAACCCCGTGAAACGAGAATATTAGGCAGTAGAAATAAATTAACATACCTAAACAAAAATAAGAGCAACTTTCGATATTTAGAAGACAATTTTTTCGGATCTCAATTCTTTATACCTCTTGCTCTGCGCTAAAAAGTACAACAAAATAAATAATTTAGAAAATAAATCAACAAACCTAAAAAAATTTAAAAATAAACAATTAATACAACTTATATATATTTTTATTGCATAATATATAAAAATTATTTATTTATTTATACATATTTCTATATATTTTTATTGTCTAATAATATTTTTATATAATATTGTATTAAATTTTTAAATTTTAATGAGTATAAATTTTAATATATTGAAATATATAATTTACTATTTTAAAAATTAAATTTATTGGAATAAATCAATATAGATATTAGATCATTGTTAAATTGATAATTTTAATTTTTTTTAAATAATATTTAATTACTTTCTTTAAAAAAAATTTGTTGAAGGTAACCAATTCTTGAGAGATGTAATAAATTGTGAATAATTGTATTTCTTTTTAAAAGGTAATGAGAAAGATAACAACTGAAAATGTAATCATAAAAGTAACAAGAGAAGTGATTGTAAGAGATGTTCTAATGTGTTGAAGCAATTTACTATAACGGGTGTTGAGATAAATATGATGTGGATGAAAGAGATAAAAGATATAATAGGACAAAGTAATAACTATAACAGATACTCTAATAAAGAATTTATTCTGAAAAATGTAAAAAAAAAAAATATAACAAATTTTTTATCTAGAGAGAATGAATTTACAAGGTAACAATGAATAAAAAAAGAATTTCAATGAAATAAAATTTTATGAATAAATATTATCATATTTAATAGTAATTTTTAATAATAATAATTTTGATATGAATTTTATAAAATCGGAACAAAATATTTTTAAAAAATTATAAAAATTAAATAGTAAAATAAAATACAAATACACATTCATTCTCTTACATTTCTCTATATTATATATTGCACTAAATATAAGATCTATCATCTTCGTACATACACGCACACGTACAAGATCATCTCAATTCAAATATTTATTTTACCATTTTCGTCAGTTTCGTTTTAAAGTATCAATTTTATATTTTAAAAAGAGTAATCATACGCTAATACCAACATACTTTTAATTTTTACTTAAATTACAAGCATATCATTATATATATATATATAATTATTTTATATATAAAATTAAATGAAAAAAATATCAAAAATTCTTACACATTTTTACTAATTAATAAAATATTAATATTATTTTTGTAATCTATTTCAAAACTCCTAAGGATGCTTTTGAATTGTGACAAAGGAAAAGGAAGTATATATATATATATATATTTTTTGTACGGTTTTTATATTGAAGTTGTAATTTTGTTATTTTTTTCACTTATTAATTTTATAATTTACTTTTTTATTATGCCGAATTCTAAAATTTAACACGAATAATTAAAGAATATTGGACATTTTATTGTGATTTTTTTTTCTTCTTCTTGTTTTGGTTTGGATTTTGATTTTTTTTGGTCTATTTTGATTTTATTTTAGTTTTACTAATTTCATATAAAAATAATTCAATATTATTTTAAATTATAATTTAATTAATGTTGAATAACATAATTGAACAATGTGAATTCAATTTATTCGTTATAGCATGAAATTAATGTGATATACAGCTTATAAATAAAAATGATTTTTTCTTTAAATTTATAGTTATATACTTTTCGATATTTTTCTATATTATCTATTCCCTCCGACCCAAAAGAGTTGTCTTGTTTTTTCATTTTTCGTCAATTTCAAAATAATTGTCTTATTTCCTTATTTTTCTATATTATCTACTCCCTCCGACCCAAAAGAGTTGTCTTATTTTTTCATTTTTCGTCCATTTCAAAATAATTGTCTTATTTCCTTATTTAGTAACCGTGGTCCCCACTTTATAACAAAATTATTTCTATTTTTCCAAACTACTCATAATTATTACTCTAATCAACTTTTTAAAATCCTTAAAAAAGTAAAGTCATTTTAGTCTTTTACATTCTACTTTATACCCGTGGACGGAGGGAGTATATTATATCCAACTATATATATATATATTTGGATAATATATAAAAAAATTATATAGTTTTTAAATATTGAACAGGTTTGCTTTAAATTAATAATATTATTTATATATTAATATTTTCTTCGTCCGGTTCTAAAGGTCATATTTACTTTTTGTATGTTGATATTTGAATATTAATTATTATATTAAAACATCGTACAAATTGAGGGAAAATGACAAAAATATTTTATATTAATATCTTATAATACTAATATAATAATATTTGTACAAAAAATTTTACAAATATAAAAATATTTTTAATGTTAAAGTACAATAAAACAAAAATTAAATATAACATTTAGAGTGAGACAAATGAAATATATAATTGTTTATGTATTTTTTCAACAATAAAAAGTAAAATCCAAAAATAGAAAATTATCTTCGAATTTGATATAATTAGTGACTGAGATTAGAAATCTCTAAACACCATAAGATACATAAATAAAAACTGAAAAATAAAACTACAGACCGGAAAAATAAAGTGGTGATCCCCAAAAGCAATTCTCTTGAATTTGATGTTGATTGAAGATGATCTGTCAGTTGCTGACCCCAATTCTTAAATATTCCTCAGAAGAGACGTTTCGGAACCGTCGCCAGCAACTGCTGTCAACCGCCCACAACGAAATGTTTTGAAACGTCGTCTGGTCGGTTACGACAACCGTCTTGCCAACCGCATAACCCAACTGACCAATCCAGAGACTAACTGATCGCTAGACCAAACGATTCCTTGGTTGCCCCATCAAGCAACCACCCTCTGGTCTTTCCAGACGATTCAATGGTCACCCCAACCAAGCGACTGAACTACGGTTCACTTAATTTAAGCGACTAATTAACAGACTTTTTCGCTTGGTCCAAACTCCGTATTGGCCGACTCAAACAATGGTGGACCAACAGACTGCGAACCAACCGACTGCAAACCATCCTATCCGACTGCAGACCATCCGACCTGCCTATCCGACCACGGACTTTCCGACTACGGACTTTCCGACCTGCCTATCCGACTGCAGACCATCCGACCTGCCTATCCGACCACGGACTTTCCGACCTGGCTATCCGGCCGCGGACCTTCCGACCTGCCTATCCGACCACGGACTTTCCGACCTGCCTATCCGACCGCGGACCTTCCGACTTGCCTATCCGACCGAGGACCAAGCGACCTGCTTATCCGACTGCGGACCAACTGACCTGAGTGCATATTTTCTACTTTTCAGCCCGACTTCGTGTCCTAACTTCCTATTATTATTATTATTATTATTATTATTATTATTATTATTATTATTATTATTATTATTTGTGCATAATAATAATTAAATTTTCGTCTTCTATTTTGAACAAATTTTTTTATATAATTATTATTGACCTTTACATATTTTAGTATTTATAAAAATCCGATAATTTAATAGAAAAATTTTAAAATTTCAAATCCTTTTGTTGATAGTTTTTTTTTTTTTTTAATCCAAATGTGAGAGGAAACTATTTTTAAAATGATTTTTCCTATTAGTTTATAAAGTGTGTAGTTTTTTGGATTTTAACTAGTTCTTTATATATATAGGACTTCATATATGTTTTGCAATTTTTTCTTTTCAATTTATTATTCAAACCATAATTTTCATTTCTTTTTTAATAATAGAATATTAGAAATGGCATGTTTATAAATATATAATTTAATGAAACGAATCATCAAAAGAAAACATAAATATTTTGAATGAAAGAATATTAGGAATGGTATGTTTATAAGCATATAAAACATTCAAAATGAAAGAATATTAGGAATGGTATGTTTATAAGCACCATGCTGAAAGCTTAAATATTAATGTCTTTCAGCACATATACTGAACATTCATTTAGCACATGATCATACCGATGTTTATACATATATAAGTTGAAAACACTAATCATCAATGGACGTGTTTACCCAATATTTTTTGTGATATAATTTTCAATGAATATTATTGATGGAACCTAAAATTTGGAGGTTTCAAAATAGTTCGTCGATTCGTCAATGTGGGTTCCGAATTAGAGTCTGTCTGTCGTCGGATTAGAGGCGGCTCCTGCGATGGAGCCTGCACGGCTTCGATTTTAAACAAGGCTTCGAGTCTAAACGACCGATTTCGATGAATTTAAACTAACATATACTAAAACTCTGATAAATCTACTGGAAATCGGATAAAAATATGCTAGAAACATAAAGACATGTAATTCGAATTAAAATGCATAAATAGAAACTAAAACATGAAAAAGAAACAGAGAAATATACGAGTTCATCTTCTTGTGCGTGTGTGTGGTGTGCTTTTTCCTAGTTTTAATCCTAAGATATAATAACCGCCTATTCCCACTAAAAAGAGACAGTTCTAATTATTCCTCCACCACTCTCAACCGTCTGATAATCTCCTTTCATCATCTCCAACTGCCTTGTAACCTCCATCCACTATCTCCAGCTGTCTGGTAACCTATTTCCATTAGTTCCCTGGTACCCTCCTTCCATCAGCTTCTAACCACACGGTATCTTCCTTCCATCAGCTCCCAACCGCTTCTATTGCCTCTGGACCGGGTTCCACTTGCCCTGAACTTCTTCCATTGCCTCTGGACCAGATCTGCCACTTACTCCAACTTGTTTCCATCGTACTCCTAGCCTGTCCACGGGAATATGTCTCCAACAACCTCGAGTTAAATGGAATCTTCGGTTTTCCTCTTGTTGGTTTGTTCCATGGAGCTTTTTGAATAAAGTATGAAAGTGCATAGGCTCTCTACTAATGTTTAGTACGAAATTATTAACTCGGGGCCAATGGAGGTAGTTATCTCATAATCTGTGGAAGTTGTTGCTTTCTATCTTGTGGAGGCAACTTTCATCTATTTTTGTGGAAGTACTACGGTCCAATGGAGTTAGCTATTTTTAATCCAATGGAGGCAACAATTTCTAACCTTATGAAAGGATTATTCTAGGGTTGAGGCACCATAGTCCAAGGAGTTTCTGCCCCAAAATCCATGGAGGTTGTTGCTTTCGGCTCTGTGAAACACCACAATCCAATGGAAGTTGTTGTCTTCGACTCTATGGAGGCAACAATTTTGGCTCCGAGGCTTGAAGCTCCATTGCTGTTGAGCGACTTTGTGGCCAATGAACTCTAACTCCATTTTTTTCTTTGAGCCTCATTTACGATCAGGTACTTTTGGACCTATGTCCAACAATTACCGATAAAATATAATACTACCTTTCGTCCGGCTCTAAGGGTTTTATTTACTTTTTGTGTGTTGATATTTAAATATTAATTATTATATCAAAACGTAGTACAAATTAAAAAAAAATTGCGAAAGTACTTCCATTAGTGAATACAAAAAAATTATACAAATATAAGAATATTTTTAATATTAAGTGCAATGACACAAAAGGTAAATATAACTTTTAAAGGCAGACAAAGGGTATATATATACATAAATTCATATAATAGTATATGTACTATATTCACTGACAAAATTAATAATTCAATACATAATAGTATTTTTTATATTAATAATATGATTCATATCTCACATAAAAAAATATTTACTTATATCCAAAATCAAATATGAACTTTTAAGTTAAAGAATAAATAATATTTATTTATCACAAAAAAAAAAAAGAAAAACGATTGCTAATAACAATGAATGAATACAACTGCACCCATTAAAATAATACTCCATATTTTCATCAATTTATTTTTACCTTTTTTTTTTTTTTTTCATTTGTCCTTTAAATTATCTCTGTTACTAATTTTGGTAAAATTAAATTTTTTTAATATTTAATTATTATTTTTTATTCAATACTTATTTTATTATAATCGAGAATACTTTTATTGTATATTTTCTTTTATTCTTTAATTAATAATTAAATTTTCAAAAAATTATCTCAATTATCTTTTTAAATTTTTTCACTTTTAAAATAAAATATTTATTTTTCATAGAATCCGTTTCGATCGTAATGTACGGAAAAAAATATTATATAATATTTCAATTCAAAATTTAAAGTTATTTGTTATTTCGTAAGAAAGTCAAAATATTATTATTGAGTATATACTTAAAAAAAATTACAATATTCTAAATAAATCTCACTAAATAAATATACATATATAGAAAAATAAAGAGAATTAATCAAAATCATAATTAGAAAAAAAGAATATGTACATTCTAGATATTGCAAAAATGTTATAGATACTTTTTATAAATCAAACTAAATAGTCAATTTTTGAAATTAAATAATCCATCAATTTCTTTATAAAAACAATCTAATTTATTGATATAAAACATAGGGTTTATTTGTTTAGTGTTTTGGTTTCTAAAAGGACGAAGAATTATATAAATAATATAAAAATAATATTTTATTTTCGATGTTAATTTTTTATAAGATGATAAAATATATATTATATGTATTGAAAATTATGTCGATAACAGATTTGATGAAAAAACAAACCATAATATTTTCAATTTTTTTTTACAATCATTATAATTTTATAAATATATATTATAAATTTATATAAAAAATAGTATATTTTTATAATTTTATTTTATTTTATATCTTAATGATATTAAAATAAAAAATTGTTATAAATTATAATTACAATAAAAAATAAATGTTAAATAGGAAAAAAAATAATATAAACTATTACAATAATTAAATTATTATAAATAAAATAATTTTTTTTATTTCAAATCATATATCATATATATATATATTTGACGAGACATTATCCCGTAATTATAATTTTTTATAATTGTTTTATTTTTTAAATATGTTTATTATTTTTTGGATAATTTGTAAAATTATTATTTAAAAAAATTATTTTGGATAAAATTAAACTTTGTTGGAATAATATATATAGACTAGGGTTTGTTGGCATTTCATATATTATATATTTGGCTAGATTTTAATAATAAATATATATATTTACATAGTTCAAAAATATAGAATTGTAAAATTATTTAAAAAATAATTGTTGGAGAAATTGTTATTATTGGATTCGTTATCAATAAAATATTTCACTCGTTTCTTTCTATTGCATTGGTTTTTTTCATTCTTCTTTTTTGAGAGACATAACAATAACAAAGAAAGAGGATTGGAGTAGTAGAGCAAATGGTACTGTTGGCTGCTACATTTGCCTTGTCGTCGCTGGTCATCCCTCCAAATATCGTCGCTGAAACCATATTTTAGTTAATCCTTCATCGTCGCTGATCGAGAATAGAGCATCATGGCATAAGAGCAGCTCGTCCTTTGCAGCACCATGCGCGCCCACACCCCCATCGACAATTTCGTCATGATTGTCACATAGCAATTAAATTGTTTTCTTTGGTAGATGGTAAAATATATATTGAGAATTGTATCGAAAACAAATTCGTTGGAATAATAAACCAATAATATATTTCAGAATTTGTTTACAATTATTATATTCTTATAAATATTTTTATAAATTTATATGAAAAATAGTATAGTTTTATAATTTTTTATTTTATTTAATATTTTAATTTTTTTTAAAAAAACTTTTATTATAGATTATAATTTTAAAAAAAAATAAATTTTAAATATAAAAATATTACAAATAATTAAATTATTATAAATAAAATAAAAATGTTTTATTTAAAATAATTATATATATATAAATATTAAAATAAAAATAAATGTAAAACATTTATTATTAAAACATATAAATTTTGGTCATAAAAGTATCGAATTATATATAAAAATAATTATTAAATTTTTAATAAACAAATATATTATATATTAAATAATAAATAAAATTATGATAAAAATAATTATAATTTTTATAAATAAAATAAGGGTAAATTGCTTTTTTGGTTTCGTAACTGGACCCCTTTATCATTTTAGTCCCGTAAGTGAAGCCTATCGCAAATTAGTCTCATAAGTGAAAATTTTTCGTTGTTTTAATCCTCTGGCGCCGGAGATGTCCGTGTGGCTCGCCGGAGGTGACGTGTCCGCCAGGTGTCCCGCCAGGTCAGCGACACCTGGCGGACATGTGGATTTATTTATTTTTTCATTTCTTTTTTTAATATTTTTTAAATAAAAAATAAAAAAATGCAAATAAAATTAAAAATAAGTTTTTAAAAAAATTTAAAAAAATGAAAAAACAAAAAAAACTCCACGTGTCTGCCAGGTGTCGCTGACCTGGCGGACACGTCACCTCCGGCGAGCCACGCGGGCGTCTCCGGCGTCGGAGGACTAAAACAGCAAAAAATTTTCACTTATGGGACTAGTTTGCGACAGACTCCACTTACGGGACTAAAATAATAAAGGGGTCCAGTTACGGACTAAAAAAACAGTTTATCCACAAAATAAAATTATAAAATTAGAATTTTAGTTCTTGGGCCATCCCTGCATAACTGTCGAACAAAAATAAGGATTAGTATGAGGTAAAACTTCATCAATTTTTCAACACAAAAGAACGTATGCAAAAATGGTATAAAGATTGGTTTATAAGAGTTAAGCATTCCATGTTCAATGTTTCCCTATTGATCTTCAAGGTGATTAAGATCGCGCCTTCGGAAAAATTCGATTGGTAGCTGAGTATGTTGAGGGAAAGAACGTTAAAATGTTCTGACCATGGGGCATCGACTTCAAATAATCACCAACTAATTATCCTATTTTTTTTTTTTTTTCTAAATTTTAATGCTAAGGGTCAAATTTATATTTTTCGCCATTGTATTTAACATTAAAAATATTTTTATATTTGTATAAATATTCTTCTATTAGTATTATAAGACACTAATATAAGTATTTTTGTAATTTTTTATACTTTGTACTACATTTTAATATAATAATTAATATTCAAATATTAACACCCAAAAAATAAATTAGACATTTAGAATCGGATGGAGGTAATATAAATTTTTCTCTAAATTTTAAACACACTTTAATTTATTTTATTTTTTTCTTTAATTTATTTAAAATAATTACACAAACTTATTCGGCTTTTGATTATTTACCTGTTAATCCAAAAATATACTTTTATAAATTTAAATTATACAATATTGATATTTTAAATAATGCTCCCTCCGTCTCAAACACCATACAACATTTTCTTTTTGGTATATTCCAAACACCCTGCAATATTTTCTTTTTGGTATGTCTCAAACACTCTGCAATATTTTTAAAATAGAAAATAATTAGTTATATTTAATCTCTACCTCACACTTTGTCACGTCACATCACCCAAATAAAAAAATAAAATATACATTTCTATCTCCATCACATCTAAATTATCCTATTTAATACTACTCACCTAAAAACCCGTGCCCAAAACAAATATTGCACCTTATTTGAGACGGATGGAGTAATAAATAATATTATTTACAAATATTTGATAATTACTACTGTATATTTTAATATTGGGTAAACTATTTTTTTAGTCCAATAACTGGATCCCTTTATCATTTTAGTCCCGTAAGTGGAGCCTGTCGCAAACTAGTCCCATAAGTGAAAAATTTTCGCTTTTTTAGTCCTCCGGCGCCGGAGACGCCCTCGTGGCTCGTCGGAGGTGACGTGTCCGCCAAGTGTCCCGCTAGGTCAGCGACACCTGGCGGACACGTAGATTTATTTTTTTTCATTTTTTTTAATTTTTAATTTTTTTAATTGGACCAAATAAAAAAATAAAAAATTACAAATAAAATTAAAAACAAATTAAAAATAAGTTTTAAAAAAAATAAAAAAAAATGAAACAAAATAAAAAAAATCCACGTGTCCGCCAGGTCAGTGACATCTGACGGACACGTAACCTCTGGCGAGCCATGCGGGCATCTCCGGCGCCGGAGGACTAAAACATCGAAATTTTTTCACTTATAGGACTAGTTTGCGACATACTCCACTTACGAGACTAAAATGATAAGAGAGTCCAGTTACGGGATTAAAAAAACCGTTTACCCTTTAATATTTATAAATATTTGTAATCATATATGTTTTTTTATGTTGTAATATTTATATTTATTATAGTGTTAATTTTCTTATGTTATTCAATATTTTAATGATTAAATTGTTCGGATTAGTGTAATATTATATTTATTATAATATTTAACATTTATATTTATTATAAAAATAAAAATAAAATTAAAAATACAATTGAATATATAAAACGAAATAAAATTCAAGATAAAAAAATAATATAAAAACATCCCTCCATATTTTTAGAAGATTTTATATTTTTATTGGAATATAAATAGAAACGGTCGGAATTGTTTAACTGCATATTTGGATGATTCCTTCAAATATAAAGTCCGGTGGGTGACTTAGGATTGAGATTTTAATATCATCAATGCATTTTCTACAATTCTACAATTTACGGAGACTACAGATTTTGTTGTATTATGTCGATTTTATTTTAAATTATATATGTGTTTCTAATGAAGTAATTCATCCTTTTCGTTACAGATGATTTTTTTTTTATTCGATAATTTATTTTTATTTTTAATAAATTTATTCTTTGTAAAATACTTAACAAATAAATCAATTTAATTATATTTTTAAATTCTTATGCGTAGGGCCTACTCAAAACTCATTTGTTTCTATCTTTCTTCAATAAACAAATATTTATATATATATTTAAAACTTCTCATTTTTTATAAAATTAGTTTTAAATGAGTTATAAATAAATAAATATATATTTTTTATTTAATCGAACCATTGGATTGAATCGAATCAAAATTTCGGTTAACCGAGCAAATATCTGCCGTTTGATACTGCATATTTGATACTCCCTCCATCGTATATCAATCTATCCGTTTGATTTTTGCACGGAGTTTTAGGAATATTAGTATTATATTGGGATATAGTAGTAATAAATGTAAAAAGACTAAACTAACCTTAGTATTATATGATATAAAAATAATGACATTTGTGTAATATATTATAAATTGGAAGAATATTTGTAATGTTAGATATACAGTACAGTTACTAAAAAAGAAAATTGATACTGTGTTATGGGACAGACAAAAATGGAAAAGTGGATAAATTGTTAAGGGATGTAGAGAGTATTTTTTTCGGTTTGGTTCAATTCGATTTTGATTTTTAACATCTTTTTTTGGTTCAGTTAACCAAATCGAATATATTTTATATATTTATATTATCATATTTTAAAATTCATATTAACAACTATATAATATTTGGATTTGGTTCAGTTCAATTTAAAATATTTACAAATATCTATATTTAATTGAAATTTTAATTATTTTTTATTTTAGATTCAATTTGATTCAAATTATTTGCAAATATTTTCAATTAACCGAAAATTTCGGTTTGAATACGATTCACGATTTTGAAAATATTTGTTCGATCCGATTCAAATATCAAATACTTGCATATTTACAAATATTCAAACCGCAGCCACTTTTATGCTAAGAGCAACCACAATAAATACACTTTCGAGAGCCTCACGTCAGACACAAGGTATTTTTTATCTCTTTAAAAAATTTCATCCTTGCAGTGACCTACTCCTTCGGGCCAAAATAACGATGCCCAGGGAACGCAGTCTGGTGCAGGCGAGGCCATAGGAAAGATTGAATAATTTACTTTTTCTCTCCTCTCAAACTCTTCTCCCTCACAAATATTCCAGATCCATCTATAACCAAATGGCATTTTTCTTTGGGGCAATTTGTGATCGAACTCTTCTCCCTCACACAAACCCTATAAATCCAAGTTTCAAACGGTGATTTCTTTGGCTCAAATCATAATGACTGACGAGGATGTGGAGTTTTCAATAGCCTGGTGCAATGTGATAACATATGCACGTGTAGGTATGGGTCAAAAGGAACAGAGGTTGTGGGAGCGTATATGAGAAGTTTATTACTCTGATGGAAGACAAGCACGGAGTTAGTAGATATGAAAAACAAGAGAACTCCAGGTGGATGTGAGTATGGATGGAGATTCGAGGGCAATGCACTAAATTGACAACTATTAGGGTTCAAGCAGAATTATAGTACCATAGATTTTGTAAGTCTTTAATCTTTTCCATCATCTAAATTATTACTTTTTTTGGGATTATATGTATTTCTCATGTTAACTAATATATACCATAAAGTAAGAACAATATTATTACGGTACTTATAATGATAAATACGAAACCACCTTCAAATGTGAGGCATGTTGGCATGTTTTGAAAGAGCAACCGAAGTGGATGAAAATTGTCTCAAGAAAGCCAAAAGAAAACAGATGACCGACCCGCTAAAATGGAGAAGAAGTTTGTAGGGGTATCACCTTCGAGTACTAATGCTCAACCATTTTCACCAACTCTTATCGATTTTACTATAGACATTCCCGACGGACATAAAGTCCACTCCAAAAGTGCCTCAATGGACCTGCATCAGTTGATTAAGAACGTCCAATTAGTGTTAAAAATGCAAAATCTGATGGTCAGCTGAAGAATCAAAGACAAAAAAGAATAAAAAGGTATGATGAGTCACAAGCCTTGGTAACAAGAACTATACCTACCAAATTGATAACTATGGATTCAACAAATCGGGAGATGTGGGCTCACTCAGCGGAGCGGGATCGACAAAAAGAGGCATAGCGAGATCAACATTACAAAATTTTTTTGGAACAAAGGGCAAACAAGGAGGTAATTCTTGTTTTGGTAGTACTATGAATTAATGTAATTCTATATTTCTACTTTATGTTCACACTTGTTTTATTCTATCTTCAAAGTTATTTTAGCATGGAATTAAAATGATTAAATAAATAACATCCTTTCATCACCAGTATGAAAGTATTTGGGATGAACTGATGGCTACACAACAAAAGTTAGGAGAAATGGATCCAAACAATCTAAGGACTGAGCTTGAGAAAAGTCATTACGCAATAAGAAAAAAACGAGTTGAGAACCTCACTCGAATGTTAAACAGGAATAAGTACTTGAATTCATGACTCCGAATATTCAAGCTTTTCTTACTTTATGTGTATTTGTGTAGAGCTTCAAGCAACAATCGATTCAACGGAGTACGTAAACAAAACCAGGGAAATAGAGAGAGGAACTAGCGTGCGGGGAATTCATCATAAAAACCGTATTTTCACTGACACGATCATCTCAGAATGATATTTGTATTTTTACATTTGTGCTGCTTCGGACTTTTTGATAATTTTAGGGGCTGTTTGGTTCGTGGATTTGGTGAGATTCCATGGGATTTGGATTTTAAAATCCTAATGAATCTATGTTTGGTTATAAAATTGATGATGAAATTTTAAGTGCGTCAGATTTTAAAATCCTGCAAATGCAGGATTTTTCAATAACAGTGTACTCCCTGTTATTTTAAAATCCCATGTCATTGCATTTTACATTTTACTATTATACCATTCCATAAAAATAAAATCATATTTTTTTTCTAATATTAAATGTATATATATTTACATTTAAATTATATTTTATTGGTTTTATAAAATATAATCTTATATTTAAGCATACTACTACAAATCATATATTTATTTATAATTATTAATGTTATTTATATTTAATTATTTTACTAATAATAATTTAAACAAATTAATAATTTAAAATATTAATTAATAATTTAAATTTATTTTACTAGTGTATTAATTTTGTATTTTTAGTTTAAAGTGCTTTTTTATATTAAATATGAAAAAGAATGTCGATAGTATAAAAAATAATTAAATTATCGTATTTTTTAATGTATAAATTATATATTACAATATATATTTCGTATGAATATATACTATATTTTTTATTATTAATTGAAAATCGTATTAAATTTTTTTTATTAGAATCCACTAAATATAGTAAAAAATAAAGTTTACGGAAAAAACAATGAATGTAAAGTTTAATTTATTACAATCAAATAAATAAAACTCATGAAGAATAATTACGTTCATTTAAAATATCAAAAATCAAAATCCTTGAACCAAACAACTCCAACCAAACACATGATAGGATTTTAAATCCTAAATACAATAAATCCTATCACATATAAATCCTACTGCAAAATCCCAATCCCATTTAAAAAGTCCTTGAACCAAACAACCCCTTAGTATTTTGAATTGGGTTGGAATGGGTAAGGGGATTGTGGGAAAAATGATTTTATCGTTGTTGTAACTTATAATATTTTGGTGTGCTTTTTATCAGTTTTAGCAGGCATTCATTTGTTCACAATAGATTTTCATAATAATTTGATCTAATGTTATCAAATGTATAATGTGAAAAAAAAAAATTAATTTAACTCTTGGGATTTTCCCCAAAATACACTATTCATCATATTTTTTATTCCCCAAAATATCAAATCAAACACCTATTTTTTATTTTTTTATATTATACTAAAAATCAATTTTATTCAAAACATCACATCAACACCTATTTATATCACATCATACAACTATTCAAATTCAAAATTTTTACTATTCAAATCCCAACTCAAAATTCAAAGCCCCAAGACAAACACACCATAATCTAACATTTTGCAAACAATGATGGAGATTTTTTGTTAATTTAACCAATTTACATATGTCTGTAAATTGCTTGGTTGTATTGCAACTACACTTGCATCCTTTAATAGGTTTTATATGGTTGACATGCTCGATTGTATGATTTGCAAGCCCGTGTATATAATGATTTTCCGGAACCTTTCTAATTGTCATTGGGTGTCATTGCTAGGAAACAACTATGATAGTAAAATCAAAGGGATCCAAACTTCCCTATTAATTTTACTATAATCAGGTTAATCTGTGATAACACATTTTAGGATTTGATGATGTTTAAAGTTTAAGTAGGGAATTTCTTCTGAATTTCTTGGATGTAATGTGTATCATTAGACATGTTCAGTTATAGATGATGAAAATAAAGTTGTAGACCCTACATCGCAATATCACAATTATTTATACTGTTTAACTGGTGAGTTTCCAGGTCGAACATATAAATTTTAAGTCGCGAAATTTAGATCAAGAATTGAAATACTAATGATGCACACAGACAACGGTATGATGGCTCGCTTTTGAGCGAGCCGAAAATTAACTAAGACAGAAAATAAAGAAAAACATGTAAGCGGAATGATTTAGTGAGAGTGAACGGTGGAGATAGTAAGTGAGCGATGGATGTAGTGGCAGCGGTTGTGAGCGGAGATTAGCAGAGGTGAGGGAGAGTGGATCATAGTTATAAGTATGTAGGATAATAGGCGAACGGAGAGGGTGTTCAGATGATGTTGTGTTTTAGCTGTACGTTAATAGATGGCTAGGTTCTCATGTATGAAATGAGCGAATGAGGAAGGTGAGTAAGCGAAACATATATTTATACGACGTAACGACGGAAGAAATAAGTGTAATTACATAAAAAGTGTCAAAATAGAAAACGACTTCGCTGGTACTTGACCTCAAGGGATTTACAATAAGACTTCAATGACGACCAGAATCAGAACATTATATGTAAGAAAATCTACTGTCACTAAAAGTTCTGTGGCCTAATAGATCCACGTCTATGCCTAGTAAATTATTCTAATTTTTGTCTCATTAGTGGTTTTACCCTTGTGTTACCTATTTTAATCAAAATTGAATTCGGACAGCAATTAAGCGGGTTGACAAGGCTCCCGTGTACTTAGCTACGTTGAACTACCTAAAATCTGTTAATGAATACGACGCAAAACTAAGCTGAAATAGTCGATTCTACTTTGTTCTTCCACAGCGAAATAGGATTATAATCATAACATTTAAATGCAAATATGACTCTTGGATAGACGCGATAGTGGAAAAATCTTGATATTTCATTACTTACTACCGAAAACAGTACAATTCTACATTATAAAAGCAGTAAATCAAAGCAGGAACAAAATAATAAACTAAGCTTAAAAAAAAAGGTAAGGTGAGTGGCCAAATGAGAAGAAAGTCTCAATCCTTACAGGGTTTGAGCTCTAAAAATCTGCAGAAAACTTGAAAGTATGTATGCATGTGTATTTGTATATTTTACAAAAAAATTCTGGCCCTATTTATAGATCTACGGAGATGGCGGTTGCGGAGCAGTTAAGCGGCAGTTAAAACTGTTTGGGCAGTTAGGCGGTTGACGGCGGTTAATAGCTGGAGGGCATAATGCAGCTTAAGCTATGCTTTCATCGCTGACTGGTATCAGAATGGCTAGACCGCTGAAAACTGAACACTTAGTGAATTTCTGGAGTGGTTTACTCTCGCTTCGCTGCAGTGGGTGTCTGGTCACTGGCCCTGGCTCGAGCGGAAATAGCGTCGCTTGCCGAACGAGAAACGCCATCGCTTGGGTTTCAATAATTTGCTTTTCTGGATTAAAAACATCGCTTAAATAGGCCAATAACGTTAATAATCTCAACAGACGTACTATGGGTCATACCAAGCGAAATAATTCAATAAAGTATGCCCTAAATAAGATATTTTGATGGTTTTCACATAAAATTTCAAGTAATACACAATTTTGTTAGGCGAAGAATATACTATTATTTAGAGTTATCAATCTGAAATTTGAGAATTTTCATGAGTTGATACTTGGATATTCTGTTGTGTCGAATTTGAGACTTTTTTTTTTTTTTTAATATGATATTTTGTTCTAAGCCCTTGTTTATTTTCTGATGTGTTGAATTTTGACATTTTCTTGTGTCGAATCATAACAAAAGATGGAAAGATCAGAAGCAGCTATGTTTATCTAACTTTGTATTATATTTTGTTTGCATATTAATTATAGTTTTTATATAGTTTTACCTTTACTATCAAGAGCAGGTGCATGGTGCAGTAACACTTTTATTGTAGTATCTAATTCCATTATTATCATATATTATCTCATGGAATAGATATAATAATTATAAAAATTAAGAATATCATTACTACAAAATGCATTCAATATGAATTCAACCAAACTTACTTTAATAGAGACTGGATGGATAATTAGTTTATTATTTTTTAACAACCAAATCTTCGGTAGACTTAACTAGATACGAGGTAATTACTAAACTATGTCCTCTCCTGACATCATCCGCTGGTGGTTGATAAAATATTCGCACAAATTTTCATTAGTTTCTATATTATGGATTCGGCCAATTCTTATAAGGTATAAGAGGCGAACTTCATCAATTGATTGGTGAGCATCTGACATACGTGGATCTTCTTCTCTGGGAGGTATCAATTCAGGTAAGTTTTGACCACGTTCATCTTCAACTACCATATTGTGTAAGATGATACATATTGTAGCAACGAATAAAAGGTCAGATGTTTTTTGTAACTGAGTTGGTGTGGTTAATATGCGCTATTTTTACTGAAGAATGTCAAATGCTCTTTCCATATCATTGTGGCAAGCCTCTTTTAATGTTATAAATGGTTTTTCTTTTACAGTGACAAGATTTCTTACGGCCTGCTTGAAGGCTACATGTTTGGGGTATATGTCATTTGTTAAATAGTATGACAAGTTGCATTGCGTTCCATTCACCTCATATTCAATAGGTGGATCTGTGCTATTCATAAACTTATCGAACAACGGTGAATGATCCCAAACCGTTACATCATTTTTAGTTCATTGGATACCAGAAAGGCATGCAAAATCCATAAATCCTGAGAAGCCACAACCTCTAAAATTATTATTGCGTATCCGTAGCGACCGTTGTACTGGCCTCTCCATGCGACAAGGCATGCATCTCAACGCCAATGCATATAATCCAACGAACCTATCATACCTGAAAAGCCACATTCGTAATTTTTTGCCATCAAATGTGCAAGATCATCATAACTCGGATCGCGTAAATATTATGTTTTATAAATATTTATATTTGTATTGCAAAACTCTAGTGAATCGCGTTGAGCTTTGCCCTACCCTATTTTTAGCATCTCGTCAACACTATCGAACTAGTATCCATATGCAATGATTCAAATCGCAGCCATGACCTTCTAGAGGAGTGAAAGACCCATCTGATTTGTACAATCTAGACATTGTGTGAAGTACAAATTGTTGTTGCACACATCATGGAATATTCTACTGAAAAATTTTCGACGCATACAAAATCTACATCTGAAAATAGACTCGGAAAACTGAGCCATATCTAAAAAATAGTCCTCTCATAATTCCTAGTGCCTTGCCTCTCTATCCCAGTTGTAATTTCTCTGCACGGGTGCAATTGTCTATTTGAAGTTGGACACATCAAGTAAGGTATCTCGCAACCATTCGAGAGAGTTTTGTCGCAACCCTAACAAAAGACATAGTCTTCCCTTTCGTTCATCAATAGCAATACGATCATCTATCCAAAATTGAGCATTTACATCCGGGTCCACTCTTTGTTGTCTTCACTTTCCATCCAATGTGATAAAAGAAAAGACACCAACAACTGTTAAAGTAGTAGAAAATGATATTGCAATGTAAAATAGTCGACTCTGAAAGAAAATAAGCATCGACTACCTTGTATTTTTGTGTTCTTGATCAACCACTGAAGCCCCAAAGGTGATTTATATCAATGTGATAACTATGTCAATCTCTACTATGGTACATAGTTGTGGGAGCTAGACACTAATATTATATGTGCCTTTAAATTGAAAAGTGATGTAGCGTTCACGTATTGCCAAATATGTTTTCAATGCAACTGCTATTCATATGTTTGGGTGTTCCTTATGAATTTGTTCGGCATTTGCATGTTGCAGCGTCACATTCAGTCAACTCATATATTCTTTTAAATATTTAATCTTGTATAGGCATGCCAATGAGTTGCTTTATTGGTACATAGATTTAGACAAGACTCGACTTTTGTCCTCGTTTCCACAAAGTTATTTTTTAATTAAAGCAAAGTTGACATAAAAAACAAAAAAACTATTAGGGTTCAGATACATATGTGGAACTGTACTTTTGCGATAGTTCTTCACTGTCATAATGTGGCCAAGACTACATTGGCTGGTTTACGATGAGACATTTAAGTTTATATAATTTGAAGAAAGACAGATAAGTGACAAATGTTTGCAATGTCATTATCCTAATACATTTAGAAATTAGTGGCTACAATTCTATATAGAGTTTGAGTAGGATGAAACCCATCCCAACAATAGTATTTGTGTTAGGTTCTTTGCAGGCCAGTGCCTGTAGCTTCGGGATGCAATTCGACGTCCCATTCATCCATGTAATACAACATGCTTTGCTCGAATTACTTAGACTTTGGTAAGTAGAAGAACAATAAACAGTACAATTAAATTTGATCAAGATTCAATGTTTGTTTATAATAATGAAACTGGGATAGACAATTTACCATATTTTGATCGATTGATGATCCCATTGTATCTAAGCCAGTAAGCATTGCTGAAAATAATGAACGAGGGAACAACAAGGCAAGACGCAACTACAAAGAAAACTGCAATAGAAGTGACTAAACAAGAAACAGTCCACATCTCAATAATTAAACACCATTACTACATCAACGTACTGACGAACATCACACCATAAATATTAAGGTAAACAACATAGGCTACACCAAATTACCAAGTTGGGTTACTACACAAGTTACAATGAAATGTTAATAGCATTGTCATACAATCCTACACCTCACCGTCCTAAAGAAGACACAAATAAGTACTAATGTAGTCATGAAAATATTCAAGACGGTCAAATAGAGCATTATGTCTTTATTCTCCATCTTTCCATGTTTCTCTTTAGAGCATAAACATGAACATTGGATGTCATTAGTTCTACATAGAAATCTCGATGTAGCACTTGATTCACCACCACAAAAAAGAGTTTTCATTTTTTATATCAGAAGCACGATAGGCTTTCTCAGTTGCATTGTCTTCCCAACGTAGCCATCTATCACATGGGTCACACTTATAATACAACCTACCAGGATTATTTTCGCTTTTTGATATTTTGAGAACACATTTCTCTCCACACATACATGTTGGAATAATTTGAATGGTGGCAATTAATCTTTGAGTAAGTAAAAATTTAAAGACCAAAATGTATGTGAGTAGGATGCATTGATAATATAACAAACTTGAAAATTTGTCTACTAGAAAGATTTCAAATCCTTTTGCAATACGAGGGACAATACCGTGCAATATAAAGACAAACATATTGATCAATCCTTAATATTAAATACATATATATTTTTTTATATAAATGTGTGAGTTCAATTTCATTATGTGGAATGTAAAAATAATTATATTTCAAGAAGTGTTTCTACTTATGAATTTGTTGGTCATATATTTTCAAACGAGCAATTTAGTACATTATAACGATATTTGCCGGAATTTTTCACTAAGAAATGAGCCAAAATTGATTTCGGTGGTACCCAATTTGAAACTATTTCTTCGACCAACCAAATCCAGGTCCAAATCGAAACAATTTCTCCAACTCAAAACATTCAAAAAAAAAAAAAGAGTCAAGCATTAAGATTTTTTTGTCAGTAAATTAAAATTTGTAAAAAAGCTCTTATCCAAGCGTAATGGAAAATTATATATTTAAACAACACAAATCCTAGGCTAAACTGCAAAATCTATCTTCAGCACTGTATATTTGACACAAAGAAAGTTTACTCAAGTGTAAAACGAGAACCATAAAAGAAAGGAGACCAACAAAGATGATTTCAGGAGGGGAGGAAGAAGATATCGAGGAGCAGATACTGAGAAAAAAACGACCTGCAGTTTCAAAGAAAAAAATGATCCAAACGAATGAAGTATTAATGCCTTTTATTTATTAAAATAAATTATTAAAACATATATATATATATATATTTTTTTTTATAAAATAAGCCAACTGTGTAGAGATAAAAATGTAGATTGCTAGTTTGGGATTTTAGGATAGACACAGCACGGCTGAGGCAATTTTTAGCTTCAACTAATACAGTTGCTTTAACTATCTACCCATTTTATTTTAAAATTATAATATTGTTACTAATACCGTAATAAAAAGAGTAGAGTAAAAATTATTTTTGATTCCATTCAATATCAAAATTATTAATTTTGGTCCAATTAAAAAAAATTAACAATTTTAGTCTCACTCAAATGAAAATTTATCAATTTTAGTCCTAAAATGGTTGACTGGAACTCAATACGGCCGTGTTGGCTTGAACACGGCCGTGTTGGATGACTCAGAAGGTGACTGGGCGTCCTAGGCAGCCAACACGGCCGGGTTGATTACCCTACACTTCCGAACACAACTATGTTCCTGCCCATGTTATTAACACAGCCATGTTCCTGCCCATGTTCACGAGTATGTTTTCAATATAATCATATTGTAGGTCATATTTATTATTATTTTCATTTTTGGTTAAAATTATTTGATATATATATATTTATAATTTAACAAAAATATTTTTTACAATTATTTTATAATATAAAAAATAATCAAATTTTAATATTTTTAAAATATATAAAAATAATAATATATTAATATATATTTTTTAATGATACTCTCTCCGTCCCACTTACCATGTCCACATTGCCGTTTATATCCGTCCCACATCCCATGTCACTTTCTTTTTTTTTGGAAAATAATTACACACTATTTTTTAATTTAATTTTAATTTTAATTAAACTAATAAGTTATTTTAATCTTAATTTATAATTATTTATATTATATGATAATTATTTTTACTAATACATTTTTAATTATCTATTAATTATACTTATCATAAATTCTCGTGTCTATAGTGATCCAGATATTCAACGTGGGAAGGAGGGAGTATTATTTTAAAATATTATTATTTTTATATATTTTAAAAATATTAAAAATTGATTATTTTTTATATTATAAAATAATTGTAAAAAATATTTTTGTTAAATTATAAATATATATATATCAAATAATTTTAACCAAAAAGTGAAAAAAATAATAAATATGACCTACAATATGATTATATTGAAAACATATTCGTGAACATGGCCTAGAACATGACTGTGTTGAGAACATGGGCAGGAACATGGCTGTGTTGAGAACATGGGCAGGAACATGGCTGGTAGGAACATGGTTGTGTTCGGAACACGGGCAGGAACACGGCCGTGTTCAGAAGTGCAGGGTAATCAACACGGCCGTGTTGGCTGCCTGGGACGCCCAGTCACCTTATGAGTCATCCAACACGGCCGTGTTCAAGCTAACACGGCCGTGTTCAGTCCCAGTCAACCATTTTGGGGCTAAAATTGATAAATTTTCATTTGAGTGAAACTAAAATTGATAATTTTTTTTTGAATAGGATCAAAATTAATAATTTTGATGTTGAATGAGACCAAAATTGATTTTTGCTCAAAAGAATATTTTTGTTAAATATACTTTAAAAATACAAACACGACTTAAAAAAACCAAACACACGCTTACTTTCCCCCAAATGATTTGGAGTGTAAAAACATAACAAGAGCTACAGTAGATTTAAAGATAGGAAGGAGATAAAGATAATCGCACGTCGAGAGGCCGACACGTGTCGCTAACCCAACCTCCAACTTTTTCCCTCTTAAAATTCCATCACACAATCTTCCCTTTCCCATTTTCCCAAACTCCAACTGTCGCCTCTGAGTTCCGCCATTGTTCAACCGATCACTTCCACGCTGCTGCTGCTGCTGACGCCCCATTTTCCCATGGCTTCTGTGGCGGAATTGAATTTCGGCGCCTGTTCTTCCTCCAGAAAAGCCACCAGCAACTATTCCTCTCAGTTCTCCTATGTTTCAACTCGTCTGTCTCATCACCGCCGCGTTCGCCTCAGGCCGCTTCCGGTGCCCCGGAGTTCATCAATTCAGTGCTCTGTAACTTCAGAGTATGTTTATCCTCGATATTGATTGATTGTTAGGAGTGTTTTGGTAAATGGTGGGGGAAGACGGAGTAACTATTTCTGTGTTCTTAACTGTTGTGAATGTATTTGGCAGTCAAGTTCAAGCTCCGGTAGCTGTGAATACAGAAGATCCCAAAAAACCAGAGTGTTACGGAGTGTTCTGTCTCACCTACGATCTCAAAGCTGTAAGTATTTTGAACATTGTCAGGCAATTTGATGTTGATTTTGATCTTTCTTATTTCAATTTATTCGTTTTGGTGAGTTTTCTTATGGAAGAAGTTTAGAATAGACAATGGTACGTTTAGTATGCGTTATATGCTGTTCGAGTGCACAGAGACTACTTTGGGATGTTCAGGGGTTCTAAACAGTGTTACACTTATTGCTTGTCTGTTAAAACTCTATTGGAATCAAGCTTTTATTATTTCCTTATATATTTATGGAGATGTTCGTTGATTTACCTCCATAAGATGTCTTAGCATTGATGGTTGCTTGATTCATTTGATTATTACAGGACGAGGAGACAAAATCCTGGAAGAAATTGATTAATATTGCTGTTTCTGGTGCCGCCGGGATGATAGCCAATCATCTTCTCTTTAAAGTGAGTTTCTTGAATATGTTCTTCTATTGAAGTAGCAGTGTATGTATGGAGGTCCCCCATGATACTGAAAAGTTTTTGTAGTTATCATTAACAATTTCATATTGAAAATGCAAAATTTTCTAAATGAAGGTTTGGTGCAAGGGCATTGATTGGCTTCTCTATCTTCAGGGCAATAAAAATTAAACAAAACAGTTGGATTGCATGATGATAAAACCTGAATTTTGATTGAGTTCTTAACATTTTTTACATGAATTTAGTCAATGGATGGATGAGGCATGATGGTTTTGGAATTTGTTCTGTTCTCCCATTAGGGAGATATATATTTGATATTGTTGGCTTCTTAGTGTTGACAAAGATAGTTGAGATTTACGTTATAATTCCACCATGCACAGTTACTGTACTAAAATTGAAACTAAGTAATCATCTTGCACTTGATATTAGGATGTTTTTTGTCATGAGTCTGGACTATACTATTGACGTTAATATTCACTGAGTTATCTTAGTAGAACAGTTCCATATATATCCGAGACAGGGCTGTTTTTAGTCTCTCGGAGAGCTGTTAATGAGGTGTGTTTTGTCAGCTTGCTTCTGGAGAGGTTTTCGGGCCTGAACAACCTATTGCTTTAAAATTATTAGGATCCCAGCGATCCTTTCAAGCACTAGAAGGTATTATTCACCAAAGTTTCAACCATTTTTCTCTTCAAGATTCAATGTGAGACACATGATCTACTTATACTTTTTTTTTTTTCTCATCACTTCGTTTGGTATTTCTAACGTTTAATTTGTTGCACAAGGGTACTATTGACTATATTTTTAATGTTGAATCTGTTCAGGAGTTGCAATGGAACTTGAGGACTCCTTGTATCCACTTTTACGAGAAGTGAGCATCGGAATTGATCCATACGAAGTTTTTCAAGATGCAGATTGGGCACTCCTTATTGGAGCCAAGCCCCGTGGCCCTGGAATGGAACGAGCAGGCTTACTGGACATAAATGGGTCGATTTTTGCTGACCAGGTATCATATCTTCTTAATGCATTTATAACAGACACTGATTCCGATTTCCAGACATTTTTTGTTGAATAAACTTCCCTACATTTGTAGGGAAAAGCCCTCAATGCTGTTGCATCCCGTAATGTAAAAGTTATTGTCGTGGGCAACCCCTGCAACACCAAGTAAATTAATTATATGCACATTTTTCTTCATTCTGTAGTTTATTTTTTATCGGTAATTTACTGGTTTTAACTTTTACTTTGAAGTGCATTGATCTGCTTGAAAAATGCTCCCAACATTCCAGCGAAAAATTTTCATGCTCTGACTAGATTAGACGAAAATAGAGCAAAATGTCAGGTGTGCAACCATACCAACTGTAATCCTTATCTTGATTCCCTTTTCCTTCTGGAGAAATAACATAATCTTGCATTTAAATGATTCAATGCAGCTTGCCCTTAAGGCCGGCGTCTTTTATGACAAAGTATCAAATGTGACAATTTGGGGGAACCACTCGACAACTCAGGTTATTCGATTCTATAGAAATGCATATTATAGTACTATAGTTTTCCCCAGTTTTTGGGTTGGAATTACTGTCAACTCTTCAACAGGTTCCGGACTTCTTAAATGCCAAGATCGATGGCGTACCCGTCAAACATGTTATTAAAGACAATAAATGGTTGGAAGAAGAGTTCACAGAAATGGTCCAGAAGGTGATGATATATGTGAACTAAAGATTGTTGCAATGTGCCATTGTATACAGTCTTTACTTAATTGCTGACCATAAAAAGGATCTTCCTTTACAGAGAGGCGGTGTTCTAATTCAGAAATGGGGAAGATCCTCAGCTGCATCAACTGCTGTCTCCATTGTTGATGCAATAAGGTCTCTCGTTACTCCTACTCGCGAAGGAGATTGGTTTTCATCTGGGGTAAGTTATTCTTTGCTTTTTATTTATTTCTATCATGACTCAACTATGAAGTATGCATTTTTTTTAAAGAAGTCGTATATATATATATATATATACATATATATTCAGATAATCCCTTTTATGAGTCTATCGTTGCTGGAGTTACACAATACTTATGTTATTCTAAAGCTAGTTTAGGTAAGAGTTTTAGAAGTTTCAAAGTTATAGAAAAATTTTAAAATATTTATAATTTTTCTCAAAATATCCTATCGTATAATATATAGAGAAAAAATAAAGATCAAAGCACTCGTGCTGCACTTGAGTTCTATACAATCTTTTTAAAGCAAGTGTTTTACTTCCTCAATCAGCTCAAAAGTATCAGTTTTGTCATTTTTTATTGTTCTAAAGACAAAGTATCAAATTTATTTATTTTTTCTCAAGTAAATATAAACTCTTTACTCGTTACAAATATTCTCAAATTTGCACTTATTTACATAAAAAAATATTCCATTAATTTAGACATAAGTGCAAAAAATGTCAACTAATTAAAATTAAAATACAATATTCATTAAACTCTGATGAAAAACAGACGAGTACTTCTTGAAATTGGAGT
Organism: Andrographis paniculata; assembly: GCF_009805555.1. Classification (NCBI taxonomy): domain Eukaryota; kingdom Viridiplantae; phylum Streptophyta; class Magnoliopsida; order Lamiales; family Acanthaceae; genus Andrographis; species Andrographis paniculata. The sequence continues at coordinate 1,106,851 of NW_026137577.1, forward strand.
ATAATTTTTGCACATTTCTCTATGCAAATCTAATTTGAGTAATATATCATAATTGGGTTTGTTTCTTTTGCCATAAATCTCAAATTTCTACTATTTTAACTGTGTTTCCCAAAAAAAAAAAATACACTTTTTTTTCTCACAAAATATCACATCATGTATTATTTTAATATCAAACCCAAACTAAATTTTTTTCAAACCTATCAAAAGAAACATACTCAGACAATACTTTACATGTAGCATATAATTTTGTAATTTGTTATAATTATTTGTCTAACATATCTAAATAAATGGATTATATTCTATCTGTATTATTTATATATTTTTGTACTCACTTAGACTTCGATTTTTTACTCTGCATTGGCCACATATCGTTGCTATCTATTCCTATAAATGGGTAACTCTCTAAGTGATGACAAGAATTATAATATTAATGGTAGAACTTTGTTGATCTTACTATTTCATGACATTATAAATTCAGCACATAGTTAGCAAGATGGAATTGTTTAAATCTTTCTAAAAAATCACTAAAAAATGTAGGTGTATACTACGGGAAATCCCTATGGTATTGCAGATGACATTGTTTTTAGTATGCCATGCCGATCTAATGTAAGTTCTGCCTCACTTTGACATTCTTAATACTCTTTACTCTCTAGATGTATATGAGAGATTTGTTTTTTTTCCCAAAATTTTAACAGGGAGATGGTGATTATGAACTTGTCAAAGATGTCATATTTGATGATTATCTTTGGAATCGCATAAAAAAGGTATGGTTATGGTTTCCTCATATTTCTAGATGTTAGTATTCATGAAATTGGGAGCATTTTATTTATATATTGAAAGGTGACGATTGCAGTGTTGATTAAGATTAATTAGCATGAGATATAAATCGATAGCACAAGGTGAATGTTAATATAATAAAAATACAATATATGAACTAACAACACATGAAAATAGTTCATATATCATATACTAAAAGTCATTGTAATAATTTACACAACATATTTATATTAATTAAAGTCATGTTTTAGTTGTCTATATATTATGTGTTCATTAGAGTTTATCAACACAGTGCTGATTATCCTTAACTAGTACCTAACCATTCCCATTTTGAAAATTTGAAGTTTCCTCTTTCTTCTACGATCCTCAGAAGCAAGTGTTTGGTGAAAACAATTTAAAGTGGCGCGTACATATCGATTAATATTTAGTTATAATTTAGTCGATCAACCTCCTCATGAGCATGTCTGAAGTAGAACAATGAAATATTTTTCTTACACTCGCATTGAGAATACAGAAATAAAAAATAAAAAAATCCCGTATTTTGCAGACAGAAGCCGAGCTGCTGGCCGAGAAGAGATGTGTAGCTCATCTTACTGGAGAGGTAAAAGTACACCAAACCAGATCACACATTGATCATTTTCAGTTTGTTTGAGAGACTGTTTGTCTGAAATATTGGCTTTATTAATCCTTACAGGGCATTGCTGTCTGTGATCTGCCTGGCGACACAATGCTTCCCGGAGAAATGTGAGCGGCGAGACCCCAGTTTGGACAGTCCCGGTGAGTCTGTAAATCGATTATCATCTCTAGCAGTACTATAATAAGGGCAATTGGAGCCTAGTTTAATGCATTTTTTAGAAAAAAAACTCTGTTTCAAGTTATGTAAGTCTATATCACTGCTACTCTTGACCTTTTAGTTCTTTATAGTGTAAAACTTTGCGCTTTTGTGCAAAATGGACTTACACTCAGAAAATAATAAATATAGTAAAATTTTAAATTGAAATGAAATTTTAAGTAAGTATTTATGTAATGTTATTAATGAAAATTTAATTTTTAATCCTAACAGTATACTCCTTCTCTCTCAATCCAAAATGGTGATTGGAGTTTTGCAGTGAATTAATAAATAATAGTAATATTATATTAGTTAATGAAAATGTAAGATAAATTTGATATTTAGGTATAAATTAACTTTACATATTTGTAATTTATATAAAAGTGAGTATTTTGATATTAGTATATGATTATTTTTTAGTGAGACAAATGAAAATAATAAAAAATAATATTTTCGAGGGAGTAAATGAGAAGATATATACATATATATATATTTTCAGAAGAATATTATAAAACGCTATCTAAGTATGAATTATCTCCTCACAATAGAATAATCACACCAAATGAAGTAATATAATCAATCAATAAGGATACAAACAATTTTTTCCTGGAAAATTATCTCGAAGTGAGGTTAAAAACCATGAGATCGAAGCCCACAAAATCTACATTATAATAATAATAAAAAAAAGGGTACAAATCGTTCAGCTTAATTTTCGACTCATAATATATACAATCAATCTTGTCAATAAAATATTAGTGAAATAGAAAAATTCACAAGCACCACCCTGCCATTCAAATCACAAACCTCAATGATCGAAAAGTCTTATTTCGATCTCCACCGTTCACAACTTACTCCAACACGTCCCAACAACATACTCAAACTCTAGTTTGATCTAACTGTTAGATTTTCCGATTTATATCAACAACGAAACTAGTCCGACAGAATTCGAGAAGAAACATAGCTCTCTTTGAGTTTTATATAATAACCTGTGGTGTTTCGATTCCAATTTTGACGGAGATGAAGCCCGAGTTGATACTGGGGAAAATGATGGAAATGAAGCCGCAATTTGACTTTTGGAAAAATTAAATCTTACTAAATTACATATTTAATAAGACATTGACTTTAATTGCTTTCATTTAGGTTTAATAATAGTGAATTAAATTTGGGAGACTACTATTTATATTGAAGATCTGTAATTAGGACATGACAAATGAAGTAATTTTATTTCTGAAATAATAAGGGTTGTGTATCTTCATCCTCTTCTTATGGCTTACATCAAATTTCTACCATTAAGATTGTAGAAATATGAGTATTGAACCTTTTGTATAAATTCTCATATTAGTAGATCGTTATTTCACAGAGACTGCACATGTAATAAACAAGGTGTCAACTGGAACAAGTTTCTTACATACTGTAACATCTTTATCCACTCAATATCAAAATTATACCTAAGTTGATTATCTATATGTGAAGTTATCGAAATACCCTCCATATTAACGAAAAATAATAAATACTCGTAATTTGTATCTAAGTATGAATGATCTCATGTGAATGGTAGAAAACAACCACAATAGAATAATCAAACTAATACAATCAATCAACATAAATCGCATTCAAGAACACCGATATTTTCAGATCTAGGAGTAACTCATTGTTGATATGTTGGATGTCATTGAATTTTAAATTATATATTTTTTATGAATGTATTTCTTTTATTATTTTAGATTGTCTGTTGTACCTATTTTTAAATTTAGTATACCTGTTTCCTATACTTTAATAAAATATTTGCATACTTTCTTTAAGATAGCAATTATATCAAGTGTAAAGTATAATTTCAAGGATATTTTAATCAATAATTTTTTTTACACACTATTTATCATATATAAAATATTAATAAATATATATTTTTTAAATAAATATATATTTTTTAATTTATGTGTAAAAAGTAAATAAGTGCGTATATCTCGGATGGAGAGAATATTTAAGATTTTGATGGTCAAATTATACACCATTCATTTATACGAAAGATGTGAATTATGCTATTTTTGTTAATTCGGTATAATATTTATTCTTTTTTTTTTTAAATAAATGTAGAATTTACTAATATTATAAATATTTAAAATTTATATTGATTATATCAAATTGAAAAAAAAAGGATAAAAAGAATCTACACAAAAAGTACTACTAACAATCATTTAAATACTTATAATACATACATATTTTAATTTTTCTTTAAAAGTAAATGTATCACTTTCTAGGGGACTGAGGATTTAAGATATTTTTGATGGTATAATTATATGTAAGATGTTTGGATGTGGCCAATATTGAGAAAGGTTAAATTGTATATATCTAAGATATTTGTGTGTAAAAACAAATGCATTGAATTAAAATATATAATTTGTTGTACAATTTATTTTTATACTAGTTACAAAATTTAACATAACATTTTGTGTGCATTATTTTGTTAACACGAGAATGAATTGTATATATCAACATGCTTTGTCTACATTAAGAGGAAGAAGCCTCCAGGTCACTTGCCATATCTTAGAAACTTTGTGGGAAAATAATGAGATTGACTCATCAAAACAAGAGGTCTATATATAGGCAATACAAAATAGATTCGATAGACTCAAATTTAAGTAATGTAATATATGGATAAGACCAATCTAAATATAAATATACTAAATCTAAAATTGAATATCTAAAATATTTCAACATCCCCCTTAAACTCAAGTTTGATAAGAAAGTTAAATATAAACACAAAAAACACAAATAAAAATAACAAATGACTATCCACCAGAGTTGAAAACGAGATGACTTTCCACCACCGAGCAAAAACTGAGATGACTCTCCACCGGAGCCGAAAATGAAATGAGTCTCCACCGGAGTCGAAAACGAGATGACTCTCCATCGGAGCTGAAAATGACATGACTCCACCGGAGCCGAAAACGACATGACTCACCACCGGAGCTGAAAACGATATGACTCCACCGGAGCTGAAAACGAGATAACTCTCTACCAGAGCCGAAAACGAGATGACTCTTCACCAGAGCAAAAAACGACATGACTCCACCGAAGCAAAAAAGAGATGACTCTCCACCGGAGCCGAAAAAGAGATGACTCCACCGGAGTCGAAAACAAGATGACTTCACCGGAGCCGAAAACGACATAACTCCACCGGAGCCGAAAATAATTAGATCGCAAAAACCAAACAGATTGTACGCAGACAATAGACAAGTACGGACCATATCGCAGACAAATTTCAGATCGCACGCAGGCAACGGACAAACAATGGACATATGACAGATCGTAGACAAATTTTAGGCAACAGACAAGCAACGACATATGGTAGATCCCACGCAGGCAACAGACACGCAAAGGCATATGGCAAATCACATGCGCATGGCAATAGACATGCAGTGGAAATATGGTAGATAACAGACAGAGCAGATAGATTTCAGATGTAGATTGCAAACAAATTTTAGATTACACGCATAACATACAGTCAGCAGACATATGACAGATCGCAGAGAAACAAATTTGCAAAAATATAGACTTGCAAAGGCATGATTTCAAAATCACAAGACCTCCGGGTACAATCTAGGTTGATGTATCCGGAGAAACGCAGGTTGGTAGGCTATATCTACGGCATGAGAAAAATAGGTTCTGATACCATGTTAGAAATTTTGGGGAAAAATAATGAGATTGTCTTTTGATCATCAAAATAAGAGGCCTATATATAGGCAATACAATATAGACTCGATAAACTCAAATATAATCTATGGATAAAACCAAATTTAAATATAAATATACTAAATTTTAAACTGAATATCTAAAATATCTCAACACCATACATGGTTCGCCTAGTGTGACTTGCCTTGTCGGGTCTAGTTTACATTTTCGAGTAGCAGCTGCGGGTTTCCACATCATCGAAAAAACAAATATATATATATATATGGAGAAAGACAACTAATGATCAACATCTAGCGCATGCCAATATTTAATAATTATCCATTTGTAACTTAATTGGTATAATGGATACATTAGCAATAATAATAATATGGTGTATTGACCTGTCGCGTGGTCAATCAAATATGTCACATATTCTGTAATCACAATTTAATGTAATACAGGGGAAGGGATCGTCTCCACAGGGATTGTGTGGTTTACTCTTTCGCGTTCTAATGCAGTAAATAAAAGGGGAAAATTTTCTTTTATTATCTAATGAGGACAAAATAATAAAGCAATCAAATCGATAGGGAACTAGCTATCAAGGGGATGCCTGGCTCAAGGGATAATGCAGTTATGGCACTTGTATTTTTTCATTAATTCAATAAAGTTAATTCTTATTAAAGTATCAATAAATTGGTTAATAGTTATCAACAAGCTCTGACAACCAATTTTTCCTTACAATGTAGGTAATTAAGGTACGACCGTTAACTACCCCTAATTAAGCAAATAAACCTAGGTGCGTCCATAAGAAATATTGTCTAATCGCATTCTAATCTAGAAAAAGTCAATTCAAAACAATTACTACCTAAGAGGAGCAATTAGATTTGATTGTCTAACCCCCGGGAAGGAACTATTCAACCCGGTTGTCACCTATTCAAGTACGAGTACAATTACGGATCTCCTACCTGAATTGACTTTAGATTATCAGACTAATTCAAATATCGGTACCAAAATATTCAATCAATCTAACAATCACAAACGTATTCTTAAAATTAGACAAATATTGATAATCAAAAAGAACTTTTATAAAGAAAATTAAGAATTTCCAAAACAAAAGAACCAAAACATTATCATCTCTCAAACCAGAAAAGTATGTACTCCATAATCAAATAACAAAAAACAATAGAGAAAGATAAAGTCATAGTGGGAGGGGAAATCTTCACTGTCAATTTGCTCCTGCACGATCTATGAGTTTGTCAGTCTCCTGCTCCTGTGCGTATATGCTCTGGCCGTTCTCCTCTTCTGAAACGTGTGATCCTCTATTTTTATTTAATTTTTGCCCTAATTATTTTGTAGTTGGATTTTGGGCCTTTAATTATTCCCATGTCAAGAGGGTATAGTTAGTCATGGCCATGACTAACTAGGTGGTGTAAATCTGAATTTTTCTTTACTTTTTCTGCCAATTACGGAAAATTTGATATTTGCCCTCTGCACACAACAAATAAACAATAAGCATATAGATTAGGTAGAATCCAATCAAAATCAATCAAATATCGCATATGATATGAACATAAAACGCATTCGATTTCTAACTATCAAATCTCCCCACACCTAGATCATGCTTGCTCTCAAGCATAGATTCGAAATAAATCAAAGAAATCGCATGTGACTCAATATGACTAAAGAATCCAACACATCCAGTTCAATCCGAAATCCAACACATCAAGCCAAGTCAACCTCACAAGATAAAGTGTATAATTGGCTCAACACTCAGGTGGTGCAACAAAAGATTATCCCATAGACTTGAGTAAAAATCAAATCTCCCTTGCTTAAAGTATTCGAATCTAACATAAAGAATCAAAGGGACTTTCAATAAGGGTTGTAGCAGGACTTATGGTTACGGGTAGGAAAAGGATAAACAACGATGGCTAAGTATGTCAAAAAAGAATAGGGAATATTGCAAAAAATATTCCACACGTATACCCCATTATCACTTTTGTCCTGTATTTATCTCGCTGGAAAAATATATCCCACATGTTTGCAAAAGTCGCTATTTCTATCCTTTGGCCGCGCGTGGCCGCGCGTGATTGCGCGTAAGGGTGCGTGGTGTGAATTTCACGCGCGGGCAAAGGACATAAATAGCGACTTTTGTAAACATGTGGGATATATTTTGCTAGGGAGATAAATACAGGACAAAAGTGATAATAGAGTATAAGTGTGAGATATTTTTTGCAATATTCTCAAAAAGAATACATTAAGAACACGATGCTAGCACATGAAGAACAAATCGGCATAAACAATGAAATCCTTACTTTATTCACTACCCAAAATTTAATAATATAATTAAATAGAAATACTTCGTCAAGATGATTATTTTATTATTTATTTATTTATTTTTATTATTTTTATTATTTATTATTTATTTATTTATTTTTTGTTTCTTTTTCTTTTTTTTTTTTGGTTTTGTTTTTGCTTTTTTTTTTTTTTTGGCTTTTGCCTTCATATATATATATATAAATACCTACACTATCCACAATCATTCGTGTATACTATGATTCATTCGTACCCAAATTTTGTTTTTAACCAGTGCCGAAGAAATAAAGTGCATCACAACATGGACTTAAAGTAATTCTTTCTAACATAGGGTTCAAATCGGAGAATGCTTAATCAAAAGAAGGGTATGAGGCTAAAAGAAAATTTATTATAAAAGAAAAAATAGGTTAAGAAGGCTCAAATGGGCTAACTAGGGGAATATATTGTGCTAGGTAATAAAGAAAGACTTAATGGGGTTACCTAATGCCCTTATCATTTTCAAAACGCAAGACTCGATAGTTTCAAGTTCAACATGCATAATCACTCAAGTTCTAGGTCATCTAATTTAGCACTAAAAATCACACATGAAAGAAATTTTCAAAAGCTTGAATGTATGCAATTTATTCTCTAATGTAACTTTTGGAACATAGGCTTAAATCTCACAAGGTTCAAACATCGACTTGACTCAACATATCACCAATCAAATGTCATTAGTCATGCCAAACTAACCTATCACACAAATCACATTTGACTCACTTCAGACTAATCTCAAAAGCATGCAAAAGGATAGCAAATCGGACATAAAAAGTAGCAAAAAAATGAAAAATTTGCCCAAAAATTTGCATAACTCCTCTCCCCACACCTAAAATATGCATTGTCCTCAATGTAAAGAAAGAAAAGTTAAAAGAGAAGGTAGAGAAAAAAAGAGTAATGCTTCTCTGATTTGAGGAGCCGATTGGGAATGAGTGACTGGATTATTAGCTTTAGCTTGAGAGGGTTGCAGTCACTTCAGTGCGAAAGGTGGCATTCTCAGCTCGAAGGGCTGAAAGTTCAGTTTGTTGGTGCATGAATGCAGCTCGCAAGTGATCAAATTGCGCTTGGAAGTCATGGAGGGAGGATGAGGGTGCATCGGGATAAAAGGCAGGGAGGTCTGGAGATGGTTGAGATCCGTGGACCGGTATTCCAGCGAAGAATCGAGTCCCGTAGGAGTCTGTAACCAATTTCATTGCCTTGAGACAAGGAATATCCAGTGGCGTCATCGAGCAAGCCCTGTGAAGAGAAAAAGAAGTAAGATACTCAATAGAAACATCATAAATAAGACCAAGGTTAAGAGCGATGTGAGTGATGTAAGAGCCGTGAATGAGGTTGCCACCTTTAGTAGAAAGCACATGAGAAAATCTATTGGCCAACCAAAAGGGAAGGTTAATTCTGATGCTGTGAGTCATGCCCCATAACATATGCACCATCCTTTCTACCAGTTTAATTATAGGCAATGAATTTATGCATGAGACGTAAAGCATGAAGTTCGATAGATGAGGAATGAACATCTCGTGGATAAAATTGGGAGGCGTTACCACTAATTTCTTGCCAAAAGTTATAGAACTCACTAGAAAATGGTTCAGCATAATCATATAAATTGTGCAAGTATTCGGCACTTTGAGAATCTAGCTCAGATACAACTCCTAATGTTATACCAAATTCAATTATAGAACGATGAAAACTCTTCCCCATTAACCGAAAATGGACGGCATTAGGCGTAAAAAGATCAAACGCATCAGGCAACATGAATTGGAATGTAGAAAAGAACTCATGGACCAACTCAGTGATTGCTGGTAGATGAAAAGTAGCAAACAAGGTCCAACCAATATTGGAATGATACGTGTTTACCTAGGTGGTGACATGAAGCTCTTCTAAGGTTGATGCGTGAAAGAGTTTACCAGTAATGATCTTTCGACATGGTTCTAAGCATTGCTCATAACGCTGGCAGTCCTGGGGGTCTGGGAAATCCAAATTACCTCTAACAACTAAAGTGGAGGGCGAGTTGAATAGCAACACGACGCACACGATGGCAGTGGAAAAGGTGCCATCCGTGGGGATACAAGGCACTGCAAGAGATGGAGTGACGGGTTGTCTGCGTTTCTTCTTGGTGATACATGCTGATTGAGTAGCCTTGATGGAGCTTGTGGTTGAAGCTCGAACTTTACCCATGAAATCTGCAAAACGAAATAACAGGCAACACAGTAGCCTAGAACCAAACCAAAGTAATATTCTATCCAAAAGAATAAAAATCAGAATTGCACAAACTAATTCTCTCCCCAATATTACCACCACGTAACAAAATTTCAACATCAATATCAATCCAAATTCCTATATAGTAAGGACTAAAATTCACCCAGGAAATTCTAATGAGCAGTCTAAGTAATCACCCAATTCTAAACATAGAATTCCAAAATTGACAGTATTAGGAATAAAGAAAGAAGAAATACTACCGATCGCTATCTGGTTCGGCGGAGAGAGACCCAATTCGGACGTCGTCTAGGTAGAGGATCGACGAAGCTGGGCTGGACGGAGAGCATTCTGGCGTGGCGGAGATTGTCGCAGCCGAGAAGACGATCGCGGCTGTCGTCGGTCGGCTGGAGGAGGCGATGACCTGGCAGAGGGCGGAGATCGTCGCGGCGAGGGCGGACATCGTCGTCTGGCAGAAGACGATCAGAGAAGGGTCTGGGAACCCGCGAAGAAGAAGAAGAAGAAGAACGATGGAGGCTCCAGAAGCGGAGGGCGATCGCCGTTGGCTGGCTCGGTGGCGTTTGATTCGGCGGAGTCTGGGGGCGCGACGGGCGGGTCTTGTTCGGCGGAGGGCGATCGCGACGGGGGTGGTCTGAGAGAGAGAAGAAGAGAGAGATATTTTATTTAAGAATTTTATTGATTTATTTATTTTATTTTAGAGGGGGTTTAGGGTTAAAATTGGGTTTAAAGAATGAATGGGGCAATGTGACAAGTGGTCTTTAGTCATGATCATGACTAAAGACTACCTTTCATGTTGAAAATTGGATGGATTAAGGGGAATTAGGTAGTGTTATACATGTCATTTAGTCATGATCATGACTAAATGACACGTTATGATCTGTTTTTTGTTTTTTTTGGAAAAAGTGATTGCGCCTTTGCCAAGAACCAGCAATTATTTTTCAAAAGACTTGCACCAAATGAAACAAAACCATCCACAATATTATTAGCAATTAAACAAAAAAAAAAACAATTAGAATTAAAGAAAACAATTAGATGGTTTGGGTTGTCTCCCAAAAAGCACTTTTCTTTATAGTCTTTGAGCTAGACTTCGTCGTGTCTTAGTTCTCAACTTCGACATCAGCGAGAGGCACCAACTCTACAGATTCAAGTGGGAATCCCTCGTAATATGACTTAAGACAATGTCCATTGACCACAAACTTCTTCTCCGTCCTTAAACTCTGAATCTCCACTTCACCATAAGGAAAAAGCTTAGTAACGATAAAGGGCCCTATCCACCTAGAGCGTAGTTTTCCAGGGAAAAGCTTAAGAAGAGAATGATATAATAAGACTTTCTTTCCAATCTCAAAATTTTTTCCGGAGATGTGATGATCATGAAAGGCTTTTGTCTTTTCCTTGTAGAGTATCGCATTCTCGTATGCCTCTTGTTGAATCTCCTTTAGCTCTTGAATTTGCATTTTTCAATTGGCTCCAGCTTCTTGAAGATGCATATTGCACTTTTTCACTGCTCAAAATACCTTGTATTGAATTTCCACAGGTAAATGGCAAGGCTTTCCATACACCAATCAAAATGGTGACATTCCTATTGGTGTCTTATATGCTGTTCAATATGTCCACAGAGCATCATCGAGTCGCGAGCGCCAATCTTTTATGTTCGGTTGAACTATTTTCTCCAAGATAGACTTGACTTCACGATTGGAAATTTTTGTTTGTCCATTCGTTTAAGGATGATATGAAGTTGACACATTGTGAAGTACGCCATATTTTTGAAAATGTACAACCATGGTTTTGTTGCAAAAGTGAGTTCTTTTGTCACTCACAATTGCCTTCGGCATTCCAAATCGAGAGAAGATATATGACAATGAATTATGCAGCCACCTTAGAATCATTAGTTCGGGTGGCTCTTGTTTCCACCTATTTCGAAACATAATCAACAACCAAAATAATATATAAGCATCCATATAAATTAGGAAAAGGTCCCATAAAATCTATACCCCAAACATCAAATATTTCGACAAACGTCATAGGTGATTGAGGCATTTGATTACGGGAAGAAAGATTACCTGTTCATTGACATCTATCACAAGACTTATAGAACTCAAATGCGTCCTTGAAAAGAGTAGGCCAGTAAAGTCCACTGTCTAACACCTTTCTAGCTGTCTTTTTGGATCCAAAGCGTCCACCACATGCCATAGAGTGAAAAAAGGTCAAAATAGAATAAAATTCACCTTCATTAACGTACCTTCGAATGATTTGGTCAGGACATCGCTTCCAAAGGTAAGGGTCATCCCAAATGTAATATTTTGCATTGCTTTGGAGCTTATCTTTTTTCGTCTTTGCCCAACTTGCAAGAAACTCGTTAGTGACTAAGTAATTAACAATATCAGCGTACTAAGGTTGTGTAGTTGCAATAGAGAGAAGTTGTTCGTCAGGAAAGGACTCTCGAACAGGAACTGCATCTTACTCCATGGGTATGCAATTCAAGTGATCAGCTACCAAATTTTTAGTTCTTTTCTTTTCATGAATTTCTATGTCGAACTCTTGCAGAATGAGCACCCATCGAATTAATCGAGGCATCGAATTAATCGAGGTTTGGCCTTTTTTTTGCCATCAAGTAGCGCAGAGCTGCTTGATCAGAGTAAACAAACACTTTAGTGCCTAAAAGATAAGATCTAAATTTATCAAGAGCGAAAATAACAGCAAACATCTATTTCTCTGTGGTAGAGAAATTTAATTGAGCGTCATTCAATGCTTGCGAAGCATAGTAGATGACATGAGAAGCTCTCCCAACTCGTTGCCCTAGAACGGCTCCCACTACAGTATCATTTGCATCACACATCAGCTCAAATGGCAAGTCCCAATTCGTTGGTTGAATAATCGGTGGGGTTGTGAGTCGCTCCTTCAATGCTCCAAATGCCTTCTTGCAATCGTCATTGAACTCATATGCTACATCTTTCTGCAGGAGATGAAACAATGGTGCTCCGATCTTGGAGAAGTCCTTGATGAAGCGTCCGTAAAAACCTGCATGTCTTAAAAAACCGCGTAGCTCTCGCACAAAAGTAGGGTAAGGTAAAGCAATGATTAGCTCAACTTTAGATTTATCTACTTATATATCCTCATGTGACACCTTATGGCCTAAAATAATTCCTTGCTGAACCATCAGTTGACATTTCTCCCAATTGAGCACAAGGTTAGTTTCGATGCATCGTTTTAAGATTAGGGTCAAATTGCTTAAACAATCATCAAAACTAGAGCCATATACGCTAAAGTCATCCAGAAACACTTCAATGATTCGCTCAATATACTCAGAGAAAATACTTACCATAAATCTTTGGAATGTAGCAGGGGCGTTACAGAAACCAAAAGGCATTCTTTTGTAGGCGAAAACTCCAAATGGGCAAGTGAATGATGATTTCTTCTGGTCCTCGGGTGCTATCGCTATAAAAAAAGTAACCTGAAAATCCATCTAAAGAGTAGTAATATGCGCGACCAGAGAGTCTTTCAATCATTTGATCAATATAAGGGAGAGGAAAATGATCTTTTTTTGTTACTGCATTGAGCTTACGGTAATCTATGCACTGGCGCCATCCATTTTGCTTTCGAACAGGGAGCTTTCTCCTTCTCGAGTCTCTTCCACCGTTACTCCAGCTTTCTTAGGAACTACTTGAATCGGGCTCACCCACCTACTATCGGAGATAGGGTAGATGATACCAGCATCGAGGAGCTTTAATAATTATTTCTTGACTACCTCAGTCATAATCGGGTTCAACTTTCTTTGAGCTTGTCTCACCAGTTTCGAATCTTCCTCGAGTGTGATCCTATGAGTACAGAACGAGGGATCAATACCTTTTATGTCAATGATCATCCATACAATGGTGGTCTTGTGATCTTTTAGAACCTTAGTCAATTTCTCTTCTTGTTCTGGTGTCAATTTCACGGAGATGATCACCGGTAGAGTATTCTTCTCTACCAAATAAGCGTACTTCAGAGTTTCAGGTAGAGGCTTCAATTCCAATCCAGGTGCCTGCATCAAAGATGGTAATAAACACTGATTAGATTCATGTAAGAATGTTGGAGCCAATTCATACATTGGTGACTCTCTCAGAGTTAAGTTAAGCTCCTTGAGAACTTTTTTTATTCTCTTGTCTACGGCTATCTCTCTCACATGTTCTTTCTCCAGATGTTCCATCAACACGATCTTCAATTAGTCGGAACCACTTTTTTATTGCATATAATGATTCAGAATCAACAGGATGTTTCACAACATCAAAATACTGAAATGGACTTCTTCTCCATCAAATTCCAAAGCGAAGGTGCCCTTCCGTACATCAATTTTTGCTCTTGCAGTGCACATAAAAGGTCTGCCTAGTAGGAGAGGTGGTGGGTTAAAACAGTGTGCATCATGGATATTCAAAATATAAAAGTCGATAGGAAAAATCAGGTCATTCACTTGAACTAGTACATCCTCTACCATACCGTCAGGATAGGCATTAGTTCGATCAGCAACCTGAATGATAATACCTATTTCTTTTAAAGGTCCTATATTTAGAGAGTCATATAGTGATCGTGGCATAACATTGATAGCGGTGCCTAAGTCCAACATAGCCTTAGCCACTTCTGTTTTTTCAATTTTAAAAAGGATAGAAAACATACCTGGATCACCCGTTTTAGGTGGTACTTTTCTTTTGAGAACAATAGAGACGTTCTCACCCGCTATAATATGCTCGTCCCCTTGCAATTTTCTTTTGTTAGTACACAGTTTTTTCAAAAACTTTGCGTACTTGGGGATTTAGTTGATAGCCTCCAGAAGCGGGATGTTAAGTTCCACCTTCGTGAATATTTTCATCATCTCTTTTCGTTTGTTTGCCTTTTGTGGTTTTGTCAACTTGTCAGGAAAAAGAGCTGATTTAGCTTCAGTAGGAGGAACAAAGTTAGGAGGTACCTTTTCGTGAAGTTTAGCTTCTTTTTCCATCTTCATCTCAATCTGATCCTCATTCTGTTCCTTTGAGATAGGATGTGGACCTTCCAATTCCTTTCCGCTACGAAGGGTTATAGCACTGATGTTCTTCGGGTTTTGCTCTGGTTGTGCAGGCCACTTTCCTCTTTCACGTAGTTGTTTTACCTCTTCTGATACTTGGCTAATCTGACTTTGTAGCTTGTCGACAGTTGACTTCATCTCTTGCTGGAATTACAAGGTAGTGGTAGCTATAGACTTCACCAAATCTTCCAAGGACAGACTGGAGTTCCTCGTGGGTGCTTGGGTGGACTGTTTCTCATAAGGACGAGGTTGTTGTATCTAGTGTGTGGCTCCAAATGGTTGAGGATCATGATTATGCTGTGCGTTTCCATAGCATAGGTTTGGGTGATCTCTCCAGCTTGGATTGTAAGTGTTGGAGTATGGATTATACGCTGGAGGTCTATTCACTCCGTAGTTTGCAGCGTTCACATCCACTGCACATTCTTCTTGGAGGGTCGGACATGCATCTGTATGGTGTCCTGCACTTGTGCATATTCCACACGCCTTGACCTGGACACTCGGGTTGGATTTTTCCATGACCATCTTGCGAACAAAGCTCGTCAACTCAGAAAGTTGTTGCATCGATTGGATGGCATGGTCGCAGTTGTTTCCGCTCATCTGTCCAACATCTCTTGAACCAAATTGCTGTGTGTTTTCAGCCATCCTCGCAATAAGATCCCAAGCTTGTGCCGGCATCTTATTTACTAAAGCTCCACCACTTGCAGCATCGATGATGTTCCTGTCCATCAATGACAAACCATCGTGAAAGTATTGAATCAATAATTTAGGGGGAATTTGATGTTGTGGACATTTAATGATAAACTTATTAAATCGCTCTCAATATTCATGGAGCGTTTCACCTGATTGTTGCTTGATGCCACATATTTTCTTCCTCAGAATCGCAGCTGTGGAAGCTGGAAAGTACTTCTCCAAAAATTTATTTTTCATGTCGTTCCACCTGCCGATGCTTCCAGGTAGGAGATAGTAGAGCCAATCCTTTGCAGCATCTTTGAGTGAGAATGGGAAGGCTCTGAGTTTGATATGTTCGTCAGTAACACCTGGTGGTTTCATGCTGGAGCACACCACGTCGAACTCTTGCAAGTGTTTGTGAGGTTCTTCACCTGCAAGTCCATGAAAAGAAGACAGTAAATGAATTAAGCCGGATTTCAGTTCAAAAGCGATAGTGTTTTTGAGTGTTGGAAAGTTAATGCATAAGGGTTGTTGCGCCAAGTTGGGACCAGCCAACTCCCTAGAGTGCGGATATCCTCAGCCATAACAGTCTCTTGATCACTTTCAGAGTCGCTAGAGCTAGAGATTTTGAGGTGGTTTAAAGATTCTGCCAGCTTCGCAACCTGAGCAGCTTTTCGTTGCTTTGCTTCCTTTCGCAGCTTTCGCTCAACCTTCTCGATCTCAAGATTAAATATCAGTTCACCTGTACGAGAAGAACGGGGCATAAACAGGAGGAAAAATTAAAATAACACAAAAGAGTAAAACAAAGCGCTAATCCCCGATAATGGCGCCAAAAATTGACCTGTCGTACGGTCAATCAAATATTTCATCTATTCCGTGATCACAATTTAATGTAATACAGGGGAAGGGATCGTCTCCACATGGATTGTGTGATTTACTCTTTCGTATTCTAATGCAATAAATAAAAGGAGGAAATTTTCTTTTATTATCTAATGAGGACAAAATAACAAAGCAATCAAATCGACGGGGAACTAGCTATTAAGGGAATGCCTGGCTGAAGGGATGATACATTTATGACACTTGTGTTTTTATCATTAATTTAATAAAGTTAATTCTTATTAAAGTATCAATAAATTGGTTATAGTTATCAATAAGCTCTGACAACTTATTCAAGTGCGAATACAATTACAGATATCCTACCTGAATTGACTTTAGAATATCATACTAATTCAAATATTGGTACCAAAATATTCAATCAATCTAACAATCACAAACGTTATTCTCAGAATTAGACAAATATTGATAATCAAAAAGAACTTTTATAAAGAAAATTAAGAATCTTCAAAACAAAAGAACCAAAACATTATCATATCTCAAACCAGAAAAGTATCTACTCTATAATCAAATAACAAAGAACAATAGAGAAAGATAAAGTCGTGGGAGGGGAAATCTTCTCTGTCGATTTGCTCCTGTCCGATCTATGAGTGTCTCCTGCTCCTGTGCGTATCTGCTTTGGCCGTTCTCCTCTTCTGAAACGTGTGATCCTCCATTTTTATTTAATTTGTGCCCTAATTATTTGTAGCTGGGCTTTTGGGACTTTAATTAATTTCCCATGTCATGAGGGCATGACTAACTAGGTGGTGCAAATCTGAATTTTTCATTACTTTTTCTACCAATTTTACCAAATTTGATATTTGCCCTCTGCACACAATAAATAAACAAGATGCATATAAATTAGGTAGAATCGAGTCAAAATTAATCAAATATCGCATATGATATGAACATAAAACACATGCGATTTCTAACTATCATGTATACAATTCAAAAATATTATAGAAAACACAGATACTGAATAAATAAAGAAAATATGCTATAAGGTATTACAAGGTGTGTCCTTTTGACAAATTTATCAGAATTTTTACTATTTATTAAAAAAAATTTCTTAAATAAAAATCAAATATCTATTTTTTATTTTTAATATTATATTAAAAATTAATTTTATATTCAAAACATCACATCAATATCTATTTATATCACATTATACAACTATTCAATTTAAATTTTTTACAATTCAAATCCCAATCCAAAATTCAAACCTCCAAACTAACACACCCTATTGATCAACAAAAAAAAAAAAAAAAAAAAAAAGAATTATTTTGACATATGAAGAAAAATGAATTATTTTAATATATGTAGATCATGTAATTTATTTATGAAATTTTAACAAAGACCTATCAACATAAACTGAACAATGTAACTATAATTCACTCGTAGTCAAGTTCAATGAATTTCTTTAGAGCACAGTAACAAACCTAAAAGCGCAGGGAGGAAAAAAAAAATAAAAACTAAAATAAAAAACTCCCGATAATAATTAAAGTATTTATATATATATATATATGTTTATTAAATTGTATTTGAAATAAGATTAATTGAATTTATATATTGAAGGGTAAATACACAATCCTATATAAGGAAATTTGACTTTAAATAAATTAAAAGATAATTCAAGTATTTAGGATGCACTCATCAATATCGTGGTGATTAATTTTGGATCTTTATTTTATTTGAAGATCTAATAGTTTAGATCAAATAAGGGTAAGATGGTCTTTTTCAATATTATATTTTACATAGTTAATTCTTTCTGATTTCCGCTTGCTTTCCCATCTTCTTCTTCAAACTATCGCAAATCTCTTTGCCAAATCCGACGAGCAGTACTGCTGACCGCTGTAGCCCTCTAAACGCACCGCCAACAACAGACGTCTCTCTCTCTTTTCTTCTTCTTTCTCTCCACCATCCTCTGCCGCTGATTACAGTCACCCTTTCATCTCTTTCATTCTTTTCGGCGACTGTTACGCCTCATCACCGATCATCCTCTTTGCTTCCAAACGGCACCGAAAAAGTAAGGAGGAAGATGTATCAATATTCAAATTCTATTTTTCATCGGACATGGCTGTGATTATTTATAGTCCCATGTTCTTAATACTTTAATTGAAAATTCTTATTACTTAATTTTTAGATGCTAACTTATAGAATTAAGAATGCTTATAGTAGAAATTAAGTAATGAATTGCTCTTTGTGGCATGTAGTATATAGTTCAGGTTTGTTGGGGAAGTGATTTATCGAACAAAATACATTCGAACACTTTAAAGGGCCAACTCCCGAAGCGTGGATGGTTAACAATTATAACTACGTTCAACAACGAAAAACAATGCAGAACATAAAACAACAATAAGACAAGGTGTTTGTTGACCCGGTTTGATTATCAACATATCTACATCAGGGGGATACCAATCCATGAGGAATTCCACTAACTAGTGCTGATTAAGGACACAAACAACCACAACTCATTTAACTCTAATGCTAGTCATGGCTAACCCAGGAAAATACCTCATAAGGTTTTCGTTGCTACAACCTCGTACTAACAACGACCACACAACAAAGAAGTCCAGAGCTTGATCATTCCCTCCAGTTGGAACTCCATTAATTCCGAACACCTTCGACCTCTCCGGCGAATTTTTCTATCAAAAACTCATTCAAAACTAAGGAGAATCGATATGGATAGAGCGTTAGAACTTCACTCCATATTCTCCTTTCTAAAGTATGATCTTCAAATCACTCATCACCAATCTTCAACCATATTCGGTTGAGTAAATCACTCACATTCCTGGAATAAAATATTCCACATTAATTTCCCTTTGTACCGTAATGGAATGAGTGAGTTTCCATGTTTTGATCTTTCCTCAAATATATCTTTTGTCTTTTGAAAAGTCTTTACTGCATAAATTAAGACACCATTAGTTCATATGCCAAAATAACTTAGGGGAATTTCCATTCACAATGTTGAAATTGTAAATGATTTTGCCTAAAAAAGTGAGAAAAATGGGTTAAGGATTGAAAATGTCAATTCAAGATTTAATTTTTGGATAAAATGTGGAAAAAGTTTTTTGTTCAAATTTTGTTGCAAGAGAAGAATCAAAACATTGAGTACGTGAGAGAGAAGGCGAAGCTTGCTGCTGGTACAAAGATTTCATGTGAAAAAGATGTAAATGTGATTGCTCAACCGAAGATGGTACGTATTAAAATGAGCGCAAGAAAATATGTCGGCGGACGAGATTGAAGGCAAGAGAGAACATGAAATTGACTATAATGAATGAATAAATTGTTGATGGATTGAATTGATTGTTGGAGGTAATGGATGAATTGAATGTTATGTGAAGTTTGGATACCTTTATTTGTTGTTTTGATAAGTTTTGTGGAAAACATGTTTATAGTGTCGTTTTTGTAGCAATTTATTGCGATTGGCATTGAATCAGAGAAGTATGAACTAAATTGTGTAAAATTATATTTATAGTATACTTAAATGATGATTATAATATATTGATATGTTATCCTTAGTATAGTAATATGTTGATGATAATAATCTAACATGCTTGTTAAGTTATGGATAACACTCATATTATTTGAGATTTTAGTAATATGCTATAAACAATATAGTAATATATTTGTAGGTAATCCAACAAATGATTTGTTTAGTATATATAAATACTTATATAAGAGCTGAATATGCTATCCTCAATAGAATAATATGATAACTATAACATAATAATATGCTAAATTATGGATGAACCGCCAAAAAATTCAATCTCATTCCTTGTATCATGGTGTTTATTTATTTTATTCATTCTTTTATGCTTTTTTTCTGTCTTAGAGTTGTTGATTGACATATTTGTTTAATTCATCATTTTTAATTATCCATTGACTTAAAAGTTAAATTATCTGCGGTGATTGTGTTTTGTACTTTTCATGTACCATGAACAATAAGTTAAATTGATATCAAATCAAATACAATTCAATAAAAATAAAATGTATAGAAACATAACTGTTATTTTGATATATCGATGTTCATCCATTCATATTTGAGCATGTAATTGTGTTGTGAAGCAAAATTAATTGAATTTAACAAAGAATGAATTGTAAAAATGCTATTAATTTTGCAGAACTCATGAATAAGTGACACAACGATTTGTATCTTCCTAAATTCATTTTCTTTTGCCCAAATGTTAAGTTTGTGTGTTGATGTTGTAACATCTTTCTAGCATCATTTCTCTTGTCCATTCAATATGTATTATATTAAACGCTGAAAAATCTTCCTAGATTGCAAGCCAAGTAATGGACCCTGTATACCTAGACGCTGAAAAATATCAAATAATATGTTGTTTATTGAATTTTAAAATATTGTCATACAACTTAGAAAATGTAAGTCATGTATTTAAGCTTATCAAATTTTGTGTTGTATAACATAATATAAATGCTTCTCTATGTACATGTAAATGCTAAACTGAATTGAACGAGATGCTAACTGATTTTAATTAACATTAATTTTGATATTTTAATGTATATATGATTGATAATACATATTGACCGGATTCTTAACACACTATATGAGATTCTAATAGTTTCGCTTATCTCTAACTCTTGAAAAACTAGAAAAATAATTTGGTTAATCCAATTTCATAAATTATTATTCAAATTTGAGTGAAGAAATAATAATGCAATAATTTGAAGCGAGTAAATGCAATCTAGTAAATCGAATGAGGTATTGACAATTTCAAATTCATTGTCCGAATTTTACTTACATGGTTGGACGATTTTGACTGCATCATTCGGTATTTAATTATCAGCATCTAATCCCATTAGCTTTTTTAACTCATCACTATTCTTTTACTTGCTATATTGATGTTTCTATTACTAAATTTTTAAAATTTAAAATAATTAATAATTAATATATTAACTTTTAATTATATTTTATTATACTTATACCTATAAATAGAAAAAAAAAATCAATATATAAATATATTATATAAAATAAGATGAATTTTTTGAATTAACTCCGAATCCGAAAAATTCAAAAACAAAGCAAATCTTGACGCAAAAGCGAATTCTAAAGCCTGCAAAATTCATCCCAAACCCGCTTGCTCCATCCCAACAAACCTTAGACCTAGAGCATTTCGTTTTTTTCGTTTTTCTTCTTTCCAATTGCATATCTATATACTTAATTTCAGTTGTACAAACAAATAGTGATAATATGTAGTTAAATCATAGACAAAATATCTCATTTTATCTAGATCACCAAATAAATTAACATCCACATATCCAATTACACGATTTATTTATTTATTTATTATTATTATTATTATTTAAGAAGATAAACTTAAGTCCAATGTTTAGCGAACCATTTCATTTATACTTCAAATTTTATACATCAAATCTTTGTCGGTCTAGTTTGCAGGGTATTAGATTTGGTCGGGGATTTATCCGGTGCGCACTTTCGATAGCGGCCGCGGGTTCCCACGTTATCAAAAAAATAAAATAAAAAACTATACATTAAACGATTTGAGACATTTCAATAATAAACATTTGTTAAAAAATAATTATTAACAATTTTTTCTTTTGGTCCATAATAAATAATAAAGAGAAAGTCAAATTTTAAATATCTTCAAAATTCTAAACAAACACATGAGATAACCCAAACAAACTTTATGATCTATTTGACTATATTTACCGCTATATATCTTTCTAAATTCTCGTATCTATCGTAAAATGAAAACCATAATAGGATGGAAATAGTATTTTGTTTCTTTAGCATATTCTTTTTTATTTTATTTTCTTTATTTAAGCAAATTTATATGCTTTAATTTTCAATTAATATTATAAAATAGTACCAACAGTGACAAAGTAAAAATAAAAAATAAAAACATTTTGGTGGGATCGATTTTTTTAAATATAATATAATAATTAAAAAATTATATAATAATTAATTTTTTTTTTATCTTTTTTAGATATGTTTAAATATTTTGGATGTTTAAACTAAAATTTTTAAATACTTATAATAATAATATTTTCATTAAATTGATAAGGGTGATTTATTACCTAAATTTAAAATTTTTACCTATACGACATAATAAAATTAGACGACTAGAATAATTATTGGCAATGACACTGAGTATAATATATACACTGACCAACATTATATATATAAAATATTTTCTAAGCATTTACAAATAAATTAATAATTTAATGAAAAATTTATTTTTATATTACATAGACATTTTATATACCTAATATAAAATAATATACTCCCTGGTCGGGTTCTAAGATTTCATTTGCGTCATTATATTTAATATTAAAAATATTTTTATATTTGTATATTTTTTTGCATAAATATTATTATAATAGTATTATAAAACACTAAGAAGTATTTTTGTTATTTTCTCTTAATTTATATTATATTTTTATATAATAATTAATATTTAAAAATCAATATGAAAAAAAAGTAAAGGAGATGTTAAAGGCCGGCGGAAGTAGTATCATATTAAAATTAATAAACAATTAATTTATTCTTCATGATTTTGTACTTTGTGAGATTTTTATTAAGTTAGAAATCGAATCAAAATCTGACTAAAACTCTTATGGCACGAAATACATCTTCGACTTATTACTTCATTTTTGCAATAGCTGTAGTAAAAATGCAGTTGATCTATAGTAATTTTACTCAAATTATAAACTTCAATTTTCACTCTAAAAATTATATTGTTTGTATATTCATTTTTTATATTATTTTATATAACTTTTTATATTTATGAATTACACTCCAATTTTAATTATCTTTTACAATATTACCCAAACATATATAATTACACATTATTTTTTAAAAAAATTATTTAATTATATTTTACTTTAAAAAAATAAAATTACACATTATTTTTTAAAAAATAAAATTATTTCGTTTTCCAAAGAAAAAATTATATATTATTTTTTTAAAAAATAAAATTACACAATATATCCTAAAAAATAACAAAAATACACAAAACCCTTAAAACACCATATAAACTCCACTCAAAAAATGGAGTGAAGTGTATATTGTAGCTGGCTGCAAAATTAGGAGGAATTTAAGGATGAATTGAAATTCTTTCCTCCAATTTTTGCACGACCCACTGCATGAGTAAGAGCTTTAATAATGATAATAAGAATAATAATCATAACAATAATATTGTTGCAAATAACAAAGACAATAATCACCCAGTACAAACAGATTTGTAGCAAAGAAATTAGTAAAATTATTAGACTTGATGCACACAGTGATAACAAAAATAAAAAATAAAAAATAATTGTTAATTCAGTACCGCTGCAACTAACCTACATCTGGGATTTCAATCCAAGCCTAAGGGCTCGTTTAGATTAATTTTAAAAATAAACATAAGCAAAACATAAAAATAGAAGCAAAAGTTAAAGGTTTGTTTGAAAGTGCTTTTAAGGGTGTGATTGTTTGGGGGATTGGATTTTAAATACTCCCTCCGTCCCATAACAAAGTATCCATTTTTCCATTTCAGTCCGTCTTATAACAAAGTATCTATTTCCTCTTTTAGTAACTGTACTATCTACCTAACATTACAAATACGCTTACAATTTACAATATATTACACAAATGTCATTACCTTAATATCACACATAATAATAAGATTATTTTGGTCATTTCTACTTTATTCCTACTGTATCCCAATATAATACTAATATTTTTAAAACTACGTGCAAAAAGCAAATGGATACTTATTTCTGGGGGACGGAGGGAGTATATTATTTACCCCATTTTTCCCCCTAAAAAACATAAAATCAAACATTTATTTTTTATTTCTTATATTATGCTAAAAATCAATTTTACATTCAAAACATCATATCAACACCTATTTATATCACATCATACAACTATTCAAATTCAAAATTTTTACTATTCAAATCCCAACTCAAAATCCAAACCCCCAAACAAACACACCCTAAATATTTGATTTTTTTTCTCAGAGGCATAGAAAATCGTATGGTTATATAAAAAAAAATATAATAATATTTTACATTGATAACTGTTATGAGAGAATAAAATATATTATCTCCGTCCCTTAATAATCTATCAATTTTTTATTTTGGTCAGTTCCACAATAATATATCCATTTTATTTTTTCAGTACTATCTACGTAACATTACAAATGTCATTACCTTTATATAATACAATACTAATAAAAGTTTAGTCTTTTTACTTTTATTTCTACTACATCTTAGTATAATATTAATATTTTTAAAATTCCATGCAAAAAACAAATGATTAAATAGATATAGGATGGAGGGAGTATAATAAAAATCATGTCGAAAAAAAATTGTGGGCAACAAACTTGTTAGAATAAATTTTTATTTAAAAACCCATGTTTGGATGTAATAAAGTTAAAAATACTTTTAAACTGTCAAAATTACAAACCATATATTTTTATAAAACTTTTATAATTTATTTTAAATTTTATTAATTATAACTAAAAAATTTAAATTATATAGTATAAAGTATATAATTTTAAATTTGGTAACTTATATTCTTAAAATTTTAATTTAAAAATAATATATAAATTAAAAATAAAAATACTTATAATTTATTATAAAATTTATAAATTATACAGTATTTAATAATTTTAAGTTTTAGTATAATAAAATTTATATTTTTAAATTTGGTATTTAAATTATTATTAAGTATAATATATAAAATAAAAAATAAAATTCAATTATATTTTTAATTTTACTTTAAATATGGTAATGCTCCGATTTCGGAGTGTATAATATAATATTATTATAACAAATAAATATTTTTATAATATTTTAAAATTAAGAAATACGAATAAATATCAACAAAAATAAATATAATATATATTAACATAATAATAATATTAAAAGGATAATGATTATGTTACGTTGATAACATTGTTAATAATAATAACAATAATAATAATAATATAATATAAGTGAAGGGATCCGTGCATAGCACGGCCCAAATCATAAATCAATTATTTTGTTGATTTATTTTTACTAGATATCATATTAATATATATTTATATAATTATTAAAATTTTAAATTTAATTATTGTTATTTAAAATAATGGATATATAAAATTTAAGTATAAAATATATAAATAAATTGATACATTAGAAAAAGATAATCGAAAAATGAATTTAATTGTATTGAACAATTCACAAAGTTCGTAGTATTCCTTTTTAATATTGTCAATAATGTTTCTCAAATCAATATTTCTATTTTTATTATATTTTTTTATATGCAATTTATTTATTATTTTAATAGAATAATTTTTTTAAAGCTCGTGTCATATTCATATATAAAAATTTAATTAGATAAACAAATCAATTGATTTGCTCTTTATTGTAATGTTAAATTTTATTAGCATATTACTTATTAATATTATTTTAATTGTAATTTAATTATATATTCTTTTGTCTTTCTATTTAATATTAGTTACTAAAATTAGTATATATTTATTTTTGTAAGGCGCAGATTTTGTGCTGATTAAAATATTTATCTTACCAAGCAACATATGTAATAAGAAAGATATACAATTTATATGTTTACGTAGCACAATATATATTATATCGCAACAAAATATATGTTGTATTATAATAAAGTATTATAAATATATTATGTTATGTATAATTATGTATTTCACTCGAGCAATCCGCTGTCAATTTTTTTAATAATATATTTTTTTGTTTGTTAAAATTATATTATTTTTTTATTATCGGTTAAATTTATATATAAACTATATATAATAAAAAAAATTATTTATTTATATTGTTTTTGTTTTTGTTTTAATACATAATAATTATTTTTTACTTACTAATTAGTTTTTATCAATATTGGAATAGATTTTTTTTTATTATACATACCCCTGATTTACTATATACATATATATATATATTTATCTATTTCACTTTCATTTAAAATAATATTATTTCTTCCACGTTCAAATAAAATTTTATAATTTAAAATCAATTTTAATGAGATTTTGTTGTAATTAAAATTTGTAAAAAAATTTTAATGAAGTGTTTGTTATAATTTAAAACTGTAAAAATCACACACATATATATATAAGCATTTAAGTTTTATTAATTTCGTTCTAAAACAAATAATTATAGTTTTTCATTTTCGTTCATCATAAAACAATAGTCTCATTTCTATTAATAAACATATTACAATAAAATTTTCATTACATTTTCATTATTATTTCACAAATTTCACCATACTTTACATGACTACACTGACAATAACAAATATAAATTTTTACTAATATTTTTTACCGACTACCAATATATATTCCTTAAATTATGTATACCAATTATACAAAATTTAAGTAGTAATGAAATTCATTAATATTTAAAATAGTATTAAATGCATATAAGTATTTGAAAATAATTTTTCAAATAATTTTAACTTTTAAAATATTTTTAGTTTTTTTTTTACCAGTTCAAAAATTAATTTAAATGTTTGATAAATTTATATTTTGAAATTATATTTTAGATCTAAAAAATTTATCTTCAATCAAAATTAAAATACAAAATCAGAATTCTACAAATAAATACATCAAAAATCAAGGTGTATGGAATCAATGTTAATAATGAGGAGTTGTGCAGAGGAGGGGAGGTGTTGGGTTGTGGAGTTGGGCAGTGGCCATGCGGAACACCTATTGGTGGAAGATATTTCTCGATGGGTCCGTGGAATCCAGTGTTGACCACAACATGCAAGCCAAACTGAGTCAGTGGAAAGGGAGAATGCTATCGCACGCAAGTAGAGCATGCTTGATTAAAACTGTCTGTAATGCCTTGTCAAATTATTTTCTATCAATTTTTCGGATGCCGAGAGGAGTGGCAAAGAAAATAGAAGAAGTAAAAATAAAATTTTTCTAGGGGGATGGTGAAGATAAAACAAAATTAAGAATGTTGAGTTGGGGGTTAATTCAGCGTCCTAAGAAATTAAGTGGCTTAGGAGTGGGAAATGTCTTTCTGTCCAACCTTACACTCTTATACAAATGAAAATGGAGGTTCCAAGAAGACAAGCAATTGTGGAAACAAGTTGTGGAAGGCTCGGGGTCGATCAGAGGGGAAGCTAGATCCTGTTTGATTCCCAAATTATGGGGGATAAAAGGCTCGATATGGTATCATATAGAGAAAACTTGGCCAAACTTTGAAAATCAGTTGCCAGTGGATATGCAGTTGCAGACTATAGTTGGAAACGGCCTCAAAACGAGATTCTGACAGGATATTTGGGTGGGAAATGCTAGACTAAAAGACCTTTTCACGCGTATCTTTGCATTATCAGTTATGAAGGATGGATGGATCTCCTCTTTCGGAAAGTTGTTTGAAGTTTTAAGTTGGGAGGTGGAAAGGTGGGTGGATTTTATGACTCTTATTAACTCTTTATGTCCGAGACAGGGTCTTGAAGATAGAGTGATTTGGACAGGGACATCTAATGGCATCTTTACGATAAGGGCAGGAAGTCGAGCAATCCAAAGATATCTTCTCATTGACCTCACAACAAACTTTATTTGGAAGAGCTCTGCTCCACACAAAGTACATGTATTGTTATGGAGAATATTAAATAAAGGGGTACTTGTTCGAATGGAATTGATAAAGAGGGGTTTGTCGATTGTTAGGGGAGTGGAATGCCCATTTTGTGGTACAGTTGAAGAAGAATCTGATCACCTATTTATTCATTATAAGTTTGCTTCCCATTTATGGGAAACGGTAGCGGGGTGGTTTGGAATCTTATGGTCAATCCCAAAGGATGTCAAGGGTCTGGTTCTGTGTTGGAAATATCTACAGAGGAATAGATCATTAGATGCTATTTGGAAAATTCTTTGTTTTGCAGTAGTTTGGTGCATTTGGATCTCAAGGAATGAATCAATTTTCCAAGGAAAATCAATATCCGAATATGAAATGGTAGAGAGGGTGAAATGAATTTCATGGAAATGGTTTAATGCATTGTATCCTGGTTCGTTCAGTCCTGCAGTGTTATTTAATGATAAATTGGAGCATTTTCAAGTAATTTCTAAGGAAATAAGGGTGGAAAGCAAAGCCAATTTACTTTGGATTCTTCCGTTAAGAGGTTGGTGGAAAATTAATGTAGATGGCTCAGCTTTGGGGCGTTCTGGGGCCACAGGAATTGAAGCAGTGGTCCGAGATGATACATGTGTGATTATTTTGATGATGTCAAAATATATTGGTGTAGTTGAGTCGTTAAGTGTGGAGTTGGGGGCAGTGTGGCAAGTGCTTGAGGAGATTCGGGTGTCAGTGGGGTTTCCGGTTCCAAAACTGAGCTTGGAAAGTGACTCTTCAACAGTTGTGTCGTGGCTCCAAAGAAAATCTCAATATCCGTGGAGATTTGATGCCAAAGTCCAAGTAATTTTTAGCTTTCTTGCGCATTGTTCTGTTA
This sequence comes from Andrographis paniculata, assembly GCF_009805555.1. NCBI lineage: Eukaryota > Viridiplantae > Streptophyta > Magnoliopsida > Lamiales > Acanthaceae > Andrographis > Andrographis paniculata. The sequence goes on from NW_026137577.1 coordinate 1,135,705, forward strand.
AAGTTGCTGACATTTTTAGATAAAGAAATAACTTTGCTGATAGATTGGCAAAGAGATGAGCTAGGGGAGGCTCAGACTTGGTGGTTTGGTTATGACTGGGTATAGTTGGTTTTATTCATATGTGATGGGTTATTATGTGAACGGACACAAGTTTGTTAGATAAATTACAGAAGAGGATTATAAAGGAAAAACATATATAGGAGTGACAGATGGTTATCGGATTATAGGGGGTGATGACTACTGCTGATTTTTTTATGCAGTGTATTGGATGTTGAACATTAAATTTGAGGCATTAGTGTTAATTCATCTTTGGCTGGCTGAAGGATTGGTGAGGAGGGCAATATTGGAGAATTTGTTAAATGAGATATGCAGATAATGACAGGTTTGCTGTGATCATAAGACTTTTTCTGTTGCTTTTTATGTTGATCCTGTTTTTTGATTAATTGAAGGATTGAGATAAGTCTAACAGTCATTATTGGTAGTATACAAAAGTTGAAGGTTCTTATAGTCAATTACCAACCTAGAGTATGCAGGTAACACATTTGTGGAGGTTTTATTTGCTATAGTATGTTTGTACGTTGCCTTACTCATTAATATATATATTTTGCTTTAAAAAATATATATATAAATATACAATTAAAAATTATATATAATAAATAATAAAAATAATCCAACAGCATTTCCCAATCTTTTCTCCCCCACTTTCTTTTATTTTTATTATTTAAGTGGGGCCTATATAAAAAGAAAAATCAAAAGAAACGACGTGGCCGATCAAAATAGAAGGTAAATATATATATATATATATATATAGTAGATAGTAGATATATATATATATATATAACAAACAAAACAAACCCATTTGTTTACTAACGAAGGCAGCAGAACGCCAAGGCATGAGAGAAAAAAAAAAAGAGAAAGAAGAAAAAAAAATAGAGAAGCCATCAAAATGACTCCGTTAGGATATTTTTTAGACTGCTCGAAGATGAAGCTGCTGTGGCACTGCCTTCTTACCCTCGTTAATAACTTTAGTTCGGAGTCTACGTCGTTCAAGATCGAAGCTGACGTTGAGCTGGCATTTGAAGCCGAAGAATATTATATAGTCTTGGGACTACATGCGAAGGGAGTCTACGTGACGGACAACATATCAGTTGAAAGTGAATGCTTTGTTCGGATATTTAGGGGCAAACCGTATTCTGTAACCCGTGCCGAGGTGTTGCAGAAGCTGCGTGAGGCTCTATTGCAGGGGTTGGGGCCTTTATCTGTTGTTGATGTTGTCCATCTTTTTATTTTGCTTGTTTTTGCAAATATTTTATTTTGTTTTGCGAATTATTTCGTAACCCTTTTTTTGTTACAGTATATGATGACTTGAATGTGATTGGTGACTATGCATGGGGACTTGCAAGTCATTGATATCTCTTGAAGTCTATAAGCGATTTTAAGTCCGGAAAGAAATATTTGACAGACTGCACAGTCGGTTTGTTGGTAAGCAATGTAATATCGGATTTTTTAATTTTTTCTACTTATTTTTGTATATTGCACAATATGTCTGTTGCTATTATTGTTGGAAGTAATGAGATTATTATTATTTGCAGGCTTGGTTTAACGAACGAGTCCCAACCTTGGAGAAGGCAAGGGGCCTATCGAAGGTACCACGGCTCTTTTGGCTGAACAGCCTAGGTCCGATCTCCAGGGTTGCTACAATGACTGAATTATCATCCTTGAAGGGGACAGATATTCAGGACTTTTATCGAATAGGCACTGAAGAGAAGTTTGTTCGAGCAATCTGCCATACTTCGGAGATAAGTGCATTATTCAATGTTATTACCATTGTAAATAGATAAAATAATTTCTTATATGACATTATTAACATGTGGTGATGGTGGAGTTACGAAAAAACGATGTTGCAATTGTAAAACTTACTCGTAAGTTGCAAAGAGAAAGATCTGGGGTTGTCGAGGAGGACAATGAAGCTGAGTGTGAGGATGAGGGTGATGGTGATGAGGAGGGTGACGCAGAGTATGATGAGGAGACAACATAGCGGATGGATGTGGATACAGAGGAGAAACAACTGGAGGAGGATGAGAAAGGTCAGACTTAGGAGGACCCGGAGGAGGAGAAGAGCAGGCTGACGATGAGGAGAAGCAGGGTCAGGAAAAGCAGAAGCAGACTGAGAAGGAGGAGAGTTAGGATGAAGAGGACCTTGACGAGGCAGTTGAAGAATGAGTCAATACCAAGCGATGAAGCAAAAATAAAATGGACATCTTTTTGGGCTAAATTGATCCTATAAACGAATCGGACGATGAAGGGGTTGGTAGCCTACAAGAGTTTAACCAACTAGTGGCCATTGTACCGTATATCGAGCCTTTGGATGTCAAGTTAAGTTAATTAATATAGTAAGTACATTTTTTAGGTCGTAATTGTCCATCTATTGAAAATTGAATGATTATTTGCTTTGTTGAAATCATAGCCGTCCAATGAGTCCGACAGTGAGACTTATAGCAGGGCTGTGGATTCGTCGATTGTACGTGTTGTAATGGCATGTAAGGATTGAAAGAGAAAGAAAAAGCCTGAATTTGTGACACCCGTATCAACACAACGAATTAGGAAAGCCAAAAAAACTGAGAGGGCTAAAGGAAAATCAGTGGCCAACGTCGTAGATGAGCAGGTACGTAGTTTGATACAAATATCAGTCGTCTGACTTAAAATACTTCGGATAGATTCTTAAATACCCAGGTTTTCTGAGTTAATACTTCTAAAATAAATACAAGTACCTACGGAAACATGATTATCTTTATTGTTGGTTCAGGAACCTTTTGTTGTCGGAGACGATGGGGAGTCAGATGCTATCGCTAGAACAGAAACTAAAGTAAAGAAATGGGAGATATATCGCAATAATGACAGCTATTGTGGGAAAAAGACCTTATCTAAGGATGAGACAAATACCATCGAACAATTTATCGCGTTGTTCGCCATCCGGTATTGCTATTCACTATTACATCCTTTTATATTTTTCTCAATTGATGTTTTTTAACGTTTGAGGCTATTATTTTGTATGAACATTATATGGAAGCAGGGCATCGTGTTTGTCTTATTTGATTCGGTGCTAGAATTGCTGTTCGACCAAACTATCAAAGGCAAGGTGATTGACGCGTACCTACATTATTTACGCAGTACTGAATACCAGCTTCAGCACAACCCGCTGGTGCGGTGTGGTTGTGTGCCATGGTTTGTATCGGTGAGTATCTTATTTGGAATTGTTACGGTTGGTATTAGAAATCACACTATTATTATTGCTTTGGTTGGTTTGTTTTATTTTCAGAAAGCCGTGAACGATGCGCTATCACCCCCGGGCAGATGAGCGAAAATTCCGACCATTAATAAAGGTAATATGCTTACATTTGCCGAATTGCTTTAAGTGACCGTATGCCAGGAAATCGCCGCAATTATGGACAAAATCCGAACTAGGTGCCGGTAAATATTTCTACCGGTGCACACCCAATTCCACTGGCATCTCTACATATTGGATACCGTTAATCGCATTGTTCTGGAGTGTAACTCGTTGTGAAATCCCTTCGGCCAAGGGAATGCAAAAAAATTTGTGCGTTTGTGGAATAAATATAACTAATTGCTTTTGGGTCAAATGAATTCCTAAACAAATTTTTGCGTTATTTGTGCAGACGCGATTTTTACCGTTGTACATGAGCGCTGCACAACTATGGCCTATGCTGAGCGACATGTCCGAATATGTTAGATGCCGACATCAGGGTGATACGCTGGAGTGCGGACCTTTAGTTTGCATGTTCACAGAGTATTATGCCTGGGCTGGTCCGGATGTCAATCTCGTGGGCGTCCTTGGCGAGGACTTCGGCGATGTGAAAAGCTACCACGGAACGATTGCGGCAAACTGATCCCCCTCTCTGATTCGTAGACTCTAATGGAAAAAACAGGACAGGTTAACATATGTAATGAATTTGGATTGATTTGGCAAGTGTTTGCGTTGTGTGGTGAGATTCTGAAATTGGTTAATGTCTTTCTTTCGAATTGAATTATATGCTAAATAGCTTTGTCTAACTGTCAAATGGAATGTTCCCATAGATTTCCTTAACTCACCAACACATGATTGTAATAAACATTCGAAGATAACTGGAACTACATTTTTTATGCCCCAAAAATAATTTCATATACCGTTTATGTCGCATCTAGTGCTCTTCTCACATGCTTTTATATTCAAACCGCAAACGTAGATACCTATTGATAGCTTTTATGTGCCTACGGTAAACTAATATGTACTTCCATTTATATTACATGCTCTAGTAACCTGCGTTTGTGGGACAGGAATTTTCTCATGAACTGATCACTGAAATGGCGTTCACTTTGACTCAGTTCATCCGTGTGAGGGTTTCCCGTGAAACCTTAGTGTATGCCATGTTTTAATCGACTGGTAGAACGGCAAGGGTTTTCCGGTTAATTGAAATCAAATACTATGAAAACAACATGATGAATGATGATATAACAACAAAATACTTTTTCGGCACGTGGGTGTCTGGTAGTTACTTGTCTGTCAACTTTTAATCAACTATTATAACTCCATATTATAATAAATTATTTAGTACAGAGTGCTAAACAACACGTGGTTACTATGGTGTGTTACTCCTATACCACTCCTCCCATGGAGAGATTACTTATTGGGACGTATCAGCCCCACTGGTACACTGATGACTCCAAATATGAGCATATTCTTAGCTTGACAAAAATGTGTGTTACTTGAATTTTTGCATAAGAACCATCAAAATAATTTGTAATCGGCATACAATATTGATTTATATCACCAGGCATGACCCAGAATTCATTGTTGAGATTATTAACGATTTTTGCCCTCTTAAGCGGTATTCTGGAGCCAGAAAAGCTAAGGCAGACGCCGCAAGCGACAGCCACCTTCGCTCGCAAGCGCCCAAAACACACCTTGAAAACACTAAGGCATGAGAGGCAAGCGGCCACCTTTATAGCCGCAAGCGAAGCGGACACCCTGGGAGTTATGGCCAGCAACCGCTTCAACAGAATAACCACCTGCAACCGCCTAACTGCCCAGCGGTTGGAACTGCCCAACAGCTTCTTGCAACCGTCTCGTTACACCTGCTATAAATAGGGCCAGATATCTGTATGTAAAGATAATCGAATTCTTGGACGATTTTCAGAATATACACAGCGTTCATTGTCTTCCTGTTTCCGAGAGCTCCAACCCTGTAAGGGAGTTCTCCACAGGAAAGGCCAAGGGAGTGGGCGTATTCCCCTCCCTTGGCCACGTCTTTAATGCTTTCTTAGACTAGCTTACTGCTTTCATTTACAGCTTTGTAGTCTAATCCTTTTTGCAGTTTTCATAGTATATAAAGAAATATCATTCTCTTCTTCAATTTAAATCCTTCCACAATTTCCCATACTTATATAAATCAATTTAGAGAATTTCATATCACTGGTATAGAGCGAGAGATGAATTAATTAATTAAGCCTTGTGATGCGCCAAAAGCGGTCTCAAGGTAGTTCAACGTAGTTAAGTACGCGGGAGCCTTGTCGACCTACTTAATTACTGTGCTAAATTTGATTCTGATAAAAGAGTACCAACATCAGGGGGTAAAGCCACTAATGAGGCAGAAATTGGGAAAATTAACGGGACATAGACGCGGATCTATTAGGTCGCAGAAATTCCTAGTGACAGTAGGGTTTCTTTCTTATAATGTCTTAATTCTGGGTGTCATTGAAGTCTTGTTGTAAATCCCCCCCAGGCCAAAATACCAGTGTGATGAGTTCTTTATAATCGAGTTTATATAATTACAATATCTTTCTGTCATCATTTTCGTAAAATACATATATGCTTCCGATAACACAATTTCATCATTCGCTCGCTGCATCCATGGAATTCTATCGATTTAGTAACGCACAGCTCAGACACAAAGCCTCTCTTTCACTCTATTTCGCTCATGTACATATACATATATCAGGCCGCTCGCTCGCATCCAAATCCTATCACTTTCGCTTCGCTCACCCCCGTTCATGTTTACTGCTTTATTTAGTGCTTTCAGTAGTTGAAGGTTCTCCGCTCGAAGCGGGCTCCCCTTTTGTTTCTTCGTCGCTTCTCCAAGATTTTTAATATTGAAATTCATGACTTTAAATCCCTGTGTTCGACCTGGAAACTCACCAGTAAAAAGAGTGTAAATAATTGTGATAACTATCCAGGGTCTACAACCACATAATTGCTATATCTGACCATTCTTCTATAAAAACTCTACTCATTGATTTTCGAATAAAATTCCCTGCGAATTAATATACAATAACAAATGTACATTTTTAGGTTATCATAATTTGGCGCCGTTGCCGGGGATTTGAAACTCATGAAAAGTATCTGTTGGAAATCTTTTGAAGCGCCATAATTTATTTTTAATTCATTGTAATCATGCTTTTTGTATTCAATTAAAATTCGTCTAACTTTAAATTTTTGTATGTGGCTGCCATTTTGTAGGGGTCCGAAGCGTTTTCAGCGTCCCACGAGTCCTACTCCCTCCGCTCGATCACAGAGACGTCTGTTCCGAGAGCAAGTGCGAGAACAACTCATGGCGAATCAAGGAAATGCCACCGCTCCTCCTACTGTCATCCCAGCTTTCCAGACTGCCGCTGGGACATCTTCAAACTCCGCCACATCTGCATCTTCGCAGGAGGTGCCGCTCCACGTCCCCTCTGTGGTCCCTACTGTCATTCCCCCTGCACTTTCACAGACTGAGGAGCAGCTATTGAGAGCCCTCAGTAGCATTCAACAAGGAATGGCGGGGCTGCAAGCGCACCTCGCTCAGGTGGAACAAACTCAAGCTGCGCAGGGAGCATTTATTGCTTCCCAAGCGGCACAAGCTGCCACCACCGCTGCGATACCCACAACCATCATTCCCCCACCACCTACTGCTGAGCCTTACCAGAGGGCTGAGGGTCATAGGGCTGCTGATCGCCCACTTGCTGAAATCCCCATGGATGTTCACTACCAGACCCTTCTGGATCACACTTTGATTACAAGTTCTGCGCCCAGAGGCTCTGGCCATTATGAGGTGAAACCAGCGCTCGTCAGCCTGGCGAGCCAGAGCCAATTTCATGGGCTACTCAATGAAAGCCCTTACGAACACTTGCAGAACTTTAATAGGATCGCTGCCACCTCCAAATCGCACGGCATCACGGAGGACGCTGCCAAACTGATTCTGTTTCCATTTTCTTTAACAGGAGAGGCCAGGAAATGGTTTGATAACCTTTATCCGATCCCTGGCTCATTCAAGGAAGCAGCGCAGGCCTTCGTGAGCAAATACCATCCTGTATCAAAGACCATTCGCCAGAGGAATGAAATACTTACTTTCAAGATGGCGAGTGATGAGACCCTTCCAAAAGCCTGGAGCCGATTCAAACAACTACTCCGCAACTGCCCTCATCACGAAATACCGGACTTCATGGAACTTCAGATTTTCTACTCAGGAATTACTCCTGAACTCAGAATGTCCTTAGATGCAGCGGCAGGAAGCTCGCTTATGGGGCGTTGTGCCTCTGAAGCGAGGGCTTTGATTGAGAAGATGGCGGCCAATCAGTCAAGTTGGCCAGAGTCCAACAGGCCCGAGCCATCGAGGGGTCTGTACCAGGTCCCTACTTCCGTATCTCACGATGCAAGGATCGACAGTTTGTCAATCCAAGTGAAGGAGCTGTCTAAGCTTATGAAGCAGGACCTGCGTACTAAAGGAAAACAAGCATTACATGAGGCCGCGGAATGCGAGGAGAAAGCTTATGAAGACCAAAAATGTCCCCAGGTTGCTGAGTATTCAAATGAGGAAGCTCAGAACCCGGCGGAGGTCTTTTATATGGCTGGCAGAAATGCCCCTCAATTCCAGCAGTTCCAAAAAGGGCAAGTTCAAGGCCCCGCTGGACCGCGTCCTCAGCAACAATTTCAGAGGCCACAACAGTTCGCTGCACAACAATATATCCAAGGGGGATATCATCCACATCATCAACAATACAATCAAACCCCCCATTTCCCGCAGCAGGCACATGCATTCGCTCAACCTCCCACAGCGGCACAAGTCCCGTTGAGTCTGGAGGAACTCTGGAGGAACACAGAGCGAGCGAATCAGGAGTTCCAAAGAAACACATCTGCTTCGATCAAAATGCTGGAAGTACAAGTCGGGCAGATTGCTGAAGCGCTGAAGCTGAAGCAGAAAGGAACGTTCCGAACCAAGCAAAGGCCATCGAAACTAGAGGGGGAAAAAGGACGCAATCGCCACCACTGCCAGACAGAGGTATAAATCAATCGTCTTCCCCTATTGTTGCTAATATGCCTGTGCAGGATGAAATTACACAGATTCCATCTAAGGAGCAAGGTCCATCCCAACCTCGAGCGATACCAGCCGCTCAGGAGTCTGACCCGAAGGAAAAGGATATTGCTCAGCCTTTGGTTCGAGCTCCCTTTCCCGCACGATTTGGGAAGAAGGACAACTCCAAGGAGTTTGATAAGTTTGTACATACTTTCCGTAGTCTTCAAATTACTATACCGTTTGCTGATGCTTTGTCTCAGATGCCACATTACGCTAAGTTTATCAAGGATATAATCAATCGGAAGCGGGCATTTCCTGATGAAGTGGCAGCGGTGCAGCTGGAAAGTGTGTGCAGTGCCGTATTTAAGGAGGACCTCCCGAAGAAACTCAGCGATCCTGGGAGTTTTATCATTAGTTGTATAATAGGAAATTTAGAGCCGATTAGGGCATTATGTGATTTAGGTGCAAGTATCAATCTTATGCCCTTCTCGCTTTTCTCTAAATTAGGGCTTTATGAATTAGAAGCATGCAGAACTGTAATTCAGCTTGCCGATAAATCAATAAGATTGCCTAAAGGAATCATTCGTGATGTACTCGTGCAAGTAAACAAATTTATTTTCCCTGCAGATTTCATTATTATGGAAATGAGCGAAGACCGCGACATTCCAATTATATTAGGGAGACCTTTCCTAGCCACCGCTCAAGCTACAATAAATGTTGCTGAAGGAAAAATATCCTTGAGTTTTGGTGGTGATAAAGTCACATTTTCCATGAACTCAGCACTGCGCCAACCCCAGGAAGAAAATTGTGATTTTATCAATGAGTTAAATGAAATAATAACTTTTGAGAACCATGTTACACTTGATAGCCTGGAAGGAATTTCAGGTAATGGATCGCTCGGACTGGAAGATAAAAAGAATTCAGCTGAGGCAAGCGACGACATTCAAGCGCCCACTGAATCCATTGAACAAGCGAATAGGGAACCAGCGAGCGAGACCAACAATAAGGATGAGCTGAAGAAATTACCTGAGCACCTCAAATATATATTCCTTGGGCCGGAGGAGAGTTACCCGCTGATAATCTCCGCCTTATTACTGCCGGACCAAGAGGCTCAGCTCATCTCACTTCTCAAAAGAAATCAAGCGGCGTTTGCATGGAAAATCTCAGACATTAAAGGAATCAGCCCAGCGGTGTGTATGCACCATATAAGGCTGGACGCTGATGCAAAACCATGTAGACAGCCTCAGCGGCGTCTGAACGAAAATATGCAAGAAGTAGTCAAGAAAGAGGTGATCAAATTGTTCGATGCAGGAATCATATACCCTATCAGTGACAGCCAGTGGGTTAGCCCAACCCAGGTGGTTCCCAAGAAAGGAGGATTCGTTGAACAGACAAGCGACGATGGGGAGGTCTTCATGACAAGACCTGTCACGGGATGGAGGGTGTGCATCGACTACAGAAAATTGAATTCAGCCACAAAGAAGGATCATTTCCCACTTCCCTTCCTTGATCAATGCCTTGAGAAGCTCGCAGGTCACGAATACTACTGTTTCCTCGATGGCTACTCAGGCTATCATCAAATTCCCATCAAACCGGAGGACTGTGAGAAGACCACATTCACTTGTCCATATGGGACTTTCGCTTATAGGAGGATGCCGTTCGGGCTGTGCAACGCTCCGGCCACCTTCCAGCGATGCATGTACCATATTTTCAGTGATCTCCTGGACTCCTGTATTGAAGTCTTTATGGATGATTTCTCGGTGTATGGCAAGACATTTTCCAGATGCCTGAATAATTTGGAAAAAGTACTCCTCCGATGCATAGAGACTGATCTCGTGCTGAACTGGGAAAAATGTCACCTTATGGTGAATGAAGGAATTGTCTTGGGCCATAAGATCTCGTCTGCCGGTATAGAGGTAGATAGATCAAAAATTAGTGTAATCAAAAAAATGCCAGCGCCCTCGAATGAGAAAGGAGTGCGAAGCTTTCTGGGTCACGCGGGATTTTACCGTCGTTTTATCAGAGGTTTCAGTCAAATCACACAACCACTCACGTCACTGCTGTGCAAGGATACTCAATTCCGCTGGTCAAGCGAGTGTGAGGAGGCTTTTCAAATACTGAAGGATAAGCTGACCTCTGCTCCTATAATTTCAGCACCAGTGTGGAGTGAGCCATTCGAGTTAATGACGGATGCAAGTGATTATGCCGTCGGCGCTGTACTAGGACAAAGGGTGGAGTCTAAACTTAACGTCATTTACTATGCAAGTAAAGCACTGGACTCTGCTCAGAAGAATTACACTACCACCGAGAAAGAGCTGCTAGCTATTGTCTTCGCTTTTGAGAAATTCAGGCAGTATCTTATTGGAAGCAAGACTATTGTTCACACTGACCATGCAGCTATTAAATATTTGATGGAGAAAAAGGAGACAAAAGCCCGCTTGATTAGATGGGTTTTGTTGCTCCAGGAATTCGATATAGAAATCAAGGATAAGAAGGGAAAGGAAAATCATGTGGCAGATCACCTCAGTAGGTTGCAACAAGACGAGGACAAATCTCCTGGAATCAATGAACAATTCCCAGATGAGAAGCTGTTCCTGGTGCAAGCGAAAGAGCCATGGTTCGCTGACCTGGCCAACTTTTTAACTACAGGACAGTTTCCAGCACACACTGTACAAAGGGAAAAGAAGAGATTGCTCAGTTTGGTAAAGGATTATTTTTGGGATGAACCTTATTTGTTCAACATCGGCTCAGATGGGATAATCCGTCGCTGTGTAGCGGAGTCTGAGATCCCGCTGATCTTGAACGAATGTCACGGGTCCTATGTAGGAGGGCATTTCGCTGGCATGCGCACAGCGGCCAAAGTTTTGCAGTCAGGTTTCTTTTGGCCTACCCTACAAAGAGATGCAGATGCCTTTGCCAAATCTTGCGACAAATGTCAAAGACTGGGGTCCATTTCGAAGAAAGATGAGATGCCCCAAACTGGAGTCTTGTTTGTGGATGTATTTGATGTATGGGGGATAGATTTTATGGGTCCCTTTCCACCTTCTAATGGGAAACAATACATTCTGGTGGCGGTGGATTACGTGAGTAAGTGGGTTGAAGCGCAAGCGCTCACCACAAACGATGCTCGATCAGTGATCCGCTTCCTAAAATATACCATATTTCCAAGGTTTGGGGTCCCTAGAACAATAATAAGCGACGGAGGCACCCATTTTGTGAATAAGGCGCTGCAATCTTGCCTTCAACAATATGGTGTTCGTCAACATTTAACTACCCACTATCATCCACAAGCGAGCGGTCAAGTGGAAGTTTCAAATACAGAGATCAAACACATCCTCCAGACCACAGTAAATAAGAGTCGCAAGAATTGGGCAGAAAAATTGGATGATGCGCTGTGGGCCTATAGAACAGCCTTCAAGACTCCAATTGGAATGTCCCCTTATCGGCTTGTATATGGAAAAGCCTGCCACCTACCACTGGAACTAGAGCATCGTGCGTACTGGGCTATCAAGTATCTCAATTTCGATCTTCTCCCAGCGCAGGAGAGACGCACGAAAAGATTGCTCGATCTGACCGAGTTCCGATACCTTGCATATGAAAGTGCAAAAATCTATAAGGAAAGGATGAAATTCTATCATGACAAGAAGTTGAAAAAGAAAGAGTTTGCGGTGGGATCCAAAGTTCTTTTATATGACACTAGGCTCCACTTATTCCCAGGAAAATTGAAGTCACGGTGGACTGGGCCGTATATTGTCAGACAAGTGCTGCCAAGTGGAGCCATAAGGATTAACAATGTGGAGACCCCCGGAGAGAAAGATTCCTTCTTGGTGAATGGAGCGAGGCTGAAACCGTATATTGAAGGGCCTGTGTTGCAACAGGCCAATGCAGAGATTAAGCTGATTGAGGTTCAGAAGCTCAAGCGATAATAGAATTTCGTGAAAAGAATCCAGAAGCCCAATCTTATATCCGCCAATTTACAGCTTTCTTTTATTGCTTTTCTAGTTAAAACTTATCGCTTTCATAGTTAAAATTTACAAGCTTTCCTTTACCGCTTTCATAAATAGATTTCATAATTTTATCGCTTTCATTAGAATAGGATTATCGCTTTATAGGAATAGTTTAGTGTTAGCATTTTAACTTCTAACCTAAGCCTGACCCAAGTCAACCACCGCTCCGCTTGTTTCACCCTGATATTTACTGGGGGAGCAGTATCGCTCACCCAGCACCGCTTTCATCTCCGCTTTTGTGTCAGTCTTAGGTGTATAGAAGTGTTGCTTTAACCGCTCGCCCGCCCTGAAATACCCTCCCCTATACCTTTATAAGTATTTACAGTGGACTTGGCATCGCTCCGCTTGTCCTCCAGAGAGTCTTGAGAAAATCTATAAATACCCCAGTCCACAGTCATTTTTCCACTTTTGCCCTACAGTAACTTCCTCCCGAAGCTTTAGTAACCGCCACTCTCAGAGCGAAAATTTTTCAAAATCTCACCATTTCAACCAATATTAGCTTCATCTAAGGTAAGATCTAGGTTAACCTTAGTACATAAACTCTATATTACGGTTGATTCTCGCCGATTTAACGTTTAAAAACACAGAATCGCAAATTCTTTTCACGATATTTCACTGTTCTTCATTTTTGCGAAAATGTTTGTCTGTTCGATTTCTGTGAATCTAAGTCTGTCATATGCTAGATTTAGATACAATAACTAATATACTTGCTCTCTACGGATGAATTTCACTCTAATCTGTAGGTTAGGTTTTGTTTTGTGATTTTCTCCCTTTTTCACAACGTAACGGTTACAGTAGTGTTCTGTTTCGTTGTGAGGGGGAGAATTTAGGGTTAAAATCACCTGAACTTTGAATGTGATTGCCTTATATGGATGTTATTTACATTTAAAGATAATGAGGCAGGATTCATAATGTTCGTATGACAAACAATAATTCTGGAAACCCTAGTTTCAGGACAAGCTTAGCAAAATAGATCCAGCAAAGCAAGAAACGTTGAAGAAGGAGTTTGAGAAAGTTGAGGAGAGGATCGAACGAAGAGTCCAAAGGATCAAATCCACGGACGGACGTAAGGTGGTGACAACAACCTCAGGGGCAGAATTAGTAGAGCCAGCGCCACCTGAGGCATACTACAAGAGGAGGAGAGTATTGGAGCTAACAGAAGACTGGGGAAAGCTCAGGCAGCTTAAGTCACTGCCATTCCGAAAATTCATCCCAGAGTTCCCGGAGGAATACCTTAGATTCGAATACACTGAGGAAACAGAGCAGAGGTATCCGGTGAGCGACTGGTGGCTGGAATTAGAAGAATCGGAATACGAACAGCTGAAGGAGTACCAGCTGAAGGAGCTTAAAAACAAATTTGCCTGCCTAGAAGCACCGCCAAGGAAAATGAAGGCATTCCGGAGCAATATCTCCAAGAAGAATGCTGCCGACGCTGCAAAGGACGTATTGAGATCAAAGCAGTATGACAAACTGCACTTTTCCAACATTGACGCAGCGGCGGCGTACGAGCGGATGAAGGCAATGGGGATCCTCTATGAGAGAGGATTTGACCCCGAGAAGATCACAGGCCCGCTCTCTGACTGGCTGGAGGAGCGGGGTCTGTCTTGGTTGATCAGAAACCCCAATGAACCAGTGGATGTATCACTGGTGAGGGAGTTTTACGCTAATCTGAACCAGGCTGAGAGTCTTAAGCATGTCTACGTTCGGGGAAAATGGGTAGACTGCTCAGCCAGAAAGATCAACCGACTCTTGGGTTGGGAACACCACTACCCCGGCCAAGAGATGCAAGACAAGCTGAAGGCTACGGAGGTCTGCAGTTCACTTGAACTGCAGTCGCTATACAGGACCTTCGCCACCACCCCTGCATATGAGAAAAGAAACCTGAAGTTTGGGTCGGTGGACGAAGAGAAAAAGGAATGGGTGAAGTGGTCGTTGAGCAGAATAATGATCACTGCTCACACCACTGACATTCGTCCTGACTACCTCATAGCCCTTCGCTCAATCTTGGAGGAATCGAACGATGTGGATTTGGGCGCGATCATCGGCTTAGACATCTGGGATCGAAGAAGTGGAGACAGAACATTGGGTCACGGGACCCTGATCACAGAACTTTGCCGTCGCGCGGGCGTCGATTTGCCCACTCCAGCCCCAGAACTCCAAATGAAGCCACTGTTCCCAGCGGCCTTCCACAAAAATTGGCTGGAGTCCAAGGGGTTTACTCTCATCCCCAAGCAGAAAAAGAGGAAAGCACAAGCGGCAACGCCCCCTCCACCAAAAAGAAAGATGAAATTTGTGGGGGGGGAAATCATAAGAGAAGATGTGACACCCCACACCGAGCCAGACTCTGAGAGAACAGTTTCCAATGAAGCTCCCAGCGATGAGGAAGAGGAAGCCCTCCGCTTCGCTCGGGAGATTGAGGAAAATCTATTTGGGGCTAAAACAACTAGGAGTAATAAGGAAGGAAAGGCGCCGCAAGCGGCCGTGGGCGAAAAGAGGTCAAAGAAACAAGAAGACCCTGCTCCGCCGCCTGTCAAAAAGCCGAGGGTGAAAGAAGCACTGCGAAAAAATCCAACACCCCCTCGGCGAGCGACAAGGCAGGAGAAAGGGAAGGGGAAAGCGGTGGATGTAGAGTCAAGCGAGGACACGATTCCCCTCTCCAGACTACGGAAGGGGATCGTCATCAGAGAACCCACCGCCCAACCCGAGAGACCTTCGCCGGCACGGCCAGCATTAGAGGAGATATTGCCAAGCCCATCTGGCGATGAACCTGTTCCCTTCGACCAACAGGGGGCAGGTGAGCCAACTGCTGTTGGAATAGGCAAAGAAACCACACCCGTTAACCAGCCGGGAGCGGTGGAGCCTACTGCTGCTGGAGCAGAGGAGGAGCGGGAGACCATATTCACCGAAGAAACTATTGGCGGGATCGATGTCACCATTGAATCATACAAAGAATATCCCGCCGAGGTCCCCGCTGCCACAACCGCTGAAGCTGCCAATGAAGCCGAAGAGGTGGAGGCAGTGATTCTAAATCTTCCTGTCTTGCAGGTATCCCCAAGCAGCCCAGGAACGCATATCATGATTGGGACACCCGCAGAAATTCTGACTCCTGCCTCAACCAAATCTGATAAAACACTTATAGAAGAGGAGGAGGAGGAACAGGACAGGAAGTTCCAAGAACAGAAAGCTCAGCTGCTTGCCGCAGTACAACGAATCGAACGAATGCAGCAACTCGAGCGAGAAAAAAAAAAAAAAAAAAGAAAAGTGAGATATACTTATATTCTCCACGCCCTTCGGCTGAAGGTTTCCTAGATCAAAAAAAGAATCTCTGCTGAGCGAACAAAGTTGACAATACCTGGACAACTCCAATCTCGTTAAATCAAATGACATGCTGAATACTTGTGTTTCACTTGTTACTATTTGAGATTCACTCTACTCCCAATCATGGCACTGGTTATTAGCACTTCTTGATTGCCGTGAACGGAATAACCTCTTGATCCTTTAATGCAGTTTGTTCGAGGACGAACAAAGGTTTAGTGTGAGGAGGTTTGATGACTCCAAATATGAGCATATTCTTAGCTTGACAAAAATGTGTGTTACTTGAATTTTTGCATAAGAACCATCAAAATAATTCGTAATCGGCATACAATATTGATTTATATCACCAGGCATGACCCAGAATTCATTGTTGAGATTATTAACGATTTTTGCCCTCTTAAGCGGTATTCTGGAGCCAGAAAAGCTAAGGCAGACGCCGCAAGCGACAGCCACCTTCGCTCGCAAGCGCCCAAAACACACCTTGAAAACACTAAGGCATGAGAGGCAAGCGGCCACCTTTATAGCCGCAAGCGAAGCGGACACCCTGGGAGTTATGGCCAGTAACCGCTTCAACAGAATAACCACCTGCAACCGCCTAACTGCCCAGCGGTTGGAACTGCCCAACAGCTTCTTGCAACCGTCTCGTTACACCTGCTATAAATAGGGCCAGATATCTGTATGTAAAGAGAATCGAATTCTTGGACGATTTTCAGAATATACACAGCGTTCATTGTCTTCCTGTTTCCGAGAGCTCCAACCCTGTAAGGGAGTTCTCCACAGGAAAGGCCAAGGGAGTGGGCGTATTCCCCTCCCTTGGCCACGTCTTTAATACTTTCTTAGACTAGCTTACTGCTTTCATTTACAGCTTTGTAGTCTAATCCTTTTTGCAGTTTTCATAGTATATAAAGAAATATCATTCTCTTCTTCAATTTAAATCCTTCCACAATTTCTCATACTTATATAAATCAATTTAGAGAATTTCATATCACTGGTATAGAGCGAGAGATTAATTAATTAATTAAGCCTTGTGATGCGCCAAAAGCGGTCTCAAGGTAGTTCAACGTAGTTAAGTACGCGGGAGCCTTGTCGACCTACTTAATTATTGTGCTAAATTTGATTCTGATAAAAGAGTACCAACATCAGGGGGTAAAGCCACTAATGAGGCAGAAATTGGGAAAATTAACGGGACATAGACGCGGATCTATTAGGTCGCAGAAATTCCTAGTGACAGTAGGGTTTCTTTCTTATAATTTCTTAATTCTGGGTGTCATTGAAGTCTTGTTGTAAATCCCCCCCAGGCCAAAATACCAGTGTGATGAGTTCTTTATAATCGAGTTTATATAATTACAATATCTTTCTGTCATCATTTTCGTAAAATACATATATGCTTCCGATAACACAATTTCATCATTCGCTCGCTGCATCCATGGAATTCTATCCATTTAGTAACGCACAGCTCAGACACAACGCCTCTCTTTCACTCTATTTCGCTCATGTACATATACATATATCAGGCCGCTCGCTCGCATCCAAATCCTATCACTTTCGCTTCGCTCACCCCCGTTCATGTTTACTGCTTTATTTACTGCTTTCAGTAGTTGAAGGTTCTCCGCTCGAAGCGGGCTCCCCTTTTGTTTCTTCGTCGCTTCTCCAAGATTTTTAATATTGAAATTCATGACTTTAAATCCCTGTGTTCGACCTGGAAACTCACCAGTAAAAAGAGTGTAAATAATTGTGATAACTATCCAGGGTCTACAACCACATAATTGCTATATCTGACCATTCTTCTATAAAAACTCTACTCATTGATTTTCGAATAAAATTCCCTGCGAATTAATATACAATAACAAATGTACATTTTTAGGTTATCATACACCGTGCCATACATAAAAAAACATGGTGTCCACCGACAGTGCGAGTGGCAGTACTCGCACCTAGTTCGCGCATAGGACCCGCCGCGTAAAATTGACTGAAATAAACTACACTTGAGGATACCTACAACTACACAACTAATGCCGGTGAACTCATTCTTTGTACCTCGTTCAGCGAGTCCGGTACTCGGCTCCCATGCATACATACTTGAGTCATAAATATAAAGACCTTATATTATCTATTATGTACGTACGAAAATAACTATTATACTTCCGTTACGATTTAAAATGCTTTGGTAACCTGTGGGTGGGGACCCGGCCTTTTCTCTTGAAATATTTACCAAATGACGCTAACCGTGTATCAGCTCAACCATGGTAGTGTTTCTCCTCAACCCCAACGTGTCTAACGTGTTTTAGACTACAGATAAAACTTAAAGCGTTTGCCTATTAATTGAATTAAAACACTATGGAGTAGCCATGATAATATAACCATAATATAGCTATGTGGCACGTGAAAGTCTGGTACTTAGTTGTGTGCCGAATTTTAATCAATACTACAACTCAAGGTTATTACACGATAATACAATTCAAATAGCATAGAAACAACAGGTGACCTGGTTTGTACTCGGACCACAACATTATACGTTGGAATCATTAATGTATATACCCTCTGTAAGCTATTGCGTACTTACAATAACTGTGACATTATACTGCAGTTGCGATTATATATGTCCTGATAACCTGTGGCTAGGGAAACGGTTTTTTTTTTTACTTGAAATAACATGTATTTACTACTAATGGTTAAACAAGTCATCAACAAGTACTTAAGTTGTATGATATATGCAGTTGGTAAATATGACGAGTTTAATACAAGCCAGGCCATTTTATACATGCCTCGGTCCATTTCCGGTACGTAGTTATGATGTGTAAGAAGTGGTTGTACATAGAAACAACGATAAGATTTAATCAACTACTATAATTCCAAGTAATTACCCAAAATAGAATTTAAATACCTTGGAAACAATTGGATATTATAGTAACCATTCGTCCTTCCAGAGCTGCATCATCAAATGCCTCAGTACAAGACAAATATACCTGCATAATATATCTACGAACCTCCACAACTTCATTATATACCTTCGTAAGAGAATTACATACCATTTACTACTGCAAATAAGTCGGTGGATCCAACCGGTTACATCCTAGAGAAGCAAAAAATAATTACAATGTACTTATTGAATACATACCTATTGTCTTAATATATACTTCTGGACGCTAAAAAGATATACAATGAAAGAAAGGTTCATTAATCTATTCGTTGCTTATAACTTCTTTTATTATGTCCGAAATACCCACAACGACCATATTTTCATGGATTCTTTAGCTGCTGGACTTGAATCGTTGCTTCTTTGGCTGGCCTGGTTGGACGGACGAAGGAGGAGGGTGAATTCAGTCCGCCTGAATTTTAATAATCACGTCCATATCGTGCGTCGGTAAGAGATTTACTGGTTCTTGGTACATTTTTCTGTAACATTCAGTGCTATAGTAAAGATCGCAAAAATCATAAATTGACATATTGCATTTTTCAATGCAAGCACAGACATGCTTGCAGAGCAGTCTAAACATTTTTCATTCCAAACAAGAGCATTTTCGCACCTCCAAATCGACTATGTATCTTTTATTACAATATGTCACCTCAAATACGGTTCTAGAGGATGAGCTGCATTGTAGCCATCATGATGCTATGTACAACAGTGCCAACTTGTTCTCCTATTTCGGACAGAGCCTCCCATGCATTACCTCCGACTTTTCGCGGCGTTCATTCATCATTATCATCACTTGTCTTCTAATGGTATCTAAGATCCCAACAAATGGCATTGACCTCGCGGATCTCACCCAACTATTCCATGACTCTGCAATATTATTTATTATTCCCCAACGAGTGCCTCTGAATAGTGAATTTGCCCAACATTCTGGGTGTGATTGGGTAATGAAGTCCCGGGCCAATGACATCGATTTGACCATAAAACTAATGTGGTTTTCGAAATATTTCCTCAACGGAGCATAGGCGGCCTTGTTGAAGACAGCAGTCCGTCATATCTTATTATGCATTGGGTATCTTGGCATAACTTAAAAAAGTCATTTCTTGGCTAATCATAACTACTAATGTTCATTATAAATCAATATTGATGTACATATACCTGGATACGGAAGTTGTCCACTAAGTGTCGGAGACAGTACGCATGATGTGCTCTGGGAAAGACGCATGGGATTAACTTTAGTAAGCCCGAGTGCCTATCCAAAAAGAATGTGTACTGTTTTCAATCCGTATGATCCTCACATTCTAAAACAGTTCGCAGCTTCCAACAAAACCACTCTCAATTTTCATCATTTTTCGTAGATACCGCTGCAAGTCAACAAATAAGAACACAAATAACTATAAATATTTCCAGTGTATAAGGGTACATATGTGCCTAAAGAGAGCAGGGCGCGTTTGTTTGGGGGTTTGGATTTTGAGTTGGGATTTGAATAGTAAAAACTTTGAATTTGAATAGTTGTATGATGTTATATAAATAAGTGTTGATGTTATGTTTTGAATGTAAAATTGATTTTTAGTATAATATAAAAAATGAAAAATAGGTGTTTGATTTGATATTTTTGGGGGAAAAAAATTGGATGAATAGTATAAATCCAATCCAATCCCCCAAACAAACACACCCTAAGGGTATTCAAAACACGATTTGAGGTATATATTTAATAAAGAAGAGATCACATAGAAAACAACACACACAAACAGCTATACCCAACATTCCTACAAAATAACAACTGTAGCTAATATCAAATTACGTACCAGAAAATGCTAAAGTAAGCATCCCATTATCCCCATCCATTGCTATTGCACTCAGCAGACACCCTTTGTGTTTGTTTTTATGTGTGTCCCATCAAGAAAGAGAAGGTGCATGCAACCCCTTAAAAAACTTAGCCGACATGCACCTACACAAACAAAAAGACACTGGAAACATTTTGTTTTCTGCTCCACTTCGCAACCTATAATACTTTCCGGATTTGACTCTCGAAGTGCATAACAGTACCATGAAAGGTGTGAGAAACTATCTCTACCTCCACCATTAATTTCCCTTACCGAATCCTCATTTCCTCGCCATGCTTTATGATATTTAACGTTAATCTCATAATATGTTTGGATATACTCCCGGATGTCGGACGCCTTATACGCAGGCATAGAGCGTATCTTATCTTTGTAAACTTCAGAATCCAATTCTCATCGGCTGCTGGATGATCTCTTGATTGCAATAAACTCGGATTACATATGTGATGTTAATTGCACTTACGAATGCCAACCACAACCTTTGTCGATACACACCGCAATAATTTTGCTCGAATCATTCTTTTGGTACTTGAAATGTTTCTGAGTGGCAATAGAATAATTAGTCAATAACTTTCTAAAATCCTACAGTCCTTTATATGTCTAACTTTCTCCGACAATGCATCTCTGCATTGAAATTAGACTAGTACTTTCATCGGGAATAAAGATACCACCTGTGCCATCTTCGTTCAATCCCGAACATTCGGCCTCGCCCCTACATTTACAAATACTATTATAAGAATGAATATTCAACCGAGTATGTACACGGTGTATACGGTTACCTATCATGCCATCCAGGGTACTTAAAAGAACAATTGCATTTATCCACCACAACAAGCTATATGATGCAATTAATGCACAGGCTACGGAAATTTCAACACATCGATTATGGTACACCTAGCTAAACCGAATTGCTAGAGGATACTGACAGTGGCATGTAAAGGAGTGAACATCTTTAAATACCTTCAAGATGTTACATCCTCACTACACATCTTTACAATCTCTTTAGTAGTTTGTTTTGCACCGCGCTACTACAAAATCGCAGAGGCGAATACTTACTAACTAGAGACAACATCACAAAAAAATACTGGGATGTTATTGTATGCCAATATCATGAAAGAATTATTACTAGCGTAACCGACAAACAAAAGTTACATAGCTTTTTACCAATCTTACATATCGAAATTCAAGGATATATGCATCATGCCAATTAAAAGTTTGTATATAAAAAATATGTTTTTAGATGTGTTGAACATGAATATATAAATGCTTACAAGCTGCATTCTTTCATAAGGTACAACTGTGACTGCATTCTACAACAAAATTAATTAAAGATGAACAAAGACTACTTAATTATAAAAGATGAGTAACATACCTGCGTCCAACCGTGCTTCGGGGAGGCACGCTCTGGTGTTCGCTCCTACACCGTGTAATCATATCCAAAAACATCACTTTTAACAAGATATGCATTCTTCACATATTGGCGACATCATCGTCACACAATAACGTCATGGAGCTTTTCTGAATAGATGCAATATATTGGAGTTTTACCACATCAATACTCACCTTATTCCATCTTTTCAATAGATTCCGGTAAAGATCCTCCAGCGTGGTGCCCTATTTTAAACCAATTACATGATGCTCACCTTCGTACGAACAGATAATTAATAATTTCAAACTACTTTGCTCCATATCCATCGGAACCTAACAATCCAACCAACGGATGTATCAACTATGTTAGGTCGTATGAGCGATTCAACAATCTTACACATAAAACACTAAAATCATATGTTCTTACGGAATTCTAGTAATGTCTTGATCCTCAATAGCAACAAATTACTCATCTCATAAAATAAAAATTACCCCATAAACCTTAAATAGCAATAGGAATACCCAATAGCAGCAAAATTTATTATCAAAATCACCCAAAATAATACCCAAATATTTTCTCCAAAATAAAAATTTCCTAACTAATCCAAATGATACCGATACAAAAACACACATTATAAACATTCAACTTTAATTTCACCGGGAAACAGGGAAGACCGGCCACTGCAGAGAACGATCCGTGGACGGCGACCGTGGACCCGGGCCAACCAGAGGGCAGTGTCGATCTGGAGATTGCCGGTGACAGCCCTCGGGAGCTCTTTGACCAAATCAAGCGACCGCTGATGACAGGGAACCAGAGCCGGTGAGTGCCCTAGGGAGTTTTTCAATCGAACAGGACGACAACCGACGATATAAAACCGGCCGGACAGTGAAAGAATGTGAGAGAAATGAAACTTCTACACTGCTGGAACCTGAACGACCTAGGCGGGAGATTGCTTTCGAACTCACGGAAGAGGACTCAACGGATTGAGGAATTTTGCGCGAAAAAAAAAAAAAAAAAAAAAAAAAAAAAAAAAAAAAAAAAAAAAAAAAAAAGAAGAAGAAGAAGAAGAAGAAGAAGAGAAACTCTAAGAGGTGAGAAAAATGAACAATGAAAATGAGGTAGTTCATATAAAGGTATTATAATTGGGTACTGAATTCCAAATCAACATAATGCAGAGGCATTTAAGCCCAAATCACCATTAAAATAATTAATTGATTAATATAAATAAATTTTCATGTGATATTTTTTACTTTTAAAAATATATATTATATGATATGATGTTTTTTCTTAAAAAAGAAATACTACCTCCGTCTCGCGAGAAATAAACTTTTTTGTTAGGGAT
The DNA here is from genome assembly GCF_009805555.1 of Andrographis paniculata. Lineage (NCBI taxonomy): Eukaryota > Viridiplantae > Streptophyta > Magnoliopsida > Lamiales > Acanthaceae > Andrographis > Andrographis paniculata. The sequence goes on from NW_026137577.1 coordinate 1,158,826, forward strand.
ACGGTATTTTAGGTAGTGTAGATTAATAAGTTACTAATAATAAATTATGATATTACTTTATTATCTTTTATATGAGTAGTGTTGTTGGTATTTTAAATATTTTTATGATTATATCTCAATAAAATATATGCAATATATATATCATTTTGTAAATTAAAATTTTATATAATACAAATAAATAAAAAATATATTTATTTATTTATAATTACTTTGAAATTAATGTTATAAAAAAAATAAAAGTTTTAAATATAGATAAAAATATTTGTTTATTGAAGAGAGATAAAAATAAATAGTTTTGAATGGGTCTTGTGTAAGAAATAAAAAATCTAATCAAAGTGATTTATTTTTTTAAATATGTTTAAGATGAATAAATTTATTAAAATATAAATGAATCATCTTTTATGGAACGGACAAAAAAAGGAAAATAGGTCATTTGTCGCCGGAACGGAGGGAGTATTTAATTGGAAATGAATAATAAAATTGTGTTGTTGAAAGAAAAGCAAACATGCCTATTTGGTTTTGGATTTTGATTTGTATAGTAAAATTTTGAATTAAAATGTTTATTTGATATGATATAAATATATGTTGATGTATTTTTTCAGTTAATGTAAAAATAAAAAATAAAATTGTGTGATATAACATATTAAAATAATAAAATAAAAAGTTTACTCTTCGACGGAAAAAATATTTTTGGAAGACAAAATTATTATTATTATTATTACAAAAATTAATTTTATTTTTGTACTTAAAGTTGTAACATTGGTTGGAGAATAGAATGTTAATAGAAGAATATGTATATTATTGTTAGACCATCCGCATCGCCAGTTTCTCTTCTTTAGAGAAACTATCTCTCTCCTTACGTGTACATGCCATGTCATTATTTTATTTGAAAACAAAATGCAAAAAAGTTTTGCAGATATTCTGCACAGCAACTACACAGCAACTACAATAGTCCCATGTGATTTTTATTTTGAATATTCTTATAATATAATATATTATTTATTTAGTATTATATTTTTGTATTATATAAAATTTTATTCTCTCCACAATGATATATATATTGATATATTTTTATTTAAATTTATTTTTTAAAATAATAATTTTAATATAAATATAAATATATATATATTTTTTACTGAAATAAAAAAAAAATGATGACGTGGAGATGTTAGAGAAACTGATGATGATGATGATGAGTTTCTCCGATGCGGATGCTCTCAGCACTTTGCCTATACATTTAGAACAATAGTCAGTTTTGTCTTAGTATTAGTTCAAATATTCTTCAATATTTTTGACATTTCCGTGGCAATCTCCATCTTTCTCCTATTACTATGTCAAATATTTTCATATTTTCAATTATATATAAAAAAAGTAGACCATAAATATCATTCACTGTTAAAAAAAAATATTATTAGTTAGGTAGATGTTGTGGTATTTTCTTAACAATGGAAGCGATTGATTGATTTATTTATTTATTCTAAATTACATTAGAAATTCTAATAATTTGTTTCAACGTATTTTGTAAGTATAAAAATTTAAATTAATTTAGAAATACTAGAAATCTGAAAGAAAAATATACGTTTGATCATGATTGAAGATGGTGTGATTACATGACGTGGATATGGATTTGAGATCAGATAGAGAATCCACTTTTGGTAAACAGGATGAGTTCTATAACATCGGAAGAAACAAATTTATATGATATACTTTTCACTACAAAAAAATATCAATTTTGTAACAAAATTTTTTCGTTGTTAAATTCACTTTTTCCGTTACTAATGATATTAGAGACGGAATTTAAGATGGAATTACTTTAGCTACGTGAACTTTAGGAACGGAATTCCGTTACAAATATACTTATTTTTTTTAAGTGTTTGGACAATGTATGATGGTGAAGAAAGAATTAACACTATGCATAAGATTATGTATTTTCAAATCAATATTTTATTATAAATATAAATAGAAAAATAATAAAAATTAAACAAATTAAATTAGAAAAGATCAAAATCATACTACTTGCCTTTGTTTTACAAAAAAACAAAAAAAACAAAAAAAAAACCTATTTTTTTAGTTTAATTAAATATAATGAAATTATTTAATTTAGAATAATATTTTGCATGGCAGGACTATATTATCCATTTAGCTATATATTATGCGAATAATTAAAACGGCAACATATATATATTTTCATTATATTTAAAATAAAAGACGTAAATAAATTGTTAATGCAATGATACTAGATTATTTAGGAAATTGTAACTTTTGAGATTAACATTGTACTTTCTCCGTTCAGCGAGAGATGAGTCTTTTTGTTACGGATACAGTATTCTAGATAGTGCAGATTAGTAAGTTATTAATAATAATTTATGATATTATATTTCTGTTTTTTTATATGAGTAGAGTTATTGGTATTTTAAATATTTTTAGAATTATATCTCAATAAATTATATGTAATATGAATATTATTTTGCAGATAATAAAATTTTATATAATACAAACTATTTTGATGTTAACGCTCATCCCAACTATTTTATTGGAAGGTGTATGTATAGAACAAGAAAACCGAGTGTGGGGTCATTCGACCCAATTGAATGTACATACGTGATAAGTTGGAATGATGCCTCAAAAAGTAAACCATGTAAATTGTAAATAAAAAACGTTTGATAACATAAAATATCGGTACCAATTCGGAGATGTAATAGGTTAAGGACCCTAAGTACAAGCGCGAATCAAAACAAAAATAGTTCATTCACAATTGATAAATTTTTAAAAAGGATGAAGCAGACTATTTTCTTAGACAACAATATATTGTCCCGTAAGGGATGGCCTGGTGGTGCGGGGGTTGAACGCGTAACCGTGTAGTCATAGGTTCAAACCCCCGACGCCTAGTGTGATTTGCCTGTCGGATCTAGTTTGCAGGGTATTAGGTCCGACCGGAGGTTTACCCAGTCCGCACTTTCGAGTAACGACTGTGGATTCGCATGTAAAATCTAAAAGACCCCTACTTATTAGAAATCTAATCTTATTTGAAAATGCATCAATAAGTCTCCAAAAGCAAATTAATTGGTAATTTTCTCAAGATAAGTGAGTTGCGAGTCAAACAAAAAGACTTGCATAATTGAAATGAGATCACTAACCACTAAGGGTGTGTTTGTTTCATATGATATAAATAAGTATTAATGTAATATTTTAAATAAAAAATTAATTTTTAATATAATATAAAAATAAAAAAAAAAAAAGGTAATTGATTTAATATTTTTTTTAGAAAAAAAAAATTGATGACTAATAAAAATACAGGAAAATCTTGCAAACGACAACATCATAAAATTACACTACAAAAAGAAATTGCAAAATAGAAAATGGCATTGAAAGTGTGTGAATTACGTTGGGGGAGAGAGTACTACGTGAAAGTGATCACTTATGATTTCGACCTTGCAATTTTTATGAGTATTAGTCTATAAACCCACAATGCTCATCGATCACACTCACTAATCAATCTTATGCTAATATTTCATTTTTATGAACATTATTGTTAATTTGTTCAGTGAGCAGTTCTCATCGATATTAACTATTGATAAATTAAATAGTAGCAATATATATATATTATCTTTTTACTACTTATCTTAAGTTAAAATAAAGTTCAAAGGTTGCTTTCTCCGATATCTCTATGATCAACCTATTGGAGTAACCATTTCCACATTGTATAACTAGATTCAATTAGCCAAGTTATATATGTACTCATTAAAGAAGTCGCAATGCATTTTGTAAAGTAATTATACTATGTAAATAACAACCTTGAGTTATTGCGAAGTGAGAAAATATGATATCTTGTTAATACTAAATAATACAAATCAAGACTACATTTAAAAAATACAACAAATTTAACTGAGTGTTATAAAAAATGCGAGTGGGAACTAAATACAACACTATTGGCACAAGTGATACCCATTGTTGCTTGAAACCCTTACAACTTAACCTTATGAAATGAATATAATGAAATATGTGAAATGACTTAACTTAAAGTGAATGAATGGTGCAAATGGTACACATTGACCTCCTATCTATTGAGCTTTTAAAAATTAGCAGTTATCACAGTTAATATTTAGCTAACAGTTACATTTCATCCGTCCAATCTAAAAGTTTATATTGAATGAATGTTTGATCTTTCTCCCATGCCAGATTAAGTTCACGCGATCTTTGAGGGTAAGTCAAGCCAAAATTAACAAATATTTTCATATCAATAGTCAACTCTAACTAACTTTGAGGTTTGTGAGAGAATAACTTCATGAATAATAAACATCAATCTTTTCCTTTCTTATTCTTCTTTCGAAACATTGATGATTGAAAAACTTTACAGCTAAAAAATCTCAAAAATACCAAGGCACATCAGATCACAACAAAAGTATAAAAACGCATTATTCCTAGACATTTTGGTACATTTACGCACATAAGTAATTCATAATTACGGTAGAATCATTCGAATTTCAATATAAATTGCCCAAAAATCGATCAATCGATCAAGTTGGACAAAAAATGATCGATATTGAGATCAGAAGTGCCGCCACGATCGACAGCCTCCTTAGCCAAGGCCTTCCATTTCCCTCCATTAATCTTCATAACCTTCCCCTTCTCCCCCTCCATAACCTCCCTCACACACCTCTCAACCTCTTCCCTCCCGACAATCCCATCCCTAACCCTAACCCTAACCCCGACCCCCCACAAGTCCTGCACCAGCTTCGCGTCCGTCGTCTGGTCCGTCCACTGCGGCATCACCACCATCGGCACGCCCGTGCTGAGCGCCTCCGTCGTCGAGTTCCAGCCGCCGTGCGAGAAGAAGCACCCGATGGCCCTGTCCGACAGCACCTCCAGCTGCGGGCTCCAGTGCACGAACAAACCCTTGTTCTGGTTTTTATTGATGAAGTCGTTGGGGATCTTGTCGTGCTTGTCCTGGTCCCTGACGACCCACAGGAAGGGGTACCCGGCGCGGTCGAGGCCCCAGGCGATCTCGGCCATTTGTGGGGTGGGAAGCTTGTCCATGCTCCCGAATGCGACGTAGACGACGGAGCTTGGGGGCATGGATCTGAGCCAGTCGAAGATGGAGGATGAGGGGTGGGATTCGAAGAGGTTGATGTCGTAGCGGGTGTCGTTTTGGATGCGTTTGTCTAAGTAGGAAGAGGGGAGAGTAGGGCCGATTGTGAGTAAGGGACATAGCTGTGTCATTGAGTCGACTGCCTGATAATGCAGAAAAAGAAATAATAGTTCATCGGATTTGAAATGAGGATGATATGCATATTTGGTTTGTTCACTTATTGTTTTTTAATTGCACGATGTTTTATAAATATTATGAATAAATATAATATACATATGTATTAATACAATATATATATATATAATATATACTTTATTCGTCTCAATTGAAAGTAATTTTTTTATGATTTTGGTCTATGTCATTCAAAAGTATATGTTTGTTATTTTAATAAATGTAATCATACACTAATATTAGAATACTTGTAACTGTTATCTATATTTAAAAATATATTGTTACATATACAATTAATTTATACATAAAGTTAAATGACAAAAATATCAAAAACCTCGTATACACTTACATTTACCAATAAAATATATTATTTCTTAATTTATTATAGAACTCCAAAGGACCCCTTCAAAATTAGATAAATAAAATATATTTTATTCATTAAATACAAAATATTAATATTTTTAAAATTACAGGCATAATTTCATATATATATATATAATATAAAAAATATATTTATTTAAAAATACAAAGTAACCAAATCTATAATGTTTTTATATTTTATTTAAAACACAAATCAATATCCTTTGATATATAAAATTTATATTATTTTTTCATATAAAATATGATATAAAAATAGTAATTAAGAGAAACAAACTCATGGTATGAAAAAAGTTAAAGAGAAGTTTAACTTGGAGATTATAGTTATTTTTGCTTTAGTGTTTTGTTTGTCTTGAGTTTGAGTTATTAATTTTAATTTTGATTTAAACAGTATTTTAATATGATATTTTTTTAAAAAAAAAATTATATAATTTTATTGGTAGTCGTGTTGATTGAACATTGAAATATTTAACTTTAAAAGAAAATCAAACACACTAAAGGGGTTTGTTTATACAACCACATTTTTACTATTGATAATATTATCTCCGTTTAACTTTAAGGTTTTATTTATTATTTGCGTATTGATATTTGAATATTAATTATTATATCAAAATATAGTACAAATTATAAAAAAATGCAAAAAATATATCAATTACTGTCTTATAATACTAATAGAAGGACATTTCTTAAAACAAAAAAAATTATGCAAATACAAGGTTATTTTTAATATTAAATACAATGACGTAAAAGGTAAATGTGACTCTTAGAACCGGATGGAGAAAGTGTCATTTTTATATTATCAACACAATTTTCGTGTCATTTTTATATTATCAACACAATTTTCGATATCTCATGTGAAAAATACCACATGCTTAAATAATAATCAAATAAACATTTTTTAGAAAAAAAAAAAAAAAAAAATTAAACAAATCCATAGACTAGGGTATATTAAAAAATTATCCAAATTTTGAAATTATTAATTTTTAGTAGATAATGTATATTTAAGGAACATACGAGGGCTCATTTCTTTTTCAAAAAAAATTCAATATATTTTTTTAATATACTATTCATATTCATTATTTTTATACTCCCTTCGTCCAATAATTAAATATTCATTTATTTTTTACACGTAGTTTTAAAAATATTAGTATTATATTTGGATGTAATAGGAAATAAAGTAGAAATGACTAAAATAACCTTATTAGTATGTGTGATATAAATGTAATAACATTTGTGTAATATATTGTAAGTTGTAAGTATATTTGTAATGTTAAGTAGATATTACAGTTACTTAAAAAAAAATTGATATTTGTTATGGAACGGACTAAAATAAAAAAATAAATATTTTGCTACGAGACAAAATGAGTATTATTTATATAATTTTTTATTATATATATATATATATATATAAGATTCTTCAAAATAAAAAACACAACAAACGCACTTTAGTTTATTTTAGACAAGCCTCTTTCACTTCAGTGGTAATGTACTCTTTGGAAAGAAATTAGATTCCCGCTCAAAGTTCCAAACGCGGTAATGTTGCATGTGAGGTGGGCCCTCTCGAAATAATTGGGGCCACCACTAAGAATATATATATTTATATATTTTCTCTGTCCAATATAAAATTAGGTAATAATTTATACTTTTGTCCGTTACTTATAATTTGTTAAATTTTTTATTAGAAATATAATTATATATTTTTAATCATATTTAAAATTTTATAATTTATACTCCCTCCGTCCCGGATACCATATCAACGTTGTCGTTTCTGTCCGTCCCACGTACCATGTCACTTTCTTTTTTGGAAAATGATTACACACTTTAATCTCATTTTAAATTTTTTAATTTTATTTTTTTTAATTTTAATTAAACTAATTAGTTATCTTAATCTTAATTTATAATTATTTATATTATAGGATAATTATTTTCACTAATACATTCTTAATTATCTACTAATTACACCCCTCCTAAAATACCGTGTCTACAGTGTAGCAGACACGGTATCTGGGACGAAGGGAGTACTATTTTATCTATTTATCTATTTGCTTTTTGCACAGAATTTTAAAAATATTAGTATTATAATAGAATGTGGTATAAATAAAGTAGAAAATACTATAATAATGTTATTAATATCGGAAAATTGATATTTGTATAATATATTGAAAACTGTAAGAGTATTATTAATATTAGTAGAAAATACCGTTAGTAAAAAAGAAAATAGATACTTTGTTATGAGACGGACCAAAATAGAAAAATAAATAGATTGTTAAGGGACGGAAGGAGTAATTTTGTAATTTTAGTTAAATTATTTAGTTATCTTAATTTTAATTTATAGTTATTTTTATTATATTATAATTATATTTACTAATATATTTTTTAATTATTTACTAATTATTCCTTCAGTCCCACTTCTCATGTCCGCCTTTCCATTTTCGTCCGTCCCACTTATTTTGTCACTTTCCTTTTTTGGAAAATAATTATACACTTGAATCATATTTTTAAAATTTTAATTTATAATTTTTTTAATTTTAATTATACTAATCAATTATTTTAATCTTAATTTATAATTATTTTTATTATACAATAATTATTTTCACTAACATATTTTTAATTATTTACTAATTATACCTCTTCTAAATTCTCGTGTCTACAGTAACGCGGACAAAATATCCGAGACAGAGGGAGTATAATTTATCTAAATTATCATATTTACAGTAACATAAACAATTTATTCGGGATGGAGGGAGTATTACATATCTATATTTTAATTTATTTTATAGAAATAATAAAAATATTTTTATATTTTTATTATATAAATTTTATTTTATTCAAAATGATATCTATATTGACTATATTTATATTATTATTCTTTATAAAATTAAATTTAAATTATTTTTCTATCAAATGCTCCCTCCCTCTAAGGATTATTTATCGTTTAAGTCGTTGTACTTAACATTAAAATATTCTTATATTTATATAATTTTTTTGTACAAATATCTTTCAATTAATATTATAAGACACAATTGAAGTATTTTTATAATTTTTTTTAATTTTATACTATATTTTAATATAATAATTAATATTTAAAGATCAACACACAAAAAAAATAAATGGAACCCTTAGAGCCAAACGAAGTATATTAAATTAATACTCTCTACGTCCCATTGAAAGGTTACCATTTTCCATTTTTGTCCGTCCCAAAACAAGGTTACCATTTCCTAATTTAGTAATTGTATTACTACCTAACATAATAAATACCCTTTCAACTTACAATATATTACACAAATGTCATTATTTTTATATTACACTATACTAATATGAGTATTTTTGTCTTTTTTATTACGATCCAATATAATACTGATATTCAAAAATCTATGTGCAAAAAGCAAATGAAACCCTTCCAACGGGACGGAGGGAGTATTTTATTTTCACATAATCTATTATACTACTATTTATCATATAATATTACAACAAAAGAATTATCCAAAATATCTAAAACTTTTTTATCTAAACATATTTTAACTTTTTTCAATTCAAAATAATTTTAAATCCAAATTCTTCTAAAACTCTAAAATTTCAAGTGTTTGGAATCTTTGGATATAGGGTTGGCTCCCAATCCTACTTTTTATTATGATTAGTACTACTATTTTCTTAATACTAATTTAAACATTCATTTTATGTTTCTTATATTTAAAATTCAATAGTATTAAATATTTTTTTGATGACGCAATATTAAACATTTTTTATCCTATCAAATACTCCCTCCGTCAATTTTCTAATGTTCTATTTGATATTTACACATATTTTTAGGCAATTAGGGTTTTTGTTATAAAATGACAAATTTGCCCTTAATCTTGTGTATAGAAAATAAAAGAGTAAATAAAGAAATGGTAAAAAAATAAATTTTGTGTATAATAATAGAAAGATGACAATAATTATTAGATATTATTTTTAGTTTGTGGATGGAGAGAATATTAATTCATTATTCTTTTTCTTATTTCCAACAATCTTAGGTAAATTATTATTTTTAATCGTACGTTAAATTTATGCGTAGTTCGATTTATTTAAAATTTTACTAATTTTATTTTAATAAATAATAATTATGTTATTACTATTTTTTATATTTACTTCATTATTTTTATCAAAATTTTAATAAATTCTCTATAATATTTGTTTTATATTTTTTTACCTATTTAATTTTAATATTAAAATATTATCATTTTTTTAAAAAAATTTTTCAGTGGCCCAAATAAATTAAGATAAATGTTTAAATAAAAAGGAGTTATTTTTTTTATATATAAAATTTACATTAGATATATAAATTTTATAATATTATTGTCAAATTTCAGCCATTAATGCACTGAATTATATTGAAAATAATACACTCTTTGTCCCATAATAAAGTATTCATTTTTTTATTTTAGTTTGTCCCATAACAAAGTATTCATTTCTTTTTTTAGTAATTATACTGTCTACGTAACATTATAAATACCCTTATAATTTACAATATATTATACAAATTTCATTTCTTCTTTATTTCTAATATATTTCAATATAATACTAATATTTTTAAAATTATATGAAAAAATAAATTGATATTTAGTTATGGAATAAAAGGAGTATAAAATCAATTAAATTGGAGTACGGTGAAACCAACGCACTGCCATCATAGCTGTCATCAATTATTGAAACTTTCGGATCAAAAGAATTATTGAAACTTTTATTTATTTATTTATTTATTTTGAAAACTATTGAAAATTAATTCTCATAGGAAAAATCTGCCATATTTAGGGTGTGTTTGTTTGGGGGATTGTATTAGATTTTTGCTATTTATTTTTTTTTTCTCTTAAAAATATCAAATTAAACACCTATTTTTTATTTTTTATATTATACTAAAAATTAATTTTACATTTAAAACATCACATCAACACCTATTTATATCACATCAATGCAACTATTCAAATTCAAAAAGTTTTACTATTCAAATTTCAATTCAAAATCCAAACCCCCAAACAAACACACCCTAATACAAATATTCTTTTTGTTAGGAACAGATATTTTAGTTAGAGTAGAATAGTACGTTATTAATAATAAATTATAATATTATTTAATTATTTTTTATATAAGTAGTATTATTTATATTTTAAATATTTTTATAATTATATCTTAATGAAATATATGCAATATGAAAGTTATTTTGTTAATTCAATATGAAAATTATAAAATTTTATAAAAATGAGAAATTTTAAAACTAATTTTTATAAAAAAATAAAATTTTTTAAATATAAATAAGAATATTTATTTATTGAGAAGTAATATATAAATAAAAGAATTTTTAATGGGCCGGTAAAAAATTAAAAATTAAATTAAATTAATTTATATTCATTAAATATATTTAAGATAAATAAATTTATTAAAAATTAAAATATATTATTTTTTGTTAAACGGGCAAAAAAGAAAAATTGATCATAACGAATAGAGTACATTAATTGTGAAATGAGTAAAATATTAAAATCTTTTACATATTTATATTAATCAATAAAATAATATTATTTATTATTTCATATAAAACCAAACAAAGTACATTCAAATGGAATAGAGGAGTATAAAAAAAAATTATTATTATAGTTATTTATATTAATATTTTTATCTGTCACGGAAATATGTTCAAATTATTTAAAATAAATTTAATATAAATATATAATATTTTTTTATTATTTTTTTACTTTTTATAATTGAAAATAAAATAATATAATTACATTTTTAAATGATAGCGAGATTTTTTAAATATTACACAAAATTATTTTTCTTATGTAAAGGGTGTTTTATTTATTAATTTTGTCTTGTAAATATTAGTTTGATTGTAATTTAAAATTAATTTGAAATTGAGTGTTGATTTAAATTTTTGTTTAAATAGTATTTTAATATAATATTTTATGCGAGTAAAATAATACTATATATTTATTGAAAATGTGCTATAATATTGATTTTAGTTGGAAATTATAAAATAACAAGATATATAATGATGTTTGTTATGCTTAAGTAATTTTTTTTCAAAGTTCGACGCTTTTTAAAAAATTGAAAATAGTAAAAATTTAATATTTGACTTGATAAAAAATATTAATATAATATCCTATACAAAAATTTATTTTTTTATGTAAAAAATTAATTTTATATTTAAATATTATATTATGAATAATTTAATCATATTAAATAACAATTTCAATTAAAATTTTATTACTCTCTCTGTCTCATAAAAATGAGTATATCATTCACTTGGTCCATCCCAAAATAGAGTTATTGTTTCTAATTTAGTAATTGTACTATTCATCTAACATAATAAATATTCTTATAATTTATAATATATTATACAAATGTTATTATTTTTATATTATACCATATTAATAGGAGTAGTTTTTTTCTTTTTACTATATACCAATAATATAATACTCCCTCCGTCCCATATATTATGGACCTATTACTGTAAATACGAGAATTTAGGTAAAGTGTGATTAGTAAGTAATTAAGAAGTGTATTAGTAAAAATAATTATCGTATAATAAAAATAATTGTGGATTAAGATTAAGATAATTAAATAGTTTAATTAAGATTAAAAAAATTATAAAATTTAAAATTTAAAATGAGATTAAAGTGTATAATTATATTTCCAAAAAAGGAATGAACAAGTTATGTGGGACAGACGAAAATAAAAAATACAAACAAATTATGTGGGACGGAGGGAATACTAATATTTAAAAACATGTACAAAAAGCAAAAGCAAATGCAACTCTTTCTTATGGTTGGATGAAGTATTTAAAATTTAATATCAGCTCCTAATCTATAACCAAACAAACCCTACTTGAAATAACTAAAAAATAAATAAATAAAATAAAATTGTTCTATAATTTAAATATATACTCACACTATCAAATTTGGTATCTCATCAAAATTATTTTCGGTTTTCTTTAATTAATAAAAAATTATGTTTTTCTTTTTGGGTACTTTTTGTCTCTAACTATAAAGGACAAATTGCACTGCAATTTCCTGAAACCTCTTTTTACAATTTTTTTTTTTTTTTTTTTTAATGTAATGAAAAGATGATTTTTCATATATATTTTTTACATGACGAGGTTTTTTATATAATTATTTTTTGAAGTATAAAGAGACACCATACAATTTTTAAAATATAAAAAAATTTACGTTAAATTTCGAAATTACGTAAAAATTATAGATAATTTTACCAATTTTACCGCATATGTGAGCACAAAATTAAACGACGGATAGAGTAACAATCGAAATTAAACACGAAATTAAATAAACAAAGAAGTAGAAAGTTCACATACGTTACCTTTTGTTCCAACTTGTAGAAGGAATTGACAAGCACAAAATCAGCCCTATCCACATTCCTGAACTGGCTCAGCACCATCTCAAAATAGGCCGGATAAGATCCTTCCACGTATAAAAACGACGGCATGTCCGCCGCCTCTAGCGGCGGCAGCCCCGGAAGCTCCACCGCCGGAGGAGTCGTGACCGGCGGCTTCAGCAAGCCGTGGTGCGCGTAGTAATAAATATAATTGACGGCGCACGCCTGTGTGAAAAAGGCGGCGCCTTTTATGCCGACCCCTTTGGCCACATCCAACACCCATGGCAAAAAAGCGTCGTAGACTATGCAGTCTACGGCGTTCCCCGAGGCTATGTACCTCTCGATGAGATTTTTAAGGGTTCGCGACCCCGCGGCCTCCATTTTTTCAAGGTAGTCTGCGACGCCGTCGGCGTGCATGAAACCGCCGTCGTCGAAGCCGTCGGAAATGGCGTCAATGGCGACGGATTGGGGTTTAGGGTTCCATGTTTTGCGGATGAAGTTGGTGATAATGAAGGTCGATTTTGCGCCTTTGGAGACGAGGCGCTTGCAAAATTGAAGCATCGGGTTGACATGGCCTTGGCTCGGATACGGCACGGCCAAGACGTGTATTGACGGCGACGGCGGCGACGACGATGACGGCGAGATGTTTTTTTTCTTGCCTTCTTCCTCCATGGACAAAAATAGTGGTCCTATGGAGGAGTTTGTGTTCTTTCTTGACAAGTGGATTTGTGGTGAAATATATAGATAGTGTGTTTATTATAGGATTATCGGCTTTCTCTTTTATTTTTATTTTTATTTTTATTTTTATTATTTTTAAATTAAATAATTATTTGATATAATATTTTATATAAAAATTATAGTATTATTATATTTATTTTCTTTTACTTAATGAGGCGGCTAGAGTTGCCTAAGAATAAAATGAATTGCTACAATAGTATTTTTTTACTTCAGCTACTTATATTTAAGTGGGTTGATGGTAACTCATTAAACTCAATGATTTTTCAGAAAACAAAAAATATATATATATATTAAAATATGGATTTATTATTATTATTATTATTATTATTATTTTTTAAATACCAACATACTATTTTCGTACTGATATATATATATATATGTTAAAATATGTATTTATTATTATTATTACTTTTTTAAATACCAACATACTCCTTTTTATTGTTCTAAGTGTTACATTTATTTTTAACATTATGTATTTAATATTAAAAATATATTTATATTTATATAATTTTTTTGGTACAGATATTATTATTATATTATTATTATTATTATTATTATAATACACTAATAGAATGTCTTTTCTTTTGATTTATACTATATTTTTTATATAATAATTAATATTAAAAGATCAATATGCAAAAGTAAATATAGTGTATAAAACCGAAAAAGAGAGTAGTTTATATGAAAATTGTAGAATGTTGAAATCAATGAATTTTGAGAATATAATAAGTATAATATACTCCCTCCGCCCCATATTATGTTTACTTTTTGCACGAGTTTCAGAAATATTAGTATTACATTAGAGTAGTAGGAATAAAGGTAAAACGACTAAAATGTCCTCAAAATAAAAATTTATTGTAGTGGTGTATTTGTAATATAGTGTAGATTTAAGGGTAATTTTAATAGTAGCTAGGTATTAGGGTTACTAAAAAAAGAAACATATATTTTATTTTGGGACGGATTAAAATAGAAAAATGGATATATAGTTAAGAAATGGATAAGACATCTTCAGTTAGGCTCATTTGAATTGATGTTTGGCCGGAGTTTTGACATCTACTTAAAAAAAAAAAAAACCTTGTACCTTTTGTATAGACTTTTAATTATTGTTTATCCTCCAGGTCATCTGCCACTCTGCAGGATATTAGGTTCTGTCACGTTACCGTGTATTGGGACGGAGGGAATAATAAATATAATAATACTTCACATTTGTACTTAAAAATTAATTAAACATTATTACCTTAAATAATGTGTCATATCTATGGACGGAGAGAGAATAATATAAAAATAATCAATTTATATATTATATTTTATAAAAAAATTAAAAATATTATTAGATTATTATATTTATAATAAATAATGTACTAGTTTTTTTCATAAAGCGCCGTTCAAACTTTAAGAAAACACCATTTAATTGTTATAATTGCATCAATTCAAAATTCAAATAGCACAAAATATATTTGTACAAGAACACAATATATATTTTACAGAGTACTTCTATAGAGCGCTATACATATACGTACTCTTGTAGAACACTAGATATATTTCTCTGTAGCACCACTTTAAAAAACAAACAAAACTATCTGCAGTAAAAATTGATGCTCTTTGGATATTTACTATGTGTTTTCGAAGAAAATCAGCATAATGCTGATATATAATTGTCAGCACCGTAATCAAATTGTTAATTTATATGTTAGTATTTGAATTACAATTTATAATTATAATTGAGATACCAAATTAAAAGTACTTTTTTTTTCATTAAACAAAATTTATTAAATATAATTATAAAATAAATTGTAAAATACAATTAATTTAATATTGGATTGTAATTTTATTCTTAAAATATATATTATCCTTAAATTAAAATTTTGAAATATAAATAATCAAATTCTAAAAATATAATTTTTATAGTATAATTTAAGATATTTAAATATAATTAATAAAATCTAAAAATAAATTATAAAAGCTTTATTGAAAAATACAATCATATTAACAATATGCTTTTTTAAGTAATTTTAACGGTTTAAAAACAATTTCAACTCAATTACATTCAATTTTTTTTCAAAAAATTGCTTTTATAAAAATTGGTGATGGATCACACGCTTTTGAATTTAAAAATTCAGCGTATGTGTTGAATGCTTATAAATTTAATATTTTAATTTATTCTATTAATTAATATAATTAATGTAATTAGTTAAAATAATTTTGTAGGTATCAGCACACATGCTGATAAAAATTTATCCAAATATAAAATCAACTGCTACTTTCAACTTGCTTCGTTTCTACTTTTTTTTTTTTTTTTTTAATAATCAAAATGAGTTCTTACCATATTGATTGGGTAAATCATGATGCTATACTGATTTGACATAGTCAATAAATATCAAATTATATAATTACATATAGTAAAATATAATTTTAATTTTTAATATATTCTAAGTTTAGCATAATAGTTTCCTTTAGGGTCTGTTCGTTTGTTGGATTTTACAAAAATATTATTATTCAACAAAAATTTTTCTCTAAAAAATATCAAATCAAATATCCATTTTTTATTTTTTATAATATACTAGAAATTAATTTTACATTTAAAACACCACATCAACACCTATTTATACGACATCATATAACTATTACAATTCAAAATTTTTAGCACAATATATTCTGATTTCAGCAAAAAATATAACATTAAAAATTATAATATGATTTCAGCACAATATATTCTAATTTTAGCACAAAAGTACAATAAGCAAAGTATACAACAAAACACAATATATAACTTATATAGCAATGTCAATACAATATAAAACATAATGCATTATATAATTGCATGTAACATAATATATGCTAATTTTAGTATAAAATATAATTCATACCAACATATTTCTATGTAACACAGCATATATTATTTATCTTGTTATGATTTGTTAATAATTTCAAGTTGAAGTTAATGTGTAACATAATAACATGTTATCTACTAATGATGATTTGCTAATTACTATATATTATTTTATTTACTTGGTCAAATGAATACCTTAACAGCCGCCTAAAATATATTACTCCCTCCGTCATTCAAATTTATTTTCATTTTTCTTTTATAGTTATCATCCAAATTTATTTCCGTTTCATTTTTTAGTAAAAAAATACCACTTTTCTTTAAAAAAATAAAAATTTCTATTCTTATATATTTTTCTTAAAACTCATCTCCGGTCAAGTGAGCAAATAAATGGACCACGGAGGAAGTATTAAGTTAAGAGTATCTTTTGATATATTCCACCATATTTTAAAAGAGAATTGTTTGATAATTAGTATAATAGCATAACAGCCGCCTATAATATTTATTAGTAAGGTAAAGGGTATCTTTTGATAGATTCCACTATATTTTAAAGAAAAATTGTTTGAATATTAGTATTAATATATATTTATTGGTAACACAGTGTACGAAATATAAGCAGGGGCGGTTACAGTCATGGGTCAATTGACTTAGAAAAAACTAAAATAAAATAATATTACTTATCACTAAAATTACGAATACACCCCTAAATAGAATTTTCTCTTTTAATAAAAAGAGATAACATCTACTTGCAGAATTGTATCCTACAGAAGTTTTAGAAGCAAAATTGATGATTGTCGAATTATTATTGGGTAATTTTATTATTGATGTTCAATGTGATGAAATATTTTGAAATTTAAAGAATCTAAATAAAATTTATATAAAATTTGTTGAGACAAAAAAAAAAAAAAAACATCTTCAACGAAATTTCTTCCTGTAGCAACTGCAATCGTAAAAAAATTATTTCCAACGAAAACTATCATAAAAACCAAATTACGGAATAATATGAGAGATTAACTATTGAGTGATTGTTTCGCTACTTCCTAGAAAGAGATATATTTACGGAAATTAATATAGACGTTATTGTCAAACGATACCAAAATATAAGATCTCGTCGTGAATACTTGTAGTTATTTTGATGTAGTAGTGATTGTTAATTTGAAGTTTCGTATTTCTTTTTAATGTAAATTTTTATTGATGTATTTATTTATTTTAATTTTAATTTAATTAAATTAATTTATCGACCCACCAAATTCAAAATTTTAAATCCGCCGCTACATATAAGATGTATGATATCTTCGAACATGTTATTAAATACAACATAATAAAGGAGCATATATTTTATTAGCTCGAATAAATTTGACTTTAAAAAATTGCTCTGTGTGTTGTCTTTTGTAAAATTATTAAATTGTATAAAAATATGACATCAGCTCTGCCGTCCCACTGGTGTTGCTGTCTCGCATGTCTCTCCAATAAAGAGGCGACATGTGTTCTATTTATTTTATTTTATTATTTTATTAAAATAAGTAACTTACATAAAAAGTTTTAGTGTTTAATTGCATATTGGTCCTCCATTTTGCGATCTAAAATTTTTTTCTTTTTTTTTTTCAAAATTTTGACGATTCGCGCCTTCCTTCCCTCTATTTCTTTCAATCCTTTTCATTTCTTCCATCTCTAGCCTTTGTCGGATTTCCCTGCCCGCAGAAGTTTTCAAATAACACATTTCTTCTTGCCGAATAGTCGCCCGCCAAAATCGCCAAACAGCCCCTTCTCACCGAGCAGCCGCCTTCGTGATCGGCCGCATTTCATTTCTTCACACTTCCCTCCGAGTTGAGTCCTCGTTGGCATCGTCCCATTTTCTAGGTAAAAGTTGTTATTTTTAGGCTAATCTGAATATTTGAAGTAGCTATTTCAAAATTAGTTATGCAAATTGAATTTGGAGTTTCAACATTATGCTTATTTTTAGATAAATCGACTTAAAATTGAGAGTAGTTGTTGTGGGCTGATTTGTGTAGATTTTCTTGTTTGTATATCAATGGAAATTTGGTTGTAGTTTTTGTGGTTTTTTTTTTTTTTTTTTTTTTAGATTGCTAGTTCACAACAGGTATGGAAATTGATGAATTTGGGATGACTATATCTTTGTCATCTCATGGATTAGATTTCACAAATACATAAAATAAGTCTGAATATATTAATGTAGATAGAACAAAATCCTAAAATTGGAATGATATTTGATAAGGAAGAAGTCTATCAGTATTATTTAGCTTATGCTAAAGAAATAGGTTTTAGAATCAAAAGGCACAAGATGCATAAAATTAAAAAAACGGTAATATAACATCCAGAGAAATGGATCCGTTTGTAATTTCATAAAGTTTGATAATTTTACTTTAAAAATTAAAATTAAAGAAAAATAAAAAATAATGCTATGTGTTTTTCCCTCGTTGGAGAGACACAGGGACATCAACATCAGTGGGACAGCAGAGCCCATGCCATGAAAATATACACACTGGACGGAATCGTGGAACATAGCAGGTTACATACTACTCCCTCCGTTCCATAAATATAGTCTAAATTGGGTTGGACATGAGATTTAAGAAATATTGATATTATATTGGTAGTTGATAAAAAGTATAGATAAAAGACTTTTTTGCCCTTGTGAGTATATTAGCGTAAAAATAGTGACAATTATGTAATACAAATGAAAAAGTAGGAGTAGTTTTATGGTGATATGGTTATTTATAAATATAAGACTATTATTTTGAGACGGACAAAAATAGTAAACAAGACTGTTATATTGGAACTGGAATGGAGGGAGTATATAATTTTTCTATGTTAGTTAAAATGGATTGTTTAACTTTATATATAATTTTAACAAAAATATACTTCTATATATTTATTTCTATTTTTATTATTTTTATTTTAATAAGTAATAATGATTATCATTATATACTTTTTTTTTTTTTATTTACCCTATAGTTTTTTTTTATTAACTCGTTAAAAAAAATTATGATAGCTGTTGTTTTATATTTTATTTCTACTTATATATTAAAAATCATATTAGTTGTTATTTTCTATTCTCAAATAAAATAATATAATTTTTCGAACAAACAAAATATTATAATTATTTGATATATCTATATAGCGCATATTAACAAATATATATTAAAAATATTTAGTATGATAGTTAAACTGCTAAAATATATTTATTATTAAAATATATAATATATTCCTCCGTCTCATAACAAGTATCCATTTGTCTTTTGCGTCATTGTATTTAACATTGAAAATATTTTTATATTTGTATAATTTTTTATACAAATGTCATTATATTAGTATAATAAGACACTAATATAAGTATTTTTGTCATTTTCTCTTTATTTGTAATACGATTTGATATAATAATTAATATTCGAAGATCAACACGTAAAAAGTAAATGGATACCTTGTTATGGAACGGAAGGAATATATTATATCGTAGGCAAATAAATGTCATTTATTATTTTTATTTGTTTTAAAAAATTGATATAAATTAATAATATGAACAGAAGCACTATGCATTGATTGTTTTAGAAAATTGAACTATTTCTTTCGTCCGTCGAAATTATCTCATTATTCATATTCTTATAGTCAACTACATTTATGCATTATTTATGCATAGTAAACAACTTTATCAACTTATAATTATATTATTCTTATTTTAAAAAATAATTATTATTCTTAATTTATTAATTATTTATTTAAAATACTATAATAATATTTATTTATATCAAATTAAAGAATTATTTTATTTTATTTTGTTATTATCAAAATATTAGTACTATATAAAAATATACTACCTTCCTCCCACATTTTTTGTCCACTATTTTTATTTTCATCGGTCCAACTTTATTTGTCCTTTCATTTTTAGGAAAAATAACTATATACTTTAATTATATTTTAAATTTTATAATAAATAATATTTTAATATTTTAATTAAATCAATTAATTATGTTTATCTTAATTTATAATTATTTATATAATATAATAATTATTTTTACTAATACATTTGTTAATTATATTTTAATTATACTTTATCTAAATTCTCATATTTACAGTAAACCGGACATAAATGGTGGGCCGGAGGGAGTAATAATTAATAATAGTAATAGTTGAATATTTTTTAAAAATATAATACTCCTCTGTCCCATTGAAATGATAGCATTTACTTTTTACATGTAGATTTTTTAATATTAGTATTATATTGTGTTGTAGTAAAAAAAACAAAAATATTCCTATTAGTATTGTGTAATATAAAAGTAATAATATTTTTGTAATATATTGTAAGTTTGAAACGTATTTATTATGTTAGGTATGTAGTGTAATTACTAAATTAGAAAATTGTAACATTGTTTTGGGACGGACGAATTATATACTCTTTCCGTCCTAAATAATTTGACGTATTATTGTAAATACGATAATTTAGGTAAAATATAATTAGTAAATAATTAGAAGGTATAAGTAACAATAATTATAAATTGATATTAAGATAACTAAATAGTTTAATTATGATTATAAAAATGATAAATTATAAAATTAAAAATGTAATTAAAATGTATAATTATATTTTTAAAAAAATAAATGACAAATTATGTAAAACTAATGAAAATATAAAAATAGGACCAAATTATGTGGAATGAAAGGAATATATGTTAGGGTATTGATTTATATAATAGAATTATTATTATGTTATTGATAAATGACAATATAATACTATAAAATTTTAATTTTAATTAATATTTAAAATAATTTTAGTTATTAGAAAATTATGAATTTTTATTAAAGCATTAATATTATACTCCATCGGTCTCATTTTAAATAATAATTTTTATTTGAGACACTATTTAAGGTAGTACTTCCTCCGTTCCGGCTATCATATCCACTTTACTGTAGACACAGAAATTTAAAAGATGTATAATAAATAATTAATTAAAAATGTATCAGTAAAAATAATTATTATATAATAAAAATAATTATAAATTAAGATTAAGGTAACTAATTAGTCTAATAGTATTAAAAAATTTTAAAATAAGATTAAAGTGTATAATTCTTTTCCAAAAAAGGAAAGTGACAAAATAAGTGAGACGGACGAAAATTGAAAGATGAACATGATAAGTGGGATAGGGGAGTAATATTTAATTAAGGCAAAATTGCCCATAACTCCCTTGTGGTTTCGAAACTCAGCGTAAATTCCCTCTCTACTTTAAAAATTGCATGACGTCCCCTTATACTTTAAAAAATATTGCATGAAACCACTTTGTGGTTTCGAAACTCAGCATAAATCCCCATTTTACTTTAAAAAATTGCATGACGCTCACTCATACTTTAAAAAATATTGCATAAAACCCCCCTGTCATGCAAAACATATAGATAGGAAATCATCTTCTTATCACACGAGGAAAGTTTCATGGTGGTGGGGTTTCATGCAACGTTTTTTAAAGTATAAGGGGGTACCATGCAATTTTTAAAGTACAGGGAGATTTTACGCTGAATTTTAAAACCACAGGGGAGTTATAAGCAATTTTACCTTTAATTAATTAATAATAATAATTTATAGTACTCCCTCCATCCTAAAACAATAGTCTCATTTTTCCATTTTCGTTCGTCCCAAACCAATAGTCTTATTTTCATTTTTAGTAACAAGCTTTCAACTTTTTTACAAAACTATCCCTACTTTTTTACAATAATTAAATAAAGTAGGGGCATTTTGGTCTTTTAAAAATAATTTTACACTCACTATCAATATAATACTATTATTTTTTAATTCTCATGTCAATCTCAAATGTCCCTATTATTTTGGAACGGATGGAGTATTATTTTATTCTTTTATGTAAGTCGTATTATTACTAATTTTAAAATAAGAATTAATATAGTAATATGTATTTTTACAATTTTAAAATAATATTACAATAAAATATATAAAATATAAATATTATTTTATACAGAATAAAATTTAATATAATAAGTAAAAAAATATTTATTTATTTATGATTAATATAAACTAATTTTATAAAGGGTAAACTGTTTTTTTAGTCCTATAACTGGGGCCCCTTATCATTTTAGTCCCGTAAGTAGAGCCTGTCGCAAACTAGTCCCGTAAGTGGATAATTTTCGCTATTTTAGTCCTCCGGCGCCGGAGATGCCCGCGTAGCGCGCTGGAGGCCACGTGTCCGCCAGGTCAGCGCCACCTAGCGGACACGTGGAATTTTTTATTTATTTATTTTAATTTTAATTTTCGTTTTTGATTTTTATTATGGGGTCCAATTGGACTCTCTTTCTCACGTGATTCACCCCCCTTACTCTTCGCCGTCGACTCCTCATCCCAAAGAACACGGTAGGTCAGTTTATTGTTGTGGCCGAAGGAGCCCAGCCAAGCAGGTATGTTGGCCGATTTCTTCTTCTTTCTTCGTCATTTTCGATTTTTAAAATTTTTTGGTAGGGTTGCGGGAATTTTGGTAATTAAAATAAATTCAATTTCTTTTATTTATAGGTTTTGTATTTGGGCATAATGTCATCGTCTTCAACTACGAATGCTTGCATCGAATGTCATTATGGGCGAAAGAGTGTAATTCGGACTTCATGAACTAACAAAAATCCAGGTCGAAGATTTAATTCTTGCGCCAAATTTCGAGTGAGTATGCGGTTTTCATAGATATATGATTATAGTTCGAATTAGAGTGTTATTGGATGCAAATGAATTTTGATGTGGCATTTGTTGTTTAAGCGAGGTGTTGAAGCAGGTTGCAGATATTTTTCTTGGGAGGACCCTCCAATGTGTGCACGGGCCAAAGCTGTCATCCCCGGATTGTTGAAGAAATTAAACGAGAAGGAAAATGAAATTACAACATTGAAGCTTCACAATGAAAGGGTGAGGAAGAAGGTTACTGCCCTATCTTGCGTAACATTACTTCTGTGTGGGATGGTTTTTAAAGTGTATGTTGGTTTCTAGAAGTGTGGTGATGTAAGAGAGAAGTTTATGTTGGCTTGATGAATTTTTATGACGTATGATGTTCGGTAATGTAGGTTGATTTCTAATTACGTATTTAATTTATGTGTTGCATAACAATGCTTATTATTACAACACACTCACGACTTGATGATGGAGATAGCATCACATTTTTAAAACTTCTTTTTCAAAAAAATTGTAATTCAAGATAGTAGTAAGCATTAATGTAACGCTTGTGTTGTTGTTTCTGAATCATACATATTTGATAGTAGTGGATGTATTTTTAAAACACATGCCGAAACGTGCCGGATGTTTACCACTACATAACCCTTTCCATAGTTCGCCTAATTACATATTGAAAAGAGCACCTTCAACAACAACAATTACATAAACCACCGGAAGGATTCATGAACCTAAAGGCAAAAACAAAAACGTTGGAATCACCAGGCACTTAAATACCATAATTCACCCAAAAAGCAAAAACAATCTAACAAATACATAACCCCCCATAATACCATAATCCAGGAACATGAAGCCGAAACACAAAAGATATCAAAAGCAAATATTATATCAGTTTTTTCTTGGACGCCCTCGTCCTCGTGGGGGTAAATCCTTAGTATATTTCTCCGCTTCTTCGATGAGCCGTCTAATTTCCAAAGCCCGAACACCAGCTGGCATCTCGGATAGGGAGATTATGACTTGCGTTGGCAGCTTCTTTGTTCCAATGTTACACTGCTCGAACATCGTAGGTCCATGTTGTGGAGTTCTATGACATACAAATATTAAACACCATAAATATGATACACATAAGGAATGTAAATTTTAAGGGATGTAATTTTTAATACTATACAATATCATCCCCCGGATTAGATGATGCAGGTGGCAGTTCATCTAATTTTCCCTTACCCTTTTGTTGTTGTTGTTCACGCCTTCGTCAAGGCTGAGGTGGCAATGGTATCTCTTCGCGTTGCTCTTGTTGTGGTGCATGATTAAAGAAGCATAAAAAACTATTTGCAATAGTGGTGCATGAAAAACTAACATTTATTAGAAGTCAATAAACTTGGGGGATCCGAACATCAACCTGATCAGAATTTATGCCATTCTTTTCCCGATGGCGTTGCCTTCGTCTTGGTGGTGGAAGTGGAAGCGGACATGGGACATCCTGTGAGCATACAAACATATGAAAGATGTTGGATTTAAACAGTAAAAATGAAGATTGTGGTTACTAGACAACCCATTTACCTGTAACAAACTGTTGGCGGTTGGTATAGACTGTGATGTCTGTGTTGGAATGCCTCATACTGCAGACATGGTGACCTCCAATGAAACTGCATCTTCTTGTAAAGCCTCACTGTTAGCTTTCAATCACAACTACATGTAAAAATTTAATAAATTAGTCCTTCATAATCCATGTAAAACAATCAAGTGATGGTAACTAATGCTTACACTTCGCCTCGGGGGAATAGAGGTTGCATGTGGCTTTCTTCTACCTCGACGTGCTGGAGCTGCGGCCTGTCAATATATCATGACAATAATATTGTAACTACATAATTGTACTAATATTGGATCAAAAAATAGAAGAAGATTGTTGTTGGGTAGGCGTACCTGAGAAATCTTATCGAGCGGTTCCTTTTGAGGACAATGAAGTGAGTTGTGCCCAACACCACCACAATTCCCACAGGCAATAGACTTTTGGACCCTTTTTAGCCTGCTTGTACCATCCTTGGTGGCAACTTTTTTTCTAGCCTCATCGGGCTCCCTCTTTCGCAACTTCTTCGGTCTTCCCACCCCTTTCTTAACCGGCGGTGGCTTCGGTGGAACAAAGTCTGTTGACTCCCAAAATATTTCAGAATTGACTGCTTTAATTGAAAATGTATATACCTTGTTATAGGTCTCAACCGAATAAAACTGCTCCATATAGCTTACCACGTCTTCGCCTTGGTTCCCAATTGCCGAAATCGCATGATGGCAAGGTATCCCACTCAATTGCCACCTTCTACATGAGCACGTACGAGATGATAGATCAACACAGTGTTGTGATCCATCGAAACAGCTGACCTGATAATGTGTGTCATCTGCTTTTATGGGAATACAATCCCCAACCCTCGCTCTATTCCTTCGCAACACTTTCATTATTCGTGGGCATATCGCCATATCATTCCACCTCCTCATAGCATGATATCTATTTTTTTGAAGTCGTTGCATCAAATATTCGCGAATGCCCTCCAACATACTGAGAATGTGTTTATCGCGTGCATCACTGATACATCTATTAAAGCTCTTGCATAGATTGTTAACTAATAAGTCACACTTTGGCGTACATGTAAAATGTGACCGGCTCCACTCATTGGCCGGCTTACTATCCAACCACTCCCATGCTTTCTCATCAAGTTGTTTAATCTCAAGCATAGCAGATTTGAATTCTCCAACCGTAGGAGCCCCGCCAGCTTTCCACAAAGCATTTTTCAATGCCAAACCTTTAAAACTGTCATGAAATTACTATGAAGATGTCGCACACAACTTCTGTGTTCCATCCCTGGAAACTTCTCCTCCAAGGCATGAACCAGTCTTTTTTGCTTGTCAGAAATGAAACACACCTCAATGTTAACTCTTATATCCAAATCTCTCTTCAAAAGAGACAAGAACCAATACCACGTCTCTATATTCTCAATGGACACTACTGCATAAGCGATCGGGAAGATACAATTGTTGGGATCGACTCCAACAGCTGAAAGAATGATGCCACCGTATGATGTCCTCACATGACATCCATCAAGTCCAATGAATGGCCTACATCCTACCCGGAAACCCCTTGTCAAAGCATTGAAACAAACATAAAATCTGTCAAAAACTGATTCTTCCCTGTCTCTTTCAACCCCCAACACAATTGTGGATCCGGGATTGGATTGCCTAAGTGCGTGTGCATAATCCCACAACCGACTGTACTGATGTATTGGATCCCCCTCTAACTCCTTTAAAGCTTTTTTCTTAGCTCTGTAGGCCATATCCTTTGAAACATTAACTTTCAACTCGTTCACGATATCCACCTGGAATGCTTTCATATTCCTCTTTGGATCAGACTTAAATAGCTTACCATACTTCTTGCTTAACCATTGCGTCTTCATGTTTGGCACATTAAATTTCTCCTCACATGTATGCTCATTATGATATAAACTCACCTGAAATGCCCTCTCATCGTTCATAACTCGTGCATTAGTCCTCCACTTGCACTTGTCATCCCTACAGAGAGCATAACATCTCAACTTATCACACTTTGAAAATTTAATTGGTCTTTTAGTCACCACAGCATAAGAGTTCACAGCTTCTTTAAACTCACTTCTACTATTGAAACACATTCCTAACACAAATTGCGGAGAAAACAAATCAACCTCTCGGAAATTTGTAAATTTTTCCCTTGCACAGAGCTCCTCATCCTCATCCAACAATTCCTCAAAATTTTCATCGGAACTCAGCAACTCATCCTCCTCAAAATCCATCGCACTTGCATTTAAATCATCACAGATCGGCTCCCCATTTCCTTCTTTTTGCCCACTAGTTTCCTCACCTTCGCCACTGCTGTCACGCATATCCATTTCCGAGGAAAAGTTCTCACAATCATCAGTATTCTAGTTGGGAGTACATCTTTCACAATCCACAGTTTGACTGATCCCCCCAACCTCATCACAACTTCCTACATGTCCCTCCAGCTTGTCAATTGAGTCAACATACTCCGAAAACACTAGGTCATCATCACTAGAACTCTCACTCCCACCCGCGTATTCACTATCAGTCTCAGACTGCTGATCCAATGCATTATCCACTGAATTTTCTTCAAGAAAAAAACATAGATTCTCACACAACCCTAGCTCAAGTGTATCCCTCACATATTGGGCAATATACACGCCATCTACAATACATTTAAAAGCTCTATCTTTATAAATAAAAAATGAATTCTCCAACTCATTCTGAAAACCACACATACTGGCATATGATTGCAACATTGCTTTGTTCACTGAACTAGCCATAATACCCTTAAAAGTTCTCATAAATCCACCAACATATTTCTGAGACGGAGTTTGAAAGATTTTACCTCCATAATACAGATTTACAGAGACTATTGCGGATGAGGGATCACTAGAGTCTCCTTATCCAGCTGGATTAGAAATAAATAACAAGAGAGAAACAGTGATGAATCAAGAGAGAAATATGTATATATATATATATATAAGAAAAGAAATAACTGATAACACATACTTCTCACCAAATCACAACTGGAAAATTTTGATTTTTTAGAAATAATATTGAACGATTTCGACAATAAACATTGCGATACAAAAACCTACGAAATCATAGCTCGAAAAGGTTTAATAGAAACCCTAAACCTGTCATTATCTGCTACTACAAATTAGGATTGGAACAAAACAACATCAAGCCTAAACGAAGATACTTACGCGAAGGAGAAATAGACATGGCGAGTGATTTCGACGACGACGAAACAATGATGAATCAATTCTAGTGACTTTCGAGACGAGGAATCAACAAAGGCAACGAAATGAGGCTTTCGAATGTATTGGTTTGGAATCGGGATTTTTAGGTTCGGTGAAGAGACGCTACTCGAAGAGAGGAATCGACAGAGATGGGTGGACGACGACGAGATGTAAAGCTTCAATATTTCTCTGGTATAGGGTTCATCTGTGGTTGAGAGTTCGTCTGGGAATTTTAGTGTGAATATGTTAAAGTTAAAATGTAATAAAAGCAGGTCGACAAGGCTCCCACATACTTAACTACATTGAACTACCTGGAAACCTCTTTTGGCGCATAACAAGGCTTAGATAATCAATTCTTCTCTCGCTCTACACCAGTGATATGAAATTTTCTAAACTTGATTTATATAAGTATGGAAAATTGTGAAAGAATTTAATTTGAAGAAGTGAATGATATTTCTTTATATACTACGAAAGCGTGAAAGATTAGAACTACAAAGCTGTAAATGAAAACAGTAATCTAATCTAAGAAAGCAGTAAAGACCTGACCAAGGGAGATGGAAGACCCCTACTCCCTTGGCCATTCATGTGGAGAACTCCCTTACAGGGTTGGAGCTCTGGGAAACAGGAAGACGACGAATGCAAAAAAAATGTATGTAGAAATCACCAAAAATTCGATCCTTTTACATAAAGATATCTGGCCCTATTTATAGCAGGTGTGAAGAGACGGTTGCAAGAAGTTGTTAGGCAGTTCCAACCGCTGGGCAGTTAGGCGGTTGCTGGTGGTTATTCTGTTGAAACAGTTGCTGGCCATAACTCCCAGGGTGCCTGCTTCGCTTGCGTTGAGGGTTAAGGGCACAGATCTTCATCGCTTGCTGGGGCGCTGGAGGACATCAGCGCAGCTCGGCTCGCTTGTGCTGGCTGGAATTGGAATGGCTGTACCGCTGCAGTTGAAGTACTTAGTTGAAATCTGGTGATGATCTTATCAATCCCCTTGACCCTCATTCTTCGAGAATCAGAAAGGTCCTTTTCAGCGGTGGGTATCTAGGTTGTCGCTTGCAAGCGGGAGAGGCTATCGCTTGCGGGCTGTGAAGGTGGCCGCTTGCCTCTCATGCCTTAGTATTTTCAAAGTGTGTCCTGGGCGCTTGCGAGCGGAGGCGGTTGTCGCTTGCGGCGTCTGCCTTAGCTTTTCTGGTTCCAGATTACTGCTTAAGAGGACAAAAATCGTTAATAATCTCAACAACGAACTCTGGATCATGCCTAGTGATATAAATCAATATTGTATGCCGATTACGAATTATTTTGATGGTTCTTATGCAAAAATTCGAGTAATACACATTTTTGTCAAGCTAAGAATATGCTCATATTTGAAGTCATCAAACCTCCTCACACTAAACCTTTGTTCGTCCTCGATCAAACTGCATTAAAAGATCAAGAGGTTATTCCCTTCACGGCAATCAAGAAGTGCTAATAACCAGTGCCATGATTGGGAGTAGAGTGAATCTCGGATAGGAACAAGTGAGTCGCAACTATTTAACATGTCATTTGATTTAACAAGATTGGAGTTATCCAGGTATTGTCAACTTTGTTCGCTTAGCAGGGTTTCCTTTTTGATTAAGGAAACATTCAGCTGAAGGGCGTGGAGAATATTTATATTTTTTTGGATAGTGAGTTTCAAACAAACATTGTGTCTACTCATGATCTTATTTGATTCTCACACGCCTAGGCCTTTTCAGTTCCTTTGTAATGATAGATCCTCCTCGCTTCGCTCGCATTGTATCTTAAACCATTTTTAAGGACTTCTCTTTTCAAGTTATGCCTTATGAGCAAAGTCAAAAAACCTGGTCACTTGCCTTACTGAGTATGGAAAAGTTGAAATGAAGGGGGCACTAGTTTTTCACAAGTCTCTTTCACTGTTACTTAGTCTAACACTAGTGTTCGAGTTATGGTGAAGTTCGAAGGGCAAGTACTTAGTCTAATGTGCTTAGGTTGTCTAACTCTACTCTAGAACATATCACAAAGTTAACTAAGCAGGATATCACAGGTATTTCTCATAAGAGCACATACTTCAGGTTATGTTAGGCATACAATAAAGAAAAATTGTCACGAGTTACCAAAAATTGTTGTTTCCTTGATTGATGTTATGTACAGCCTTTGCTATTCTCAAGTTTTTGTACATGGGGGAGGACCTTTCTTTACTTCTTCTTCCCGCTTGTTGGCCCTCGCCCTTGAGGAAGGTTGCGTGATATCTGCCGCACTAGGTCTTCCAATCGATGGAGACTCCTGGTTGTGTCAAGCTGTTGTTCCATTAGGATGGCGTTTTGTTGGGTAAGAGCTGCGAGTGCTTTCATGATTTCCTGAAGCGTCGTACCCATGCTTGCAGCCAGAGTCTCTAGTGCTTCCACTCGCTCTTCTAGTGCGGCAGTCGCTTTCTTTCCAGCAGTCAGTTCAGCATCCAGACTCCTAGCATATGTGTCCATTAATGTCTGAGTCATCATGTATTGGGTGAGAATGGCTGAGTCGAGTTCATCCAATCTTCTTTCAATATTTTCTAGTGATGAGCGGGGGGCTGATGGTCCAGCACCTGCCACTTTTGGTGATTGTCGCTTGCTCTAAGATGAACTGATTTCTACTGGTTCTTCCTCTTTTTGGGAATCGGGTGCTGGCTCAGGGGAGACATCCCTGAGGAATACTAGCTGCCTCGCTGCTTCGTACTCCAGTTGCTCTGCTTTTTTTGGTTGTAAATACCTTCTGAATCGCAGCTGGAGTTGGGTCAGCGGTTTCCAGTATTTTAGCAGCTTGACCAGCACTTTCATTTTCCTTTTTCTTTCTCGCTCGAGCTGCTGCATTCGTTCGATCCGTTGTACTGCGGCAAGCAGCTGAGCTTTCTGTTCTTGAAACTTCCTATCTTGTTCTTCCTCCTCCTCCTCTATAAGTGTTTTATCAGATTTGGTTGAGGCAGGAGTCAGAATTTCTGCAGGTGTCCCGATCATGGTAGGTGTTCCTGGGCCGCTCGGGGATACCTGCAAGATAGGAAGGTTTAAGATCACTGCCTCTACATCCTCGGCTTCATTGGCAGTTTCAGCGGTTGTGGCAGCGGGGACCTCGGCAGGATATTCTTTGTATGATTCCACGGTGACATCAATCCCGCTGATAGTTTCTTCGGTCAGTACAGTCTCCCGCTCCTCCTCTGCTCCAGCAGTAGTAGGCTCCGCCGCTCCCGGCTGGTTAACGGGTGTGGCTTCCTTGCCTGTTCCAACAGCAGTTGGCTCATCTGCCCCCTGTTGGTCGAAGGGAACAGGTTCATCGCCAGGTGGACTCGGCAGCCTCGGTGACACCTCCTCCGTTGATGGCTGTGCCGGCGAAGGTCTCTCGGGTTGGGCGGTGGGTTCTCTGATGACGATCCCCTTCCGTAGCCTGGAGAGAGGAATCGTGTCCTCGCTTGACTCTACATCCACCGCTTTCCCCTTCCCTTTCTCCTGCCTCGTCGCTCGCCGAGGGGGTGTTGGATTTTTTCGCAATGCTTCCTTGACCCTCGGTATCTTGACAGGCGGCGGAGCAGGGTCTTCTTGCTTCTTCGACCTCTTTTCGCCAGCGGCCGCTCGCGGCGCCTTTCCTCCCTTATTTCTCCTGGCCGCTTCAGCCCCAAATAGATCTTCCTCAATCTCCCGAGCGAAGCGGAGGGCTTCCTCATCGCTGGGAGCTTCATTGGAGACTGTTCTCTCAGAGTCGGGCTCGGTATGAGGTGTCACATCTTCTCTGATGATTTCCCCCCCCCCCCCACAAATTTCATCTTTCTTTTTGGTGGAGGGGGTGCTGCTGCTTGTGCTTTCCTCTTTTTCTGTTTGGGGATGAGAGTGAACTCCTTGGACTCCAGCCAATTTTTGTGGAAGGCCGCTGGAAATAGCGGCTTCATTTGGAGCTCTGGGGCTGGAGTTGGCAGATCGACGGCCGCGCGACGGCAAAGTTTTGTGATCAGGGTCCCGTGACCCAGTGTTCTGTCTCCGCTTCTTCGATCCCAGATATCTAAGCCGATGATCGCGCCCAAATCCACATCATTGGATTCCTCCAGAATTGAGCGAAGGGCAACGAGGTAATCAGGACGAATGTCAGTGGTGTGAGCGGTGATCATTATTCTGCTCAACGACCACTTCACCCATTCCTTTTTCTCTTCGTCCACCGACCCGAACTTCAGGTTCCTTTTCTCATATGCAGGGGTGGTGGCGAAGGTCCTATACAGCGACTGCAGTGCAAGTGAGCTGCAGACCTCCGTTGCCTTCAACTTATCTTGCATCTCTTGGGCGGGGTAGTGGTGTTCCCATCCCAGGAGTCGGTTGATCTTCCTGGCTGAGCAGTCTACCCATTTTCCCCGAATGTAGACATGCTTTAGACTCTCAGCCTGGTTCAGATTAGCATAAAATTCCCTCACCAGTGATACATCCACTGGTTCATTGGGGTTTCTGATCAACCAAGACAGGCCCCGCACCTTCAGCCAGTCAGAGAGCGGGCCTGTGATCTTCTCGGGGTCAAATCCTCTCTCATAGAGGATCCCCATCGCCTTCATCCGCTCGTATGCTGCCGCTGCATCAATGTTGGAAAAGTGCAGCTTGTCATACTGCTTGGATCTTAACACATCCTTTGCAGCGTCAGCAGCATTCTTCTTGGAGATATTGCTCCGGAATGCCTTCATCTTCTTTGGCGGTGCTTCTAGGAAGGCAAATTTGTTTTTGATTTCTTTCAGCTGGTACTCCTTCAGCTGCTCGTATTCCGATTCTTCTAGTTCCAGCCACCAGTCGCTCACCGGATACCTCTGCTCTATTTCCTCAGTGTATTCAAATCTGAGGTAGTCCTCCGGGAACTCTGGGATGAACTTTCGGAATGGCATTGACTTCAGCTGTCTGAGCTTTCCCCAATCCTCTGTTAACTCTAGCAGTCTTCTCCTCTTGTAATATGCCTCAGGCGGCGCTGGCTCTACTAATTCTGCCCCTGAGGTTGTTGTCACCACCTTACGCCCGTCCGTGGATTTAATCCTTTGGACTCTTTTTTCGATCCTCTCCTCAACTTTCTCGAACTCCTTCTTTAACGTTTCTCGCTTTGCTGGATCTATTTTGCTAAGCCTGTCCTGAACCTAGGGTTTCCAGAATTATTGTTTAACATACGAACTCTCTGAATCCTGCCTTATTATTTTCAAATGTAAATAACATTCATATATAGGCAATCACATTCAAAGTTCCAGTGATTTTAACCCTAAATCCTCCCCCTCACAACGAAACAGAATACTACTGTAAGTGTTACGTTGTGAAAAAGGGAGAAAATCACAAAACAGGACCTAACCTACAGATTAATGTGAAATTGAACCGTAGAAAGCAGGTATATCAGTTATTGTATCTAAATCTAGCATATAATAGACTTAGATTCACAGAAATCAAACAGACAAACATTTCCGCAAAAATGAAGAACGGTAAAATATCGCGAAAATAATTTGCGATTCTGTGTTTTGGAACGCTAAATCGGCGAGAATCAACCAGAAAATAGAGTTTATGTACTAAGATTAACCTAGATCTTACCTTAGATGAAGCTATTATTGGTTGAAATGGTGAGATTTTGAAAAAATTTGCGCTTGGAGAGTGGCGGTTACTAAAGCTTTGGGAGGAAGTTACTGTAGGGCAAAAGTGGAAAAAATGACTGTGGACTGGGGTATTTATAGATTTTTTTATGGTTCTCTGGAGGGCAAGCGGAGCGTTGCCAAGTCCACTGTAATTATTTATAAAGGTATAAGGGGGGGTTTCAGGGCGGGTGAGCGGGTAAAACAACACTTCTCTACACCTAAGATTGACACAAAACTGAGTATGAAGGCGGTGCTGAGTGAGCGATACTACTCCCCCAGTGAATATCAGGGTGAAAGAAGCGGAACGATGGTTAACTTTGGTCAGGTTTAGGTAAGAAGTTAAAATGCTAAATTAAACTACTCCTATAAAGCGGTAATCTTATTCTAATAAAAGCGATAACAACACTGTAAACCTATCTAATGAAGCGATGAAATTATGAAATATATCTATGAAAACGATAAAGGAAAGCTTGTAAATTTTAATTATGAAAGCGATAATTTCTAACTAGGGAAGCGATAAAAAAAAAAAAGCTGTAACCTTTTAACTATGAAAGCGATAAACTCTAACTAGGAAA
Organism: Andrographis paniculata; assembly: GCF_009805555.1. NCBI lineage: Eukaryota > Viridiplantae > Streptophyta > Magnoliopsida > Lamiales > Acanthaceae > Andrographis > Andrographis paniculata. The sequence goes on from NW_026137577.1 coordinate 1,193,037, forward strand.
GCGATAAAAGAAAGCTGTAAAATTTGCGGATATAAGATTAGGCTTTTGGATTCTATTCATGAAATTCTATCATCGCTTGAGCTTCTGAACCTCCATCAGATTGATCTCTGCATTGGCCTGCTGCAGTACAGGCCCTTCAATATAGGGTTTCAGCCTCACTCCGTTCACCAAGAAGGAATCTTTCTCTCCGGGGGTCTCCACATTGTTAATCCTTTATGGCTCCACTTGGCAGCACTTGTCTGACAATATACGGCCCAGTCCACCGTGACTTCAATTTCCCTAGGAATAAGTGGAGCCTAGTGTCATATAAAAGAACTTTGGATCCCACCGTAAACTCTTTCTTCTTCAACTTCTTGTCATGATAGAATTTCATCATTTCCTTATAGATCTTCGCGCTTTCATATGCAAGGTATCGGAACTCGGTCAGATCGAGCAATCTTTTGGCGCGCTTCTCCTGTGCTGGGAGAAGATCAAAGTTGAGATACTTGATAGCCCAATACGCGCGGTGCTCTAGTTCCAGCGGTAGGTGGCAGGCTTTTCCATACATAAGCCGATAAGGGGACATTCCAATTGGAGTCTTGAAGGCTGTTCTATAGGCCCACAACGCATCATCCAATTTCTCTGCCCAATTCTTGCGACTCTTATTTACTGTGGTCTGGAGGATATGTTTGATTTCTCTATTTGAAACTTCCACTTGACCGCTCGCTTGTGGATGATAGGGGGTAGTTAGATGCTGGCGAACACCATATTGTTGAAAGCTAGATTGCAGAGCCTTATTCACAAAATGGGTGCCTCCATCGCTTATTATCGTTCTAGGGACCCCAAACCTTGGGAATATGGTATATTTTAGGAAGCGGATCACTGATCGAGCATCATTAGTGGTGAGCGCTTGCGCTTCAACCCACTTACTCACGTAATCTACCGCTACCAGAATGTATTGTCTCCCATTAGAAAACGGAAAGGGACCCATAAAATCTATCCCCCATACATCAAATATGTCCACAAACAAGACTCCAGTTTGGGGCATCTCATCTTTCTTCGAGATAGATCCCAATCTTTGGCATTTGTCGCAAGATTTGGCAAAGGCCTCTGCGTCTTTTTGTAGGGTAGGCCAAAAGAAGCCTGACTGCAAAACTTTGGCCGCTGTGCACATGCCAGCAAAATGCCCTCCTACATGGGACCCATGACATTCGTTCAAGATCAGCGGGATCTCAGACTCCGCTACACAGCGACGGATTATCCCATCTGAGCCGATGTTGAACAAATAAGGTTCATCCCAAAAATAATCCTTTGCCAAACTGAGCAATCTCTTCTTTTCCCGTTGTACAATATGCGGTGGAAACTGTTCTGTAGTTAAAAAGTTGGCCAGTTCAGCGAACCATGGCTCTTTCGCTTGCACCAGAAATAGCTTCTCATCTGGGAATTGTTCATTGATCCCAAGAGATTTGTCCTCCTTTTGTCGCAACCTACTGAGGTGATCCGCCACATGATTTTCCTTTCCCTTCTTATCCTTGATTTCTATGTCGAATTCCTGGAGCAACAAAACACATCTAATCAAGCGGGCCTTTGTCTCATTTTTCTCGATTAAATATTTAATGGCTGCATGGTCAGTGTGAACAATGGTCTTGCTTCTGATAAGATACTGTCTGAATTTCTCGAAAGCGAAGACAATAGCTAGCAGCTCTTTCTCGGTGGTAGTGTAATTCTTCTGAGCGGAGTCTAGTGATTTACTTGCGTAATAAATGACATTAAGCTTAGAGTCCACCCTTTGTCCTAGTACAGCGCCGACGGCATAATCACTCGCATCCGTCATTAGCTCGAATGGCTCACTCCACACTGGTGCTGAAATTATAGGAGCAGAGGTCAGCTTATCCTTCAGTATTCGAAAAGCCTCCTCACACTCGTTTGACCAGTGAAATTGAGAATCCTTGCACAGAAGTGATGTGAGTGGTTGTGTGATTTGACTGAGACCCTTGATAAAACAACGGTAAAATCCCGCGTGGCCAAGAAAGCTTTGCACTCATTTCTCATTCGAGGGCGCTGGCATCTTTTCGATTACACTAACTTTTGATCTATCTACCTCTATACCGGCAGACGAGATCTTATGGCCCAAGACAATTCCTTCATTCACCATGAGGTGACATTTCTCCCAGTTCAGCACGAGATCAGTCTCTATGCAGCGGAGAAGTACTTTTTCCAGATTATTCAGGCATTTGGAAAATGTCTTGCCATACACCGAGAAATCATCCATAAAAACTTCAATACAAGAGTCCAGGAGATCATTGAAGATATGGTACATACGTCGCTGGAAGGTGGCCGGAGTATTGCAAAGCCCAAACGGCATCCTCCTATAAGCGAAGGTCCCATATGGACAAGTAAATGTTGTCTTCTTACAGTCCTCCAGTTTGATGGGAATTTGATGGTAGCCTGAGTAGCCATCGAGGAAACAGTAGTATTCGTGACCTGCGAGCTTCTCAAGGCATTGATCAAGGAAGGGAAGCGGGAAATGATCCTTCTTTGTGGCTGAATTCAATTGTCTGTAGTCGATATACACCCTCCATCCAGTGACAGATCTCGTCATGAAGACCTCCCCGTCGTCGCTTGTCTGTTCAACGAACCCTCCTTTCTTGGGAACCACCTGGGTTGGGCTAACCCATTGGCTGTCACTGATAGGGTAAATGATTCCTGCATCGAACAATTTGATCACCTCTTTCTTGACTACTTCTTGCATATTCTCGTTCAAACGCCGCTGAGGCTGTCTACATGGCTTTGCATCAGCTTCCAGCCTTATATGGTGCATACACACTGCTGGGCTGATTCCCTTGATGTCTGAGATTTTCCATGCAAACGCCGCTTGATTCCTTTTGAGAAGTGAGATGAGCTGAGCCTCTTGGTCCGGCAATAGTAAGGCGGAGATTATCAGCGGGTAACTCTCCTCCGGGCCAAGGAATATATATTTGAGGTGCTCAGGTAATTTCTTCAGCTCATCCTTATTGTTGGTCTCGCTCGCTGGTTCCCTCGTCGCTTGTTCAATGGATTCAGTGGGCACTTGAGAATCGTCGCTTGCCTCAGCTGAATCCTTTTTATTTTCCAGTTCGAGCGATCCATTATCTGAAATTCCTTCCAGATTATCAAATGTAATATGATTCTCAAAAGTTATTATTTCATTTAGCTCATTAATAAAATCACAATTTTCTTCCTGAGGTTGGCGTAGTGCTGAGTTCATGGAATATGTGACTTTATCGCCACCAAAACTCAATGATATTTTGCCTTCAGCAACATTTATTGTAGCTTGAGGGTGGCTAGGAAAGGTCTCCCTAGTATGATTGGAATGTCGCGGTCTTCGCTCATTTCCATAATGATGAAATTTGCAGGGAAAATAAATTTGTTCACTTGCACGAGTACATCACGAATGATTCCTTTAGGCAATCTTATTGACTTATCGGCAAGCTAAATTATAGTTCTGCATGCTTCTAACTCATAAAGCCCTAATTTAGAGAAAAGCGAAAAGGGCATAAGATTGATACTTGCACCTAAATCGCATAATGCCCTAATCGGCTCTAAATTTCCTATTGTACAAATAATGATAAAACTCCCAGGATCGCTGAGTTTCTTCGGGAGGTCCTCCTTAAATACGGCGCTGCACACACTTTCCAACTGCACCGCTGCCACTTCATCAGGAAATGCCCGGTTGCGATTGATTATATCTTTGATAAACTTAGCGTAATGTGGCATCTGAGACAAAGCATCAGCAAACGGTATAGTAATTTGAAGACTACGGAAAGTATGTACAAACTTATCAAACTCCTTGGAGTTGTCCTTCTTCCCAAATCGTGCAGGAAAGGGGGCTCGAGCCAAAGGCTGAGCGAAACCCCTCTCATTCGGGTCAGACTCCTGAGCAGCTGGTATCGCTCGAGGTTGGGATGGACCTTGCTCCTTAGACGGAATATGTTTTATTTCATCCTGCACAGGCATTAACAACAATAGAGGAAGGAGATTGATCAATACCTCTGTCTGGCAGTGGTGGCAATTGCGTCCGTTTTCCTCCTCTGGTCTCGATGGCCTTCGCTTGGTTCGGGACAGTCTCGACTGTCCCAAGCAACGTTCCTTTCTGCTTCAGCTTCAGAGCTTCAGCAATCTGCCCGACTTGAACTTCCAGCATTTTGATCGAAGCAGATGTGTTTCTTTGGAACTCCTGATTTGCTCGCTCTGTGTTCCTCCAGACTCAGCGGGGCTTGTGCCGCTGTGGGAGGTTGAGCGAAAGCAGGTGCCTGCTGCGGAAAATGGGGGGTTTGATAGTATTGTTTTTTATGTGGATGATATCCCCCTTGATGATATTGTTGTGCAGCGAACTGTTGTGGCCTCTGAAATTGTTGCTGAGGACGCGGCCCAGCGGGGCCTTGAACTTGCCCCTTTTGGAACTGCTGGAATTGGGGGGCATTTCTGCCAGCCATATAAAAGACCTCCGCCGGGTTCTGAGCTTCCTCATTTGAACACTCAGCAACATGCGGACATTGTTGGTCTTCATAAGCTCTTTCCTCACATTCCGCGGCCTCATGCAGTGGTTGTTTTCCTTTATTACGCAGGTCCTGCTTCATGAGCTTAGATAGCTCCTTAACTTGGACCGACAGACTCTCGATCCTTGCGTCGTGAGATACGGAAGCAGGGACCTGATATAGACCCCTCGATGGCTCGGGCCTGTTGGATTCTGGCCAACTTGACTGATTGGCCGCCATCTTTTCTATAAAAGCCCTTGCTTCAGAGGCACAGCGCCCCATCAGCGAGCTTCCTGCCGCTGCATCTAAGGACATTCTAAGTTCAGGAGTAATTCCTGAGAAAAAATTTTGAAGCTCCATGAAGTCTGGAATTTCATGATGAGGGCAGTTGCGGAGCAATTGTTTGAATCGGCTCCAGGCTTTAGGAAGAGTCTCATCACTCGCCATCTTAAAAGTAAGTATTTCATTCCTCTGGCGAATGGTTTTTGATACAGGATGATATTTACTCATGAAGGCCTGCGCTGCTTCCTTGAATGAGCCAGGAATGGAATAAAGATTATCAAACCATTTCCTGGCCTCTCCTGTTAAAGAAAAGGGAAACAGAATTAGTTTGGCAGCGTCCTCCGTGATGCCTTGCGATTTGGAGGTGGCAGCGATCCTATTAAAGTTCTGTAAGTGCTCGTAAGGGCTTTCATTGAGCAGCCCATGAAATTGCTCTGGCTTGCCAGGCTAACGAGCACCGGTTTCACCTCATAATGGCCAGAGCCTCTGGGCGCAGAACTTGTAATTAAAGTGTGATCCAGAAAGGACTGGTAGTGAACATCCATAGGGACTTCAGCAAGCGGGCGATCAGCAGCCCTGTGTCCCTCAGCCCTCTGGTAAGGCTCAGCAGTAGGTGGTGGAGGAGTGATGGTTGCGGGCATCGCAGCGGTGTTGGCAGCTTGTGCCGCTTGGGAAGCGATAAATGCTCCCTGCGCAGCTTGAGCTTGTTCCACCTGAGCGAGGTGCGCTTGCAGCCCCGCCATTCCTTGTTGGATGCTACCGAGGGCTCTCAATAGTTGCTCCTCAGTCTGTGAAAGTGCAGAAGGAATGACAGCAGGGACCACAGTGGGGACGTGGAGCGGCACTTCCTGCGAAGATGCAAATGTGGCGGAGTTTGAAGATGTCCCAGCGGTAGTCTGGAAAGCTGGGATGACAGTAGAAGGAGCGGTGGCATTTCCTTGATTCGCCATGAGTTTTTCTCGCACTTGCTCTCTGAACAGACGTCACTTTGATTGAGCAGAAGGAGTAGGACTCGTGGGACGCTGAAAACACTTCGGACCCCTTCAAAATGGCAGCCACACAAAAATAAAAGTTAGAGAAATTAATTAAACATAAAAGTCGCGGTTGCAGAGAATTTAAAAGTAAATTATGGCGCTTCTTGAGATTTCCAACAAATAATTTTCATGAGTTTAAAATCCCCGGCAACGGCGCCAAATTATGACAACTAAAATTTGTTATTATTGCAATTTGCATACAGATTCACAGGGAATTTTTATTCGAAAATCAATGAATAGAATTTTATAGGGAAACGATCAGATATAGCAATTTGGTGTGGTTGTAGACACTGAGTAGTTATCACAATTATTTATACTCTTTTTACTGGTGAGTTTCCAGGTCGAACACAAGGATTTTAAGTCATGAATTTCAACAGTGAAAATCTTGGAGAAAACAACGAAGGATACAAGAAAGGATCCGCCCTTAGCGGGCCCGAATTTTAACTACTGAAAGCGGTAAATAAAGCAATAAGGATGAGGTGAGCGGAGACGAGCGAAGCAAAAATGAGGGGTGGAGTGCGAGTGGTAACCAGATGATCGGGACATGAGCGAAAGTGGGGACTAGATGATCGGGACATGAGTAAAAGTGGGGACCAGATGATCGGGACGTGGATGAATCGGGGTTACCAGAGGATCAGGGTGTGAGTAAGCGGCATATTTTGTATATATTTGTAAATGAGCGAATTAGAGTGAAGGAGAGGTGCTGTGTCAGATCTGTGCATTACTAAATGGATAGACTTCCCTGGATGTAGTGAGCGAATGATGTAAGTGTGTTATCTGAAGAATATATGTATATTATGAGAATGATGAGAGAAAGATGTTGTAATTATATAAACTAAATTGTAAAGAACTCATCACACTGGTATTTTTGGCCTGAGGGGGATTTACAACAAGACTTCAATGACACCCAGAATTAAGACATTATAAGAAAAAAAACCCTACTGTCACTAGGAATTTCTGCGACCTAATAGACCCCCGTCTATGTCCCGTTAATTTTCCCAATTTCTGCCTCATTAGTGGCTTTACCCCATGATGTTACTACTATGTAATCAGAATCGAATTTAGCATAGCAGTTAAGCAGGTCGACAAGGCTCCCGCGTACTTAACTACATTGAACTACCTGGAAACCGCTTTTGGCGCATAACAAGGCTT